>NC_143588.1:81500708-82700708 GCF_048544385.1 Mastigoproctus giganteus
ACTCAGCAGTCTAATGTGGATCTGTCTTAACCTGAATTGTATGTGTATGGTATTATTCTTTTCAAGATACCATATTAATCTGCTCATTGATCAACTTTTCTAAGATTGTATACAGACAGCTTGTTAAAGCTTTGTATGTCAGATATCTGTTGTGGTAGCATTTACCTGGTTTTGAAGGTTAAAAATATTGCATGATTTTATGTTTCAGGGAAAGATATTTTCAATAAAAAAATTGTGTTTTAATTCATTTTATTGTAAATGGTTGTTTTTGTGGTTCCTCATCCCTTGGAGATGAAGCTTAATTTGTAGTTTTCAGCTCTTTGTTACATCTCTGGAAATTTGGAAAGCATACTTTAGCAAACAAACATTTCTTCTAAGGTGCGTACTGTATCTAAAGGTTCAGATACTGTTTCTTCTCCTTTATAGAAATGGAGATGGAAAATTTTGATACAGTAATTTCCCTTTATTTTGAAAATTTTATTCCAGATTGTTATTCTCTTTACTGTTGCTCTCTGAGTGTGTCTCTTCATTGTTGTTATCAGAATGTTATTCTCTTCATTTTCAAAGCAAACTGGATCCATGAAGTTTTTTATTCTGTAGTTGATATATCTCGCTTTCTGTCTGACCCTTGTGTAAAAATAAAAAATAAGATAATTTGTTATAGTATGAATGAGAGCTATAATGCTCAATACATTCTACTTCGATATCAATCTTTGTAAAAGAATAAGAGAAGTTTACCTCAATATGATACGTAGAACACTTCCATATGATACTCTCCAGAAATTAAAATGAAAAAATTAAAAAATTGAAAATCTTACATTACAGTAAGAAATAATTAAAAATCAATTTGAACACAATTAAAAATTAATTTAATGAAAAAATTTGCAAAGCGATTTTCCTTCCTTCCAGTAAATTTTTTTGTTAAATTAATTTTTTACTTAATTTTTAATTGTGTTCAATTGAGTTTTAATTATCTCTTACTGTAATATAAGATTTTCGATTTTTTAATTGTTTTCGTCTTAATTTCTGGAGAGTATCATATGGAAGTGTTTTACATATCATATTGAGGTAAACTTCTCTTATTTTTTTACAAAAAAAAATGGTAATTTTTTATGGAGAACCCCCCCCCCCCCAAAAAATTCTGTTCCTTTCTCTATTGTGTCCTTTTATTGCTATGGTACTAATGCATTACGTATCCCACCAGTATTTTGGGTGGAGTGGAAAATGTACGAAAGTTTTGGGAATAATTTTTTCTACTGCACGTTGCAGTTTCTCTATAGCATGTTAGTGCTCTGTCTATTGTTTCATAATTAACTCTTTAGGTTTGATATAGCGACTATTCTGTATTTATCTGTTTGCCTTTTTGATTTTCCATTGAGGGATCTTCTGGGGTTTCAGGTGGGGTGCAATCGAATTAATCAAGGTAGTTATCACTAGGAAGTGATCACTGCTTAGTAGGCTTTCATTGACTTTCTGTGTAAAAATGGGGAGTAGAGATGGAGTACATGGTTAGGTCTGTTGCTGTGGAAGTAGATGTCGTATACTTCCACAGCAATAGATTTGATAGATGTGCGGTTCTAGTAGTCTTTTGCAGAATTTTCCCATTTGTTTCTGTTTCCTTATAGCAAGTTGTTTCTGTTTAGATTGAGCAAAAGGTAAAAGGTTGATAACCATGATACAAGACTTTCCAGAGCTCTGGAGGATAAAATCTAATCCTGATGGTGTGTGTGTGTATATATAAAAGTGAGAAAAAAAAATTGAGGGAGGTAGAGAGTGATAGAAGGTGATAGAAGTGATAGAAGGTAACAAAAAAAATGTATAAGAAATAAATAATTACAAAATTGACAAAATAAGGATGTTGACACCCGAGAGGCCGGTTTTGTAAGTTGTGTGGCAACATCCTTATTTTGTCAATTTTGTAATTATTTAACTCTTATTATACTTATTTTTTTTACTTTATTGTTCATGCTTTGCATGAGTTTAGCATTTTCTGTCTTTGACTGCATTAGACTACCTCTTTCATCCATTTTTCTGCATTATCCATTTTTCTTCATTGTTTCCACTTTCTTATTATTCTATTCAGTATATATATAGGCCATCTGTGACAAGTAACCATATTGCTAGCTGCAATGCCATCATCTCTAAGGTTCTACTAAATATTCACTGTATGAGTCAACCCTTAGCCTCAAAAATTCATGATTAGTTATATATTCACTGTATAAGTTTACTTCCTTTTCGCATTAGCAGTGACAAATGATGTAAGAAAGCAAGCTTATACAGTCTCCGCAAAAAAAAAAAAAAAAAAAAACACCCACCATCTCAGATATGCCAGACAAGCTGTACTTGCTACATGGGAGTCTAAAACGCTGATGGAACTGATATTTGGGTGACACTCAAGTCAAGTGGACCCAATTTCGGCGAAGTCCGGACGGTCTGTGACAGCCAAATCCTCTGCTTGCACCTTCACGATGTTGGGACTGTTAGTAATCCTGGGTATAACCTCCATGCACAAGTACATGGTGGGTGACCTCCCAAGTGTGAACCAACGTAAGCAGGGGTAAGTGTGGCGCCCACACCACAAGGAGGAATGCCGCCCCTCTATGTTACCAGGCAGTACTAGGTGGTAGATGACTCTCATCAACCGGTGCAATACCACCACTTTGCTTATTGGAGACTTGAAGTGGTGGAACCCATGTTTAGTCTCTAGAGCTAAGTTCCGGTCAACCCTTCTCTATCTCTTCCATCATGAGTATGATTGATGACTTTTGAGGTTATGATGAACATCATGGCGAGATCCAATATTCCTTATATTTTGAGGGTACAGCTCTAAAATGGTGTTCGCAAGCCGGCCACTAGTTAGTACACTGGACCGAACCTATTGGTAACTCTCTAGGAGGTTTATGGATCAGCTAGTGTATAATCTTGCTACCTCTACTCTGCCAGATAATGACTGGAGTGAGTCTGAGTAGTGTATATGCAGAGAGCATTGTCGAGGCCACGTTATGTCAAGGATCTGGGTATATTCTTACCATGTGTATGCCATATTCAAAAATTTCATTACTTCATACAGCATGTCCCACACACTTTTTCTCACTATTGAATACACCATGAATTGTCAAACTAATAGAGCAAGCTTATCTGCGAAAAGATCTAAACCTCCCAAACACTTCCTAATTCATTTCACAAATATACGTGGTCTCAATTCTAATCTCAACGATGTCCATTTCCACTTGCAGTCTGTCAAACCCCATGTACTTTTTCTGATAGAATCTCAGTTATTGGTCGATTGAACTACTGCTCATCTCAGATGCCCAAATTATTCACTGTATGATTTCTTTTGCCTCAAAGGTGGTGCTTGTGCATATGTCCATTCTGATATTCCCTGTCAGAGACTTAGCAATTTGGAATCTCCTCTCTTTGACTTTCTCTGGCTTAAAATCTCTCTACCTCATTGTGTCAAATTCATCTTTTGTCTCTACCATTCTCCCAACTCCACTAATCACTTGGAGCTCTTTGACTTTCTCTCTTTGCAACTTGACTTTCTCCAGTCCAACTTTCCTAACAGTGAGGTAATTTTCCTTGGTGATTTTAATGTTCACAACTCCAACTGGTTTCCGTTTTCTAGTCACACCAGATAACCATGATACCTTATATACCATATGTTGCCTTAGCCTGTTCAAGAGAAGAATGTTGCTTATTGTAATTGGCTTGTTTCTAATTCTTCAGTTTCATTTTCTGCGTACACAAAAGGTCGCAACAATTGTAAAGCAGTTATTAATCAGTCCAAACTAGAATTTGAACAGGCTAAGAGTAGAAAACTTGCTTCTTGCTCTAATGGTAGTCGAGCATTCTGGTCTCTTGCCAAAGCTATTGGCAGCAACTTTTGTCCATCTCTGCTCCCACCTCTGTCCAAACCAGATGGTTCTGTTGTCACTTCAGCCAAGGATAATGCTGACCTGCTAGCAACCCATTTTTCTTCCAACTCATGTATTAATGATCTTGGTAAAACACCTCCCACCATTCCCAACAGGCTCCTTTCAATGCCACACTTCCCACCATTCCCAACACGTTCCAGTCAATGCCTCCTGTGGTCTTCCGTCAAAAGGATTTTGAGGAATCTTGATGCTAAGAAAGCCTCCAGGTCCCGATGGTATTTCTCCACTTGTTCTCAAAACCTGTGCTCCTGAACTTACTCCTATTCTTTGCCGCTTTTTTCACTTTCTTATTCCAAAGGTCTTTTTCCTTCTGCTTGGAAATTTGCTCATATCCAGCCAGTTCCTAAAAAGGGTGACAAAGCCCTCCCATCCAATTATCGTCCCATTGCAATTACTTCTACTCTTTCTAAAGTAATGGAGAAATCAATTGACCACCAACTCTTAAACTACCTAGAAACCTTCCGTCTGATCAACAATCATCAATAAGCTTCCATCTTATCGTTTGCCAACTGGTTTTTATAATTTTTTAGTTTTAAAGTTTTTTATTTTATGAGGATGTCTTTGTTTGTGCTAGGTGCAGAAAGTGTCTAGAAATTAGGCATCAACTCAGCATTCTACTGGGCATCTATGAGAGCTTGAGGTGTAAGGCAGATGCCCTCAAATAAATTAATATGAGGGGCCCCTCAAGCTCTCAGTTGCCCAACTCAATGCCAGAGCTCACTCCTGGGCACGCAACACAGCGGCAATCTCCAAGGCACAATGCACTGGTCCCAAAGGAACTAGTTATTGTTGGTGACTCTATTGTCAGGGAGACGGGGAATATATTGTGTAAAAAGAATAGTGTAAAAAGAAAAAGGGTATGTCTGCCAGGGGCAAAAGTTGATGATATTGAAAAGCATATATCATCTTTTAAGGGCACAAAAGGTGATATTGTTGTACACGTTGGCCCCAATGCCATTAAGAGTAGGAGATCTGCAGATTTACTTAACAAGTACAGGTCAATGTTGCAAAAAAGTCGTGAGTCGGGGTTAAATTTGAAAGTGTCTGCAATTCTGCTGAGACAATAGGAGGGAGTACATGATGAGAGCCTTGTCAATCAATTCAGACCTGGAGGGAATGTGCAAGGCTCAAGGGGTAGAATTTTTTTCAGCCTGGTCTGTACTTGTTAACAGGAGAGACTGCTTCTACAGGGATGGGATACACTTAAATAGAAAGGGTGCAAGAATATTTGCTGATGCTATCGAGGCAGTGTTAGGTGGGTTGGAAAACTGCTAACTTGGGGGGATACAAGGACTAGTAGTTTAACAGTAGCCGCAGGCAGAGGTGAAGGTGATTCTTGCACAACTTCTATTAGAATAAGTAGGGACCTGGAGTGAGGGGTGCTAGGGGTTTCAGGGACTGATGACAGTCATTGTGAAACAAGTGGGTATATGGGATGTGTCAGGGTAACTAGGAATAGGAATAGGTGCACGTATGCTTGCATATATTCCAGTGCTAGAAGTAAAGTAAATAAATTTGATGAATTTGAAGTGTTGGTCAAGACATCAAAACCAGATATTGTTGGGTTATCAGATATGTGGTGTCACACTGATATTAGGAATGCAGAATTGGAATTTGGGGAGTAAAATGTGTACAGAAAGGATAAACAGGATAGGAAGGGAGGAGGTGTCATGCTGTTAATTAAGAAAAACATAAAATCAAAAGAAGTGCATCCAGTTGACATAGATGAACGGTGCACTGTTGAGTCAGTTTGGTGTGACATAAGTACTGCGAAAGCAAAAATAAGAGTAGGAGCGTGTTATAGGCCTAATGACTCAAATGAGTGCAATGAACAGTTGTAGTGGGCTAGTAAATCAGAATGTCTTATAATGGGGGATTTTAACTTCCCAGATATTGACTGGAACTTGTGGGTTGGTCACTCACACACTAGTAAGACTTTTGTAGATTTATTGGATGATTGTTTTCTGCAGCCGCATGTTCGAGAGGCAAACAGAGAGGATAATACTCTTGATCTGGTTATCAGCAGTTATCATTTGTGTATTAAGAATTTGCAGATAAAGGAACCACTAGGTGGCAGTGATCACAGTGTACTGATATGGGATTTTCTTAAAGATATAATTACCATCAAGGGTAAAGGAAAGGGTTTTTGCTTCCGTAAAGGTGAGTACAGTGGGATCAACTGACGATGTTACCAACAGTAAATTCTAAGTGGGAAGCATTCAAGGAATTAATCGTGGAAGCTACTAAAAGTTTTATACCTATTAAGAAATATTGTTCAAGGTTTAGGCCTAAATGGTTATCAAATGAACTAATGAGACTCGTGACAGAGAAGAAAAATGCATGGGATGCATATAAATTATCGAGTGACTCAGAAGCCTATGGTAGATATGAGCTAGTCTCTAATCAGGTCACAAAATTAAGCAGGCGAAGGCAGTTTACGAGAAATCTTTGGCAAAGGATGCTAAGAAAAACAACAAGGATTTCTTTACTTAAGTAAACTCTAAAAGGAAGGGGATGAATCTGATTGGTCCACTTAATATCAACGGTTTGACTGTTGATGATCCTGCTCAGATAGCAAACAAACTGAATGAGTATTTTGCATCTACATTCACACATGAGGAGTTAAGGTTTGAAAATGGCAGAAGGTTATCAAATTGTAGTAGGGTGCTTAATGATTTTGTAATAACTGAGAGCAAAGTGGAGGAGAAATTGTTGAAGTTAAACATAAGAAATGCACCTGGGGTGGATGGGATCTATCCAGTTATATTAAAGGAGGCGGCAAAGCAACTAAGCAAACCCTTAGCCATAATTATGAGAGCATCCTTGGACTCAGGGGAGGTCCCCACAGACTGGTGATGTGCAAATGTATCCCCAATTCACAAAGGGGGGGGGGGATCGAAGGGTCACACGAGTAATTACAAACCAGTTAGTTTAACTTCTGTTCAGGGTAAAATAATGGAGTCACTGTTTAAAGATGCATTGCAGGATCATCTAGACAAGACTGCAGCAATAATTCAGACAGCATGGGTTTGTTAAGGGAAAGTTTTGTCTGACAAATTTGATAGGATATTATGATGTGGTTACAAAGGAACTGGATGCAAAAAATAATTTTGATATCATATATTTGTATTTCAGGAAAGCTTTTGACACTGTTGCGCATGGAATACTATTGTACAAATTAGAGCAGAATGGTATTAAGAGTAAGTTGCTACGATGGATAAAAGGTTGGTTGAGTGGGAGAAGACAGAGGGTGGTAATCAATGGGTGCTGCTCTTCGTGAACTAATGTTATTAGTGGAGTCCCTCAGGATTCGGTGTTGGGTCCATTGTTATTTTGTGTATTTATCAATGATATTGATGAAGGTATATCAGGCTTAGTGTCGAAGTTTGCAGATAATACAAAGGTTGGCAAGGTTGTTAATAACAGTAATGGCAGTGTGCTACTGCAACAGGATCTAGATAATTTGGGCAGATGGGCTAAGAAGTGGCAACTGAAGTTTAACCTTGACAAATGCAAAGTACTGCATATGGGTAGAAGTAACCCGAGAGAAATGTACCAACTGTGTGGTACTACACTAAAGGTGGTAGAAAATGAAAAAGACCTGGTAGTAATTGTGCAGTCAGATATGAAGTTTTCTGAGCAATGCAGACAGGCTGCCAGGGCAGGTCATGGGATTTTATCAATGATATATAGGAATTTTGCTAGCAAGGAAAAGAAGGTGATTGTCCCTCTGTATAAGGCAATGGTCAGGCCACACCTTGAGTACTGCGTACGGGTCTGGAGGCGTCATTTTAGGAAGGATGTAGATTTGCTTGATAGTGTACAGAGAAGGGCAACAAGATTGGTGAGCGGAATGAAGGGATCCTCTTACCAAGAGAGGCTTAAGTTCTGCAAATTGCAGTAGCTGGAGACTAGGCACCTGTGCAGTGATCTGATTGAGGTGTATAAGGCCTTGAATGGGTTGAGCATGCTGAATTCTGATGGGATCCTTCCACTTGTTCTGATTACGAACCTAAGGGGGTATAAATTCAAATTAAGAAAAGACAGATATAGAATAGATGTGCAGAAATTTGCCTTTAGCCAGCGGGTGGTTAATTGCTGGAACAAACTTCCATCTGTCGTCACGCTTCTTGATTAGACCGCGGTTCGAGCCCATGACCACCAAATACGGAGGATGCGGAAAGGTCAGGGAATGACCACCGCATATCCCTGGAGCAATATGGCCTTAGTTGCTAATTGCTCCTAAAAACCAAATAACAAACAACAACAAACAAATCATCTGTCGTTGTGGAAGTTGATAGGTTAAATAAATTTGAGGAACTGGACAGGCATTTGGAGGGAATGGTGTGATTTTTTTATTTTTTTTGGCTGATGCTGCATAAGCACATCACTTGCTTTCTTGCATCACATGCCACTACTACTACCACTATTGGTTATCCAGTTTTCTCTCTGATCGCTCACTGAGGGTGATGGTAGATGGCTCTCTGTCTTCTAACTTCTCCACTAATGCCGGTGTTCCCCAAGGTTCAGTTCTTTCCCCCACTCTTTTCCTCTTGTATATTAATGACCTTCTTCAATTGACGGGAAATCCTATCCATAGTTTTGTCGATGATAGCACATTGCATTCCACTTTCCATTTTGAGAAACGTTGCCCTGCTCAATCAGCTTCAACTTCTTGAAAATCTGTTACCAATTCCTTAAATGCTGATCTTCAGGTAATTCTCCAGTTGGACAAGGAAAACTTAGTTGATTTCAACCCTTGTAAAACTCAGTCTTGTCTTATATCTCGCAAAAAGGATTCTTCTGCTCCTATGCTTATATTTAGTGACACTCCAATTTCTAGGAAAAATGATATATCTCTTTTGGGGATTACCCTGACTTCTAATCTCTCTTGGCACAAGCACATTATAAATATTGCTTCCTCTACATCTAAAAAACTTGGTTTTCTCTTTTGCTCTCAGCATTACTTTTCTTCCAAACAGCTGCTCACTCTGAATAAATCGCAAATCTGCCCTACCATGGAATATTGTTCCCACATCTGGGGTGGTGCCCCCAAAACCTCTCTCAGGCTTCTTGATTCCATTCAGAAGAGGGCAGTTAGGTTAATTAATGATTCATCTCCAACAGTCTCTCTCCACTTGCTGTCTCAGATGTACTGTTTCTGCTGCATGCCTCTTCTACAGATACTTCCATGGGCACTGTTCTTCTGCATTGGCTTCTATAATTCCCACTCTCTCTTTCAAAACAGTCCAAACTCATGCAGCCACCATCCAACATCCGTTTACTGTCGAACTTCAAACTCACAGAACCAACTTTTCATATTTCTTGTTTATTCATTCAACTGCCGTTTCCCTTCATACGTATTTACTGAAAATTACAGTCTACAGAAGTTCAAGTCCAGTGTCAACAAATATCTTCTTTCGTCTTCTCAATCTCCAACCCAAGCATGGTACTAAGTATTATAGGTTCTAATACTTCTCGTGTTTGGGGTTTTACATAAAAAAAAAAAAAAAAAAACCACAGGCATAAGTGACGATGTGACATTGTTCATTGAAGTTGTGTGTATGTTGGAGGATTTGATTATGTTAAGTGCACTGCCTGTTTGGTACTGTCCTGCTAATTTGTTTCTCTGTAAACAATGCCTTATATGGATTTTTGAAAACTCTATGTAAACCCCAAAAACGTAACGTCCAACCTACTCCACGAACTATTTTCATCTAACAAAGAAGATTGAGGCCCCGGGTGCCAAGCGAATTCGAGGTCAAAAGCATTCAAAGTGCGATTATATAGCGATCTTTCTCAGCAATAAAAGTTCATTTTAAGTTATTGTTCTCTATTAGCAGTTCATTTATAATTCAGTTCTACACTTGGAAAGTTACAAGTAAGAACAGAAAGGAAATTCACCTTTCTTTTTCATTACATATATTACTTTTTTTACTAACCATCTAACTTATCTTACTGCTTGACCTTCTTGTGGCACTGCTCCTGCTTCTTCGTGGCGGGGCCAGTAACCTGGGGGAAAAGTTATCCTCCAGGGCTAAAAGGAGTAACCATGGACATAAACAACTATCCACCTCTAGAGCCTTTACACTCAAGGCCAGAAGTGTAGTGCAACGAGATGTCAAACTTCCTGGTGATACTCTCTCTCCAACCAGCCTGTCGGAAAGTTATTACCATTTGTTGTCCAAAAGATATTTGGAATCTATTGCTGGAACACCAAAAATGGTTAAACAACTGCAATCCGGAGACCTTCTGATTGAAACAGCTACCTCAAAACATTCAGAGTGGTTGCTCAAAACAACAACATTTGCTGGGCTGCCAGTATCTATCACTCCCCACAATATGTTAAATTCATCCAAAGGTGTCATCACCGAGTGAGACCTGATTACAGTATCTGAAGAGGAATTAGTGCAGGAACTGAGGAATCAAAAGGTAATTAGTGCAAAATATATAATGACCAAAAAAGATGGAAATCTTGTTCCAACTCGATCCATAAATTTAACTTTCAGCACCCCAGATTTGCCATACTCAGTAAAAGCTAGCTATTTAAACTGCCGAATTCAGCCTTATATCCCTAATCCCATTCATTGTTTTAATTCCCAAAAATATGGACACTCCCAACAAGCATGTAGAGGTGATGCCATTTGTCCTATTTGTGGTTCCGAGGAGCATACACAAGCAGTCTGTTCAGCCTCAAGTGCCGTTTGCCCCAACTGCAAAGAAAGTCACCCAGCCTTTTCCAAATCTTGTGAAATGTGGAAAACAGGAAAGAAAATCCAAAAATATAAAATAGAGCACAAAGTCACATACCCTGAGACAGGTTATGTTGACCATGCCCAGTCATTCATATGAATCTCGTGCTCAAAGTTTTCATTCAACAGCAGCTCAAACAAATGTATCAGTACCTCCCAGCACATCTCTAGCTAACTGGGTTAAAAGTACATTATCAAACTCTAGTAAAGACACACATCAAACAAGAACCAGTGAAGCGACCAATACTCCAATCAGCAGCCCAAATGATAGTCGGACCGTCCTGCATGACAAAGAAAAATTAAAAACTACTAAAGGTAACAAAAACCTGAATCATCCACCAATAGTATAGAAGTAGATGTACATTCAGATCATAAGGAACCCATACTAAAACTTCATGCAAATGACACTATGGATACCAGACACCTCACCTTTCCAAAAAAAAACTGAAAAAAATGCTCCTCAAACAAAAAACCGTCAGATGAATCATCCTCAGCTAAATCTAAATGAACCACAGCATCTTACAATAGAATTACAGAGGCTTTCGTTGAAACACTGACGATATTCAATACCTAATTAACCGATATTCTCCAGTTGCCCTTTGTTTACAGGAAACTTACCTAAACTCACATATTTCTCCTTCAATAAAGAACTATTGCCTTTATCAAAGAGGTTGAAACACAACTAATGCTGCCCATGGTGGTGTGGCAATCCTAGTAAATTCAAAGATCCCAGCTAAACATATTCCACTTCAAACTGAATTAGAAGCTGTTGCTGTTCATATAACTTTCCATATTACCATAACACTTGTCTCAGTCTACTTACCGCCAAACCATACTTACTTTTTAAAAGATCTTGGAGATCTCATCATACAGATACCTCCACCTCTCTGTATATTATGGGATTTTAATGGCACCACCCCTTATGGGGTGATCCTAAATTAGATAGACGGGGTCGACTGATTGAAAGCTCTCTGGAAGTCCAAAACCTCATCATACTGAATACTGGTGCACCCATGCACGTACAGCTCCCAACTGGACATACCTCAGCAATAGATCTCTCAATTTGTTCTCCAATACTGGTCCTGACCATAGAGTGGTACATTATAAATGATCCCATGGGCAGTGACCATTCCCAATCATATGCAAATTTTCGATAGCACAGACTCCTTCAAATCAACCATGCAATAAATGGAAATTTGTCTATGCAAACTAGGCAAATCTGTCTTGATGAGGAAACAATCCATCTCCATCCTATTGATAATGTGACAGATTACATCACGGCGCATCTCCTAAAAGTGGCAAAAGACTCAATACCATTATCAAGTCCCTCGAGCTGAAAGCATTATAATTACTGGTGGAATAAAGACTGCACAAAAGCAAAGAAATAAAAAAATAAAGCTTGGAATTTATTTCGGCAAATTCCAACCACAGCAAATCTTATCAATTTTAAGAAATTAAGGGCAAAATCAGATTTCATACGAAAGCAAGCCAAAAGAATCCTCGACCCGTTTTGCATCAAGCATCAACAGAAACACTGATCCCAAAATAATATGGAAAAAAATTAGACAGCTTTCTGGTAAGTTTCCTACCATACCTTCTCCAATACTCTCCTGGAATGGGCAAGATATATCTAATCCCCTAGATATAGCTAATGCTTTGGGTAACACTTTTTGCTGAAATCTCAGCAGCTTCAGCTTTTTGCCACTCTTTTTGCTCTTAGAATAGATTCTATCACTAAACAGATTCCAAGTACAGTAGAGACTTGCCTTTATGCAGATGACCTTTCCATCTCCTGCCATTCCCAAAATATGAGATCTATTGAATGACAACTTCAGATATCACTTAATAAAATATAGCAATGGACCAGCCTTAACGGCTATCGATTCTCACTGCACAAAACAGTAGCTATCCATTTTTGTAGACAATGCAAGCTTCATCCGAACCCTGAACTTTATATCTATAATATCTCCATCCAGTCACTAATAACATTAGATATCTAGGATTAATCTTCGATAAAAAATTAAATTTCTTAGATCATATTAAAATGGTACGTATTTCCTATCCGAAAAAGCTAAACATACCCAGAGCTTTATATGCTCAAACGTGGGGTGCAGATTGTACCTCCCTGCTATGGTTATACAAGGCATTAATCAGATCTCGTCTTGATTATGGCGCTCCTGTCTATGATTCTGCTAGAATGAGTGCATTACACTGGCTTGATCTAATTCAACACATTGTTTTGAGGAT
The DNA here is from genome assembly GCF_048544385.1 of Mastigoproctus giganteus. NCBI lineage: Eukaryota > Metazoa > Arthropoda > Arachnida > Uropygi > Thelyphonidae > Mastigoproctus > Mastigoproctus giganteus. The sequence continues at coordinate 81,513,643 of NC_143588.1, forward strand.
TGCACTTGGCGCATTCAGAACATTGCCAGCACACAGCCTCTACATTGATGCTCATGAGCCCCCATTAATATTAAGAAGGAAAACACTGTTACTGAAGTATGCTGTCAAGATAAAAAGTTGTGCCTCGCATCCCATTCAGCCATACCTATTTAATCCACCATTAGAAATCCTCTACAGAAATAAACCTAGCATAGTAAAACCAGCTGGTCTTCGCCTTTTTGAACTGATGCAGGTTTGGAATGTTTCCACCCATTCCGTACAACAGGTAGTAACCTGCACTCAACCACCATGGGTTCCTTCTCCTATTCCGACCTGTGACACTTACCTCTGTCAATGGGGAAAGAATATTTTGCAAACATCAAATGTTAGACAACTTCATTTTCCAATTTATACAGATGGCTCTAAATCTAATTCAAAAGTTGGAGCAGCTGCAGTATTTCTGAATACCACTATTTCAGAATCCTTTCCATCTGAATTCAGTATATTCTCAGCTGAATTATATGCAGTTAAACTAGCTTTAGAAAATCTTTGTTCTGACTGGTCTTTAAAATCTGTTATTTACACTGATTCCCTCAGCTCAATCATGGAATTATGTAATCCCTCAGACAAGGTTCATCTTGTTCTTGATGAAATTGGAGACTTATTACTGCAAATTGAAGTACAGCATCAATTGGTCACTTCTGTTGGATTCTGGCACATTCTGATATTTTGGCCAATGAACTAGCCGATAAAGCTGCAAAAAATCCAACGACCTTAGATTTAACAAATATCCCTGCTTCAGAATCAGACTATGCACCAATTCTAAATGCTGCATTCCTATCAAAATGGACAGAACTATGGCACTCTCAAACTAATAATAAATTCTTTCAATTTAAACATTATCCGAAAATTTGGCGCTCCAGTGTCCATATATCAAGATGAGAAGTAGTAGTCCTTTCACAGGCAAGAATAAGTCATACCCATCTGACCCACCTTCATTTACTCACAGGAAATGATCCACCACTATGTTCACATTGTTCTTTAAATCTGACTGTTAAACATATTCTCATTGACTTCCCCTACCATAAACAAAACGGAACTTCAATCCTGCTGTCACTGGTTAATCTTCACAAACCATTAATACTAGAGAATTTGATTGGTGACAAAGCAAATCTTTCCGAATTTTTCAATTCAAGAAAACTATAGTTTTTAATCTTTTTTGATTACAGATTTTTCTGACTGTACAAAAATATCTGATTTCTTTATATAATGAATGAATAGGCACATTATAGCCAAAGCAGCTTATGCATCATTAAACCCCCACAACTACAACAAAGAAGATTAACAAATTTTTTGGTTTTAAAAGGTGAGCAAACAATGTGTATTTTTGAGAAATATATATGCAATAATTTGTAAATATATTGGTATTAATTCATGTTTTTCTGACATTTAAGCAATTCCTTTTTTTTTTATTTTATTTATTTATTTATTTATTTTTTTTTTTTTTTTTTGATTTTTTTATGTCATTTGAGACATTGAATTGAGCCTGAAATCCTAGACATCAGCTCTGTTAAGTTTGGGCAAAGTTTGAAGCCTAAGCTTAAGGTTTGCATATCTAAATTAAGATTTCAAACTTGATCTAATCAAAGTTTGATTAAATATTTAAATTGATCAAATATTTAAAAATTTTAAATTAATTATTTAATAATAAATTTAAAATTAAAATTTTAAATATTTACATTCATCAAATTTCTTTTACTAATTTGCTTAATCTTATTTTTTATTTACAAATTAGGAATTATCTCTCTGGAATGGACATGGGATTAAGCGATTATGATGGCCGTACTGCTTTACATTTAGCAGCTGCAGAAGGCCATTTGGAATGTGTCGAATTTCTTCTTAAAGTCTGCGGAGTAGATCACAGACCACAGGATCGGTAAAGTCCAAACATTTAACTAGCATTACTGTCACTTAAATTTAATACGTTAAGAATGTTATTACCATCAACTGCATTTAATAAACAAGTTGGTGATAGCAACATCATTAACTTGTTTAGGAATAGCATAAAAGTCCTGTGGGGACAAAATTTAAACCAATGCCATTTTAGATGTAATACTTCTTAGCTGTCGACTAAATACTTAACCAGCAACTTGCATTACCTTAAAAAATGTGGATAAAAATATAGTAATTAAAACATAAGGTAATCATGTGGCATAGTTAAAGCTTCAAAAATGGCCAAAAATAGATGGCTATGCTATTCATATTACCTACGAGGACTGTTCAATAAAGAATGATCATAATTTTTCATGAACAACCATGCTGCTTCCTATTTCTAGCTGAGCTGCAGAATTTAAGACTAAACCAAGCTGCATCACATAGCAACTGTGTAGTTGGCTCAAGCACACACAGTGCTCGAGTGCTTTGGCTGTCAGTCAAATATATACCTGTTGAGTTTTGCGTGCATAACAATGGATGTGATTTGAGATTAAGCTGCTCTCAAATTTTGTTCCATCTCAAAAAACTTCAGCTAAAGTGTATGAAATATTCAAAAAGGGGACTTATGAGGAATCTGCACTTCCATATAGCACAGCTCACAGGTGATTTAGAACATTTAAAGATGGATACAAAAATCAGCACTCCTGGAGCTCCAATCACTGCTGTCACCACAAAAATCATAAATGCTAATCGTGAGAGAAGATTGTCATATAACAGTAAGGCAACTGGCAGAGCTAGTAGCAGTGGTGGTGGCAAATCATGCAAGAAAGCAAGCTTATATAGCATCAACCAAAAAAAAAAAAAAAACCCTGTTCACCTATACTCTCCAAGAATTTGTCTAGTTTTCCCTTGAATTTATTCAACGCATCCACTTCCACTAAAACAGATGGAAGTCTGTTCCAACAATCAACCACCTACTGGCTGAAGGCAAATTTCCACACATCTATCCTGCAACCATCCTTCCTCAACTTCAATTTGCACCCCCCATCTCTCAGCAAGTAGAATACCACTGACATTCAGCTTATTCAATCCATTCAAAGCTTTAAACACCTCAATCACATCTCCCCGCAGGTGCCTAGTCTTGAGACGCTGCAATTTGCAGAATTGAAGCCTTTCTTGGTAAGCGCACCCCTTTTTTCTACCTCACCAATCTCATTGCCCTTCTCTGAACTCGTTCCACCAACTCTACATCCTTACTAAAGTGAGGCCTCTAGACCTGTATACAGCACTCAAGATGTGGCCTAACTATGGCCTTATACAAGGGAATTATTATTATTAGCCATATGGTGCAAGGAAGTCTGAGGCTTATGCTGCACCAGCCAAAAAAAAAAAAAAAAAAAAAAAAAATTCCCTGCGTTACCCTGAGAGAGAGAGGGAGAAAAATAAAAGCGAATCACTAAGAAAGCAGCAAGAAAGAGAAAAATGATGATATCCAGCTCAGGACCCTGGGTTTGCCAAGCCCATGCTCACCAGATGTGAGCCCCTGGGGTAAATAATCACCTCCATATCTCTGCTAGCAAAGTTTCTGTATATAATTGGCAAAACTCCATGAGCTGCACAGGCAGTCTGTCTGCACTGCTCAAGAACTTTGTATCAGAATGCACAATTACCCTCAGATCCTTTTCATTTTCTGTTACCCTGAGTGTAGTACCACAGAGTTGATATGTTGCTCTGATATTACTGCTACCCATGTGCAATACCTTGCATTTGTCAATGCTAAACTTCAATGGCTATTTCTCACCCCATATGCCTAATTTTTTCTAGATCTTGTTGCAGTAGCATACCTTCATTGCTGTCATGAACCACCCTGCCAACCTTTTTATCATTTGCAAAATTTAGATATTAAGCCATCATCAATATCATTAATAAATATAGAAAACAACAGTGGGCCCAGCACCAAACTGTGTGAAACTCTACTAAATAACATTAGCCCACAAAGAGAAGTGCCCATTAATAACCACTGTCTTCTTCCACTTAACCATCCTTTATCCATAGCAGTAACTTGCCTTATTGCAATGTTGTGCCAGTTTGCACAGCAGTCTTTTATGTGCAACAGTATCAAAAGCCTTCCCGAAATCCAAGTATATGATGACAAAATAAATTTTTGCATCCAGTTCCTTGGTTACTGGTTAGACAAGACACCCCTTGACAAATCCATGCTGTGATTTCAGTATAATTGCAAGCAAGTAATGCAAATGGTCTTGCATTACTCTAACCAGTGATTCCATTATTTTTCCTGGAACAGACGTTACGCTAACAGATCTATAATTACTCATGTTGCCTTTTGATCCCCTCTTTATGATTTGGGGATATATTCGCAAATCTCTAATCCATAAGGACTGCCCATGAATCCAAGGATGCTCTCATAATTATGGTTAGAGGTTTGCTTACCTCCTTTACTGCCTCTCCTAATATAATTGGATAGATTCCATTCACCCCAGGTGCCTTTTTTATGTCCATCCTCAACAATTTTTCCTCCAGTTATCACAAAGTCATTTAAATCTTCGTTAGAGTTTGATAAACTTCTGGCATCCCCTATCCTAAAGAATTCCTCATGTGTGAATGGAGATACAAAATACCTATACAATTTGTCCGCAACCAGAGCAGGTCATCAACAGTTAACCCATTGACATCAAGTGGCCCAATGTGATTCAACTCTTGCTTCTACTATTAATATAAGCAAAGAAGTCTTTGCTGATTTTCTTTGCATTCTTTGCTATAGATTTCTCATAATCTGCCTTAGCTTGACTAACCTCCTTTGTGACTTTATTACAGACTAATTTATGTATACCATTGGCTTCTGTATCATCTTGTAATTTATATGCATCCCATGCACTTTTCTTCTCTGCTATGCATCTCAATAGTTCATCTGACATCCATTTAGTTCTAAGCCTTGAACAGTATTTCTTTGCTGGTGTGAAAAGCTTAGTAGCTTCTTTGATCACTTCCCATTTAGAATTTTCCATTGGTAACATAATCAGTTTGTCCCATTGCACACAATTTAAAAACTGTGTGAGACTTCTGTACTCACCCTTACGAAAGCAAAAGCCCTTTCCTTTACCTTTGACAGTAGGTTGTCTTTAATTAAATTCCACATTAGTACACTGTTATTGCTGCCACCCAGTGGGTCTTTTACCTGCAGATTCTTAATGTGTGAAGAATCACTGCTCATAACCAGATCAAGCATATTGCTTCCTCTCGTTGCCTCCCTAACATGCTGCTGCTGCTGTAAAAAGCAGTCATCCAAGAAATCCACAAAATCTTTCTAGTGTGTGTGACCAACCCACAAATTAAAGTGAACATCTGGAAAGTTAAAATTCCTCATTATGGAGCGTTCTTATTTGCTGGCCCACTCTATTTCCCTGTGTAGCCGTTTAGTATACTCATTACAGCCATTAGGCCTGTAACACACTCCTACTCTCAATTTTGTTTTTTCATTGCTTGGATCACACCAAACTGACTCAACATTGCCCTCGTCACCCGTGTCAACTGGATGCACTGCCTTAGATTTAATATTCTTCTTAACTAAGAGCATAATCTCTCCACATCTCTCCTATCTGTCCTTCCTATATACATTATACTCCTCATATTCAAATACAGCATCACTTATGTCTAAGTGACACCATGTCTCCTCTATTCCTACAATGTCTACATTTGTTGATTTAATCATTACTTCAAATTCATCAAACTTATTTACACTGCTCCTAGCATTAGTGTACATGTAAATATACATTAATGTGTTCTAGCTCTTAGTTACCCTAACACAGTTCATGTATTCATTTGTTCTATGATGACCATAGCAGGGCCTGAAATCTCAGACACTTTACTTTCCAGGCCGTTGCACGTACCAATAGTAGCAATGTAAGAATCACTTTCACCTCTGCCTGTGGCTCTAGTTAAACTATTTCTGTGTCCCCACCCCCAAGCTAGCAGTTTTTCGACCCACTTATCACTGCCTCGATAGCATTGGCAAATATGCTTGCACCCCTTCTATTCAAGTGTATCCCTTCCATGTAAAAAAGTCTCCTGTTAACAAGCACAGACCATGCTGAGAAAAATTCTTCCCATGAGCCTTGCACATTCTCTCCAAGGCCAAATTGATTGACAAGGCTTTCAACATATACTCCCTCCTATTGTGGGTGTGCAGAATTGCAGATACTTTCAAATTCAATTCTGACTTGCGACCTTTTGCCAACATTGCCCTGTACTTATTTAAGTAAGTCCTCAGATCTCCTACTCTTGATATCATTAATGCCAATATGTACAACAATATCACCTTTTGTGCTCTTAAAAGATGTCTGCTCTACAATGTCATCTGCTTTTGCCCCTGGCAGACATATCCTGATCCTATTCCACCTATCCTTCTTGTACAACACATTTTCCATTTCCCTGACAATAGTGTCACTGACAATAACTGACTCCTGTAGGATCAGCACAATTCTGCCTTGAAGATTGCCACTGTTTTGTCTGATGCACAAGAGTGAGCTCTGGCATTTGAGTCAGGCAGTTGGGAGCTTGATTGACTCCCTATTTTAATTCCTTTGAGGGCATCAGTCCTACTCGTCAAACTCTCATATACACCCATCAGAATGCTGAGTTGACACCTAATTTCTTCACACTCTGATGTTGAAAATATCAGTAGGAAGCATGCACAGTATTCTCCATGATTATATAACACATTTATATACACACTGGATTCCGAGACTACTCACACCTGAGCAACAGCTAGTTTGCATGGAGGTTTGTCATGTGCTGCAGTGGATGGTTACTGAAGATGGTGAGGTTTGGTACAAGGTGAGATGTGTCTTCATCATTTCAACCCATAGAGTAAGGAACTAAGCTGTGTTTGGAAGTTTATATTATTGTCAACACCAAAAAAAAGAGCAAAAGTTTTGGCTTCTGCAGGAAAGGTTATGGTCATCTCTTTTTTTTTTACATTAAAGGAATGGTTTACCATCATGTTGTGCCACATCATACACTGTTACAGGACTTTACTGCAAGCTTTGCAGAATCATATTTGTTGCAAACTACCACACCTGCACTCGGGTGGGTAGATGTTCCATCACAACAATGCGAGACCTCACATTGCTCATACTGTCATTGAGTACTTAGTCAGCATTAACATGAGATGTGTTCCTCATTCACCCTACAAACCTGACCATTGCACCCTTCAATTTTTTTATTTTTTTTATTTCCAAAGTTAAATAAGGAGCTGCTAGAAGAACATTTCCAATCATCAGAAGAAGTTATAAAGACGTTATAAAGTGCATTTCATCAAACGGAGACTACTTTGAAAGGATCATCAAAATATTTATATAGGATCATTAAATAAAGGATTATCAAAATGATGCAGCATCCACCCATGTGCATTTGTGGTAGTTTGCAACAAATATGATCCTGCAAAGTGTGCCATATATTTCTACAGTAAGGTCCTGCAGTAAGATAATAAAGGTATATTGTGAAAGAAAATTATGATCATCCTGTTTCCCCTAGCACATTCAGATACTAAATGGAACCTCATCACAGAGTAGGTAGGGAGATAGATAAATCTTTGATTCCCTGTAGTAAGTTACCAGTATTTAACCTTTGACTAGATATATTTTTATAGTCGCATCAATGGTCACGTTGGTGTACAGAATTCGTCACTGAGGTTTTGGGATAAGTGGCAAGAAATAATTGAAAGTGAGAAACTAAGCTTTAAAAAATTATTCTTAATTATGACATATATCGGAGATATATCTTTAGAAATGATAGTCTTGTCATAAAAAATATATATATTTTTTTAATATTTTTTTTTATATATTTTTCCTAATTACCTTATGGCAGTTCTCACTTGCTTCCTGACCATCAGCTGATGGCTCTATGGAATATTAACTATTATTTATTAAGCCTAACTTTTTATTCCAAAATTGAGCCTTAAAGAATTTTTTATGGCTGTACTTCTCCAATTAAAAAAATATTTAGTGATGCAAATGGGGGCTTTTTGCCATACTTGGGAATACTAAAATTTTCAAATTTCAAAAATTTGCACAAAATTCACTGAAGTTTTTTCTGAATTTATTGGCTGATGCTGTATGACTAACATGTCCAGTTAATACAAAATAAACATTGGACTCTGATACTTCATCATGGGGTGACTTCAGAGATAGAGGTAATGTGTTACTAGTAAAAATGTCAGATGTGCATACTTCAATTTACTCAATATGCTCTACATCAGTGTTTCTCAACTCTTGGTCCATGAAAAGCTTTTGCCAGTCTATGAAACTCTTATTGTTTTGCTGTATTTTTAAGAAGATAGCATAGTACTATTAGAGTTACTCTTTGAGTATTTAAAATTAACCTTCAACTGGATATGTTTTTAAAGTCACAGAAGCAGATGCACTGTTGTACAGAATTCACCACTCAATGTTTGGGTTAAATGGCAAGAAAATAATTGAAAATAAGAAAATTTAAAAATATTATTCTTGATTTTGACACTATATTGGATGATAATAATATCAAAATTATATGCTCTTAGAAAGTTTACAAAAATTTAGTAGTTTTAAAATACAAATGTATTGTGGTTTTCAGCCTGGTTTTAATATTTGCAGTATAGGTTGGCTATAAATCCATTAATTTGGCTATATAGCAGGCCCCTTTTGCCCACAGGAACTTGGACAAGTCATTACTGTATCTTCCCCTTCTCATTGGGTGTCTACACACTGCATTTATGATCAAGTACAGCAGGCCCCGTTATAACGCGGTTCACTTTACGCTGATTCGCTATAACGCTGTTCTTATATTATAACCCGTATCTGACTATAACGCTATTACAGATCACTATAACGCTCTTTTACAGATTGCATTTTTGGCATATTTAACAAAGTCGTTTCATTTGATGGAGTCGATAGCTTGAAAATGAATAGCAAAACAGCATTAAAACGTTTCCCACGCTCAATGAAATTTTCTCGCACGCTAATTTAATTGCAGTACAGTGACTTGTTACGTAGTTCCGAGATCAACATTTTAAAAAATGATCAAGTATATTGCTTGTAATATTTGTGTTATATGCATTTATCCGAAGTCTAGTCATCACTCAGTACCGTATTAGACATCTTGCGAAACGGACAGTTTACTTGAACATTGTATCATAACTATTATTTATGATACAATGTTCACTCAGTACCGTATTAGACATTGTGCGAAACGGACAGTTTACTTGAACACTGTATCATAATTAATGCAACCAACGCAGTTACATTTTTGAAGAGTTAATAATGGCCAATAAGAATGAAAAAGCAACATCTAAGAGCAGTAATAAGACTATAAATGTAAGAAAAAGACAGAATTTGAAAATTAAATTAGACATTTTGAAGTGAATCAATTCCAGTCAAAGACAAGCGGATGTGTGCCATAATTTAGGACTTGCAAGTTTAACTGTAAGAACAATTATAAAAAAAAATAAAGAATTAATTTTAGCAGTGAAAAAAATTGCTAGTTGCTTGCCTGTTCCACTGCAAGCAACTAGGGCTAGGCCGGCTATTAGGATTGAAATGGAAAGACTTAACTAATTTTATTGAAGATAATATCCAATGCAGAATTCAGTTAAGTTAAATATTATTAAAAGAAAAAAAACAAAAAAGAGAGAGAGAGAGAGAGAGAGAGAGATTAGCCAATATGATGATCTGAAGAAAACTCACCTAAAAAAAAAAAAAAAAAATGTGGAACCATTTAAAACTAGTATGGGCTGGTTGAATAGATTTAAAATCCAGGGAGAAGCTGCAAGTGCAGAAGGAGCCGAAACTTTCAAAAAAGAACTTGTTAAAATTATTGAAGAGGGATATTATGTGTTATAGTTCTCAACAAGTTTTTAACTTAGATGAAGCAGGACTTTTGTGGAAACGAATGCCTAAAAGAAGTTTCATATTGAAAGAAGAAAAAAACATGCCAGGTTTCAAAGTGATGAAGGATCGGTTGACTTTATTGTTGGGTGGTAAGGCTGCGGGGGATTTAAAATTAATACCCCTTTTAGTTTATTTGGAAGAGGGCCAAAGTTCAACCCAAAATCGACACATTTTTCATGATTCAATTCATCAATTAAATTAAATTGAATCAATTTAGATCAATTAAATTCATGATTTTAATTGGAATTTTAAATTTAATTTTGATACGTAAGTAGTTACCACATAATTATATACGTATGTAATGCAGAATATTTTATATGTACAAATATTTGAATATTAAATATTTTGACCGACATTTGTTCATCTTTTCACTACCGTTTATTATTGATTAGGAAATATCCTACAGCATCGACCGGAACTCACAAATACATATGGGAATGCGGTGCTCGCTTAGCGCATATTCACTTAGTGCTCTGTTTTTACAGAACAAATTATCAGTGTTAAGCGGGGGTCACCTGTATACTGTTGTAAAATTCACTGTATATTCACTTTTTATCTCCATCATATGTCATTAGCATTAGCAAAGGCACATGATGCAAGAAAGCAAGCTTTTATAGAAATCAGCCAAACCCCCCCCCCTTATTTCACCCATCCACTTGATCCAAATGTTTGTCAAGTTCTGCCTTGAATCTATTTAAACTATCAACTTCTACAACGACAGATGGAAGTTTGTTCCACCAATCAACCACACGCTGGCTAAAGGCAAACTTCCACACATCTATCCTACAACCGTCTTTCCTCAATTTGAATTTATGCCCTCTCAAGCAATTATTCTGAGCAAGAGGAAGAATCCCATCCGCATTGAGCATGCTCAAACCATTCCAGGCTTTATACACCTCAACCAGATCACCTCGCAGGTGCCTAGTCTCCAGACACTGTAATTTACAAACTTAAGCCTTTCTTCGTAAGAGCAACCCTTTGTTCCATTCACTAATCTTGTTGCCCAACAGCTCTACATACTTCTTAAAATGAGGCCTCCAGACCTGTATGCAGTACTCAAGGTGTGGCCTGACCATTGCCTTATACAAGGAGATAATCACTTCCTTATCCCTGCTAAAAAATTCTTGTTTATCATTGACAATTATCCCCAGGTCCCTTTCATTCTCTACCACTGTCAGTGTGGTACCACACAGTTGATACATTACTCTGGGATTACTGCTTCCCATATGTAGTACTTTACATATGTCAATTTTAAACTTCATTTGCCACCTCTCAGCCCATCTGCTCAACTTTTCTAGATCCTGTATCAGATGTGTATTGCCATTAGTGCCATTAACAACCCTGCATATCGTATGCAAACTTGGACATTAAGCCTGATATACCATCATCAACATCATTTATAAATACAGAAAACAACAATGGACCCAATACTGAACCATGAGGGACTCCACTAATAACATTAGTCCACAAAGAGCAGTGTCCATTAATTACCACTCTCTGTCTTCTCCCACTCAACCATCCCTTTATCCATAGCAGCAATTTGACTCCAATGCCACACTGCTCCAATTTGTACAGCAGTCTTCCATGTGCAACAGTATCAAAGGCTTTTCTAAGATCCAAATATATGATATCAAAGTTATTCTTTGCATCCAGTTCCTTTGTGACTACCTCATAGTATCCAATCAAATTATTCAGACAAGACTTCCCCTTAACAAACCCATGCTGTGTCCGAACTATAACTGAAATCTTGTCTAGATGATCCTGCAATGCTTCTTTAACCAGTGTCTCCATTAATTTCCCTATAACAGAAGTTAAACTAACAGGTCTGTAGTTACCTCCCTTCAATCCTCCTTTATGGATTGGGGTCACATTTGCACTTCTCCAGTCCATGGGTACCTCCCCTGAGTCTGGGGAAACTCTCAGAATTATGGCTAAGAGATTGCTTACTTCCTTTGCCGTCTCCTTTAATATAACTGGATAGATTCCATCCACCCCAGGTGCCTTTCTTGTGTTTATCTTCAACAATTTCTCCTCCACTTTACTCTCAGTTATTACAAGATTATTTAGCTTACTGCCAGAGTTGAATACACCTCTAGCATTTCCCTCCCTGAATAACTCCTCATGTGTGAATGTCGATGCAAAATATTCATTTAGTTTGTTAGCTACCTGAGCAGGATCATCAACATTTGAACCATCGATATCAAGTGGACCAATCTGATTCATCCCCTTCTAGAGTTTTCATAAGTAAAGAACTCTTTGCTGTTTTTCTTTGCATCCTTTACCAAAGATTTCTCGTAATCTTCCTTCGCTTGCCTAATCTTCTTTGTAACTTGGTTACAGACCAGCTTATATCTATCATAGGCTTCTGTGTCACATGTTATTTTATATGTATCCCATGCATTTTTCTTCTCTGTGACATATCTAATTAGTTCATCTGTCTGACATCCATTTGGGCCTAAATGTTGAACAATATTTCTTAGTTGGTATGAAAAGCCTAGTAGCTTTCAAAATTAATTCTTTGAATGCTTCCCATTTTGAATTTGCTGTTGGTAACATCATCAGTTGGTTCCACCATATAGAATTTAAATACTGTCTCAGACAACCTTAGTTACCTTTACGAAAGCAAAAACCCTTCCCTTTGCCCTTGATGGTAGTTACCTCTTTGAGTAAATCCCACTTCAGCACACTGTGATCACTGCCACCTAGTGCTTCCTTTATCTGCAGATTCTTGATGCATGAAGAATCGCTATTGATAATCAGATCAAGAGTATTACTCCCTCTAGTTGCTTCCTGAACATACTGCTGTAGAAAACAATCATCCAATAAATCCACAAAAGCCTTGCTAGTGTGTGAGTGACCAACCCACAAATTCCAGTCAATATCCGGGAGATTAAAATCCCGCATTATAAGACACTAATTGACTGGCCCACTATTTCTCTTCTCAATTGCTCATTATACTCATCAGATTCATTAGGCCTATAACACACACCTACTCTCATTTTTCCTTTCCCAGTGCTTATGTCACACCAAACAGACTCAACATTGCATTGTCCACCCACATCAATTGGATGCACTTCCTTAGATTTTGTGTTTATTTACTAACAGCATAACCCCTCCTCCCTTCCTGTCCTGTCTATCCTTTCTGTACACATTGTACTCCCCAAATTCCAGTTCTGCACTGCTTATGTCTGTGTGACACCATGTTTCTGATATCCCAACAATATCTGTCTTTGATGTCTTGACTAGCACTTCAAGCTCATCGAATTTATTAACTATACTCCTAGCATTGGTGTATGTGCAAGTATACATGCACCTGTTTCTACTCTTAGTTACCCTAACACAGCCCATGTATTTACTTGTTCCACTATGACTCCCAACTGTCCTGGAAATTCTCATTGCCTTGCTTTCCAGGCTGCTGCTCAATTGCATTTCATTAGAAGTAGTGCAAGAACCAGTTTTACCTGTGCCAGTGGCTACTGTTAATCTTAGTCCATGTATCCCCCCCCCCAAAATCCAAAATCCCCAATATAGTTTTTTACAGGCCTGTATGCCACGTATTTGCTTACTGGCCATGGTTCAATAAAGGCAAAACTAACAACCTTTGGCCTAGAAGAGGACTGAACATGCTCCTGTGGAGGAAATGAGGACTGGGATCACCTCATGCACGAGTGCCCCCCCCCCCTCTATGATGACCTCCGCTGCCAGCTTATCACAAAGCTGACTTATATACCAAAAGGCAAAGAAAACCACCTACTGGATACTGAGGAAGAGTATCAAGCTCTCACCAACTATGCACAGCAGCTTTTCTTGAGGAGAAGACAACTAATCGCAGCAACGTGATAACCCTCTACTAAATGAACCCAGGGACCCTGATGGTACTGGAACAAGGCAACTAAACTTGACCAGCATTACCATTATTGGTGTGAACTACCATACATTCTCCAAAGATGTCACCCACCAAAGATAACTACCAAATAACTACCTTTGAATAGAGACAACCCACAAATTAAGACAATCTAAGAAAGACAAAAGGTTCGTATACTTCTGGACTTGACTCTCACGGATGTGACCAATAAGACAATCTCCTAAATAAAGACTGACAACGCCATCGAAGTGCCATTAGATGTCAACTGCTTTTCTTGGCCAACTAGCATTCTGAACAGGGTACCCAGGTTCACTTTAATACCTAGGTATTAAAGTGAACTTGGTTCACTTTAATTCCCCCTCCCCTGCTGGGAGAGGGAGGAGATGGATTTCTGTCTCCTCCCCCTCCCTGCCACCCCCCTTTTTTCTCCTGGTTGGGCCAGTCCCCACTGACCTTTTGGGGTTGCCTTCCCTATCATCCCCACATTTCTATCTGTCCCCCCTTCCTCAGTCTTCACCCCTACTCTAACTAAATATGCATTTTATTTATTTTTTTTTTATTATTATTTTTTATTATTTAATTTTTTTATTTTTTTTATTTTTTTTTATTTATTTTTTATTTTTTTTATTATTTATTTATATTTTTTTATTTTTTTTTATTATTTATTTATATATTTTTTTTTATTATTTATTTATATATTTTTTTTTATTATTTATTTATATATTTTTTTTTATTATTTATTTATATATTTTTTATTTTTTTTTATTTTTTTTTATTTTTTTTCATTATTTATTTATATTTTTTTTATTTTTTTTTATTATTTATTTATATATTTTTTATTTTTTTTATTTATTTTATTTTTTTTTTTTAGGCCCTTGCCACTGAAATCTTAGGAAATTAGGTGGCAGGGCCTGCCAGAGTACTTACTTCTAATGCGATCCCTCTGTGTCTGACCTGCCTCCTCGGGGCTAAGTGTGGGCAACGGAGGGTCCCACGAGGGGCCCAACGGCTAAAAGGTCATAAGAACAGCACAACATAAACATGTACCTTACACTTTTTAAAATCTCTGGCCTTCACAGTGTTCTGTGTTCCACAAACAGAGTACACAACACGGAGACCCCTGGGGCCGTTAGACAATGAACACTTTACACTTTACTTTATTTCTCTCCCCCCCAAGCTAGCAGTTTTCCGACCCACCTAACTCTGCCTTGATAGCATCAACAAATATTCTTGCACCCTTTCTATTTAAGTGCATCCCATCCCTATAGAAGCAGTCTCTCCTGTTAACAATCATCCTAAGGAGGATGACAAGCATATCATCCTTCTTATAGATATGTAATTTCTATACATTAGTGGCAGTTTCAGCCTGTTATCGTGCATATAAACATATCTGCCAACTCTTCCAATTTAGTTGGAAGCCTTCAGTTAATTAATAAGGTTGTCAATATAAGTTTAGTTTTCTTCTAATTTTTGGCTGAATGTTATTTTTCAGGTCTGCAAATGTGTTATATTCTTTATTTGCAGATCAAATGAAGAATATAACACATTCATCTACCAAATATAAAAATGTGTCTATAAAAGTTATTGTTTTGTGCTGTGCTCATATTTGGCTTATGTATAGTAACCACGTGTGTTGTGAATGCTTAAGTGTTAAAAAAATATATCTGGATTTCATATATATTTTCAGAGGTATGTTTACATACTTCATTTTTGTACTAAGGATTTAACTGATTAGTAAAGAACTTGGTTACTGCTTCAATGCCGGTATTGAAACAGAGAAACAAACACTACACTCAGAGGTGGATTTAACAGCGGGCGCGCCCTGGGCCCCGACTTCTGAAGGGCCCACGCAAAACCCCAACTTTATACGCAAAACCCCAACAAACTAATATGTTCTAAACATAGTTTGAACTAATATGTTCAACTATTAGTTCAACACTTTGTGATTATTATTATTAATTATATTATACACATATTATATTCAAATTTTATTGGAAATAAAACATTAATAGTACATAATATTTTTTATTTATTTAAAAAAATGGTTAACATGTATTTTTATTTTCCCTGTCTCTCTCTTTTTTTTAAGGGGCCCAATATTTTCTTCTGCACCCAGGGCCTCAGCCGACCTTAATCCGCTCCTGACTACACTATATTATGTTTTTCTCTCTTAAAAATTACTACATTAACTATGAGCCAATCTAAAGTTACTTTAATCAAATAACATCACCACAAAGGCAAAAATCCATTCATTAAAAACTCTAAGACACTGTTGTGACTAGTATCAGAGCTGTTTAGCTCTTCATCGGACAGCAGATAGCCTCAATTAATGACCTTGTATTGAACAATGAGTAAATATATCAAATCTAAATGGGTAGCTAACTACTCTGCTACATTGGTCCAATGCGGAAAATTAGTAAGGAAGCAGATTACTGTTTCAATACGGGTTTTGTTTAGTTTCAGAAAAGAATGCTACTCTGCATCGAGTTTTTCTGTCTTTCCTGGCTGAAGATACTACTGCTCCTCACTTGAGAGACAGTAGTATACTCAGTGGTTGAGCTTATGCTTGCTTTATATTTTTAGGTCACAAAAATACACATTTAGAAAATTGATTAAATATACTCACTGGGTCCTATTTCTTCCACTCTGAAAATGAAGTATACTGAATTTTTCCATATACAGGGTGTTTCTAAGTTGCACTGGAAAAATTCTAGGCCTAGTTCTATACTGTAACTCTACATTTATTTACTGATGCTCATCATGATCATGATGTAGCATAAGTCAAATAGAATCATTGACCTGAATCATTATTCTGACATGACATGGTATCAACAAGGTGTTGAAAAGTTAAAACTTTCTTAAAATTTAAGGATGCTGATACTTGAAAAAAAAAAAAAAAAAAGCCTCTTTTGGTTTGCATTTTGCTAATGTTTATACATGTATATGACAGTTTGATAGTAGTTGTCAGTTAGGATTAGCAAAAACCCAATGAGAGACAACCATCATACATTTTGATCCACTTTGGAGCTGGATACAAGAAAATTTTCCATAGTGCTGCTTAGTCCTTCAGACACCTACGTTCAGTGATTCAGGCACTATATGCTTATTTTACTTCATTGTTATTTTGAAACTTTAGAAAAGCACTATAATAGTTAAATTTGTTAAAATCGCAAATTTAATGAACATTTTTCATCATCCCTTGGTTCTCAACATAACAATGATTATATGTTTAAAATTTATTATATACAACACTTTAATACAATGTGTTTTTAATGTGTATTTTTTTAATAGTTATTTCTTTGCATTTTGTATACTCTATGTGTAAACTGGTAGGTTTTACACAAAGCTTCAGTTGATGGTAAATGCCCTCCTGGTAGCTCTTTAAAGACCTGTTTGGGCTGCTGATCAAAAGATATATCAAACCATTCATTTTTCTTTTTCTTTTTTTTTTTTTTTTTTTTTATAACCAATTACTTCATGGGTTAGCAACCTGCAGCTTTTTGAACATGTAACTGCAGCCCTTAAACTTTTAGCACATGTGAAGCACAGTTTGAAATAGAGTTAGAGGATTTAAAAATCAAAGACATGTGGAGTGCAAGACTAAAACTCCTTAAAACTGAAATTGAGGATTTGGATAAGCAAAAGGCTGCCCTTGCAATTCTACACAAATGGATGGTGATAGATGAGTTGAAAAAGCAAGACCAAATTGTGTTCGATGTGTGGAGTAGCTTACTAGACATGTATATAAATTTTAAAATATTTGTGTTTGGACTTCTCTCAGTTTTTGGGTCAACGTATTTCTGTGGCACATATTTTCATGCATGAACTATATTAAAAATAAATCAAGAAACCGTCTGAACAATTTGAGTCTCTCAGCACGTTTAAAGATGGAAATTACAGCATACTCGGCTGATGTTGAGAGACTCACTCAAGAAATTCAGCAGCAAAAGTCACGTTAATTCATACCTAATTGGATGTTTGTTAAATTTTTTTCAGTATTAATAAATAATATTTCAAAATATATTTTTTTAATAAAACCCTTTCCTACTCTATTCCATTTCTTAAAAAACTTCCCCCCCCCCCTCCCAGCTTGAACTGAGGTGCAGCTCTTTAGATTCTCTCTGTTTTTTTAATTAGATCAAAAATGGCTCTTCACTCAGAAAAGGTTGCCGACCCCTGAACTACTTGCATTACATCATGTTGAATTCAGAAATGCATTGAACAAACTGTAAGATAGTCACCTAACATGTTTTGAAAATGAATTTGATTCAATGTACTTGATTGGTTATAATATTGAAGAATTTTGCTAAAGTTTAATATAATTTAGACAAATATTGATCAATGGACTGAGAGGACATCCCACCAATGGGAATAAAATTAAAATTTTTTGAAAAATAATCTTTCATTTGTGTTCCTAAATATGAGATATCCCTCTTGGAAGAGAATTACTGGCCATATTATGGTAGATCCCATGACAATGGCCAGTATGATAAATTAATATCCCTGATTTTTTTTTTTTTTTTTTGTTTTGTTTTTCTTTAACTAATAGTATTCTCATACAAGCAAAGTTCTTGATTGGAGAGAAGCAACCACTGACCATCCTATGAGGCCAGTACAATAAATGAATTCTCCTTTTTTTTTTTTTTTTTTATTAACCAATAGTATTTACATATACAAAGTTCTTAATCACTCATGGCTATCGAAGCTACTTTGATCACTTACAAAGCTTCAAAGATGATCTCTCAATACTAATATGGTTTGGAAATCATGATATATAGTACATATCCATTAAGATAAAATACACAAAACTACACACCAACATACATTATTAACACACATGAGTTGGAAAAACAAAATAGGCTTTTACTTATATCAATTACAAGTTTAATATTGTTACTAAATTGGTAACGTTTCAGAATTCTTTCTGAATCCTATCGTCAGGCAGTTTATCGTGAAGGTATTCACAATATGAGATGTAACTTAAATGATGCCGCTATTGCTAATCTATAATTAGCTGTGTATAAATGATGCAATTGCACTAAAATACACATAGTCTAATCTCTTTCGCAGCTTGAGGCTTAAGCCCTTAATGCATTAGTCTTAACTTATATCATACACCATCAGGCATCTCTCATATTGTGGAAATATACTTCACAACTGTTTTGTCATCATTACATCACTTGGGTACCTACCCACCCACTGAAGAAGGGCCAAATAGCCCTGAAACGGTGCCGTCTGGGTGGTGGTATCCACTGAGAATAAGTAACAACAGTCTTCGCCTTCCAGTGAAGCATTACTTATTCAAAGTAGTGCAATGTCATGGCAACTCATCGTGAAGGTATTCACAATATGAGATGTAACTTAAACGATGCCGCTATTGCTAATCTGTAATTATCTGTGTATAAATGATGCAATTGCACTAAAATACACAGTCTAATCTCTTTCGCAGCTTGAGGCTTAAGCCCTTAATGCATTAGAGTATACCTACACTTAAAGCAGTCAGAAACAGACCAGTAATTTTTTTATGATATAGATGTTATTTTAACTGTATAGCTTGGCTACTTAAAATTAATGTGATTATCATAAAAAAAAAATTTTTTTTTAATTTTATTTTATGAGCACCCCAGACACGAGAGGTGTTAGAACCTATAGTACTTAACTATATATTAATGTAACCTCTGAACCTATAGTACTTGTAAGATTAGTTGGCAGATGTTGAAATTCTGAAATAATAAGATGGAAAAAAATAAATGCCTCTATTTTGGACAATGGACAATTGGACCCAATGACACTTGGACAATTATAAAATTGTTGTAAAACAAAGAATTTTACAACATTTTTTTTCATCAGGTAATGTAAAATTAATATTTACATGAAGTGATTTTAACTAGTTGACAAGTATTCTTTTCATGACTTTTTGCCATTCCTGTTGTGTTCAAGAAGTATATTCATCATGCAACTTTTTTCACTCTTCTTTGCAACAGACCACTCTCCAGCAATCATTCCCCCTCTCACCCCACTCCTCTTCCTTGCATTGCTAAATAACCTATAAATTGACTACAGTCAACTGGTTAAGTAATATAATCATTTTTATATAACAGTAGGGTAAATTTTAAGTAATGCTAAGGAATAGATTTCTAGAAATAACCATTTACCTGGTTCAGGAAGCATCCACTGTACATTTTTTATGTATTTTGCTCCCTTCAGAATTCAGGATTTTAATACACAAAATAATAAACTTTAAGTAATCAATTTCAAGTAATTAATCATTGAATAGAAATTTATTAATTGTGATAGCAAAATTATCAGTTTTATCTGTTTTACTATAGATGGGGACATACTCCATTAGATGAGGCCCATGCTTTTGGTCATACACAGGTTGCAGAATTTTTGGAAAAATGGGAGAATATGAGAGATGAACAGATGCATGGGTTAGATTACGAAGATGTGAAAGGTCCAAGTCGAAGCCGTAGTCAGTCACCAGTTCCTTTACTTCCAACAAAATAACATTTATTTATTATTTATTGCTCATAAATGAAATTGTAACTTAACAGTAATATTATGCTTTGATTTTAGAATAATTAGCAAAGATTCAGTTTTGTGATTTACTAACTCTTAAATGTCTTTCTGCTACCCACATAGTTGTTCTGCTTATTTACTTATGAATAACGTGCTAATACTTCATACATAATCATTCTAAGGATATGTAATAATTCAATATATATGTAATTAGAAGCACTGAATTAGCGTTTTGTAAAAGTGGAGTATTACTACCATTTTTTTTTTCTGATTTTTATTTGCAATATAGTTACATGCACAGAAGTGATAGTACATATTTATTTTTTAAAAAAATCTGCTCTATGAGGTGTGTTATATATTATTTATAGAATAATATTCAAAATGATACTTATAGTTTTTATTTGAATAATATTAATGATTTTTTACTTTTTCTCTCATGTACATTACTTTATAAACATAGTTGCCAAATTTTATTATATATTAAAGATTAGTATGTTGTTTTTGTATTTAATGTTGCTTCAGTTATTCGGATTGTTATGAAAACATTTATCTTATCCAGTGTTACAAATGAAAGAGTCACAATAAATTTTTTAAGATATGGTAAGTCCCAGTCATAAAGTATAATAGTTTTTGTTTTAACTTTTGGCGAGAATTTTATTTTCTACTAATTTAGAATAGAAAAAAAAAAATATATATATATATATATATATACATATAATCAATAAAATTGATTAACTGTTTAAATGGAATATCTTAAAATAAATTTTAGAAGGATTCATGTAACTGAAAATGTACCTTTTTCATTCAAATACAAATGATGCAGTTTTTCTATAAAAAAAAAAAAAAAAAAAAAAAAAGTAAGAGTTCATAGCATTTTTGTTGTTCACAGGTTAAGTAACTAGAAATTTTCAACCAATGTAGTTCAGACTAGTTACAATAACAATGAGGATACTGAAAATAAGATTGATAAGAAGGAAAATACTTAAATAGAATTTTTTTGTTGTGGTTTTTGAATAGGATATAAATAAATATCTGTGATATAAATTGAATAAATAAACATGATTAGATATTCAAATATGTAAGCAGATATTTGTTTTTAATGTTGCATGAATTTTATTTTTGAAATTATTTTCTGTTTGCTTTTCTTTGTTATTGCCAAGTATCTTTATAATTTTAATTTATTTAATTGAATTTTTTAAGGAATATTTTATACTTTTCAAAATATTTGCCAATTTTTTATAGAGGGAGTGGTTACTTTTAAGTGATGCACTGATGTGTTTAACCAGTAAAAAAGATTGTTTACTCTCATGAACTAGTCCAGCAATTATGATCTTAAAGGACATCTTAATAAAAATATTGTTTTGAATATTTTTTCTTAAGATGATCCTTACCAAAGGTTGCTGTTTTATTTAATAGTTTGATTAAAACTTTCAAATCAATACATTCAAAAAACTTTGACTGTATTGATTTGAAATTTGCATATTTTAAAAGGAAATAATATGCATTTGCAATATTATTTCATATAATTTTCTCAGGCAGTTTATATGGAGATTTATTTCATAATCTTTATGAAATAAGTAGGCTGAAACTGGAAAAAAAACCAAAGGAAAAGTTGGTTTATTTTTCTTTATTGTGCAACATAAATATTTTTTAATTTATAGATGAAAGTTTTATTAACTTTGCCAGGATAAACTTTCTAAAAAAATGTCAATGTTACACTGACTCAGAAGCAAAATAATTTACTAGTTTATAGCAATAAAATGTGTATAGAAATCTTTTATTTCATATACGGAAATAATATTAATGTTTTGTCATTGTTGCTTATATTCTTAAAACATTGGATCTAAAAGGATCTAGGAAATTGATTTATTTATTATCCTAGTATAGTACAGTATAAACAGTTTTGAAAAGAAACTACCTTTGGGGCCATTACCTTTCAGTATAAAGTACATAGCTTAATAGTAATATTATATTCTTATTATTGTATGATAAATATGTTATGTTGCTCTGATGTAGAATTAATTGCGAAATGCATTTTAAATTGACATAAAAAAACTGATTTGTTTTAAATTTCAAAAATTATTTTAAGAAATAGGCACATTAATGTTAAAATCCAAACATTAAGCTAAAGAAGAGTTAATTATAATTGAAGATATTTTTATGGTATTCAAGTGTTGTCATTATAATACTGGCGGGTACTTATAACAGTATACAGGCAGTCCTCTAATTATGACAGGGATTCATTCTTAGAAAATCTGAAACTTAAATTGAAACTTTAAAAACAACCCATTAAAATAATTGGTATAAGCAAAGAGTGTTCCTTAAGAACACTTATCCATAATTTATATATTGCCTGTATTTTTGCCATCTGTGCCCAGTAATGTAACAGTAGAAAGGCATGGGTTTAAAAATATCATAAACACAAAGATTTTCTGTACCCACTTCCCCAATTTTATATCCATTTCAATTGTGCCATGTCAGTAAGATTCTGCCATGGGTCATTCTACTCCTAGCTATACCACTGTATCTTTATCTGGCTTACTGTGAGTTGATAATCCTTAAATGTGGCAGTCCCACTCTATGTTCCACTGACTGTAATTGCAAATTTTTTAGTGGCACAAACAACCTGAATGGGTATAAATGTGCTCCTTCAAGTTAACTGGATGCCCAGACATACTATATAGGATGAACATGGCTTTGTTCAAGTTTTTCTTCACATCTTCACACAATAATCTTTAACAAGCATGGTGAAGTATAAAGTTATCCATTTCTGGAATTGCGTTTTTATCTTCAATCTATACTTAGTATTGGTAGTGGCAAATGATGCAATAAAGCGTGCTTATACAACATAAGACCAAAAAAAATTCACACAGCACCTGTCCATTCCCTCCAACAGTTTGCCTAGCTCTTCCTTGAATTTATTCAAACTATCCATATCCACAATGACAGGCAGAAGTTTGTTCCAACAAACAACCACCCACGCACTGGCTCAGGGCAAAATTATATACTTTTAACAGTTTCCTTATATTGTCCATAACTTTGCCTCTTCCTCTCATAATTTTGACAGCACTTGATGGGGGGGCAACACTATGGCTAATTAATTTTATCAGCATTCATATGAACCTTCAACACTGGTTCACAGTAAGTAAAATGCTCACCCTACATCCCTTCCACATTTCCACTATAACCTACCAAAGAGGTTATAGCGGAAACTTGTAACTCACGAATAAAACTGTTATAAAACATTAATGCAATAGGGGAATGACAAACTGAAATGTAGAGGGCTACCTGTATTTTGTAACTTAATCAGATACTGTATATGCAGGCATTTAAATCTAGTTACTTAACTTCATTAAAATATGATATACAGTTTTTATTATTATTATTGTAGTCTTTTGTATTGGTGTAGTTTTAGCTTGATATTTATCCTATGTTTTGTTGCCATATTTATTCATGAAATGTTTTATTTATTTATTTACCACGTGTATGATTTATAGAAGAGTTTAACATCACAAATATTTTATATAGGTATCCCTTACTTATTGCAACCCCCCCATCCCTCTGTTCATGGTTTTACTTAGTGTTCCTTTTCTTATTTTCAATATACAGGGTGTTTCAAAAGTGATGGTCAATAATTTAAAGGTGAACTGTACAGACTACAATATGCAAAAAAAGCCTAGTAAACATGGATCCTTAAGTGAATCGTTTTCACGATATTGCACATTTCTAATTGGGATCCACCACTGACTTGTTTGTTTAGATTAGGTTATGCTCATTCTCCCTGTTTCCCCCCTCTCAATGCTCTGAGACGTAGCAGGCATACTAATACTTGTCAAAGGACAGTCAACATGGAAAGAGGTTACAGCAACGAAGAGTATGTGGACATGCACTTTATGTATGGTAAAGCCAATGGCAGTGCACTCAAGACTGCACGTTTGTACCAAGAAGCATTCCCCCCCCCCACCAAAGGCAGCCCAACAGGTGCACATTCATCAGGGTACATCAATGCCTTAAAGCACATGGGTGCTTCACACATGGAGTACAAGCAGGTAGGCCGAGAAGCATAATACTTGATATTGAGGAAAGGGTGTTAGAAAGAACATCCTGTAACATCTGTAAAATCCTATGGTGTTAAAACCAAAAATTAAAAATGTATTATGTTATGTTTAATAAAACCACCCTTAGCAAAGGATTCACAGCTTTTTTGCTAAGCTAGTGCTCCCATAATCAGTGGCAGATCTTAACAGAAAATGTGCAATATCTCGAAAAAGGTTCATTTGCGGCCCAACGTTCACTGGGACTTTTTTGCTTATTTTAGTTTGTATTTTTCACCTTTAAATTATTGACCATTTCTGAAACACCCTGTATAACAGTTCAATAAATTATTTGGTAATTAGAGGGAAAACATTTTAAATTGTTTTATTATTATTATTTCTTTAAACGCTATAATTACCTTTGATATACTGTACATGCTAAATTTTAAAAAAATATACTGTAAAGGCAAATATATAACGGATGTATACTTGCCTGTAGTTGCAAATAACTGTTCATTAATATATTGCTCCTATATCATCTATATAGGAAATATAGATGATACAGGAACACTGATGATTGATTATAATCAACAGTAATGATTATTTTAAAATTCAGATTGCAGCTCCTTTGCGTATTAAAAACCTCCATTGTTTAAAATATTTTTAAAGCAATGAAGTAATTTCTGAATAAATAAGAAATTGTTTTTTTCTTTGCTACATTGACATATGTATATTAATATGCTCAGTTTTAATTTTTATCCATTAAAATATTGATCATAGCAAAGAATAAAAAGATTAGCCAAATGATTCCACTGATAACAGACAGTTTACAAGTTCAGGTTTTTGTGTGTTTGCTTTTCATACTTGTATTTCACTTTATTATTAGAAATTGTATTAAGAATTAACTATTTGTTAATCAAAAAAAGGTTGACCTCTCTTATTATAGTCTAGCATTAATGCTGCATTTGTAAGTGAATATGATCCTATACTAGAAAAAATTAAATAATTTTATGCATATACAGGACTAGTTTTTCCATATTTCTATCTTGACAAGAATACAATCACCAACCCCCTTCTCCTCCCATTACTTTAAATTATTTTCTATTTTCAGTTTTGCTTATTGCATTGGTTCTCTGATCCCTAAACCCCATGATTAGCAAGGGAAATTTGTAAGTTCTTATATAAAGGTTAAAAGGGAATTTTTTGATGATTTTTAATTTGTATATTATTGGGATCCACCACTGACTTGTTTGTTTAGATTAGGTTATGCTCATTCTCCCTGTTTCCCCCCTCTCAATGCTCTGAGACGTAGCAGGCTAGAGGGCTATTAGGACTATAGATTGTCATCTATAGTCCTAATAGCCCTCTCCAGTTTTTCTTTCTCAATGTATTTAACTTTTTATGCTCCATTCAGTATATTACCAGTCTGTAAACCTTGGAATGGGCACAGTATATTCAAATCTATCTATTGCAGATATATTGCAAATATGTTTGAACTATCTAAGAACTCAATTAAATTAACAAACTTTGTTTTCTATTTGATTTAGATTTTGAGAACAATATGACATCTTAAATAAGAATGTTACATGGACTTCAAAAAATTTCATCATAATGGCTTCACATTTTTTTCTCGGGCTGCTCTTTTCCCATTTTATTTAAGGCGTCAAAGCAATATTTTTATTTTTCATATTCTTGTATAGATTATGAAGAAGTACATAAGTATCTCAGGATTTTTTTCTGTGTGTATGTAAATATATAGAAAAATATATGTATATATTGTGGTTGAGGTGTAGTATATGATTTAATATGATGTATATACTTACAAGTGGTTTATATATTTTTAGTTGAAAAATAAGTCATCTGCAAATAAAATATCATTTTACCATTATTTGCAATGCAATTTGTATAAATTAAAAAATAATAATACTATTCAAGTATTATTTCAAGATAATTTATATGCTAAGCACTTCCTGAAATGTGTGATCTCTTTGTGCAAAAATCTATAAAGCATAATAAAATAAAAAAAATGACATTAAAGCATTGCATGCTATAAAATTGTGATGAGTGAATTGCTAGATATATAAATATGCAAGAATATCAAACAAGAAGCCGAATCTCCCTTTAGTATAATTACTATGTTGTATAGATTTTGTTATAGCAGTAGTAATTTTTTTAGACAAAGTTCTGTTTCTTAATCTAGGGCATGCATTCAATAATACCTAGTTGGAGCATGTATACATAATATGTATCCTTGAAAGCATATATCATATATACATAATATGTATTTATAACTTTCTGAAATTATAACCCATAAAAGTATCCAGACACCTTTAGAGAATACAAATGCCAGAAAATTAGAACTTTTTACCATTTGGCACTTTTAAAGAAATATCTGGCTAAGGAAATGCATTTAATTAAAAAGTTTGCTTGATCAGGAGATTTGGAAACTTTGTTGTAACTTTATCATCAACCTGAAAAAATGTTATTGCCGCAAGAAACTGAAGAGTATACATAAGTACATCATGTCATTCAAAATGTTAAGAGAAAAATTATCACGACAGAAAGTTTAATTGCTGGTATGATTTAATTCAAATTTTGGCTAGCGAAGCTTACATGCCTGTGAATGTAGCTGGCAATTTCTTCAACTGAAAGAAATTAAAAAAAAAAAAAATCTGTGGTATGTATCTGAAAGTTTGAGTTTCTGTTGAAGGGTGCGTTAATAATTTTGTTGTTGATGTCATGATACAAAACACAAACTGCAATTTTGCTGTGTGTGTGTGTGTG
This sequence comes from Mastigoproctus giganteus, assembly GCF_048544385.1. Lineage (NCBI taxonomy): Eukaryota > Metazoa > Arthropoda > Arachnida > Uropygi > Thelyphonidae > Mastigoproctus > Mastigoproctus giganteus. The sequence continues at coordinate 81,540,702 of NC_143588.1, forward strand.
TGTGTGTGTGTAAAAACTGGCACGCATAATTATATAGTTGCTGTAGCCTTAAAATGTACCTTGGATATGCCAGAATCTTGTGTATTTGAAATTTAATTTTAAAAAATACTTAAAATTTGTGTGTTTGCATACACACATAGTTATATCATAAAATGTAATGCAATACCTAGAAAGTGAACCTTATAAAATTTGTTTTTTCCCTTGAAATTTATAAATGTCAGCTTTATTTCAGATTCTTGATTAACTAACTGTAACTTATTGGCAATAACAAAAGATATTTAACTAAATACTGTATGTCTTAATTTTTGAGAAATGTATTGTGATATATTTACTCATAGCAGTTCACACATACATATGATAAACTTGTGAAAACTAGTCAATAATAATTTATAGAATTGCTGGAAAAAAAAAAAAAATTTTGTAATTGATCTTAATAATAAAAAAAATCAGGAAAATGTAATGCCTTACTCCTCACTTCTCTCATAAATTATTATATTACATTTTATTATTATCGTATTAAATTTTTATTGCATAAGCTCAAGCATAAATTTATATTATGTTATCAAATATATATTAGCTAGTATTTTTGGTATTGAAGGCCGCCATAGCCTAGTGGTCAGGCGTGCGGGTGCATAAGTACATGTGCCTTGAGTGACCAGGGTTCAAGCCCGTGACTGCTGAATATGGTGCTGTTTCTTGTATTCTGTCTATCTTGTGAACTCCTCTGACTGTTTGGTCGTCCCAGAGTATAAACAGATAATTTATTTATTTAGCAAATCACTATATTACCAGCCTGTAGCGATTTGCTAGATTTTGACTTCAGAATTGCACCAAAATAAATGGCAATACCATGAATTGTGAAACAGATTAAAGCATTCAGATTGCTTTTTGTTTTTAATGTGATCTGTGCTGTGTTACTGCTGGTGTCATATTTGTGGCTCAAAATTTTATTTTTTTTTATGTAGAGCATTATTTTTTGTAATGGTGCCCTTCTTAAAAGTAGCAATGCTTGTATTTCAGAATCATTTCAAAAACCATCTCCTAGCAAGAAATCAGCATACTAGTGGTGTTGAAAGTAACTTTGTAAGATAGTAGTGTTCAGGGTGTTTGTAAAATCACTGTGTATGTCTGGCATGACATGCATACTTATGTATCCCTATAAAACTTTAAAATGTAATACACGGGGGAAAAATGAGAAGAATTTGTTGTACAAACCTTTACAAAAGGTGTTCAAAATGGTGCATACAAAGGGACATCCATGTGCAGTGGCAGACTGGGTCTAAAAATATTGATTGCCAGGAGACAAAGGGGGGGCCCACCCACAACTATTATATTTTCAAGCTACTAAAAGATCATTAACATTTTTAACATATTGTCTAATGTTATTGCAAGGGGGTCCACTTGCCATCAGGCAAGCTGACACCCTGACCAGTCCGCCACTGTCCATGTGCCTTCGCACGCCTCACTTGTATTGGTAATTATGTTTGAAATGGTTTCCTCTAGCTTTTTAAAGGTTGTGAGATTATAACTACGAATAATAGTTTCATTTCCCCTCAGAGAAAAAAGTTGAAGTGTAGAGATAGGGGAATGAGGGATGTTCTTTTAAATGAGGTAAGCTGTATACACTTTCCAGAATAGTCATGTGGAGACAGCAGTAGTGTGCAGAGTGGCATTGTCTTGTTGGTAATATGCATTACTAAATTTATGATCATTCGGCTGTCTGGTGAAGGGATAAAGAATAAAATCACAATAAATTTTTGCATTTATTGCCTCGAAAAAATATGGAACCAGTGACCCGCCTATATAATCTGCTGCGCCACACACTAATTTTCAAATTATACAATCAATGTTCTCTCTACATATGCGTGCAGGCTTTCTGCTGATCATATATAGGTATTTTTCTATTAACATAGCTGGATTAATGAAACAATCCTTTATAACTGAAAAAAAAGTAACATCTAAAATATCTCCATTTTCTGTAATAAAGTTTTGAAACTAATCACAGTAATGCATACTATACTCTTGCATTATTGTGATTGTGGTCTAGTTCATGAGTTTTCTGGGCAGCTACCACTTTGTATAGATGATGCAGATATAGACATTTGCAATGACTCCTTAATACATTTGCTAAAACGTCAGTTCCTCCCCCCTTTAATAAGACTGTTAGTCTGCTAAATTTGCAACACCCCAAACAACCTGATTAACAGAAATTTTCATATATGTGATTTACAGTTACAGCGCAGAATATCTCTCTTGACAAACTCCCAGCTTCCATTTTCAGTATATTCACTACCTTACACTTACTCTACCAAAAACATCCATACCCCAACTGATGAAACTGTGGCCAACCAATTTGAAATATGCTTCAATAACAACCAACCCAACAAAATGGCAAACAAGTCCTGAACAACGATATAAATTGATGGGGTGAGGGAAGATTATATATTGCAATCAACAGTGAATCTACCTTTCACAATGCATACGCCATTTTTAAAGGTGCACAGCGATTTTACAGATACCACTAACTACTCTAGTGTTGTAGACACATCTAGTAGAGATCAAATTGTTACAAATGAGGACACTTGCTGCATTAGATAAGGCATACTTCCTACTTAAAAGCAAGTCCAAAATTGTGAAACAGTTGAAGCCAACTCTAGTGACATATATGTTCCTTTAAATAGGTGCAACTTATAGGATACCAGCAGTAAAGTTTTGGAGAATCATAATGTTTACTGTAAACTTTAGTGTGATCTTTACCAATCTGCAGGATGCATTTGGGTTTTTTTATTATATAGTGCAGAACATATAATTACCATTACAAGGCTTCTTCATTAGCATTAGTAAAGACCTATGATGCAAGAAAGTAAGCTTATTTAGCATCAAACAAAAAAAAAAAAAACCTCATTTCATCATTCCACTCGCTCAAAATGTTTGTCTAGTTCTGCCTTGAATCTATTTAAGCTATCAACTTCTACGACAAATGGAAGTTTCTTCCAGCAATCAACCACCCGCTGACTAAAGGCAAACTTCCGCACATCTACAACTGTCTTTCCTTGATTTGAATTTATGCCCTCTCAGGTGATTATTCTGAGTAAGAGGAAGAATCTCATCAGCATTGAGCATACTCAAACCATTCGAGGCTTTATACACCTCAATCAGATCACCTCACAGGTGCCTAGTCTCCAGACACTGTAATTTGCAAAACTTAAGCCTTTCTTCGTAAGAGCAACCCATTCTTCTGTTCACTAAACTTGTTGCCCTTCTCTGTACTCGTTCTAACAGCTCTACATCATTCTTAAAATTAGGCCTCCAGACCTGTATACAGTACTCAAGGTGTGGCCTGACCATTGCCTTATATAAGGGGATAATCACCTCCTTATCCCTGATAGAAAAATTCCTGTATATCATTCACAAGACACCATGAGCTACTCTTGCAGACTGTCTGCACTGCTCAGAAAACTTTATATCTGCCTGCACAATTACCCCCAGGTCCTTTTCATTCTCTACCACTGTCAGTATAGTACCACACAGCTGATATCTTACTCTGGGGTTACTGCTTCCCATATACAGTACTTGACATTTGTCAATGTTAAACTTCAGTTGCCACCTCTCAGCCCATCTGCTCAACTTTTTTAGATCCTGTTGCAGCAGCTTACTCTCATTAGTGTCATTAACAACCTTGCCAATCTTTGTATCGTCTGGAAACTTGGACATTAAGCCCGATATACCATCATTAATAAATACAGAAAACAACAATGGACCCAACACTGTACCCTGGGGGACTCAACTAATAACAGTCTGCGAACAGCAGTGTCCATTGATTACCACTCTGTCTTCTACTACTCAACCATCCCTTTATCCATAGCAGCAATTTGCCTCCAATGCCACACTGTTCCAATTTGTGCAGCAGTCTTCCATGTGCAACAGTATCAAAAGCCTTTTTAAGATCCAAATGTATGATATCAAAATTATTCTTTGCATTCAGTTCCTTTGTGACCACATCATAGTATCCAATCAAATTGGTCAGACAAGACCAAATTAACAAACCCATGCTGTGTCCGAGCTATAACTGAAGTCTTGTCGAGATGATCCTGCAGTGCTTCTTTAACCAGTCCTCCATTAATTTCCCTGGAGCAGAAGTTAAAGTAACAGGTCTGTAATTATTTGTGTTTCCCTTTGATCCTCCTTTGTGAATTGGGGTCACATTTGCATATCTCCAGTCCATGGGTACCTCTCCTGAGTCCAGGGAAGCTCTCAGAATTATGGCTAAGGGTTTGCTTACTTCCTTTGCTGCCTCCTTTAATATAACTGGTATCTTTAATATAGGCCCCATCCACCCCAGGTGCCTTTCCTATGTTTATCTTCAACAATTTCTCCTCCACTTTGCTCTCAGTTATTACAAAGTTATCTAGATTACTGTTAGAATTTAATTCATCTCTGGCATTGCCCTCCCTGAATAACTCCTCATGTGTGAAAATAGATGGAAAATACTCGTTTGCTTTGTTAGTTACCTGAGCAGGATCATCAGCAGTTGAACCATCGATGTCAAGTGGACCAATCTGATTCATCCCCTTCTAAAGTTTACATAAGTAAAGAACTTTGCTGTTTATCTTTGCATCCTTTGCTCAAGATTTCTCGTAATCTGCCTTTGCCTGCCTAACCCCTTTGTGATTTGGTTACAGACCAGCTTATATCTATCATAGGCTTCTGTGTCACCTGTTAATTTATATGTATCTCATGCATTTTTCTTCTCTGCCACATGTGTCATTAGTTCATCTGACCTCCATTTAGGCCTAAAACTTTAACAATATTTCTTAGTTGCTATGAAAAGCATAGTAGCTTCCAAGATTAATTCTTTGAATGCTTCCCATTTTGAATTTGCTGTTCGTAACATCATCAGTTGGTCCCACCGTATAGAATTTAAATACTGTCTCAGACCACTGTAGTCACCTTTATGAAAATTATTGCTTAATGTGAAAGTTTTACAATAAAATAACATATTCTGGTCCATTTTTTTTTAAAAAAATAATGTCCTTTAAATAAAAGTTACATTTCTTATTTGTTACTAGACTTTTATTAGTCTTTGCTGATAAATCCTTGAAACTTATCTTCATTTGCCTTTTTTTTTTTCTTTCTTTCTTCTTTTTTTTTCTTTCTTTCTTCTTTTTTTTTTTGTTTACAAATATGCCGGACCAAGGAGCAACTGGTAGCATTTAGCAATAGTGGTGAGTAAGCCATGAACTTAAAACAGTTGGACACCGAATGCTGAAAATTGAAGATGCAAACATGCTAGGCCTTTTTTTTTTTTTACTATATTGGAATCTCTGATGTATGCATTATATTTTAAATCATTTTTAGTTTACTAATCAATATTTAGTTTAGATAATAAACTAAAAGCTGGAGGAAGAAGCAACTGCTCTTGCTCAGAAATGTACTATAACAAATACATATAAACAGCAAAGAATGCACAAGAAAAAGAGGTATCATGAAGAACTTGCTCAAGATGAAGGGGCAAGTGATGCTGCAGCAAATTTGTTTGTGAAACTTTTTTGGTATCACTAGATTCTGTTATAAACAGTACTAAAAGTAGAGTTGAAAAGTTTAAAGATATAGCTACAAAGTTTAAAGGTCTTAACCCAAATTTTTTTTTTTTTTTTTTTATGAAAACCCCAAACACGAAAGGTATCAAAACCTATAGTACTTAGTACCGTGCATGAGTTGAAGGAGAAGTATGGGGGGAGGGGGATGCCGGAAACTTTGCTCTAGAGACTAAACATGGGTTTCACCACTTCAAGCCTCCAATAAGCAAACCATACTCACTAGTTGTAAGTCCCAGGGACTCACAACTAGTGAGTATGGGCTTGGCACACCCAAGGTCCTGAGCTGGATATCATTATCATTCTCTTTCTTGGTGATTCCCTTCTACTTCTGACTCTCTCACTCACAATATAATTCAGAAAAAAAAATTTTCTGGCAGCATAAGCCTCAGGCTTGCACCATATGACAATAATAATATTTTGAAGAAGATAATTTATGCACAATTGAATTTTTGGCAGATGAATATCCACAAGACATTGATTGTAGAGATGAACTCATGCAAAATTTTGTCATTTAAAAATCTTTGTAGAGAAGTGTTTCAAGTATTCATATGATGATGAACTGACCATAAACAATGTACTGAAGTTCTTAATTGCAAATGATTTGTGTGCTATCTATCCCAATCTTGCAACAATACATAGAATTTACATGATTGCCTATTAGCAGTGCTGCAGCTGAACATAGTAACTAGTAAGATTACCGATTTAAAGGCTTTTATTCACCTAAACCTAATGGCTTACAGGCTCTCCTATAAATATTTTTCCATAATTTTCTTAACTGGAAAAGTAGAATGAAAACTATAACAAAATGAATTTCCAACAACAAACAATTGGTGCCCATTTTATCCCTTTGCTCCCCCTCATTTCAAAACCTGGCTACACCACTGGCCTCCCCACACTGGGTGGAAAAGGCCCTAGTTCGAATTCTGTCGATGTGAGCAACTTTAATGGGCTTTTTCAGTCCATGGCTGAGTTAGTCAGTCCCAGGTGTAGATAACAAGGTTTTCCCCCCATAAACAGGTTTTTTTGCCCAGCAAAACAGGCAAATCGACCAGAGAACACACAATTTACAGACATATTACATCAATGAGTATATAGAAGAAATTCTGGGTGACTAATAAAATAATTTGATACTGTACCGAGAAGTCGTGCTGGTCAACTTTTTTTTTTTTTTGTGTTCATAGCCAGTGGAAAAGATTTAGGCATATTCCCGACATGGATAATACACCATGGTCGACCTCTGTTCTACTATTGCACCCTATTAGAGAATTAGGAAAGTGATGTTCCTTTATTCTGGAAATTAATCTGTTCTTTTGCAGAAATGAGTCATCCACCCTTTCAGTAAAATTCACCTGTCTCTGTTTACATGGTAAGCACAAGTGGGCTCTATTTTAGATCAGAGTTTTGAAAAAAGAAATTGCTTTAAAAATTTGATATTAAAGAGGCCATGTGAGGGCCTGAGGCTAGCACCTCCTGCCTGTTCATAAGTACAGCCCTGCCCCTTTGGCTGCTATAACATTAATTCCTCCTGGGTAAGCAATCCACCAGTGAACAACACTACAGTGAGTATAGTCCATTCCTCCTGCAGAATGGTAACCAATTTAGCTACTTTTGTAAGAGGTGGTCTGGCCTTCACCGGACATTCCAGTTTAAATCGGGACTCTGCTGATCATTCCAACTTTTGTACATTCACATCCACAAAACATTCTCGAACAACACCAGTGATGTGGCATTGAGCATTATTCTCTTGAAACAAGCATGCATATGTACCAAAGAACTGTCAGAAATGTGGAATTCATGGTTTCCCATACAGCCCACCACCACCATAACTCCCCAAACTTTGCGGTGCCTCCGTAGCCAGGTGGGTAGGAGCAGCAGTGCGTAGCACACGCTTCTTGATTAGACTGAGGTTCGAGCCCGTGACCACCAAATATGGAGGATGCGTCATGGAATGACCACCGCATATCCCCGGAGCAATATGGCCTTAGTTGCTAATGCTCCTGAAAACCAAACAACAACAACAACAATCCAAACTTTGCATTATTTACACATTGTATCTAACAGCACATATTATCCAGGTAACTACACACCTACTCATCCAATTGAAACAGTATAACAAGATTTGTCCCACTGCAGAACTGATTTTCAGTGGCCAGGGACAATTACAGTGTTCATTGCATTGTGAAAGGTGACTGCTGATTGCAGTTGGTTACGTTTGACTTATGCACTGCCACTCCCACGGAAATAGGCTGTGGAACTCTGTACATGTTCATTCATAAAGATTTCAACCACTGTTGATGCCCGCATAGATAGCACAGTTGGTAGAACCGCTATATTACTCACACTGGGTGGAAAACAAGTGAGTTTGTGTCCCATCGACACGGATTTTTCTGAGCCTTTTTCACAACTTAGCTGAGTTAGTCAATCTCAGGCGAGTGTAGCATGGTTTTTTTGTCTAGCAAACAGACAATTGACCACAGAACACAATTTACAGGGAGCAATATGGCCTTAATCGGTGAAGCTCCTAAAACCATTTATGTTATGAAATGGGAGTATGAATATCGCTATCCATTTCTGGTTAATGTTTTGCAGGGATGCAGGACAAGATTGGCATATTAACCTTCTGGTCACTTAGAGTGAGTTGTGGTCTCTGTGCATTGCTGGATAGTGGTATCCCTACTCCCATTTCATAAATGGCTGGCTTTGAATGAATCCTCCATGACAATAGCAGTTTTGTTACATATCACTCATTTGGAGAGTGGGTTTTGCATCATGTCGAAAACTGGAGAAATATCTAATGGTTTCTTCAATCGGGGGTGTAGTTAGTCAATCTCAGACAAGGGGAGTAGGATTCCTCTCAAGTTATACAGTCCACATACGACATGAAAATTGGTCTATGAACATGCATTTTTTTCTACAGTACTATACAAATGGAGCATGGGCTAAGTTGCTAATGCTCCTAAAAAATCAACAGCTTTGGGTGATGTAAGCTGTCGGTAATTGTATGAATTGAGAAGCCATCAAACAACGAGTCTGAGTCACTGTTTATCCACGAAGTTCCAAAGGACAGAAATGTGTACTGATACTTTTTTGCAGGTTAATATCTTTCATTGAAAAAAAAGTAATGATGCTGTCAACATTTAGTTTATTTAACACTTAAAGCTTTAAACACTTCAATTAGATCATCAGATAGATGCCTAGTTTCTAGATAATGCAATTTACTTGACCTGCCTTTTGTGATAAGACCCCTTTCTACACACTAATCTTCATTTGATCTCTGCACTCATTCCAGCAGATCTACATTCCTCTATATTCAAAACCATGTACCCTTTGGAAACTCTGATATTTCATCCAGGTAACAGGTAAGGGAACTAAAGAATAGATGGAATTATAAATGCAATACAGTGATGCTTCATGAGCATGCGCTACCTTAGTGTTTAGGTATATGGCAAGTGCCAAAGTAACAAGCTATGAAGCATTAGTATATTGCCCTAGGGCAGCACAAAATCACCACTTCCATGCTAGGCGGAAAACGCATTAGTTCGATCCATCAACGACGCGAGGAATATTATTATTATTCATATGGTGCAAGGAAACCTGAGGCTTATGCTGCACCAGCCAAAAAAAAAATTCCCGCGTTACCGAGAGAGAGAGAAGGGAATCACTAAGAAAGAGCAGAATGATATCCAGCTCAGGACCCTGGGTGTGTCAATCCCATACCCATCAGATGTGAGCCCCTGGGGTTAATGGAATTTATTCACAATGTACATGTGTTGAACACAGACGAGTGTCGCATGGTTTTTACCCCCCCCCCCGAAACTGAGGTTTGTCGCCAACATACTAACCGTCATAATCTCAGTTATTTTTGTGCATAACACACACATACGCATCTAACATGTCGCCGTTAATATATTGTGTCTATAATTACGTTTCCCTTCGTTCGTTTTTCTGGACGTAAAAACCAAGATTCCGTTTTGATTAATTAGAAAGTAACAATTGCATTGATTGTGTAATGGGCTTCTCTTAGCCATGTTCATATAATACACAATCATCAATGACGACCTATCCATGACTTTAAGCAAGTCATTTGCTTACTCGATTATTTCTGTAATTTATTAATTATTATGCAATTTATCTTATGTAATTTATTCACAAGTGTAATAATTTGTATTTCACTCATTCATTCCTGACTAGATTTTTACTTAAAATTAGTACAAAGCTTCCTCAGATCGATCTGTGCTGTTCCCTCGATTAGTACAATTAGTAGATTGTTGTTAGTAAAAAGGCCTACGTGCTCTGGATTCATTACGAAAATTTTATTTTGTTTCTTAGTCTGCTCTGAGAAACAAAATAAAAATTTCGTTGATTGTTGTTGTTGTAATTGGTCTGTTAGGATCATCGGAAACTAAAGCCATAGTAGCATATTGTTCCTGCTTTGCTGTCTGTAAAAATTGCGTTGGTAGAATTGCCGTCATCCCTACACCAGGTGGAAAAGACGAGTTCGAATATCGTCCAGGAAGAATTTTTACAGGACCTTTTCACAACTTGGATGATTTAGTCAGTCTCGGGCGAGAGTACTATAGTTTTCTTGGGAAACGCGGGTTTTTCAGCCAGCAAATAGCGAATTGACCATAGAATACAAGCAATTCATAGACAAAATGTACACGTCACAATATTGCCTAAGTCACTGATGTGCTTAAAAAAAACCCTACAGGAAAACCCAAAAGCTGGGTTGTGGATGCCTTAAACTTTTAATACATAACTATAGTGGTACACGTGATACGGAAGTTGTATAAAGGGAACACTAGATACCGAAAAAAAAAAAAAAAAAAAATATATATATATATATATATATATATAACATAACTGTTTTGGGATATAACTTAAGGATTTAATTTTTGTTTTAAATTTTATTGAATTAAATTGGAATCATGACTCTGGCCAGAGCAGCAAAGCAAAAGGCTCAAGCTAATGGGAGTGCTGTGGTTTAGGGGAGAACTGAGGGGGGCAGTTGCCCTCTGAATCACAGTCTATTAAAATGCACTGTTTGCTTGATGTTCGCGGAGCAGTCGGGTACGGGACATGATACTGCCAAGGGGGATGTCTTTGTGTGTGCACGATGTAACGAGTGCAAGGAAATCAGGCGACAACTCAGCGTTGTTATGGGCCTTTATGAGACCTTGAAGGACAGGGTGGATACCCTCGAAGGAAATAAATTGAGGGGCCCATCAAGCTCTCAGCTGCCCACATCAACGCCAGAGCTTGCACTTGGTCATCAGGCAACACAGGGGCAGCCCCCTAGGCAGAATGCGCTGGTCCCACAGGAACTAGTAGTTCTTGGTGACTCTATTGTCAGGGAAACGGGGAACATGCTTTGTAAAAAGGATAGGTGGAATAGGACCAGGGTATGTCTGCCAGGGGCAAAGGTTGATGACGTTGTAGAGCGGATATCATCTTTTAAGGGCACAAAAGGTGATATAGTTGTACACGTTGGCACTAATGATATTAAGAGTAGGAGACCGGCGGAATTACTTAGCAAGTACAGGTCACTGTTGAAAAAAAGCCGTGAATTAGGGTTGAACTTGAAAGTGTCTGCAATTCTGCCCAGACACGATAGGAGGGAGTATATGATGAGAGCCTTGTCGATCAATTCGGCCCTGGAGGGATTGTGCAAGGCTCAAGGCGTAGAATTTTTTTCAGCCTGGACTGTACTTGTTAACAGGAGAGATTGCTTCTACAGGGATGGGATACACTTAAATAGAAAGGGTGCAAGAATTTTTGCTGATGCTGTCGAGGCAGTGTTAGGTGGGTCGGAAAACTGCTAGTTGGGGGGGGGGATACAAGGACTAATAGATTAACAGTAGCCACTGGCAGAGGTGGAAGTGATTCTTGCACTGCTTCCATTCAAATGAGCAGAAGTCTGAAAAACAAGATGCAGGATATTTCAGAGACTGCTGGTAGTCATTGCGTTACAAGTAAACACATGGGTTGTGTTAGGGTAGCTAAGAATAGAAACAGGTGCATGTATACTTGCGTGTACACCAATGCTAGGAGTTTGGTAAATAAATTTGATGAATTTGAGGTATTGCTCAAAACATCAAAGGCAGATATTGTTGGGATATCAGAGACGTGGTGTCACACAGATATAAGTAATGCGGAACTGGAATTTGGGGAATACAATGTATATAGAAAGGATAGACAGGACAGGAGGGGAGGAGGGGTTATGCTATTAATTAAGAAACACATAAAGTCAAAGGAAGTGAAGCCAGTTGACATCGATGGACAGGGCAGTGTTGAGTCAGTTTGGTGTGACATAAGCATAGGGAAATCAAAATTGAGAGTAGGAGTGTGCTATAGGCCTAATGACTCTGATGAGTATAATAATATATTGTACAGGGAAATAGAGTGGGCCAGTAAATCAAGTGTCTTATAATGGGAGATTTTAATTTCCCAGATATTGACTGGAATTTGTGGATTGGTCACTCGCACACTAGCAAGGCTTTTGTGGATTTATTGGATGATTGTTTTCTACATCAGCATGTTCGTGAGGCAACAAGAGGGAGCAATACTCTTGATCTGATTATCAGTAGTGATTCTTCATGCATTAAGAACCTGCAGATAAATGAACCACTAGGTGGCAGTGATCACAGTGTGTTGAAGTGGGATTTACTCAAGGAGGTAACTACCATCAGAGGTAAAGGGAAGGGTTTTTGTTTTCGTAAAGGCGACTATGATGGTCTGAGACAGTATTTAAATTCTATACAGTGGGACCAACTGATGATGTTCCCAACAGCAAACTCAAAATGGGAAGCATTCAAGGAACTAATCTTGGTGGCTACCAGGCTTTACATACCAACTAAGAAATATTGTTCAAGGTTTAGGCCTAAATGGTTGTCAGATGGACTAATGAGACATGTGGCAGAGAAGAAAAATGCATGGGATACATACAAATTAATGGGTGACATGGAAGCCTATGATAGATATAAGTTGGTCTGTAACCAAGTCACAAAGGAGATTAGGCAGGCAAAGGCAGACTACGAAAAATCCTTGGCAAAGGATGCAAAGAAAAACAGAAAGGAGTTCTTTACATACTTGAACTCGAGAAGGAAAGGGATGAATCAGATTGGTCCACTGGATATTGATGGTTCAACAGTTGAGGATCCTGCTCAGGTGGCTAACAATCTAAACGAGTATTTTGCATCTACATTCACGCATGAGGAGTTATTCAGGAAGGAGAATGATGTAGGTAAAGTAAACATTGGCAGTGAGCTGGATGATTTTGTAATAACTGAGAGGAAAGTGGAGGAGAGATTGTTGAGGATAAACATAAAAAAGGCACCTGGGGTGGATGGGATCTATCCAGTTATATTAAAGGAGGCAGCAAAGGAAGTATTCAAACCCCTAGCCATAATTATGAGAGCTTCTTTGGACTCAGGGGAGGTACCCATAGACTGGAGATGTGCAAATGTAACCCCAATTCACAAAGGAGGATCAAAGGCTGACACAAGTAATTATAGACCTGTTAGTTTAACTTCTGTTCCAGGTAAATTAATGGAGGCACTGGTTAAAGAAGCACTGCAGGATCATCTAGACAAGAATTCAGTTATAGCTCAGACGCAGCATGGTTTTGTTAAGGGCAGGTCTTGCCTGACCAATTTGATTGGATACTATGATGTAGTCACAAAAGAACTGGATGCAGGGAATAACTTTGATATTATATATTTGGATCTTAGAAAGGCTTTTGATACTGTTGCACATGGAAGACTGCTGCACAAATTGGAGCAGTGTGGCATTGGAGGCAAATTGCTGCTATGGATAAGGGGATGGTTGAGTGGCAGAAGACAGAGAGTGGTAATCAATGGACACTGCTCAACGTGGACTAATGTTATTAGTGGAGTTCCTCAAGGTTCAGTGTTGGGTCCATTGTTGTTTTCGGTGTTTATGAATGATATTGATGATGGGATATCAAGTTTAATGTCTAAGTTTGCAGATGATACAAAGGTTGGCAGGGTCGTTAAGGACACTACTGACTATGCTGCTGCAACAGGATCTGGAAAGGTTGAACAGATGGGCTGAGAGGTGGCAAATGAAGTTTAATATTGACAAATGTTAAGTACTACATATGGGTAACAGTAACCCCAGAGCAATGTATCAACTCTGCGGTACTACACTGACAGTGGTGGAGAATGAAAAGGACCTGGGGGTAATTGTGCAGGCAGATATGAAGTTCTCTGAGCAGTGCAGACGAGCTGCAAGAGTAGCTCATGGTGTCTTGTCAATGATATACAGGAATTTTTCTAGCAGGGATAAGGAGGTGATTATTCCCTTGTATAAGGCAATGGTAAGGCCACATCTTGAGTACTGTATACAGGTCTGGAGGCCTCATTTCAAGAAGGATGTAGAGCTGCTGGAACGGGTACAGAGAAGGGCAACAAGATTAGTAAATGGAACAAAGGGTTGCTCTTACGAAGAAAGGCTTAAGTTTTGCAAATTACAGAGTCTGGAGACTAGTCACCGGCGAGGTGATCTGATAGAGGTGTATAAGGCTTTGAATGGTTTGAGCATGCTCAATGGCAATGGGATTCTTCATCTTTCTCAGAATAATCACCTCAGAGGGCATAAATTCAAATTGAGGAAGGACGGATGTCGGATAGATGTGCGGAAATTTGCCTTTGGCCAGCGGGTGGTTGAGATTGGTGGAACCGACTTCCATCACTTGTTGTTGAAGTTGATAGCCTAAACAAATTTAAAGCTCAACTGGACAGGTATTTCGAACGAACGGAGGGGTGAAATGGGAGAGGGTTTTTTTTTTTTTTTTGGCTGATGCTGAATAAGCTTGCTTTCTTGCATCATATGCCTTTACTAATGCTAATGCTAATGCTAATGCTATTAAGTCTATACAAATAACGGTCCTTTTTTTTTTTTTTAACTGATTACTGTTTCTTTTCCTTAACACATTTCCACAGACGTCTAAATCAGAAGCCTCCAACCGGTTGACGAGTGAGCGACATTTAAATTTCAAAATACATTTTATCTTTTATTTAAATTTAATTCATATAATTATGATATCCTTGAACTTTTTAAAAGTTCATTCCCTCTTACCTCTCAGAATTGCTGTCCAATAACATTCATTTTAACATGATTGGAAACTTTTATGGGGGATGGAAGATATACTTAGAAGCGTCCACTGGTGCCGCGAGCACTGCTTGAGAACAGCAAATTGAAGAAATCGGAAATAAAACGGACGAATCGCGTATTCTTTTTTATGATGTTGAAGAAGAATATGTATGTGGCGACGAAAACCATGGGCAATGCACTCGCCATGCTAGGTTTGGACAGTACAAGCTGATGATATTAGTCTAATTTAGAGGAAATGTTTTGCTGGGATACCTGCTTAAGTCAACATATATGTGGAAGGACTTTGATGAAAATTATTGCATTATCCAAAGCCGGATTTATATATAAGCTAAACAAGCTGCAGCTTAGGGCCTCGCATTACAAGGGGCCTTCCTCTATCTTTTTTAATCCTTTTTTTTTAATATTGTCACGGGTGAACTGTAAGATAGAAGGACCTCACATGTTATAGCTTAGGGTCACAACAAGTTTAAATCCCGCCCTGGCATTATCATTACTGATCACTTATACACTTCTCTTTTCCATTTGTCCCCACAGTAATAGCACATTTTCGGCCGAATCCTAACTAATATCGCTGGGCAAAGATGAAGGAATTTTCTGCTAATCACCGTAGTCACAACCATTAGATGTGCTCTTGGGAGTCAATCAGACTTACAGTAGTTTCTTTTTGGTTTTTAATTTTAACAATGTTAGGCAAATGTTGGGGTGCAACAATATTTGCTGATGTTATCAAGGCAGTAATAGGTATATAATAGTAATAGGTGGGTCGGAAAATTGCTAGCTTGAGGAGATAGACAAACTAATGACAGCTTAACTAGAGCGGCAGGCAGAAGTGAAGGGATTCTTGCTACCATTGGTACATGCAGCAGACTGAAAAGCAAGGTGTCAGGGATTTCAGGCCCCGCTGTGGGTCATCATGGACCAAATAAATACATTTATTGCACACACACACACCATCAGGCATCTCTCATATTGTGGAGTTATAGTTCATAATTGGGTTGTCACTATTGCATCAGTGGGTACCTACCCACCCACTGAAGAGGAGTCAATAAATCTTGAAACGGTGCCGTCTGGGTGGTGATAACCACGGAGAATAAATAACAATAGTCTTCTCCATAGTTGAAGCGTTACTTATTCGAGTAGTGCAATACCATGGCAACTGGTTGTGAAGGTATTCACAATATGAGATATAATTAAAACTTCCTTGGTAGTAGAAATGATGTGTGTGTGTGTGTGTGTGCATTACCCATGATTAAACAAACTCCTTCGTACTCGTGCATTTAGCCAAGAAATATCTTTTAGAATATAAAAATAAGATTTAAGATGATATATGTAAATTTGACATAATACAGTGTATGTATACCATGCCTTACCTTTATGCGATGCAAAAGTCTAAAAAATGAAATCGTGTTCTTATGTGGTGTACAGCCTGGAGTCTGACGATAGAACCAGCAACATGGGGGTGCAATTTTTGCCCATCGCTAAAATTCTCTTCTGGTTTCCCTACCTTAATGTCACGTCTGCGCTTGTAGCACAGTGGTATCGTCACAGTCCTCCCCACACCGGGTGGAAAAGGCCCGGGTTCGAATCCCGTCGATGACGCGAGGAACTTTAAGGGGCCTTTTTCACACCATGGCTGAGTTAGTCGGTCTCAGGCGTAGATAGCGAGGTTCCTTCCCCCCGGAAACGCGAGTTTTTCGTCCAGCAAAACATGCAAATCGACCAGAGAACAAACGCAATTTACAAACATAATACACAATGCATGGCAGATGAATTTAATTATTCGGGTGGCCTTAAAATAATAGTTTTTTACCTCAATGTCACTGACACCATCTAACTAACTCTGAGACGTGTAAATTCACCATACGCATATTTGGCATGATGGTTATAACCACAGTTCTCCGATGTCTTTTGGAAAAGGCATGAATTCGAATCTCGTCAATGACGTCCGGAATTTTTAAGGGTTTTTTGACGAACGTGGTGGAGTTATTCTGTCTCATGTGATGGTTAGATGGTTTTTCTCCAAACAAACGCAAACTGTCTGAAGAATAAACCTAGGTATATTGAGGTTGACTAGACGATCCGGTCTGGCAGAGATCGCCTCTGGGATTAACAGGAAATTTGGATCGTCAGCTAATAGTCAAGGCATGATAAATGATAGAAGTGGTTAAAACCTCCCAGTCCAACACTGATAACAGACAGAGTATAGCAATGCCTCATAGTCTTAGTTGCCTTTCAAACACACGCCTCATTGCAAGTTGGGAAAATTATAGGATGCTATGTAGATGTCATCCCATTTCATAATTTCAGTGTTTATTAAAATAACTGATTTTTATTATGTTTAGACAAATTTAAATTTTATATCAATAATAGTACCAAATCATTTAGTTCCTTGTCTGATTTTTTTTTTTTTTTGCAAAATGGATTCTTTGAAAATTGATTACCAATCCTGCATAATCCTATTAGATTGCCAGGACCAGTCCTAAAGGAGTGCAAAGCACCTGGGCTAGCACTGAAAAGAATCTCAAACTCCAAAAGGGAGATTACCTCGATGCAGGCAAGGAGAGACCCGCCTTACTGTCATATGCTGTTTTGGCATACTTTCATTATACGGGGTATTAACTCTGGGGGCTCACATCTGGTGAGTATGGGCTTGGCAGACACAGGGTCCTGAGCTGGATGTCATCATTCTTCTCTTTCTTGGTGAATCCCTTCTACTTTCCTCTTTCTCTCAGGGTAACTGGGCATTTTTTTTTTTTTTTTTTTTTTTTTTGGCTGGTGCAGCATAAGCCTCAGGCTTCCTTGCACCATATAGCTAATAATAATAATAATATCAATGCAACTGACGTCATTCTTTCAATTCTTGTTTAGCGTATCGCGTCACTTATACATAGATTGAGAAAACACAGTTTTCTCCCTCTTGGCTGGATTATTCAAGCCACAGAGTAGTATTCTGCGATTCAAGCGAAAGAAATATAGTTTTTTTAATTGATTTTCATTTTGAACTACTTGAAGGTTATATTAGTTTACGCCACCAATTCAGGACGGATTCGAGCGAAAAACGGTGTGTCCATAATCTTGTATACAATAGATAACGAAAACCGTTTTACTCATGAATCCGTTAGTCTTGGGGTTTATCCCACACTTGCCTCTGTTTTAAACAGCAGCAAGTGGGGGATAAACATCCTAACTGAGATTAAGCATAGAGGGCTAGGCATGTCAATCGCTATGAGTCGCAACGATCAGTCGGAAGGATATCAGATTGTAAAGACTTTCTGTTTTTTTTTTAATTTTCATAATTTTACTTTTACTAGCATAATACGTTTTTTTTTTATTTGGTAATTTTACGTTACCAGGCATAATACAATGGTTTTTCTTTTTCCCCATATGCCGTTATATTAAATCCAAACTGTGATTCACTGCGGAAGCTTTTTCTAAATCTATGTATAAGTGTGACACAATACACTAAGATTGAGCAGCACAATCTTGATCCCCGACCGGATATTGAAATAGTCGACTATTTACGTGATTATCGCTAGCGCTCATGGCTTGAAGCACTGAATATGGCTACCAATAATAGTACTATTATTATTATTATTATTATTAGCCATAGGGTGCAAGGAAGCCTGAGGCTTATGCTGCACCAGCCGACCATCAACCAGCAAGAGAAAATTTTTCTTATAATGACCAACAAGAGAACTGTAATCATAATTTTAATAAAATGTGACGTTTCCATAAACATTAACAGAGCACTACATAGAATAAAAGTAAACAAATGCAAAGATAAAACGGCTAAAATCTATTATTTGGGTACCACTTGCTCCGTATCCGAGTGGTCAGGAGAGGAAGTTCAGTAGCATATTCTCTTTGAGTAGACGGGAGTTCAAGCCTCTGACTGCTGAATATGGTCGATCTGCCAATGGACCAGTGTGGCAGATTATGGTCCATTTCCCATGAATTGTTGAGGAGGCTTCCATCATGCAGTGGGTTGATAATGGCTGCACTTTACCTTTTTGTCTCCGCGCATGACGTAGTTGTAGGACGGAGATATTGTACTGTCGAGTTCTGTTATTGTGTGATTATTGTGAATGCATCATTTTTGTTTCTGATTGTTCGATTTGGATGTGAATTTATTTTGGTGTGGAGGGAACACAGAGTAGTAAGATACTACTGCTACTACTCTGTTTTACTACTTTTTGGGCGGGAAGTACGAAGTTTTCATTTGCACGTCGTTTGGTTTTTTCGTCATCATTTTGTGGTGCCTTTTGCTTGTGGTGGTTGGTGTTGTTTTTTGCTTTTGCGATTGTGCGCTTTTTGGATACTGTTCTCTGCTGCCGTGTGCTTTGCTACCGTCACGTATTATTATTATTTTTTTGTTTGTTGTTCCTTGTTTAGTTCCAATGGAGCGAGTGACTGCGAAATTGTTGTTTGGTTGGAAAAGGACGGTTGTAAGGCTGTGATTGAATGGTGTATGAGTGTCAATTTGATTGCTTCTGAGTACAAATGTGTTCGGTGTGGATGTTAGATGAGAAAGAAGATTAAGGATGGTTTTGAATGGGTGTGTAGGAAGAAAGGGGCCAATGCTCCATCATGTTAAAAGGTCTATTCGAAAGGGATCGTGGTTTTCATAAAGTAATTTAAGTATGATTGAGGTGCTTCTTCTTACTTATTTTTGGGTTTTGAAGACACCGTGTGAATTTGTTATGCATGAAATGAGTGTTAGTCAAGCCAGGGTGTGTGACTGGAGAAGTTTTTGTAGAGAGATATGTGTGTGTGAAGGTGAGTAGTATGATTGGTGGTGTGGGTATGGTTGTTGAAATTGATGAGAGCAATTTGGTAGGAGAAAGTATAACAGAGGTAAAGGAGCGAAGCTAAAATCTATTATTTGGGTACCACTCCGTTTTCCCGCTGTGGGCGTGATCGTAGAAGGGAGTGATTTTACGGTCTAGTTCTGATAATTATTGCGAAGGGGGGTGCTTAGTTTAGGTAGGGTGTTTATCCCCCATACCACTGGTTTAAAATCGGAAAACGAGTTCCCTATTTTAAAAAATACCCTAGACATATTGGCCTAGGAGGACAGGGGGCGGGAGAAAACAGTGAATGGCACCTGCCGATCACTGCTTTCTTCCTGACTTTTAGTTGAAGTATGGAGAAGCACTCAAGATCTGAATTTTTACCGTTATATTTGTTTAGTGAAAAAAGGTTAGGTTTAGAATATATTGTATATACTCAATCGTACTTGCCTGTCACCTCGCACACACACCTACTCGCTGCATAGATATATACTCGTTACACTTACTTACTTAGGTTTTGTGTGTACTAGGGTGTGGCCGTATCAGAACTAGTCAGTCTAGGCATAACCAATACTTTTGTTCTAAGTGTAGTTACGTTGTTTCCGACACTTTTCTTTTGGTCTGCCATCTTAATTTGCTTTAATGTGTTCATCTCGCCTGATCTGGAATATCGTTCTGTTTTATCGTCTAGTGGCTCGGTTAGGACAAAAACCTCGTATACCCTCAGGGAAGAAGAGAGATGGAGATATTTACCCCTTTTCTACCCTTTTCCCCGCAGTTTGGGCTTTGCGTTGTGCTTATTATTATCGGGTAATCATGCAACTGATTACTCGATAACCGCGATTAACCTGTAATCATGCTTTAACCTTTAGCTTTAGTGGCTACATGGGAGGTTTTGGCAGAGAACGAGAAACTCCTATAGCAAAACATAATAAGGTTTAATACAAGAGAAAGTAAATCTTACATAGATATCAATTCATCAAATCATTATGATAATAATAAGATCATAGACTTTGGGATTACATTCTTAAACACAGCAGTTATTAGTTACAAGATTATAAGAGGCTAGAAAGAATCCATCTTTTCATCATCAACTTACCAGTCTAAGAGATGGCTGGGCGTCGGCTCTTCCCTTCGTTCTCCGCGACTGGAACCGCTCTATTCTCTTCTATCCTCTCGACTCTCCTCTGGACGCCGACCTCTCGTTCTGCTTCGGCCTCCCCGTTCTGTTCCTCTCGACTCTTTCTCTGGACTCCGACTTCCCGTCCTCCGCGCTTTTCTGGGTCTCGAGGACCTGCTTATATAGCTCTAGTTCTCCCTTATTGTTTATACATTTTCCTTTCTCTTAATGGAGAACTCCCACGTTATGGGACACTTAATCAAAGGAGTCACCATCATCCTCGATTACGCCATGTACCAAACATTCTGGCCAGACGTGTAGACACTTCACCAGCTCCTTATTAGGAAAATGAAGAGTCTCTAGCTTGAATACTCACCGAGTTTATGATGCTCGGAGGAATCTTCCATATCCGTTCACACGGGTGTATATCTTACTGCTCCCCCCCCCTCTGTCGTCATTATTTGCATGAAGCTAAGTGCATCTTTCTGTGTTTATAAAAATGTAACCCGTAGGTGGCTCCCAAGATAGTCGTCGCCGGCAAACAACTGCAGGCTTCTGTAGAGTTTAGATAGGCTTTGTTTTTACATAGTTGCTGTGGCTAATTTCGCCATATTTTAAGTCGCCATTATAACAGGTTCCAATTTAAAGACTTAAAGACATCTAACGTGCTTTAATACTCAGTTTTAATAACTCTAAAATTGTCAATAAACGAGGTTTTGGATAATAACTAAATAGGGGAATTATGAGAAATTAAAATTAATGTATTTATTATAGATTTAGAGGAAAAGGCGGAATTAGCACTGCAACATCTTCTACAGCTCCCCCCTTTTTCAGAATTGAGACTGGGGATTTAGAAGAAAATCACTCTTCTCAATTCTGAAAAACCAAATCGGGCCCTAAACTAGGATTTCCCAAAGTGAAGATGGCTTCTTCCTTTACAACTGCCTCTATAACTAGACTATATATATTTTCAAACACAAAATACTAAAAGGTTAATATCTATGATATTATAATAGTGGTATAACATTAGTAATGAACAATAATAAGTTCGTAAATCTTCCTTTGGCTATCTTTACACATTTTCGCGCACACAGTTTTATAAGGAACACTTTTCTTATCTTCATTATATCTTCTCAAGTGTCCATTGTCCTTTTATAACATTCACTAATCACAATGTTTCGTTGGTCTGCTAGGCTGTAGTACACTTATGTTTTAAGAATGATGCACGTCTTTTCCATAGCATAATCGTCCTTCAAGATTTTTCTCCAAGCATGATACATTGTTCATGTAACAAAATAAACAAAGTTAGCAAATGTTCTTATTAGATTTATATATGTGTTTTTCATAATGCTAATATATAATTAGTGCTAATATATAAGTACACATAATACAGATCAATAGTAGAAAAGTAACAGAAAAGTAACAATCAAGTTATTTTTCCAAGAATTTAAACCTTTAAAAGCATTAATACTTCCATGATTATTTCACAATTACTATTACAAGTATATCACTCTAACATAGTTATTGCATTAAAATTTCATTTGAATGTCAGTATAATGTCAACAGAAGTATTCATAAAGTTCAAAGTTCTAAGTGTTTCTTTTAATTCACTCGAAAGTTTTTTCTCTTTTCACACGGGACAATGAGTCCCTGCACATACAGTTTAAGTGTTTCCTAAAAATAAAATCACTTCCGAAGCTCATTTAGACGTCAGGGAAGAGGAGAAAGGCTTTTCCTCCCCCTTTTCTTCTTATTCTAGGCTGGTAATGCTTACACGATCGTTGTCATTCTCCCTATAATAAACTTGATAAGTGCGTATTTGATTTGAAGTTTCCATATTGATGCTTCCACACTTCCATAGCTTCCATAACACTGCTCCTAGTGTGATTAAGATCAACACTATAGCTGGAATTCCTAACGTAAGGTATACTGCTTCACGAGACCAATTCCTTTCTAGATGCACCACTAATTTTAACAGTCCCCACTGATTCCATACAAGACATTCATAAAAGCCAAATTGTTTTGCTTGGACTGAGTCGATGCTGAGAGTACTGGTTACAACTCGTTGACTCCATACTTCCAAATGAGTGGTTAGTAGTTCATTAGTCATGGTATTTTTCCAGGTCACATTCTGTAGAGGAGGAACATGTTTAAAAACACATTGTAGCCGAACGTCGTCTCCTAAACTTGCTAGATGTGTTTTACAGTTTCCTTCTGGTGATCCTTTTATATAAATCAATGCCTGGTCTTTCACTAAAGGATAGTTTGAGATTTCTGCTGTACAAGTGTAGCGACCTGACGTTTGACGTGTCATCTTAGGAATTAATAAAGTAGAAATGATACTGCTTTGAATAATCTTATCCTCGAAATACCATTTTATTACTGGAAGTGGATTTCCTCTAGCTTCACACTGTAGCAAAACTGGATTTCCTTGGATTGTAGCAATATCATTCAATTTAGATATGAAAATGGGTCCGTAAGATACTGTCAATACGTAGGAAGCTTGGGCTGTTCCTAGTTCATTTCGAACTAAGCAGGTGAAGTTATCGTTATGGTTTGTTCTCATAACACTTTTAATTTCAAGAGAAGCGTTTCCTTGTTTTATTAGCAGTTCTCCGTTTTTAAACCATTTGTAAACGAAAACATCTGGGTTTGTTCTGGCTTCACATTTTAATTTGAACCGATCATATTCACGTGCGATTTTTGAGGTTGTTTTCATAGTGATTCTCGGCTTATACTTCACTAGGACTGTGATTGAGACCATTAGAGGATGCAAGTAAGTTAGATGATTAGCGACACAGGTAAATGCTTTCTTATCATCCTCTGGTGATAGAGTGGTTATCCATTTCAAATAAGTGTTCATTCTTATTTTGTCTGACCATAATTCCTGACTGGTTTGTACTGATCCGTTGATGGGATTACCATCAAAATGAATCCATCTCAAAATAGCTGGCGGTTTTCCTGCTAAAGATTTGCATGTAAGAGTGGCTTGCTCTCCTTCGTTCCCATTAAGGAATGAGCCTTCTCCGATTAGAGGTGGTAGAGGCGTAACAAATTGTTACAATAGCTGTACTTGATCGGAATTGACGTCCATCCTTAGTTTGAACGTGACAAAAATATTTACCTTCATCTTGCAGCTGCAGTTGGGAGATTTGCAATGCAAAATCATTCTCTCTAGGTGATCCGATGATTTTATAATCAGGAAGTCCTGGTGGTCTGAAAAGGTGGTCTGTGCTTTTTCCGTTGAAAAACCATTTTACAGTGACTGTGAGATTTGAAACTAATCTGCAGGGGATGATGATAGTTTGACCAGTAATGGCCTCTCTATCTAATGGCTGAAGAATGAAGATACCCGTCTGATAAGGCGTACACCGAATAAGTAGCGTAACTAGTAGGAACATGATCTGGGCTGGAGAAGTCATATTGATGAGTATTCTGGTATGTATTTCTGTCAAAAATTAATGTTACCCCCTCTTTTTTTTTTTTCCTTTGGGCCTAAAGTAAAATAAAACTGTAATGTAGGGGATAGTGGGGTTTTTTTTTTTTTTTCCATTAAATTTGTTTCAAAAACCTAAAATACTAAAATCAGAGTTGAACAAAAATTTTTTTTTTTCGTTCAATTTGATAGGCTCATTTTTTTTTTTTTTTTTTCCAGGAGGAGTGAGAAGACGAATATAAAACTTCTTTTGTTACTTCTTCCTCTTCTTCCCTTCCTTCATATATATATATATATATATATATATTTTTTTTTTTTTTTTTTTTTTTGATGAGAAAAAAGAAGAATCTTTCACTCAACATCTGAATGTTGATCTTTAGTTTTATTCATCTCTCTAAGCTTTAGATATACAAAGTGAGAGAGAATCTACCCTAATTGCTTCTTCCTCCTTCCGATTTTTTACTTAATTGGATGATTCTTATAGGAAAACCTGTAACAATGTTATTCTTACTTCCTGTCTGAGATTCAGTTATGCATGAACTATGTACTCTCTTACCCTTCCTGCAGTCGTTCTCACTGATTTTCCAGTAGTCAGTCCTGCTAATGTAGTCATTCTCTATATAATTTTGAACACTTCCCACACACTTTTTTTACCATAAGAAACATACCTTTTATTGTCTCTCATATTGATCCTAGTATAAGCTTTATATACTAAAAACAAATGCTAAAATTATTCCTACTATTACATAAATCACATAGATAACGTACTTGGGTAAACAATGTCTATTTCTAATCAAATCCCAACATATAACACAAGATATCTTCAACACTCGTCTCTTCCTAGTAAATGTATAATTCCTTCAACAATCTTACCCTTTTGTGAGATAAACAAAAACTTTAAAGGTCCCGGGGTTAATAAGAACTCCTGGGGAACACTCACTTGAAGGGGTTTCTTTATCCTTGACAAAAGATTTCTCTGCTCCAACTTTTCGTATAATTGCCTCTGTGTGTCAAAATAAAAACAGAATCCATAAACATTACCTTTAAAACCTTGTTTGTTCAAATCAAACGTCTTGCCTCAAAAAGTTCAGAGTACTTATAGCCACAAGTTATTCCTTATAGATAGGTTTTGAGTGATGTGACCTAACTCTGTGATGACTAGTATATGAAGTAGACGGCTAGTTTTTTTTTTTTTTTTTTTTCCTCTCAACTCAGGGCATCTAAAAATCTCAATACTAGGTCACGCGCAGTAGTCCCTGTGGGTTGATTCGAGTTTCCCTGGTTTTCCTGAGATTCGGGTTCGAATATTGGTTCTGTTGCCCACTGTACAAGTCGATCATATATACTCAGACCTTCAGAGTGCGGCGGTGCTGTTTCTGTCCTTTCCTCGGAACAGATCTGAGCTGGCTGAGTCTGAAGTTCAATGTCATTCTCTATATCCTTCGAGGGAGCGTTAAGTTTCATTTCATCGTCTGTCGATTGGACTATTTCAGGAGCAGTTATCTCATTTTGTGACTGGGGAAGTATTTTCTCTTCCTTATGTTCAGGAATTGATACTGAATGAGGCTCGTGACTTCTACTTCGTAAATTGTATTGATGTGTTGGCTGGGAATGCACTTGCTGGTTCCTGCTTGGCAAAGTGGCATTATCCTCTTGCCTTTGACTCTGTGAAACTGTTTGTTGCTCTTGCTTTACCGCTGTTGATTGTTTTTGACTCTTATTAGGTAAATACCTAAATGGGATCGAAACGGGCAAACTTGGCACCTGGTAAACCTCAGGGTCAATCCAGTCTTCTTCTTCTGATTCCACATATACCTCTTTTGGTTTTGTGTGTTCAGAGGTTTGTTCAGGTAAGGAAGTAGTTTCTGATAGCTCTAAACGTAGTTCTGGAAACGGTTTGCGTTCTATTACTTTAGTTAACCTATCCACATGAACTAATTGGTTATCCCTAGGGTGATATATGTGCTGAATCTGATAGTTAACTTCGGATGCTTGAGATATGACCCGATATGGTCCACTACTCTGACGTGACAACTTGCGTGTCCTACCTGGTTTAACCGTCGGAGTATAAAGATATACTATGCTTCCAACCCTAATCTGCTTATCTACGGCCTTAGTAGAGCGATATCTTTCTTGTGTCTGTGCAGCGTCTTCCAGATGTTGCTGAACTATTTCATAAGTTCGCTGCATCCTCGCTACCATTTGCTCTGAATAATGCTCCAAAGAGGCATATGTAGGATGGGTTTCTGAAGTCCAAATATGCTGTGGCATTATAAGATCTCTTCCATACATTAGATAATTTGGTGTTTCATGAGTAGCAGAATGTACAGCTGAATGGTATGCTGCTACTGCCAATGGAACACAGATATGCCAGTCTGATTGTGTAGCATTCACGACATGCGATAGGATTGCTGCCAGAGTTTTATTCAGCCTCTCTACTCTTCCGTTTGTTTGGGGATGAAAAGCAGTGGTTTGAAGCTTCTTAATGCCCAGTTTTTGATAGATCTCTTTCATTAAAGTTGATAGGAAGTTAGTTCCTCTGTCTGTCAGCAAGGTTTGTGGGATTCCATGTCTGGCAACCACATAATTTACAAAAGCTGTAGCTATTTCCTCTGCTTTCTGTGTCTTGAGAGGTATTGCTTCCACATAACGTGTGAAGCAGTCTAGAACCATTAATAAATATTTATGTCCATCTAGACTGGTCGGCAATGGACCTAGGATGTCCATGCTCACTGTGCACCAGGGAGATGATTGTGTTGGGAGTCGCAGCAAGCGTGCTTTTGCTTTTGGATTATATCCTCTTCTTTCTAAGCATGAGGGGCAAGAACTGACATAAGCTTTAATTTCCTTGTACATATTTGTCCAGAAGAAATTTCTTCGTACTTTCTGTAGAGTTTTGTCAAACGATAGATGGCCACTGGAAGGATTCGTATGACAAGCCTCCAAAATCTGACCTTTTAATGCATGTGGAACCACAACTTGCTCAAATGGCTGTTCTCGAGTCGATTTAGCATCAGGTAAGGAGTAATGATATAATATCCCCTCATTTAGATAATAAGAATCTGGAATCTTAGCTAAAGCTTGGCCATTTCCCTCTAATTGAGTGATTAAGGCGTTTAGACTGTTGTCTTCCCTCTGTAATGTTCTCATTAATTTCTTAGTAGCCTCCTTGGGCATTACTAATGCTTCCAATGTAATTCCGGTCGACATCGTCGCAACTTCTTCAGTTCTGGGTTTCTTTAAGCACTTAGGCTTTGCATCTTCTTCTAACACTGGTCTAGACAAAAAATCTGCGTTTAAATGCATTTTACCCGGCCGGTGGACCACATCAAACCGGTAATCCTGGATCATTAAGTTCCATCTCGTCAATCTGGGCGTGGGGTTTTTTAATTTCAATAAATAACTTAATGCTGAATTATCTGTGATGATCGTAAAATAATTCCCATACAAATACGGGCGGAACTGAGATATGGAGTACACCACAGCTAAACTCTCCTTTTCTACAGTGCTATAGGACTTTTCAGCCTGTTTTAGGAGTCGACTTACGTAAGCAATTGGATGTCTCTCCCCATCTTTTGTATTTTGCTCTAGAATTCCCGCGATGGAACTCTCACTCGCATCTGTGGCAAGGAAAAAGGGCTGGGAAAAGTCTGGGTAGATAAGGACCGGCTCTGTTATCAGGGCCATCTTCAATTTCTCAAAGGCGGACTGTGTTGACTCGTCCCACTTAAATGGGGTGTCCTTTTTTGTGAGATCGGTTAATGGCTTGGCCACCTTCGCATAGTCCTGGATAAACTTTCTATAGAATCCTGTCATTCCCAAGAATCTTCTCACCTGCTTCACACTCCTAGGATGAGCGCAATTTTCGATTGCTGAGATGTTCTTTCGATCTGGTCGGATCCCTTCTGAGCTGACTCTATGGCCGAGGTATGTGATTTCTTCTTTTAAGAAATCACATTTGGATGGCTTGAGCTTTAGATCATACTGCCGCAAGCGCTGGAACACCAGCTCCAACCGTTCTATGTGTTCTGAGAACGTTCTACTGCAAACCACCACATCATCCAGGTACCAGAAAATGGACTGCGTTTGGAGACCTTGCAATACGATCGTCATGGCTCTCGAGAAACTAGCCGGCGCCCCCTGGAGGCCAAACGGGAGTTTTTCACATTCGAATAATCCTCTTCCTGTTGTAAATGCGGTTTTATGCTTATCAGCGGGATGCACTGGGATTTGCCAATATCCTGATTGCATATCAAGCGCCGAGAAGTAACGAGATCCAGAAAGGAGGTCCAAAATTTGTGAGATTAACGGAAGCGGAAAGCAATCTGTGACCGTTTTAGAATTTAATTTCCTAAAGTCAATACACATCCTCATTGATCCATCCTGTTTTTTCACCATAACGATCGGAGCACTATAGGGTGAAGTACTTGGAGAAATTATGCCTGCATCCAACAACTCATCGATCTGTCGATCGACCTCGTTTTGCAAAGAATATGGTGTTCGATAAGCTCGTTGTGCAACTGGGGTATCATCTGTAAGTTTTATTCTATGATATAGAACTGTAGAACGACCTAATTGGGATGGAGAATTAGCAAAAACGTCTCTATATTTATGTAGCAATTGAGATAACTCCTGTCGCTGTGAATCAGTCAAATGATTCAGCTTGAAGTCACTAATCGACACTGGAGGCAGCTTTTTCCTGTTATCTTGTTTACCTGCAAAATTAACTTCATTCATTTTAATACATTCTATAACAGCAATTCCCATACGTTTTGGTAGATGTAATGGTTCATCAGAAACATTCGCCACTAGGACAGACACCCTTCTGTCCTGAGATACCTGGTCAATTGAAGTCCTCACAGCTACATCGCTCCGGCCTAGATTATAATTCGGCTCTACAATTACTGATTGCCCTGGGAGAAACTTGGAATTACACTGAACTGTTAGTATAGATTCAGTATTAGGTGGTAGGATATGTTTAGAAGTTAGTTTTCCTACTGTGGGTTTTGTGTCACCTAAGATTTTCTCCCTAACTCCTATTTCTCTCATGCAAATACCAAGTGGTAAAGATTTTAAAATTCTCTTCCCAGAATCTATGACAAAAGAACGACGGCGTAAGATGTCTGAACCCAGGACAATTTCATATCTAGGGCTTAAGGTATCTGAGGCTACAAGAACATGTTCTGTAAATGTTTTTCCATCTAATGTCAAGTTTACAGTAATTTTCGAATGCAAGGGTACAACATTTCCCCCGATTCCACAAACAGTAACATCAGGTGGTCTTTGTTTCAAAAATCTGTCATTTTTAATTTTGTGAAAAATATCTGCACTAATTAAAATTACTGAAGCCCCACTGTCAATTAAAAATGTTGTTGGGGTACCCTGAATAAAGCCTGCCACTAAGGGTAACTCTGTATCGTTCTCAGCTGTGAAAACACCATGCTCTGCCCTACTATACTTACTATGTTTTGGAATCTGTTTGAAAGTTTTTGGTTGTCAACTCGATCTTCGACCAAATTGTCGATCTGAAGCCACTCCCATGTGATTAATCTGCCTACGATTGAATACCCTAGGTTGTCTATATTCAGTATTATCCCTATATAACATTCCTCTAGGTCTAGCATAATAAGTATTCGATCCTATATTATTTTGAACACGATTTCTTACCCTGTCATCAAAAGGCATCCTAACTTGTGGAGCGCTAGTGTAGTCATTTCTGGCTACTGTTGGTCTCCGATAGCCCTGCCGATAAGAGGCCTCTTGACTCGGGGTAAAGATACGTGGTCTCCCCGTAACATTTTCGCTCCTCTCTCTGTTTATATCTCTTTCCGACGGTCCTAACGCTCTGCTCTGTCTACCGTAATTCGACCCTACTTGGCGGCGCGCAGCTTCTCTGTTTGTAAACAATACGCTGTGCGGAGCGCTCTCGGCAATTGGCCTCACAGCGGTGTCTCGCATATTAGGCAGATAACCCTGCTTACGCTGATTTTGTCTAATTTCTTGTAACTGTTGGTCAATTCCCGCTGCGAAATTCTGAAATTTGCTGGCTAAGGTAGACAAGTTTCTTTCTAAGCTATGTAAATTAGTGTTGTTCGTTGATAATGCTTCTAGTGATTGTTGTAACGAATTTATTTGTTCTTGTTCGGGAGTTAAAATTCGATTGTTAGCAGTTTCGGCCAAATTTATAGTAACGTGTTTAGTTTGAGTTAATTTTTCATTTTGTTCCTCTCGAGTTGAAATTTCTAGTGCTAGTTGATAAGTGGCTGGATTTTGACTAAGAACTAAACGTTTCAATCTAGGGTTTAATCCGTTCAAAAATTGTGCTAATAATGTCTGATCTCTTAACGCAAGTATTTCTGGTGTTTCATTCTCAGTTTTAAAAGCAACTCTACACAAATTGTTTAAACGAGTGCCAAACTGAATGACTGTTTCGGAAGGTTCCTGCCTAGCGGAGCTAAATTTTTGTAATTGTGATATGAGTGGCTGTGAACGTTCAAAACGTGTTATAAATGCCTCCTTAAGTTTCTCATAATCCTTTTCTGATCTTAACTGCATCGAATGAGAGAGAAAATCATAGGCGGGGCCCTTTAGCCGACTCTTCACCACAGCGATTTTCTCTCTGCCAGACCAGTTTGCAATGCTTGCAGTTTCTTCCAGTGATTCGAAAAAGAACGAGGCCGATGGCCCTTCATCGTCTTTCCCAAAGTACATCGGAACTAAATTAAGAAAACCAGCAATTTGAGGCGGATGCATTCTTGCAGGTGTATCTTCATGTTGGATGGGAAATAAGGGTTCCGAAATTTCTAAATTTGCCCCGTCTAAACTTGGACTTTCCATTTTGCTGTGTAATATTTGTATGTTAAACGCTTATATTAATTAAGTTAATACCAATGCGCCTACCGTACAGTCCCAATTTTCCTCATAAATATACTTACCGTATCATGGCTAAGTGGGCATTTCAAACATTATCAATATTAAATTCAGCTTTCTAAAATTTATATATAGCGCGCAAAAATTAAAAAAATAAAATTCAAACAAAGTTACTATATAGAGAAAGATAAGAAATGCAAAAATTTCATCAGCAACAAGCAGCAACTTTTAATTCTCTTCTATTTACCTTCTAAAAACATTTATAGTATGTTTTATATTACTAACTATTAAGTTTCTACTTTTTCGTTCATGCCTATATTCCCAAGCCAAAATGTATGCAGCTAACTGCTTTATAATATGTTGCTACTTTTTGCTCTGCATTATCAAACAACTATAATGATAATAATATTGATATTTTATCATCACTAAATAAAAGTAGTACAGTAAAATTCTCTCTGCCAAGAACTCAAAAACACCACCGTCCATTTCATCTTTCTGCTTATTAGTCCTGTAAGCTTAATCAGTTTCTCTTCACTACTCAAAACCATCCTGGGCTTAAGGCACCATGTCTCTGCTTATTAGTCCTGTAGGCTTAATCACAGTTTCTCTTCACTGCTCAAAACCAATCCTGGGCTTAAGGCACCATGTCACCTCGCACACACATACGCTCGCTGCATAGATATATACTCGTTACACTTACTTACTTAGGTTTTGTGTGTACTAGGGTGTGGCCGTATCAGAACTAGTCAGTCTAGGCATAACCAATACTTTTGTTCTAAGTGTAGTTACGTTGTTTCCGACACTTTTCTTTTGGTCTGCCATCTTAATTTGCTTTAATGTGTTCATCTCGCCTGATCTGGAATATCGTTCTGTTTTATCGTCTAGTGGCTCGGTTAGGACAAAAACCTCGTATACCCTCAGGGAAGAAGAGAGATGGAGATATTTACCCCTTTTCTACCCTTTTCCCCGCAGTTTGGGCTTTGCGTTGTGCTTATTATTATCGGGTAATCATGCAACTGATTACTCGATAACCGCGATTAACCTGTAATCATGCTTTAACCTTTAGCTTTAGTGGCTACATGGGAGGTTTTGGCAGAGAACGAGAAACTCCTATAGCAAAACATAATAAGGTTTAATACAAGAGAAAGTAAATCTTACATAGATATCAATTCATCAAATCATTATGATAATAATAAGATCATAGACTTTGGGATTACATTCTTAAACACAGCAGTTATTAGTTACAAGATTATAAGAGGCTAGAAAGAATCCATCTTTTCATCATCAACTTACCAGTCTAAGAGATGGCTGGGCGGCGGCTCTTCCCTTCGTTCTCCGCGACTGGAACCGCTCTATTCTCTTCTATCCTCTCGACTCTCCTCTGGACGCCGACCTCTCGTTCTGCTTCGGCCTCCCCGTTCTGTTCCTCTCGACTCTTTCTCTGGACTCCGACTTCCCGTCCTCCGCGCTTTTCTGGGTCTCGAGGACCTGCTTATATAGCTCTAGTTCTCCCTTATTGTTTATACATTTTCCTTTCTCTTAATGGAGAACTCCCACGTTATGGGACACTTAATCAAAGGAGTCACCATCATCCTCGATTACGCCATGTACCAAACATTCTGGCCAGACGTGTAGACACTTCACCAGCTCCTTATTAGGAAAATGAAGAGTCTCTAGCTTGAATACTCACCGAGTTTATGATGCTCGGAGGAATCTTCCATATCCGTTCACACGGGTGTATATCTTACTGCTCCCCCCCCCTCTGTCGTCATTATTTGCATGAAGCTAAGTGCATCTTTCTGTGTTTATAAAAATGTAACCCGTAGGTGGCTCCCAAGATAGTCGTCGCCGGCAAACAACTGCAGGCTTCTGTAGAGTTTAGATAGGCTTTGTTTTTACATAGTTGCTGTGGCTAATTTCGCCATATTTTAAGTCGCCATTATAACAGGTTCCAATTTAAAGACTTAAAGACATCTAACGTGCTTTAATACTCAGTTTTAATAACTCTAAAATTGTCAATAAACGAGGTTTTGGATAATAACTAAATAGGGGAATTATGAGAAATTAAAATTAATGTATTTATTAGAGATTTAGAGGAAAAGGCGGAATTAGCACTGCAACATGCCTTTAACCAGCATTAAAGGATTTTTCTCAAACCTTGTTTTCTTTATCCATTCCTCCGGCACGACTGGAGTATACAGGGGCGTTCCTAGAGTATGTGGCGCCCGAGTGCCAATTGAAATTTGGTGCCCCCCATTAAAATTTTCTTCATATGTGTATGTCAGTTTCAGGTTTTCAGGCACCCCTTTCACCCTCGGGTCAGCCCGCCCCTAGAAATATATATATATATATATTCTAAAATGAATCCTGGAGACAGTGACCCTTTCCAATTCAAAAGGTTGGGTTTTTACGCAGCTTCGGGAGTTATTCCAGTATAAAGGTTTGTCATTGGCAATGGCAGAGGTGTTTTTTTTTTTGTATTGAAGTTGTCATTTTTGTTTAGTGATTAAAGGTTAGGTCGCTGAACTAGTATGGGGTTACGCCTTCCGATTGCTCGTTGCGAATAGCAGTGATTGACGTGTCTAGCCCGGTATGGTCAGTCTTAGGGTGTTTTTCCCCCACTGACTTTGTTTTAATATCGGAAAACGAGTTCTCGAATTCATTAGCGGTCATTGGCTGGGGCTAGGAGTCATGAGGTGTTTTTGTTTTTTGTATTGAAGTTGTCATTTTACTCGACTTAGGAGGGGGGGGGTGATTCAAGCAAAAAAACACATTTGTTTTTGAAAATTTGTAATTGTTTTCACTTATTTTAGTTCCGTATTTGCCGTTTCTATTTATCTTTATTTAGGCTGAGACGTATTCTGATGTCATGTAACTTTGACGTGTCACTTGTGGGCGTGGAAGGCGGGAAAGGGGCAAGCAGTGATTGGCATCTGCCAATCATTGCTTTGTTTTTTTTTTTTTTTCTTTGGTAGTTGTTGGCGCATCGGCTTCTGTGGCCATAGTGCACCTCCCAAGGTTTTTTGCAGTATTTTGATCCAAGCCCGAGGCGGGATTCGAACCCGCGACCTTTAGGTTGCTAGGCAGGCACTTTACCCACCCGGCTAGCCCGGTCGGCCATTGCTTTGTTCCTGTCTCTTGTTGAACAATGGAGACGTACCCAAGATCTGAATTTTTACCGATAAAAATAATATGATCGACGATGTCGCTAATCTGACTCTCTCTCAGGGTAACATGGGAATTTTTTTTTTTTTTTTTTTTTGGCGTTTACGGCGTTTAGTAGTATAAATGTCAGAGGGTGCATGTGACCATGATTGTCATGTCAAGAATGACTGAGCCTTATAAAGTTTAAAAACAGAATAAGAAGAAGGAACGATTAACGGACTGCTGACGTTGCGAAATTCAGTACAAGGCGCTCATAGCGCTGGTTCAACTGAAGTTGATAGGGTCCGCAATTGAGTGGAAGTGGTTCCCTCTACTGCAATTCAGTACGAGATGTCGAGTTCCGATGCGGTTCATGTTTAGTTGTGGCCCACCTCTTCGTGGTGTAGAGGGGTATTGCGCAGGCTTTCCAGGTGATCGCCTTCCTGGTGGTAAAGTGGCCAGAAACACAAACATAACATTACACATATTATCATCATAACGTACCACGCGTTGTTAAACTTACACTCTGGTGGCTCCAAACATACATGTCTACTGTGATTCCTAATTAGGCCCATAGCCATAGTAGAAATATGAGTGCAATGGGCGAAGGCAGAAGTCACGTGGGCGATTAACAACTTTCAACAAGGCGGCGGGAATAGGCAGTCGGTTGCTCACTCTAGTAGTGTTACGAAATGGCAGAGCGGCGAAAATTGGCTCTGTGGATAACTGCTCATTTCATCCCGAGAGATCAGGAGCAACATCTCCTGGAAGACCACCATACTTACACAGCCTTTTCGAACTTTGCTCAGGGCCTCTTCACGAGGCGGAAAACCCTACCACAACCACAGAATCAGACCCAACCAGACAATGAAACGGCCTAATCAGCCATGTGTCAAGACCACTACTGGCTTCAGCATACTGAAATCCCCGTGAAGACTTTCAACCTGCACAATAATTGTGCCTTTACAATGCAGTCTCAACATCACCTCCATCTACCATGACTGCCGCTCCGACTTCGCCTCCCACCAAGTTAACTCAATACTGAAATGACTTCACCACCTGGATGGGACCTGTCTGTCCCAGGATGGCACTACTCTAATTTGACCTTCTCGGACTGGACTCTGCCAACTATGACTTCACGCAGCATTGCTGCCAATGCCACGTGGCGATTCTGAACCCGTGCTCCCTTGCACGGCCCTGTTTCTCCCCTGTCCTGGTGGGGAGAAGGTGAAGGTTCCCTTGTCTCCTCCCCGCCGCCCCCTCTTTCCTTCTGGTGTGGCATGGGCCTGCCTCACTGATTTTGGGGTCATCTACTCTATCGACCCTATATTTCTGTCTCTCACCCCCCCAGTTTAGTCTCCTCTCCCCCTCTAGCTTTCCAACTAGCGTTCATCTCATGTCAGAATTATCCTAGCCCTACACACAAAATTCTTAATTGCAACACTGTATAACTTAAAACTCCTTTGGCCTGACCCAAACTCTAGCGCACCCCCATTTTTTTCTTTTCGGGTCCTAGCCACTGAAATCCCAGGAAATTAGGTAGCAGGACCTGCCAGAGTACTTATTTAAAAATACTGGTGTACCTGGCTTGCCTCCACGGGGCTAAGTGTGGGCAACGTTGGGCCTCAGTAGGGATCCAGCGGCTAAATGGCCAGATGAACAACGGTACACGACACTACATCCAACAATATCCATCACTTTTAAATCTCTGGCCTTTACAGTGTTCTGTAACACACGACAATGTAGACTACACGGAGATGGGGGAACCCCCTGGTGCCGTTAGACCCTAAACACACTTTACACTTTACACTTACTACAAGATATACGTTTGGACTTTGTCTGAAATTTAATTATATGTATATTTATTTTTGATGTAATTTGGTCTGCGCGGGTAGCACAGTGGTATCGTCACCGTCCTCCCCACACCGGGTGGAAAAGGCCTGGGTTCGAATCCCGCCGATGACGCGAGGAACTTTAATGGGCTTTTTTCACTCCGTGGCTGAGTTAGTTGGTCTCAGGCGTAGATAGCAAGGTTTTTACTCCCCCAGTAAATAACCCCAGTAACTGGGGTTTTTTCGTCCAGCAAAACAGACAAATCAACCATAGAACATACGCGATTTACAGACACAAATACGGGTTAATGTATTTAATTACGGGCAACCCTAAAATAATAATTTGATTTTTTTTTCATGTAATTTGATTAGTCTCAGTTTGTTCATTTGAGCGTGCACAGAGAAGGGCAACAAGATGAGGGGAATGAAGGGATCCAATTATTAACAGAGGCTTAAGTTCTGCAAATTGCTCCAACAGTAATCACTTACTGTCGGTGACTCTATTGTCAGGGAGACGAGGAATATTTTATGCAAAAAAGATAAGTGGAACACGACCAGGATATGGCTGCAAGGGGCAATGATTGATGATGTTGTAGGGCACGAAAGGTAATATTGTTGTACAGGTTGGCACTAATGACCTTAAGAGTAAGAGATCTGCAGATTTATTTATCAAGTACAGGTCAAAGCAGGAAAAAAGTCGCGAGTTCGGATTCAATTTGAAAGTGTCTACAATTCTGCCTAGACATGATAGGAGGGAGTATACGATGAGAGCCTTGTCAATCAATACGGCCCTGGAGAGATTGTGCAAAGGCTCAATCTCTCCAGGGTAGAATTTTTTTCAGCGTGGTCTGTGCTTGCTAACAGGAGAGACTGGTTCTACAGGGATGGGATGCGCTTAAATAAAAAGGGCGCAAGAATAGTTGCTGATGCTATCGAACTAGTGTTAGGTGGGTCGGAAAACTACTAGATTGGGGGGTTTCAGAGACTAAAAGATTAACAGTGCTGGGAGTCATCATGGAACAAATAAATACATGGGCTGGGTTAGGGTAACTAAGAGTAAGAACAAGTGCATGTACACTAATGTTAGAAGTACAGTAAATAAAATTGATGAATTTGAAGTTCTGATCAAGACATCAAAGGCATGGTGTCACACAGATATAAGAAGTGCAGAATTGGAATTTGGGGAGTAAAATTTGTACAGAAAGGACAGACAGGACAGGAAGGGAGGAGGAGTTATGCTGTTAGTTAATAAACACATAAAATCTAAGGAAGTGCATCCAGTTGACACGGGTGGACAGTGCAATGCTGAGTCTGTTTGGTGTGACATAAACACTGGGAAAGGGAAAATGAGAGTAGGAGTATGTTATAGGCCTAATAACTCTGATGAGTACAATGAACAGTTGTGCAGAGAAATAGAATGGGCCAGTAAATCAGAATATCTTGTAATGGGAGATTTTAACTTTCCAGATATTGACCGGAACTTGTGAGTTGGTCACTCGCACACTAGCAAGAATTTTATGGATTTATTGGAGAATTGTTTTCCACAGCAACATGTTCGACGGGCAACCAGAGGAGAGTAATACCATTGATCCTATTTATCAGCAATGATTATTCATGCATTAAGAATTTGCAGATAAAGGAATCACTAGATGACAGTGATCACAGTGTACTGATGTGGGATTTACTTAAAGATGTAACTACCCTCAAGGGTAAAGAAAAGAGTTTTTGTTTCCGCAAAGATGATTACAGTGGCCTCATACAGTTTTTAAATTCTATAAAGTGGGATTAACTGATGATGTTACCAACGGTGAATTCTAAATTAAGCCTTCAGGGACTTAATCTTGGAGGCAACTAGGCTTTTAATAACAACTAAGAAATACTGTTCAAGGTTCAGGACTAAAAGTATGTCGGATGAATTAATGACACTCGTGACAGAGAAGAAAAAACATAGGATGCATATAGATTATCAGTCGACACAAAAGCCTACGGCAGATATAAGCTACTCTGCAATCAAGTCACAAAGTAGATTAAGCAGGCGAAGACAGATTACGAAAAATCTTTGGCAAAGAGCCCAAAGAAAAACAGCAAAAAGTTCTTTACTTATGAAAATTCTAGAAGGAAGGGAACGAATCAGATTGGTCCACTTAACGTAGATAGTTCGACTATTGATGATCCGGCTCAAGTAACTGATAAACTGAATGACTATTTGCATCTACATTCACACATGAGGAGCTATTCAAGAAGGGGAATGCCAGAAGTTTATCAAATTCTAACAGGGAGCTAAGTGATTTTTTAAAAACTGACAGCAAAATGGAGGAAAAATTGTTGAAGTGAAACATAAAAACAGGCACCTGGGGCGGATGGAATCTGTCCAGTTATAATAAAGGAAGCAGCATGGAAAGTAAGCATACCCTTAGCCATAATTGTGAGAGCATCTTTTGAGTCAGGGGAGGCCCCAATGGGCTGGAGATGTGCAAATCTATCCCTAATTCACACTGGGGGTTCAAAGGGTGACAGAAATAATTATAAACCTGTTAGTTTAACTTCTGTTCCGGGAAAAATAATGGAGTCACTGGTTAAAGAGGTGATACAGGATCATCTAGACAATACAACAGTAATAGTTCAGACACAGCATGGGTTTGTTAAGGGGAGGTCTTCTCTGACCAATTTGACTGAATAATACGATGTGGTCACAAAGGAAGTGGATGTAAAAATTAATTCTGATATCATATTCTTGGATTTCAGGAAAGCTTTTAATACTGTTGGACATGGAAGGCTGCTGTACAAGTTGGAGTGGTATGGCATTAAGGGCAAGTTACTACAATGGATAAAGGGATGCTTGAGTGGGAGTAATAAAGAGTGGTAATAAATTGACACTGTTCTACGTGGACTAATATTTTTTGCGGAGTCCCCTAGGGTTCGGTGCTGGTCCCATTGTTGTTTTGTGTTTTTATCAATGATATCAATGACGGTATATGAGGCTTACGTTCCAAGTTTGCACATGATACAAAGGTTGATAGGGTTGTTAATGACAACAAAGAGGGTACGCTACTGCAACAGGATCTACAAAAGTTAGGAAGATGGGCTGAGAAGTGGCAACTGAAGTTTAACATTAACAAATGCAAAGTACTACGATGGCAGGGTTGTTAATGACAGTATATGATGAGCGAATAGGGAATATATATAATGAGAGCCTTGTCAATCAATCGGGCCTGAGAGAGTGTGTGCAAGGCTCACAGGGTAGAATTTTTTTCAGCATGGTCTGTGTTTGCAAACAGGAGAGATTGCTTCTACAGGAATGGGTTACACTTAAATAGAAAGGGTGCAAGAATATTTCCTGAATGGGCCAGTAAAAATGTACCAATTATGTTGTACTACACTCAGGGAGGTGGAGAATGAAAAAAATCTTGTGGTTTTTGTGCAGTTAGATATGTACTCTGAGCAGATCAAACGGGCTGCCAGAGCAGGTCATGGAGTCTTGTCAATGATATAATGGAATTTTGCTAGCAGAGACAAGGAGGTGATTATCCCGTTGAACAAGGCAGTGAACAGGCCACACCAAGAGTACTGTGTACAGGGCTGGGGGCATCATATTAGGAAGGATGTAGATTTGCTAGAACAAGTACAAAGAAGGGCAACAAGATTGGTGAGTGGAACAAAGGGGTGCTCTTACCAAGAAAGGCTTAATTTCTGCAAATTGCAGCATCTGGAGACTAGGCATCTGCCAGGTGATCTGACCGAGGTATATAAGGCCTTCAATGGTTTCAGCAGGCTCAATGCTGATGGGATACTTCTGCTTGCTCAGACTAAGAACCTGAGGGGACATAGATTCAAATTGAGGAAAGACAATTGCAGAATAGATGTGCGGAAGGTTTCCTTTAGCCAGCGGGTAGTTGATTACTGGAACAGACTTACATCTGTTGTTGTGGAAGTTGATAGCTATATAAAGCGTTTAGGGTGTAAGCCTCAAGCTACGGAAAAGTCTAGACTATGTATAAGTATACAGAGTGTCTCAAAAATATTGGTACAAACGTTTAGGGGAGGTAGGTAACATCTAAAGGAATGCCAATCGCATAGGAACCCATAACCGGAAACCTCACCGTAAGTCGGTACACGGCTCTGTTCATCAGTTTGCGAGAGGGAAAATTTCTGGTTCACTCATTCAAGCAGTAGTCGCCGCACGAAGAGCATGCATCGATATACGAACTGTGAGCTGGCAGACATGCACCTAGTGTATGGATCAGCAGGCGGAAATGGACGAGCCACTTAACGAATTTATGGAGAACGCTTCCCAGACAGACATGTACCGGACCACCGTTTGTTTGCGCGTGTGCATCAAAATTTGTACGGTTATGGGTCATTTAGAGGTAACAGGAGTTGAGCGGGCAAACCACGTTCGACGCGAACTGCCGCCATGGAAGAAAGTGTGTTGAATGCCGTCCAGAATAATCCTACTACCAGCACACGTGCCGTTGCCTCTGCCTAGGAGTGTCTCGTTGCAGTGTACAGCATGTCTGGCACGACGTTTTCTTACACCCCTTTCATCTCCAAAGGGTTCAGTTACTACTCTCCCAAGATCATCCTGCACGTGTGGCTTTGGCGCAGTGGTTTCTCCAAGAAAGTGTTCATGTCTTGAATTTTCCAGCCTATGTTTTGTTCACGGCTGAGGCTTATTTCACTCGGGAAGGCTTATTCAATCAGCACAATGCTCATGTGTGGGCTCACGACAACCCACACGGTGTGTACCCCCATGCGGCACATGTCATGTGGACATATGTTTATATATGGGGCGGCTCCTAGAACGTCAGTTCAACTCCGCCTCGTATCTCTGTGAAGAACAGTATCACTACAAATGGGCCAGATATATGTGTGACGTCGGTTTGTGTGTATTCTGTGTGTGTGTTCTGTTGTTATGTTCTGGCCACTTGGCTACCCAGAAGCATCAATCACCTGGACAGATGATTCTGGGTACTCATCCACACCACGGGAAGGTGGGCCAGTTCCAGTAGATGGGACACCTATGGTTTCAGAGTATGAGACAAAAAAAAAAAAAAAATCCTTCTCTAGGGTCCGCTCCAGAGGGCAAAAAAAAAAAAAAAGAAAAAGAAAAAGAAACCCGAAAGGAAGAGAAAGAAGAGAATAAAGATAATTAACTAAGATAACAAAAAATAAATTAATTAATAAAAATAATAAAAAAAATAATAATAAAATAAAATAATAATAATAAATAAATAAAAATAAATAAATATATATACTAAGTATATATATATATATATTTATATATATATATATATATATTTATATATTGGTTTTTAGCATATATACGCAAACATACATACATATATATACCAAAAAGTTAAAAGGGAAACCGAGGGGGGGGGAAGAGAGAGATAAATAAAAGAGTAGATCTTCCAGTTGTGCAACCAGTAAGAACGGCAGCATAAAAACACTTCGGTGCCTCCAGCCAGATGGATTTGATCAACCTCGTATCACTGGAATCATACTTTTCCTTCGTTCAAATACTTTTTTAACAAATACCTGGAGCATCTGAAACATACTACAGTCTCTTAAAAATATAGCTTCTTCTCCTGGAGCTATTCTCTCAAGAATTTCACTTATCGCTGTCCTGGCATTGTCATATATTCGACAATCATATAGTATGTGCCGCCAGCCTTCCCTGGCCCCGCAAAAACAAAGGTCCGTGTTACTTAGTCCTAATGCATATAATTTCTCATTCATTGACCCGTGCCCTATTAACAAAAATGACGACTGTAAACTAGGTGTAAACCAATTGCGAACCTTTTTATCATTCAGAAAAGTCATGTTCGGGATAAACAAGTTGGTCACTCTTCCAGTAGGTATGGTATCCCATCTTGTCTGCCATAAATTGATTATTTCATTCATACATCTTTTCTTTTCGCCTCTACAGTCAGAGCGAATATTGATCTCTATACCAAAAAGTTCTGTAGGAATTTCCCTCTTAATACGGTAGCAAAAACCACGATACAACAAATGTAGATTCAAGGATAGCGCTCCGGCCAATACCTGCAGCGCGGTAGTGGACACCGTTCTGCACACTCTTAGAATACCAAGAAGCATGATGCGTTGTATGGAATTTAGTTTAGCTCAAAACGTAACTATTTTAACTCTATGGAACCAGGCTTCTGCAGCGTACGTAGTTATAGAAAGGAATACTGCCTTTTAATACAGAAACAGTGTTTTATGTGATAGGCCCTAGTCAGACTTTGAAATTCTAATGATAGCACCAGAAAATTTCCTGATTTTATTGCTTAAATAGAATAAGTGCTGGTGAAATGATAACTTACTGTCCACAATAATTCCCAGGTATTTGGTATCAAGGACCATAGGTAACTGTACACCATTCAACTTGATCTGAGGTGGTCGATTTATATCTAAAGCTGTTTTAAATAACATCATTTTAGTTTTGTAAGGACTAATAGCAAGCTTAGAGCTTTGAGCCCAAGAAATTAAGTCTGTCAGCACACTACTAGCTCTCTGTTCTAAGAGTGAGCGAGATCATCCTGCAGTTATAATTGTCAGATCATTTGCAAATGCCAGCACCTTACAATTAGGGAATGTGCGAACCAACCAATTCTGTAAGTCTAGGTTCCAAATAAGGGGTCCCAAGACGGAGCCTTGAAGACACCCTCTCACAACCTGCTTTCGTAGCTCAAAGTGCTTGGACTTCACTAGCACATATCTATTTGAAAAGTAACTGTTGAAAAGCATATATAATTCCTTGGAACAATCAGCGTTTCTTAACTGAGCCATCGCTGCCTCCTACCAAACAATATCAAATGCCCCTTCAAAATCCACGTAGATTGCTAATTCATATTTGGATGTAGAATTCTCAATATGCGTTCGAAATGCCACTAGACAATCTTCACAGGATTTCCCAGGAGTGAACCCATATTGCTGAGGCGATATCATATCCTGCTGCAC
Source organism: Mastigoproctus giganteus (assembly GCF_048544385.1). Classification (NCBI taxonomy): domain Eukaryota; kingdom Metazoa; phylum Arthropoda; class Arachnida; order Uropygi; family Thelyphonidae; genus Mastigoproctus; species Mastigoproctus giganteus. The sequence continues at coordinate 81,583,592 of NC_143588.1, forward strand.
TAGCAGGTCAGTTACCCGTAATGCCATTAAACTTTCAAGGATTTTACCAAGGTTTGCCAAAAGAGCGATAGGGCGATACGATTTAAGTTCAGTTAGTGGCTTCCCAGGTTTTCTAACTAACTTCAATAATGCAATCTTCCACTGCGTTGGAAACAGCCCTTCTGATAGACATTTGTTAAACATTAATAAAAGAATGTTAGGTAACGACTTATAGAACCTCGTTATAAATATATTCTCGACTAAATCAATTCCAGGACATTTTGTGAGATTAAGCTTCTTCAAAACTCTTGTAAGTTCTTCCATTGTAAACTCCGCAGTATTTTCTCTAGCTGCATAGAGCCGATTATCTCTACGTATGCCAGTTTAATGCTCAGTATCTTCCTGAGGATCGTCAGTTGGAAATAACTTACTTAAAATTATCTCAACAGAGTCCTTCCAACCAATAGTCTCAGTGATATTCGTGGTTACAGTATTAAACACTTCCCCATACCTGAATTTGTCACGTGACAGTTTATATAGTAAACCCCACGGGTTAGAATTTCCCGATTCTTTCACAAAAAGTGTCCATGTCTCCCGTTTCTGATCAGCTATCTTCCTACTGTAGTTGTTTTTTAAGGACAAATACTCATCCCCCATGCGGCACAACATCGCTTCGCAATAAATGTGTGGGCAGGTATGGTCGGTGACTGCTTAGTCGGCCCATACCTGTTACCATCCCCCATGAACTCCGCTAAATATTGGATCTTTCTACCAGGGTTACTTGACCATGTTCCGGCAAATGTGAGACGCAACATTTGGTTTTAACATGATGGGGCGCCTGCCCATTATGGAAGATGTGTTCGTGACCATTTGAACAGGCGTTTTGGGCGTCAATGGATCGGCCGTGGTGGACCCGTTGCCTGGCCCCCACGCTCACCTAATTTATCGAGCCTTGATTTCTTTCTGTGCGGGCCCCTCAAATCTATCGTGTATGAATCGCTTGTGGAGACGGAAATGGATCTCGTGGCGAGACTTGTCTGCGCTGCTGCTACGGTCAAAGAAACTCCAGGTGTGTTCGACCGTGTCCGCCAGTCCATGCTGCGTCGGTGTCATGCATACATCGCGTCTCATGGTGTAACCTTAGATCATCTGTTGTAACATCATGAAATGCATTCATCTCGTACTCCAATGTTAATATTATGTCAAATAAATGTTTGCCACTAATTACTGTCTTGTGTCATATCTGCTTCTTGTGCCTCTGCTACTACTTTCCCATTACGTTACCGGGTATGGGTTACTATGCGATTCACATTCCTTCAGATGTTACCTACCTCCCCTAAACGTTTGTACCAATATTTTTGAGACACCTTGTAGTGCGAAAGCATCAATAATACATAGCCAAATCTGAATGAACAGAATATTAGCAAAGGGGCATCATTTTAAGTTATATCTCATATTATGAATGCCTTCACAACGAGTTGCCATGATATTGCACTACTTCGAATAAGTAAGCTTCACCTGAGGAGAAGACTAATGTTACTTATTCTCAGATGGATACCACCACCCAGACGGCACCGTTTCAGGGCTATTTGGCCCTTCTTCGGTGGGTGGGTAGGTACCCGAGTGAGGCATCACTCGGGTACCTACTCACCCACCGGTTTTCCAACTGCCTGCAGTCTTGCTGATGTAACTTACCTAAAATCCGGATATTTAATACAGTAAACAGAGCCTCTGGTATGAATAATGGTATGTGCGATTTTTAATCCTGGAAAGTGTGGTAGTACCGTGATTATAATCATCACCTTCACCATATTATGTGGAAAAGGCCCGGGATCGAATCTAGTCTATGATTCAAGGAACTGTTATGGGATTTTCTCACTCCATGGCTGAATTAGTTTGTTTGAGGTATGGACAGCATGGTTGTGTCTTTCCCTTCTCCCGGAAACTCTGGTTTCGTCTAGCAAAATAGGTCAACCGATCAAAGAACACATTCAAATTATGTTCATTATTTCAGTTCGCAGATAACAGTGGTTATGGTAACCGTCGGCCCAATATCGGTGGAAAAGACCCTGGTGCGAATGGGGTTTTTGATATTGGAAGGAAGTTTTATATGTTTTTTTCACTCCGTGGCTGAATTTGTTGGTCTCTCGCGAGGAGAGCATGGTTTTCTCCGGGAAAATCAGGTTTTGAGTTATCAAAACAGGCAAACTTTATGGACATACTATAAATGGCTGGATCATTTTGTTCTTGGGTAACCATAATATGACTTTTTTTTTTTACTCTAGAAATGGTGGGCTGGATTTTCTTATTAGGGAGTTGTGCACATTGAATATGATAAATACACAGAATCCCAGCAAGGTGCTCCCAGCAAAGAAATAAGCCCACTACCGTGTGCGGGCCAATTCGGATTGATAATGACACTGTACTCCCCACTTCGGATGGAAAAGGCCCGGTTTCGAAGACCGTCGATGAGGCGAAGAAGATTTATTGGCTTTTTTTTACTCTGTGGCTGAGTTAGTCTGGCTCAGTCGTAGATATCAAGGTTTTCTCCCAAAAAACTGGGGTTTCTCGTCCAGCAAAGCAGGCAAATTTACAAGAGTACACACGCAATTTACAGAAACAATACACAAACAAACAACAACGGTAGCTGAAATTAAATTTCCAGGGGACCCTAAAAAAATTATTATAGTTTAGTAGTAGGCGGCATGGGCCACCAGCTCATACTTCTCTAGAATGTGAGAACAATAACCGCACTTAGTGAGATACGTCCGTTCTAATTAAATGCGTTTCCCCTTAAATTTATCAATGCTCTCCGTTTTTGATGTCCATGATGGCCAAATTGTGGTCTGAGTGTAAGTCCATCCTCAGTCCCTCAGATTCATCCATCTCCTTTGTGATATATTATATGGGAGCCATGCTTCAAGAATGTATAATGGAAAAAATAAAAAACTAGGAATGGTGTATCAACTGAAATGCCGATGCAGATATTCCTGTTGAGAATAATGTTCATCAACATGAATGCTGAGAATGTTATTGGAGTTTGTCTGTTATAAAGTTTTAAGTCTTTGTTTCCTTTATATGTCATGTTTTCTGTGGTCTATTTTCCTGTTTACTGGACGAAAAACTAGGGTTTCTGGGTGAAAATACCTCGCGTGAACCACACTTAGTGAGATACGTCCGATCTAATTAAATGCATTTCCCCTTAAATTTATCAATGCCCTTCGTTTTTGATGTCTATGATGGCCAAATTGTGGTCTTGATATCGATGGTTCGACTGTCGATGATCCTGCTCAGATAGCAAACAAACTCAATGAGTATTTTGCAACTACATTCACCCATGAGGAGTTATTAAGGTTTGAAAATGGCAGAAGGTTATCAAATTGTAGTAGGGTGCTTAATGATTTTGTAATAACTGAGAGCAAAGTGGAGGAGAAATTGTTGAAGTTAAACCTGAGAAAGGCACCTGAGGTGGATGGGATTTGTCCAGTTATATTAAAGGAGGCGGCAAAGCAACAAGTAAACCCTTAGCCATAATTATGAGAGCATCCTTGGACTCAGGGGAGGTCCCCACTAGGGCTTGCAAACCGGTTTTATAAACCGGTTAAATCCGGTTTTCATATTGAGTTGTTAAAACCGAAACCGAGCTTCTAAAACCGGATTCGAATATTTTCTTAGTTAGCCCTCGAATATAGTTTTTTGTTACGCACATTGTCTTTTGTTTGTTCGTTTGTCTGGATCGTTCAACTGCTTTATGTTTTAAACATGTTTTTTTATTTTATTTTATGTTTAGGTACGAATTTCATGGGCAAGTGGCCCAAATCTAGGAGGGATACCTTTTATCTTCCCACCTGTATCATGGCACGATGCAGGTGTACTCATTTACGACTGAGTGAGTCGGAGCGATAGCGTAAAAGAAAATGCTCAACATTTCTCCGTTCCATCTATCTTGTTCGCCAGGCAAGTTATGGAACGCGCCTTATTGATGGTTACCCACTAGAAACAGATTCGCTGAATATTGCATCAAATTTCAATCGTAGAAAGTTTTTTGCTTCTTTATTCCTATTAAATTTGCGATCAAATGTTCTCCAAAAAGCAGCTTCACCAAATTTAGCTTTTATGTAATTTTGAAAATACAGTGGATTTAATTGGGGAAAAAAAATTGCGAGTAAAAAAATAAAAAATTTCTTTCGTGAAAATTTTGAAACTTGCCTCGTTTAGACTCTTCATTCACTGCTTGCGAGAGTGACACATAGTGTTGTGCCGTTGTTATCTTCAATATTTTTATTTAAAATTGTCGGTGATATAAATTCCTACTAATTAATATTTATTACTCTTAATATGTCTAAGATGAAATCAAATGTATGGAATTATTTTGATCGAAAAAGCAAATATGAAGCACAATGCTCCAAATGTCAGAAGTCGTCTGGAGGATCTACATCATCTTTAATGTTGCATTTAAGGAAAATGCATCAGATTGACATTAAACAAGATAACAGTGAACCTCCCGTAAAAATGGTAAGAACATTAGAAAACTTTATCGTTAAAAAATCTATGGAAGAAGAGATTTCAAAATTAGCTGCTTTAGATGGATTTTCTTTTAATTCAATTGCCAAGAGCGAGTTTATACAATCAAGCCTTCACCTTCAGAGAAATAAATACGATAAATTACCACCAGCCTCAGTGAATGGAATTAAAAATATGGTCCTGAATTATTATAAAACTAAGAAAGAAGAACTCATTCAGCATTTCAAAAATTCATTGGTTTTGGGTGCACGGTATTCATTGACTCTAGACGAATATACAAAATAAAAGGTATATGAATATAAATGTGCATTCAAAAGACAATCGTTGGTTGTTAGGTCTTATTGAGATTAATGGTTCACTTGATAGCAGAAGAACTGAGCAAATTGTGAATGGATACTTGAAAGAATTTGGTTTGAACTTGGATGAAGATATTGTTGCCTGCACCACCGATGGAGCAGCAATGATGATTAAGTTTGCCAAGCAAATTACGCCTAATCATCAACCATGTATAGCCCATGGTATACATCTGTTAGTTATAGATGTACTTTATGAAAAAGCAATCAATTATGGTGCCACAGTCTCTGAGTCTCCCAAAGACAATGAAGAAAATGAAAATAATGAGGAAAGTAGTGATGATGAAGAAGTTGAAGAAAGCCAGCAAGGCATGCTTTATCAAACCGACTTTACCGATGAGCTCATTTATTTCTTCAATCCAATGGCCAATATTGCACAAACTATTAACAAAGTGAGAAAAATTTGCAAGCTTTTTCGAATATCGCCTACCAAAAATGATATATTACAAAATTTTGTTAAAGCAAAATTTAATGGGAAAGAATATAAACTTATATTAGATTGCAAGACTATATGGGATAGCACATTCTATATGATTGAGAGATTTTTGAAATTGAAAAATTGCATTCCAAATGCTCTGTGTGCAGTAATGTCAACTGAAGTTGTGTCTGACGATGCCTGGAGAACACTTGAATTGCTATGTGAAACTTTGCGACCAGTTGAAATGATTCTGAGGGCTATAACCTCAGAAGATACAGACTTACTTAAAGCAGAGTCTTCAATAGAATTTTTCTTGCTAAGCTTGATACAGCAGAAAACCCATTTGCTTTAAAGTTTCACCAACGCCTTTTGCAGCGTTACAATGTAAGACGAAATTGCCAAACTGTGGCTTTGCTGAGCTATCTACACAACCCCAAAAAGTTTAGGAAAGAAGATTCAGGTTCAAGAACTTTTGATTTTCCAAGTAAACAAGTTTTGAAAAAGCATGCTGAGAGATTTATCAGAGATTATTTGCGAAACATTCCGAAGGAGTCTTAGCGTTGAATGAAGAAATTGAAACTAAACGAACTGTTCTTTTAGAAGAAAACAAAGACTCGTCTAGTTCCGATGTTGGAGATACACTCATGCGAGAGTATGATAGTGTAATAAAGAGATTAACTGAAGAGCCTTCAAAATATCCGAGCGAATTGGAAATCAGCAAAGAATTTAAAATTTTGGAGGCAACTAGCAGTAGAAGTGAAAAGCTGGAGAAAGTTTATAGAGCACTGCTGACCATTAAACCAACAAGTGTCCAATCTGAGAGAGTGTTTTCGATCACTGGTCTCTTTAACACAAAAATAAGGTCAAGTCTATCAGGAAAAATGCTTAATATACTGTGTTTTTTAAAGGATCATTTTCAGAAAAAAGCTGAGCAATAAATAGTAAAGTAATTTCCCCAAGTTGTTTTTTTTTTCACATTATTTTTATTTATTTATTATTATAGGGCTTATTATTTTTTTGTTTAGTATACGAAGATAGTTTTTATTCAAAGGATTTGAATACAATTTGTAATTTTGTATAATCTCAAGCTGGTTACTTTTTTGGAGCATTTTAATTTTTTTTAATATAAGAGGTGATAGACTTTGTTTAAAAGATTTGATTACGATTTGTACAATCTACCCAAGATAAAATAAATACCTGTGTTATAAGCTTTTAATTATTTTCCCTAAGCCTGAGAAAATCGGTTTTAAAAGTAAACTTCGGTTAAACTCGGTTTTGAAATTTCTCGGTTTTATGCAAGCCCTAGTCCCCACGGACTGGTGATGTGCAAATGTATCCCTAATTCACAAAGGGGGATCGAAGGGTCACAAGAGTAATTACAAACCAGTTAGTTTAACTTCTGTTCCAGGTAAAATAATGGAGTCACTGGTTAAAGATGCATGGCAGGATCATCTAGACAAGACTGCAGCAAGAATTCAGACACAGCATTGGTTTGTTAGGGGAAAATCTTGTCTGACAAATTTGATAGGATATTATGATGTGGTTACAAAGGAACTGGATGTAAAAAATAATTTTGACATCATATATTTGGATTTCAGGAAAGCTTTTGACACTGTTGCGCATGGAAGACTATTGTACAAATTGGAGCAGAATGGTATTAAGGGTAAGTTGCTACAATGGATAAAAGGATGGTTGAGTGGGAGAAGACAGAGGGTGGTAATCAATGGGTGCTGCTCTTCGTGGAGTAATGTTATTAATGGAGTCCCACAGGGTTCGGTGTTGGGTCCACTGTTGTTTTGTTTATTTATCAATGATATTGATGAAATAAAAATCAGGCTTAGTGTCAAAGTTTGCAGATGATACAAAGATTGGCAGGGTTGTTAATGACAGTAATGGTAGTGTGCTACTGCAACAGGATCTAGATAATTTGGGCAGATGGGCTAAGAAGTGGCAACTGAAGTTTAACCTTGACAAATGAAAAGTACTGCATATGGGTAGAAGTAACCCCAGAGAAACGTACCAACTGTGTGGTACTACACTTAAGGTGGTAGAAAATGAAAAAGATCTGGGAGTAATTGTGCAGTCAGATATGAAGTTTTCTGAGCAATGCAGACAGGCTGCCAGGGCAGGTCATGGGGTTTTGTCAATGGTATATAGGAATTTTGCTAGCAGGAAAAAGGAGGTGATTGTCCCTCTGTATAAGGTAATGGTCAGGCCACGCTTTGAGTACTGCGTACAGGTCTGGAGGCCTCATTTTAGGAAGCATGTAGATTTACTTGAGCGTGTACAGAGAACGGCAACAAGATTGGTGAGGGGAATGAAGGGATCCTCTTACCAAGAGAGGCTTAAGTTCTGCAAATTGCAGTGATTGGAGACTATGCACCTGCGCGTTGTGCAAGCCTTGAATGGGTTAAGCACACTGAATTCTGATGGGTTCCTTCCACTTTTTCAGATTACGAACCTAAGGGGGCATAAATTCAAATTAAGAAAAGACAGATATAGAATAGATGTGCAGAAATTTGCCTTTAGCCAGAGTGTGGTTAATTGCTGGAACAAACTTCCATCTCGTTGTGGAAGTTGATAGGTTAAATAAATCTAAGGAGGAACTGGACAGGCATTTGGAGGCAATGGTGTGATTTTTTTTTTTTTTTTTTTTTGGCTGATACTGCATAAGCTCATACACTTGCTTTCTTGCCTCGTATGCCACTACTACTACTGCACTGTTAAAATTGCTCACTTCCTAGAACTTAGGTGTTTACTATCCGTTGTGGAGAGTGCAGCGACTCTACCAACTGTGCTACTCTCATGGACAATGTTGTACTGGAGTATCATTGGTCATAAAAACATGGAGAGCTCAAGTTCGTGTGCTACCCCCAAAAAAGCACATTTTTAGCTGTGTCAGTATATCGTTTACAAAAAAAAAAAAGTTACATTGAAATTCTAAATCCCTCTAGGCACATTGGGATATTACTAGAGTATAAAAAGAGATTTTTAATTTTTTTTTTATTTCCTGAGTAGGAGGTTTGTCACTATAGGGGAAAAGGGGCTCAATGGTTAATTTGTTATTATTAGAAAACAGTGAAAGCTTTCTAGAATTACAAGGTTTTCGCCCACAGCTATATTAATAAAGAAGCCGGAATGATACTGCATTGTTCACTCATGTTTAGAAAAACGTTTTTCTAGACCAGTGGTTCCCAAACTACTGACATCTACTGACCCTTTCAAAAATCAAAAAAAAAAAAAAAAAAAAAAAAACTTTGCGGACCACTATATAAATATATATAACATATCCATATATTATATATATATATATGCATATATTTGTCTACGTGTGTGTGGGTATGGACAGTGGATTTTCTTTGAGAATAAACTTGAGTTGTTTATAAAAACAACTCAAGTTTATTCTAATTTTTAGATGATTATATAATAATAACTTTATTTATCATCAAATTGCTATACATAGAACGAATAATTTGACTAGTTCAATACGGTACGTTTCGCGGTCCCCCTGGAACAGGTCTACGGACCACCAGGGGTCCGCGAACCCTAGTTTAAGAAAAGCTGTTCTAGACAATACTGAAGTAATGAGAGAGACTTAATTTTTTTTTTTTTTTTTGCATCCAAGCCACTAAAATCGTTGACAGGATTTTGGTGTGATCGTAGCTTTTTCATTATTTCGTTTATTTATTATTTTTTGAAGAGAAAACACACTGGAGGTATATGATGGTAGTGATTTGCACATGATTTTTTTTTTTTTTTTTTCCAGGGGAGGGGGGGGAGTTAGTGATTGTTTCAGGTCCCTCCAAAATAGCAAAAATGTCTGAAGGAGATTTTTTAAAGCAGTAAAGTACTAAAAATTACGGATGCTATATATTATTTGTGTGTAGTGTGAAAAATTAGATGGAGGGTATCATAAATACCTTTTTGAAATCAAAATTATAAATTACTATTTTAAGTGTGTAGCGTCAATACACCGAGACTTTTTAAATCTATCGGACTTTTGGTTCAAATGTAAATATTTCTGGTTTCGCCTAAACCCCGCCCATTTTGCTGTTCTTTTAATTGTCTGCATTTAATGGTAGCAACCTCGTGATGTTATATATAACATCATTTTCCAGTATCTTCGCCATTAGATATGTTGATATTTACTGTTATAATTTGCAATGTGTGAACGATAAAAATTGCATATGAACCGCGGAGTGACAGAAAGTAGAACAGCTAGTGTGTCTTCAGTTCTAATTCCGCCATTTTGCTTTCGCTGTGCATGGTGGTCTAGAGGTGAGTTCCCAGTGTTCATTGTAATTTTTCCCAACATTCTGCTGTTTGTAACTACTGTGTGGCAGATATGTCTTGACATATTGCGTTTGTTTGTAGGTCGAATTTGTTCAAAATATAATATTGAGTGGCATTAGGCATTTTTATACTCATGTCTACCTGAATAGATGTAATAATGGAAAAGAACCGTATATTCGACAGAATTTTGCGTGACCTGCTTGTATTACTTGCCACTTCGAAATATAATGGGTATTATTGCTTGGATAGTGGAGTTAGGGGAGCATAACAAATAGCTTTTCTGTTGCATTTTATTTTTCATTGCTATAGGTTCAGAGCTGGTACCTGTATAAAAAAAAAAAAAATCTGGGTTAAAAATCTACTACAGTAGTAATCATGGAAAAAAAGAAGCTTAATGCGTTGTTTTATTCTCGCCATCGGTTTAGAGAATGACAGTACTTAATCAAATCCGATGTCACGGAATGTTTAATATTAGTACTGGAATTGGATGATGTACGTTGTCTTTTAATAAATTTTACAGAACTTCATCCATCGTCATAACGTATTTTACGAAGGAGTTTGCATTTCTTAAATAAATAAATACATTGTGTGGTATGAGAGAGGTAACAGATCTACAAGTGCATAAAAGTGATTATTATACTCACGAAGTAACGTTATTGATGTTTTCTAAAAGACTGCTGTCTTTAGCAACCTAATATTTTCGTCTAAAAATATCATCTTGAAGGTACATGATAACTTACATCCTGTTTAATAAATAGTTTTTATTAATAATTAAACTCATTTTTGAAACCTTAAACTCGACTAAGTAATATATATTTCACCATAGTGTTCTGCATGTAATTAGCACTTGTTACACAGTTTACATTTTCTTGGTTTCTTAATGTAATGACTAAACCAGCCATTAATTGGACCTAGCGATAACTTATTATCCACAGAACCAAGGCAAGGCCACTACTCCAGCTCAGAAGCCTGCAGTGGATGTTCCTATCGATTATGGTAAATCTTGTGAACTGATTTAGCATAGGCATTGAGCAACTATGTGCCTATAGAACTGTCATTCTTAGCAAACTTACCAGCTGGTGGCTTCCTTCTCCGTAGCCCAGAGAATGTAGCAACAGCTTGGGTGCCATATTCCTACGAATTTTGGTAAAGGATGCCTTCTCAGCAATAAGAACTTAATACCTGTTTGACATTTATCATCCACTTTTAATCAAACTTACACAATGCTATTGTATGTATTCCACTATGCTATGCTGTATACATTTTATTCTTGTGTTATTAAGTGTTTCTATCTACCCCACTAGCACACATTGCAGTATACCTGGGTGAAGTTGTACACTTGAAATTGAGTAAATAAATAATTGTTATAATTTGAATGATAACCATGAATAACACAAATACAACTGAATGACATGCAGGATTATATGTTTCTGGATAGAAATTGGATGGATGGAGTTCAGAGACCATTTACTGCATTTGTTCCAGTATTAGGAAAGAACCAAGCAATACTATTCCTGTTATAGTACTACATTAAACAGTAGAAAATGTCACACTTGCAGTATGCTATGTATATTTAAGAGGATGCCACAGAAAAACCTTATATAGTTTCTCAGTGTAGTGTGCCACTCATAAATAAACTACATTATGCAAAATGCCATTTTATTATACATATGTTTCATTGATATTACTTGCCAACATTATCAACGGAATCTGATGGTATTAATCAATGTAACATTGATAAAACAAAGTTTTATAAAGTGAATTTGTTTATAATAAAGTACATGTTGTAGTTTATTTATGGGCTTGTAAAAATCTTTCCCTAATGGTTTTAGTGACACATTCAGTATAGAGAAAATGAATGAATCCAAGAAATTGAATGAATCAATTTCAGATTTATTCCTTTGATACATCCTTTGAGAGGTGCTGTTTTAAATTGGATATATGCTTTGTGAGCAGGAGCATTGTCAGCTAGCAGGCGAATAGCCTCCCGCATCTCTTCAACTTAGCTTCTCTTAACTTTCCCACGACCTTTCTCCAGTGATACTGTTGGCTTATAATTTTTATAGTCACACATCTGTCTTCAAGGAATAGCTGTTCCACTTTAGTCACAATGGCAGGATCTGCGGGATTAGGTGGGCTGTAATCTGTAAGGATGATACCTTTAGAGTACCAGAAGACTGACAACGTAACCTTCTTTGCAAACAGTTGAATCTTGGCTTTGTTGGGGTGGGTAAGAAATTTTTTTGCACACCCGTTTTGTTTCTGAGTCAGTGATGTATCCAACATTTATCAACACAGTTTGATCAAAAAAGTCTAACATTCTCTCTACAAAGTTACAACAGTTTGTGTGGAACACCCTTTTCTGTGTAGCTTTTGAGGAAGTATCACTCATCTTAGAACTCTTCGGGCTGCCCACCTTAGACATGCAAGAACCTGTAAGTTATGGGGCAGACCAAATCATATTTATTGTTGACTTCATTTGCTTTAAAATTTTTATAGTTACACATTAACCCCAGGGGTTCACATCTGGTGAGTATGGGCTTAGCATACTCAGGGTCCTGACCTGCATATCATCATTCTTCACTTTTTTGTGATTCCCTCCTACTTCTCTCTATCTCTCTCTCTCTCTCTCTCAGGGTACTCAAATTTCTTTTGGCTGGTGCAGCATAAGCCTCAGGCTTCCTTGCACCATATGGCTAATAATAATAATCTGTCTTCAAAGACTAGCTGTTCCACTTCAGCCACAGCATTAGGATCTGTTAATGAGATGAGTTGTGCACACTGCTTTGCCCACACCCAAACTGATTTTTACAATTTTTCAGTCTCATATGATGAGCAATCCTTCCCACATACAGCTTTTATCTCATGAATTTGTTTTTCCCCTTTGCCTGCAAATAAAATTTTATAGTGGATCAGACAATCTCCAGCATAACTTTCACTGTGTTCATGGCTCTAGTTCAGTAACCAATGTATCTAGAAAAACAAATGTAGATTAACTTATGATACTTTGTAGTACAGTATGTGTGTGTGTATATATATTCATAAAAACAAATCCCTAAATCAAATATTTCTGTGAAAATGCTTATTCACCGCTTTGTAATTTAGATGTTGGTACTAGTCTGACTTACCACTGTCTGATTTGAATCTTATGTGATAAAATGAGTGTTTTTTTTTTTTTTTTTTTTTCACACACAGCATGGGTTTGTTAAGGGAAGGTCTTGTCTAACAAATCTGATTGGATACTATGATGTGGTTACAAAGGAACTGGGTGCAAAAAATAATTTTGTTGTCATATACTTGGATTTCAGGAAAGCTTTTGACACTGTTGTGCATGGAAGACTACTGTACAAATTGGAGCAGAATGGTATTAAGGGTAAATTGCTACAATGGATAAAAGGGTGGTTGAGTGGGAGAAGACAAAGTAGTAATCAATAGACGCTGCTCTTCATCCCACAGGGTTCAGTGTTGGGCCCACTTTTGTTTTGTATATTTATCAATGATATTGATGAAGGTTTATCAGGATTAGTGTTCACGTTTGCTGATGATACAAAGGTTGGCAGAGTTGTTAATGACAATAATGTATACTTGCGTGTACACCAATGCTAGGAGTTTAGTTGATGAATTTGGGGTATTGCTCAAAACATCAAAGGCAGATATTGTGAGGATTTCAGAGACGTGGTGTCACACAGATATAAGGAATGCAGAACTGGAATTTGGGGAGTACAATGTCTACAGAAAGGATAGGAAGGGAGGAGGGGTTATGCTATTAGTTAAGAAATACAAAAAATCTAAGGAAGTGAAGCCAGTCGACATTGCTGGACAATGCAGTGTCGAGTCAGTTTGGTATGACATAAGCATTGGGAGATCAAAATTGAGAGTGTGCTTATAGGCCTGATGAGTATAATAAGCAACTGTACAGGGAAATAGAGTGGGCCAGTAAATCAGAGAGTCTTATAATGGGGGATTTTAATTTCCCAGATATTGACTGGAATTTGGGGGCTGGTCACTCACACACCAGCAAGGCTTTTGTGGATTTATTGTATGATTGTTTTCTATATCAGCATGTTCGGGAGACAACTAGAGGGAGTAATACTCTTGATTTGATTATCAGTAGTGATTCTTCATGCATTAAGAATCTGCAGGTAGATGAACCACTAGGTGGCAGTGATCACAGTGTGCTGAAGTGGGATTTACTCAAAGAGGTAACTACCATTAGGGGTAAAGGGAAGGGTTATTGCTTTCGTAAAGGCGACTGCGATGGACTGAGACAGTATTTCAATTCTATACAGTGGGACCAACTGATGATGTTACCAACAGCAAGTTCAAAATGGGAAGCATTCAAAGAACTTATCTTTGAAGTTACTAGGCTTTACATGCCAACTAAGAAATATTGTTCAAGGTTTAGGCCTAAGTGAATGTCAGATGAACTAATGAGACATATGGCAGAGAAGAAAAATGCATGGGATACATACAAATTAACACGTGACACAGAAGCCTATGATAGATACAAGTTGATCTGTAACCAAGTTACAAAGGAGGTTAGGCAGGCGAAGGCAGATTACGAGAAATCTTTGGCAAGGGATGCAAAGAAAAACAGCAAAGAGTTCTTTACTTATGTAAACTCTAGAAGGAAGGGGATGAGTCAGATTGGTCCACTTGATATCGATGGGTCAACTGTTGATGATCCTGCTCAGGTAGCTAACAAACTGAATGAATATTTTGCGTCGACATTCACACATGAGGAGTTATTCAGTGAGGGGAATTCCAGATGTGTATTCAACTGTGGCAGTAAGCTAGAGAATCTTGTAATAACTGAGAGTAAAGTGGAGGAGAAATTGTTGAATACAAGAAAGGCACCTGCGGTGGATGGAATCTATCCAGTTATATTAAAGGAGACGGAAAAGGAAGTAAGCAAACCCTTAGCCATAATTATGAGAGCTTTCTTGGACTCAGGGGAAGTACCCATGGACTGGAGATGTGCAAATGTGACCCCAATTCACAAAGGAGGATCAAAGGGCAACACAAGTAATTATAGACCTGTTAGTTCTGTTCCTGGAAAATTAATGGAGGCACTGGTTAAAGAAGCACTGCAGGATCATCTATACAAGACTTCAGTTATAGCTCAGACACAGCATGGTTTTGTTAAGGGGAAGTCTTGCCTGACCAATTTGATTGGATACTATGATGCAGTCACAAAAGAACTGGATGCAGGGAACTCTGATATTATATACTTGGATCTTAGAAAGGCTTTTGATACTGTTGCACATGGAAGAATGCTGCACAAATTGGAGCATTTTGGTATTGGAGGCAAATTGCTGCTATTTATAAAGTTGTGTTTGAGGGGGAGAAGACAGAGAGTAGTAATCAATGGACACTGCTCATCATGGACTAATGTTATTAGTGGAGTCCCTCAGGGTTCAGTATTGGGTCCATTATTGTTTTCTGTATTTATAAATGATATTGATGATGGTAAAAAGTAAAGTGCAGCCATTACCAACCCACTGCAGATGGAAGCCTCCTCAACAATTCATGCTGAGGGAAATGGACCATAATCTGCCACGCTGGTCCAGTGCGGGTTGGCAGATCGACCGTATTCAGCAGTCAGAGGCTTGAACCGCGGTCTGCTCAAAGAGCGTGTGCTACTGCCCACTCGGCTACGGATGGTATATCAAGCTTAATGTCCAAGTTTGCAGACGATAAGAAGGTTGGTGGGGTTGTCAAGGACACTACTGACACTATGCTACTGCAACAGGATCTGGAAAGGTTGAACAGATGGGCTGAGAGGTGGCAAATGAAGGTTAACATTGACAAATGTAAAGTACTACATATGGGAAACAGCAACCCCAGAGCAACGTATCAACTCTGTGGTACTACACTGACAGTGGTAGAGAATGAAAGGGACCTGGGGGTGGTTGTGCAGGCAGATATGAAGTTTTCTGAGCAGTGCAGACGGGCTGCAAGAGTAGCTCATGGTGTATTGTTGATGATATATAGGAATTTTTCTAGCAGGTATAAGGAGGTGATTATTCCCTTGTATAAGGCAATGGTTAGGCCACACCTAGAGTACTGTATACAGGTCTGCAGGCCTCATTTCAAGAAGGATGTAGAGATGCCGGAACGAGTACAGAGAAGGGCAACAAGATTAGTGAATGGAACAAAGGGTGCTCTTACGAAGAAAGGCTTAAGTTTTGCAAATTACAGTGTCTGGGGACTAGGCACCAGCGAGGTGATCTAATAGGGGTGTATAAAGCCTTCAATGGTTTCAGCATGCTCAATGCTGATGGGATTCTTCCTCTTGCTCAGAATAATCACCTGAGAGGGCATAAATTCAAATTGAGAAAAGACAGCTGTAGGATAGACGTGAGGAAATTTGCATTTAGCCAGAGGGTGGTTGGTTGGTGGAATAGACTTCCATCCCTTGTCGTGGAAGTTGATAGCCTAAATAAGTTTAAGGCTCAGCTGGACAGGTATTTCGAACGAACAGAGGGGTGAAGTGTAAGTGGTTATTTTTTATTTATTTATTTTTTTTTTTTTGGCTGATGTTGCATAAGCTTGCTTTCTTGCGTCAAATGCCTCTACTAATGCTAATAACGGCAGTGTGCTACTGCAACAAGATCTAGAAAATATGAGCAGATGGACTGAGAAGTGGCAACTGAAGTTTGACAAATGCAAAGTACTGTATAGTTAAAAGTAACCATGCTAACTGTGTGGTAATACACTTAGCGTGGTAGAAAACGAAAAAGACCTGGGATTAATTGTGCAGTCAGATATGAAGTTTTCTGAGCAATGCAGACAGGCTGCCAGAGCAGGTCATGGGGTTTTGTCAATGATTTTCAATGATATACAGGAATTTTGCTAGCAGAGAAAAGGTGATTATCCCTTTGTATAAGGCAGTGGTCAGACCACACCTGTACTGCATACAGGTGTGGAGGCCTCATTTAAGAAAGAATGTAGATTTGCTTGAGCATGTACAGAGAAGGGCAACAAGATTGGTGAGGGGAATGAAGGGATTCTCTTACCAAGAGAGGCTTAAGTTCTGCAAATTGCAGCAGCTGGAGACTAGGTACTTGTGAGGTAATCTGATTGAGATGTATAAGATCTTGAATGGGTTGAGCATGCTAAATTCTCATGGGATTTTTCTGCTTGCTCAGATTACGAATCTAAGGAGGCATAAATTCAAATTGAGGAAAGACAGCTGTAGAATAGATGCGCGGAAAGTTTCCTTTAGCCAGCGGGTGGTTAATTGCTGGAACAAATTTCCATCTGTTGTGGAAGTTATTAGCTTAAATAAATTCAAGGAGGAACTGGAAAAAATTTTAGAGGGAATGGTTGTGTGAATTTTTTTTTTTTTAGCTAATGCTACATAAGATCTTACGCTTGCTTTCTTGCATCAAATGCCTCTATTACTATTAACTTAGTAATATTACCACAATCTCTTCTCAAATGAAATTAATACTGTGGATGTATTTTTTTTATCTGTATAAATCAAAGTGCATTAGTAAAGGCACATAATGCAAGAAAGCAAACTTATATAGCATCAGCCAAAAAAAAAAAAAAAAAAAACCGTCTTATTTCACCCATCCACTTGCTCCAAATGTTTGTCTAGTTTTACCTTGAATCTATTTAAGCTATCAACTTCTACAATGACAAATGGAAGTTTGTTCTAGCAATCAACCACCTTCTGGCTAAAGGCGCACATCTATCCTACAACTGTCTTTCCTCAATTTGAACTTATGACCTCTCAGACAGTTATTCTGAGCAAGAGGAAGAATCCCATCAGTATTGAGATGCTCAAACCATTCAAGGCTTTATACACCTAAATCAGAACAAATCGCAGGTGCCTAGTCTCCAGATACTGTAATTTGCAAAATTTAAGCCTTTCTTCATAAGAGCAACCCTTTGTTCCATTCACTAAGCTTGTTTCTCTTCTCTGCACTTGCTCCAGCAGCTCTACATCCTTCCTAAAATGAGGACCCCAGACCTGTATACAGTACTCAAGGTGTGGCCTGACTATTTCCTTATACAAGGGGATAATCACCTCCTTATCCCTGCTAGAGAAATTCTTGTATGTCATTGACTAGACACTATGAGCTACTCTTGCAGACTGTCTGCACTGTCAGAAAACTTCATATCTGTCTGCACAATTACCCCAGGTCCTTTTCATTCTCTGTCAGTGTAGGAACACACAGTTGATACATTACTCTGGGGTTACTGCTTCCCATATGTAGTACTTTACATTTGTCAATGTTAAACTTCATTTGTCACCTCTCAGCCCATCTGCTCAACCTTTCCAGATCCTGTTGCAGCAGCATAGTATCAGTAGTGTCCTTAACAACCCTGCCAACCTTGGTATCGTCTGCAAAGGACATTAAGCCTGATACACCATCATCAATATCATTTATAAATACAGAAAACAACAATGGACCCAACACTGAACCCTGAGGAACTCCACTAATAACATTAGTCCACGTTGAGCAGTGTCCATTGATTACCACTCTCTGTCTTCTGCCACTCAACCATCCCTTTATCCATAGCAGCAATTTGCCTCCAATGCCACACTTCTCCAATTTGTGCAGCAGTCTTCCATGCGCAACAGTATCAAAAGCCTTTCTAAGATCCAAATATATAATATCAAAGTTATTTCCTGCATTCTTTTGTGACTACATCATAGTATCCAATCAAATTGGTCAGACAAGACCTGCCCTTAACAAAACCATGCTGTGTCTGAGCAATAGGAGTTTCTTTCTGTGATATTCCTTTGCATTCATAAAAGTTCTTTATCCTTTTTTGCCCTTTTTAACCAGGTCCACAACCTTTTATTTTTTTAAGAATAACTTGGTTTTGTTACATGTGAAAAAATATTCTGATTTTAAACAAATGTGAATGTGGTCTAATTTTATGAGAGTTTAATGGGTTTGCTACTTCTTTGGAAAGGTTCACGTTCCACCAATGACTTGAGGAGTTTGTCAAAGGCCTTCTTACTTGGGGCTGTAATTGCAGGTGTAAGCCTTCAAGCACAGGTTTTTCATTTCACATATATTCAAACTGGCCTATGAACAAATATGATACAGATATGATAGATACAGGCTGTCTTTGTCTCTGTGCTGAAACATATATTAATCTGTTTGGCTGTAATTGGTTTTATTCTCTGGCTACCGCAGACTTCTGAAATTTACAAGAAAAGCTTGTTATTGTGCTCCCCAATATGTTCTAATCTCTGAGGAATATTATTGCCCATTAATATAGTGTGGGATGTTTACTAAATAACAGCTTTCTTTCAGGACAGAATTACAATAATTAGGGCTCTAATCATGTACATTATGGGAAGATTCCATGCCATGAAAGGAATTATGTTATTACAGTATGCATAGAGGATGGAGTTAGCCAGGCAGGTAAGCTGCTCTGAGCCGAGATCTGAAGGGGAAGAGGAATTAGAAGGGAATAACAGGCTTAGTGAAGCTGTGTGTCCTGCCTGCGCTGGCTCTCCGAACCCCTGATTTTGGGTCATCATATGAAAAACAATGAACTGGCTTGGAAAACCAGTAATGTTAAATTGATATAAAATGGTAAACTTTGCCTTTCTTTATTATCACATTAATATCTGTATCATTTAATAGATGTAAATGGGTTTGGATAGTGATTATGATGCTATTGTGTTAAATAATACTATTAATTTGTTATTAACTGTAGCTCAAATAGATTTCAGGTCCTCACAATGTGACTGAGTTGACCATGGTTCAAGCTCATGTGACCACTAAATATGGTTAATTGTAATATTCTTATCAAATGTAAACTCTTCTAACCTATGTGATCATGCCAGATTATAAACAGAACTTTTTTTTTTAACCCACTTACAAGACTCCAAAAAAAAAAAAGAAAAAAAGAGTATTATGGTTATTATTACAGTGTGTGAAATACGCATTAAGGCTATACTCCACCTTGTATGTAGTTTTTACAATAATGTTTTATTAACTATATGATTAAAAGAGATACAGTAATTCCTCACCAGCCATGGAAGATGCTTTCTAAAAAGTACTGGCAAGACAGATTCTATAGAAAATAAGGAGTTAGAGGGAAAAAAACCAGTAACTATGTCAATAAAAATATATGAAAAAAAAAAAAATAAAGTAAATTTCATTTATATTTATACAACATGAAAATGATAAGGTTGGCAGTACAATAGAAAGAAAAGGTGGCAGAATGTACGTACCTACTTTAAAATGTCAGTTACCTTCCTAGTTCCACTATCTTTTGATACAACATGACTTGCTTCTCAGTCTTCAAAATGTTACAAAAACAAATCCAAAATACATCTAGGAAAAATAAATGTTAAAAGTGTAAAACATTAGTCAAAAGCATAAATCTGCAGAGATGTAGCAACACATGAACAGGGTCTTTGAGAGATGGGAAAAGACAGACCTGGGAAAAACAGCCTCCTGGCCTTTCTTTCCAATTCTTCCTTTTTACAACTTATGTTAGTAGTGTCTTCTCCATGTTCCTGCCCATGTGTGCATCATTCTGAGCATAGACTATGGTGTCTCTCAAAAGGTGTGTGCTGCAAGATTAGGAAAAACTCCATTGAGTTTATAGGCAATCTCTTCAGATATGCTGAAAATATAGCATCTTTTAACACTAAATTATTTCAGTAACATGCTCTAAGGGGCTCACATCTAATGAGTATGGGCTTGGCACACCCAGGGTCCTGAGCTGGATATCATCATTCTTCTCTTGGTGATTCCCTTCTACTTTTCACTCTCTCTCTCTCAGGGTAATTCAGAATTTTTTTTTTTTTTTTGCCTGGTGCACCATAAGCCTCAGGCTTCCTTGTACCATATGGCTAATAATAATAATATTCTTGTTTGTCAGATTATAGAGTATTTTCTCTTTGGAAGTGTGTGTTCACACACTGATTTGCATGTTGTGCAGGTTAATAAACCTGGACTAACTTGGGGGGGTACTACTCCTGCTTGAGGTTAACTACAGCTTCTATAACCAATTGACTATAGCCACGATTGAAGAGGACTTTAGAAATTCCTGAAGTCATTGAGAGAAATTAAACCCAATCTCTCGAAATGAGTTGCAAATGGCAGTATATTGTGTGACAGAAATTTAATTATGGAGATAATACATGATGCTTAGCTCATAGGTCCTTTGAAATAGTTTATTTTATGATTTTAATGAGTTTAATAATT
This sequence comes from Mastigoproctus giganteus, assembly GCF_048544385.1. Classification (NCBI taxonomy): domain Eukaryota; kingdom Metazoa; phylum Arthropoda; class Arachnida; order Uropygi; family Thelyphonidae; genus Mastigoproctus; species Mastigoproctus giganteus. The sequence continues at coordinate 81,604,351 of NC_143588.1, forward strand.
TTTATTGATAGTCTTAAATCTCAAGCAGTTTTTCCTGCTCTCTAGTATCTTTATAATGAAATATTTACATGATTAAGTATTTTGTTAATAAGAATTTCCTCCGGTTCAGTCGTGCTTCAATGCATAATAGAACAATTATTATACAGTTATTTTTTCTTGGTGACACACCTATGTCGTCAAGAAAAGACTAATGTGTTCTGACTGAATATAATCCCAGGGGCTCATATCTGGTGAGTATGGGCTTGGCACACCCAGAGTTCTGTGCTGGATATTATCGTTCTTCTCTTTTTTGATTTCCTCCTGCTTCTGACTCTTGTTTTCCCTCTCTCTCACAGGGTAATTCAGAATTTTTTTGACTGGTGCAGTGTAAGCCTCAGACTTCCTTGCACCATACGACTAATAATAATAATAATATTTATTCATATATCTCACTGGCAACTACTGACCAATATGCCTATTGCCAGTTATCCACAAGGCTGGACTTGCTGCATCATGGCCTTAGCATTAGCATTAGTAGAGGCATTTGATGCAAGAAAGCAAGCTTATGCAGCATCAGCCAAAAAAAAAAAAAAAAAACCACTTCCACTTCACCCCTCTGTTCGTTCAAAATATCTGTCCAGCTGAGCCTTAAACTTATTTAGGCTATCAACTTCCACGACAAGGGATAGAAGTCTGTTCCACCAACCAATCACCCGCTGGCTAAAGGCAAATTTCCACACGTCTATCCTATATCTGTCTTTCCTCAATTTGAATTTATGTCCTCTCAGGTGATTATTCTGAGTGAGAGGAAGAATCCCATCAGCATTGAGCATGCTTAAACCATTCAAGGCTTTATACACCTCTATCAGATCACCTCGCTGGTGCCTAGTCTCCAGACACTGTAATTTGCAAAACTTAAGCCTTTCTTCGTAAGAGCATCCCTTTGTTCCATTCACTAATCTTGTTGCCCTTCTCTGTATTCGTTCCAGCAGCTCTACATCCTTCTTGAAATGAGGCCTCCAGACCTGTATACAGTACTCTAGGTGTGGCCTGACCATTGCCTTATACAAGGGAATAATCACCTCCTTATCCCTACTAGAAAAATTCCTATATATCATTGACAATACACCATGAGCTACTCTTCCATCTTATGGTTTGCCAACTGTTTTTAGTAATTGGTTATTCAGTTTTCTCTCTGATCGCTCACTGAGGGTGATGGTAGATGGCTCTCTGTCTTCTAACTTCTCCACTAATGCCGGTGTCCCCCAAGGTTCAGTTCTTTCTCCCACTCTTTTCCTCTTGTATATTAATGACCTTCTTCCATTGACTGGAAATCCTATTCATAGTTTTGCCGATGATAGCACATTGCATTCCACTTTCCATTTTGAGAAACTTTCCCTCGCTCAATCAGCTTCAACTTCTTGAAAATCTGCTACCAATTCCTTAAATGCCGATCTTCAGGTAATTCTCCAGTGGGGCAAAGACAACTTAGTTGATTTCAACCCTTCTAAAACTCAGTCTTGTCTTATATCTTGCAAAAAGGATTCTTCTGCTCCTGTGCTTATCTTTAGTGACACTCCGATTTCTAGGCAAAATGATATATCTCTTTTGGGGAATACCCTGCCTTCTAATCTCTCTTGGCACAAGAACATTACAAATATTGCTTCCTCTGCATCTAAAATACTTGGTTTTCTCTTTCGCTCTCGCCTTTACTTTTCTTCCAAACAGCTGCTCACTCTGTATAAATCGCAAATCCGCCCTGTCATGGAATATTGTTCCCACATCTGGGGTGATGCCCCAAAAACCTCTCTCAGGCTTCTTGATTCCATTCAGAAGAGGGCAGTTAGGTTAATTAATGATTCATCTTTAACAAAGTCTCTCCACTCGCTGTCTCATAGACGTACTGTTTCTGCTGCATGCCTCTTCTACAGATACTTCAATGGGCACTGTTCTTCTGAATTGGCTTCTATAATTCCCTCTCTTTCAAAACAGTCCGAACACGTGCCGCCACCAGTTATTCATTCAACTGCCATTTTCTGGAACAACCTTCCTTCATACGTATTTCCTGAAAATTACAATCTACAGAAGTTCAAGTCCAACGTCAACAAATATCTTCTTTCGTCTTCTCAACCTCCAACCCAAGCACGGTACTAAGTACTATAGGTTCTAATACCTCTCGTGTTTGGGGTTTACATAAAAAAAAAAAAAAAAATTAAGGAGAACCTTTATCATGTATTCTGCTTGAATTGGTTGTACCTGGTGTTACAGCATCAGTTAAAATTTGATCAGATGATGTTATTGGTGCCTATTTATTTAATGGCACTAATGCTGTCACTTATTGGAAATGCTGTTGAACACTGCATCATCTACACTTTAAAATCGCCATAATTTTGAAAAACATGGCGCTTTGAAACATTTTAGAAGAAATGTACCTGTATCCTTAATTTTTGAAGTGAGTAAACATCATTGGGATGAAGAATGGTCTTTTCATCAGATACATGTTATATTGCCAGGAGTAACCAGGCACTTGCATGTTCCAGAGAAACTTTTATTGATACACTATTTAATAGCATGCCAGCTTGTCTTTAGCCTTATTTATGCACTGTATCCTGTTTAGTAGACTCCAATTTTTGATAACAGAAAGGTGGTATTTTGGTCAATTTCTCCTTCGAAACAACAATCAATTTAGCTACTGATTGTGGGCATTTTGGCCTGGCCAAAGTTGATGCTCCAGTTTATCTCAAATATGTTCAGTGCAGTTGAGATTGGGATCTGGGCAGGTCAACAAAGCTTTGGCGCACCTATGTCTTCACACCAGGTCACTATATTGTGTAGTATGATATGGTGCATTGTCATTCCAAAACAAAAAAAAGACCCTTTCCCATATTGCTTTATAGGAATAGGCAGCTCATTGCCTGTCCTATTGTTTCCACAACTGTGATTTGTTGTATTCTCTTTTTCACTTCAGTAGGTTGCGGTTACGAACTGTCCAAAAAAAAAAAAAGCAGAGCTAAAATTGCTAATGTTTGTTAAATTAAATTTAATGCACAAAGAAATTTTGGGAGGGTCTTAAAGAATGTATATATATTCATCTTATTTATTAATATTATGATTTTGATTCATTTCTGAAAAGACTAATGTTTTTTTAATAGGTACAAATCAGAAATGAAACAAAATGCATAAATAACACTGTGGTAGATTTCTTTCATCATGCACACCCCATTATATTGTGGTGCATATTGTATATGACTAATTCAATTCCCCACTGTTTTTCTGCTATTTCTTGACATCTGCACCAGTGACATGTCTATTTTAGGTGATGCATTAACACAGTTGTTATGCTCCTTTTTTTTTTTTTTGCATTAAATTTTATGGACTTAGTTATGCTTTTTTTGAGCTTTTATGATATTACATAAAAATGTCTTTAAAAAAAAGGGGCCTTTTTATAAATTTCTTAAATGCCTATAAAAATCACTTGGAGAGGTTTGAAACCCTACCAGGGTGTGACATCATGGAGCTACAGACAATAAAAGACTAAAGGTGGCTGTCTAACTTCTTTGTCAGCCATTAGTCCTCTATAGGAGTTTGATGTGCCAGTACTCACATTCTTGTGCTTATCCCCTTTGCTACTGTTCCCCATTCTTTGTTATCACCTCTTGTGGTTATTGGTTCATCAGGAATACTGTTATTGTTGCCCAGCTGACTACTGATTGGAACTAGTGTTTATCATGTCATATCCTCACCAGTGAAAATTATAAGTTTTTATAGGAGCAGACAAGCCGCTGTCTGTCTCATTGCATTCTTTCTATATAATTCTGTTCCATTGCTTATGTCTGTTTATTTATAGGTGTCCATATTTAACTAAATAAATTTTCTCTTTGTACTCTGGGATGACCACATGACCAGAGGAATTCACAAGACTGAGAGAATACAATCAGCAGTACTGTATTTAGTAGTTATATGGGCACTCAAAGCATGTGTAGTTATGCACCCTTGGGCTTAACCACTCAGCTATCAGTCCCTAAAATAAATTTTCTGTTTATACTTTGGGACAACCACATGGTCAGATTAGTTTGCAGGATAGAATATAAGAAACAGCACCATATTTAGCAGTCATGTGGGCTTGAACCATGCTCATTCAAAGTGTGGTATAGCTAAATGGTCATTTAGCTATGGCGGCCCTATTTTTTTAGCTGTTCCTGATATCTGAGGGCTAATCTATTATCTACAGTCTTTGAATGTGTTTTGTGTGACATGGAACTGGAAATGCACCCAGACTAAAATGTGATGCAAGTACACAGTATGCTTCTCTTAAATAATAGTGGATAATTTTTTGCTAATGAAAAAAAAAATAATAAAATAAATATATATATTTGTTGCCACCAATCCCAAAACCCAACAGATAATTTTTATTTTAACCCATTGATCATATGGGGTATTTTATCCCCCTTCTTCCTTTTTTTTTTTTTTTATATAGCTGATTCTCCATATTTTTTCAAAAATAAGGTAGTTCTGGCTGATGTAAATCTGGAAAAGATGGGTAGCTTTCTTTCAGTAGAGCTAGTTAATAACAATATAATTAATGAATGCAGTGTGTTACATTTCAAGTGCATTAGATTTTTTATTGCTTAAATTAATTGAATTCTTTCTTTTTCTGTGTTAATCAAATTGAAAAGTAACTAACTAATAATCTTGTTATTAATAATATACAAAAGTAACTGATTTCATTTCACTACAACAAACATTATATCCAGTGTTTCAGCTACAATATACGGTACATGGATGGCCTATGTGATGTGTGAAAATAATAATAATTGCCAAATTTTTTATTGGTCTGATTTAATATTACATACAGACAGACTAAGATATAAAAATTGCTGACTTGCAATTAGTCTAATTTTTAATGAAATTTGGGATGGCCTGGCAAATTTTAAAAGTGTCAAATATAAAATTTAATGGTAATTCTTGCACTGGGAGTGGACTTGTTGGACAGATGGACACGGTGAAGACAATGGGAACTTCACACATATGCCAACCCACCTAAAAAAAAAAAAATGCAGCACACAACCTCCTCCTAACTGACATTAAACTGAAACAGATGGCATGTTCTCACCGATCAGAGAATAGCAGCTCCCCTTCTGGTTAAGGACAAGCATATTCAGTCAATTACTATGGGTCTCTTGAAAACATAGGTAAATGTCTTGACAAAGATGTCTACCTATTTCTTCAAAGTCATATATACACATTAATGGATGAAGTTCAGCAGACATTACAGAAGAGTTTTCAGAAAAGTTTATAACGTTGGAGCAGCTTCATATGAGCACAGAAGTTTGCAGCATAATGCTGCAAACTCCTCCTGTGGCAATCCTGGGATTGCCATATTTGCACTTAGATTCATTGAAAACAGCCCTATCATTTTTGTCTTGGCTATATATTTCAATGACACTTTGTTCCAACAAGGTGCTATAAAGCCTCAGAGAACTGGCATTCAGTTTTAAACTTTTCTTCAGAGAAAACATTGGGAAAAGGATGCTCCCAAACAGATTTCCTGAAATTCATATTGCAGCGTATACTCATCTACTCTTTTCTTTTAATTTAAGCTATTTCTTGTAGGAACATTTCAGACTGTTTGCCATCAATCAGTGTAGAAAAGATTTGAAAGTGACACTAGAAAGGGGAGAAGACAGAGAGTGGTCATCAATGGACACTGCTCTTTGTGGACTAATGTTATTAGTGGAGTCCCCCAGGGTTCATTGTTGGGCCCACTGTTGTTTTCTTTATTTATTAATGATATTGATGAAGGTATATCAGACATAATATCCAATTTTGCAGACGATACATACAAAGGTTGGCAGAGTTGTTAATGACAGTATGCTACTGCAACAGGATCTAGAGAAATTGAGCAGATAGGCTGAGATGGGTAGCAGTAACATATCAACTGTGTGGAACTACACTCAGCGTAGTGGAGAATGAAAAAGACCTGGGATAATTGTGTAGTTGGATATGAAGTTTTCTGAGTAGTGCAGACAGTCTTCAAGAGTAGCTGATGGTGTCTTGTGAATGATATACGGGAATTTTTCTAGCAGGGATAAGGTGATTATCCCCTCGTATAAGGCAATGGTCAGACCACACCCGAGTACCATATACAGGTCTGGAGGCCTTATTTTAGGAAGGATGTAGAGCTACTGGAACGAGTACAGGGGAGGGCAACAAGATTGATGAGGGGAACAAAGGGTTGCTCTTACGAAGAAAGGCTGAAGTTCTGCAAATTGTAGCATCTGGAGACTAGGCACCGGCGAGGTGAACTGACTGAGGTGTATAAGGCCTTGAATGGTTTGAGTAAGCTCAGTGCTGATGGGATTGTTCCTCTTGCCCAGATTAATCACCTGAAGGGACATAAATTCAAATTAAGGAAAGACAGTTGTAGAATAGATGTGCTGAGATTTGCCTTTAGCCAGCAGGTGGTTGATTGCTGGAACAAACTTCCATCTGCCGTGGAAGTTGACAGCTTAAATAAATTCAAGGCAGATCTAGACAAACATTTGGGGTGAAATGGGAAGGGTTTTTTTTTTTTTTTTGGCTGATGTTGCTTTCTTGCATCATATGCCTATGCTAATGCTAGAACAAGGTGTATACTCAGTTTCCACAAACTTTACAAGTTGCTCTAGAATTTCAGTTAGGTCTCAATTAGGGCTGGCTCAAAGGTGTGTTCAAAGGGATTGACCAAACCCGATTCTGCACTTATGAGGGTACATATACTGTACCCTCATAAGTGCAGTATCCTGTATGAAGAAATAATATCAGTAAGAAAAACTTTACCCATTTGTATTCTATAGGATCGGTAAATTACAGAATGATCTCATACATAACCATCTTATGGGCATACAAAAAAATTTTGTATGCCCATCAGATTAAATTTTTTTAAATAAAAAAAGTTAATTGTGTACTTTGTAATGTCATTCTTTATGTTAATCTTATAATAGATGCAACTAGACATAGTATATGTTTGTTAAATGCAAACATTAAATGTTTTTCAAAGAAGTGCTTGCTGATGCCCTCTGTGAGCCAGGCCCTAAATCATAATTGTAATAGTTTTAATAGTGACAAATGATGCAAGAGAGCAAGCTTATACAACTTCAGCCAAAAAAATTCCAATTTCATCTATCCATCTCATCCAATAGTTTGTCTACTTCTTCCTTTGAATTGATTGAATCTATCCACTTCCACGTTAGTGGATGCAAGCTTTTTCCAGCAGTCAACCACCTGTTGGCTGAAGATAAACTTTCACAGATCTATTCTGCAGCCATCCTTCCTCAATTTGAATCTGCCCCCCCCCCCTCATATGCATAGTCTGAGCAAGTGGAAGAATCCCACAAGTATTGAATTTGCTCAAGCCATTCAAAGCCTTCATGGAGCAATATGGTCTTAGTCGCTTATGCTCCTAAAACCCTACAACAAACAACCATTAAATCCCTAAAAACTTAGCCAGATCACCTCACAGGTGCTTAGTTCCCAGACGCTGCAATTTGCAAAAGTGAAGTCTTTCTTGGTAAGCGCACCCATTTGTTTCCCTTGCCAATCTTGTTTGTCCTACTCTGCACCTAATCCAGCAGCTCTTACATCCTTCTTAAAACAAGGCCTCCAGACCTATATGCAGTACGATGGCCTGACCATTGCCTTATATAGTGATAATCACCTCCTTATTCCTGCTAGCAAAATCCCTGTATACTGTATATCATTGACAAAACACCACGAGCTGCCGTGGCAGCCTGTTTGCAATATAAGGGAACTTCATGTCAGAATGCATAATTGCCCCCCCCCCCCAGGTCCTTTTCATTTTCCATTACCCTGAGTGTAGTAGCTCACAGTGGATAAATTACTCTGGGATTACTGCTACTCATATGCAGTATCTTGCATTTGTCAATGCGAAATCTCGATTAGAAAATCTAATTTCTTTTAGATTTTGTTGCAGTAGCATACCTTCATTAATGACCCTGCCAACCTTTGTATCATTTGCAAACTTAGACATTAAGCCTGAAAAATCCTCATCAATATCATTAATAAATATAGAAGACAACAATGGACCCAGCACCAAACTCTGTGAGGTTCCATTAAGTAACATTAGTCCAGAAGAGTAGCAGATGTTGATAACTACTCCCTGTCTTCTTCCATCAAACCATCCCTTTATCCATAATAGTAACTTTTCCTTAATGCCACACTGCTCCAGTATCAAAAGCTTTCCTGAAATTCAATATATGATATCAAAATTATTTTTTGCATCCAGTTCTTCTGTCACTGTATTATAGTATCCAGTCAAACTGGTCAGACAAGATCTCTCCTTAACAAACTTATGCTGTGACTGAAGTATAAGTGCAGTCCTGTCCAGATGGCCCAGCATTACTTCTTTAACCAGTGACTCCATTATTTTACCTAGAACAGAAGTTAAGCTAACAAGTCTGTAATTACTCATGTCATCCTTTGATCTCCCTTTGTTGATTAGGGATATATTTGCATATTTTTATGTTTAACTTCAAAAATTTCTCTTTCATTTTTCTCTCAGTTATCACAAAAGCATTCACCTCTCTGTTAGAGTTTGATAAACTTCTGGATTATCCCTCACAAAGGAATTTCTCATGTGTGAAAGGCACCTGGGGTGGATGGAATCTATCCAGTTATATTAAATGAGGCGGCAAATGCAGTAAGCAAACCCCTAGCCATAATTATGAAAGCTTCCCTGGACTCAGGGGGAGCCTCCGTAGCCAGTTGGGAAGGAGCAGCAGCGCGTAGCACACGCTTCTTGATTAGACTGGGGTTCGAGCCCGTTACCACCAAATACGGAGGATGCGGAAAGGTCAGGGAATGACCACCGCATATCCCGGAGCAATATGGCCTTAGTTGCTAATGCTCCTAAAAAAAAACCAAATAACAATAACAACAACTCGGGGGGGGGGCTACCCATGGACTGGAGATGGGCAAATGTGATGTGTAAAGTACTCAATCCACAAAGGAGAATCAAAAGGAGACAGGTAATTACAGACCTGTTAGTTTAACTTCTGTTCCAGGGAAATTAATGGAGGCACTGGTTAAAGAAGCATTGCAGGATCATCTAGACAAGACTTCAGTTATAGCTCTGACACAGCATGGGCTTGTTAAGGGGAAGTCTTGTCTGATTAATTTATTGGATACTATGATGTAGTCACAAAGGAACTGGATGCAAAGAATAACTTTGATATATATTTAGATCTTAGTAAGGCCTTTGATACTGTTGCACATGGAAGACTGCTGCACAAATTGTAGCAGTGTGGCATTGGAGTCAAATTGCTGCTATGGATAAAGGGATGGTTGAGTGGGAGAAGACGGAGTGGTAATCAATGGACACTGCTCTTTGTGGACTAATGTTATTAGTGGAGTCCCTCAGTGTTCAGTGTTTGGTCCATTGTTGTTTTCTGTATTTATAAATGATATTGATGATGGTATATCAAGCTTAATGTCCAAGTTTGCAGACGATACAAAGGTTGGCAGGGTTGTTAATGACAGTACACTGCTGCAACAGGATCTAGAAAAGTTGATGGGCTGAGAGGTGGAAAATGAAGTTTAACATTGACAAATGTAAAGTACTACATATGGGAAGCAGTAATCCCAGAGTAACGTACCAACTCTGTGGCACCACAGTGACAGTGGTAGAGAATGAAAAGGACCTGGGGGTAATTGTGCAGGCAGATATGAAGTTTTCTGAGCAGTGCAGACGGTCTGCAAGAGTAGCTCATGGTGTCTTGTCAATGATATGCAGGAATTTTTCTAGCAGGGATAAGGAGGTGATTATCCCTTTGTATAAGGCAATGGTCAGGCCACACCTTGAGTACTGTATACAGGTCTGAAGGCCTCATTTTAAGAAGGATGTAGAGCTGTTGGAATGAGTACAGAGAAGGGCAACAAGTTTAGTGAACAGAACAAAGGGTTGCTCTTATGAAGAAAGGCTTAAGTTTTGCAAATTACAGTGTCTGGAGACTAGGCACCTGCGAGGTGATCTGATTGAGGTGTATAAAGCCTTGAATGGTTTGAGCATGCTCAATGCTGATGGGAGTGTTCCTCTTGCTCAGAATAATCACCTGAGCGGGCATATATTCAAATCGAGGAAAGACGGTTGTAGGCTAGATGTGCGGAAGTTTGCCTTTAGCCAGCGAGTGGTTGATTGCTGGGACAAACTTGCATCTGTTGTTGTAGAAGTTGATAGCTTAAAGAGATTCAAGACAGAACTTGACAAACATTTTTAGCAAGGGGGATGGGTGAAATAAGGGTTTTTTTTTTTTTTAATTTGGCTGATGCTATATAAACTTGCTTTCGTGCATCATGTGCCCTTGCTAATGCTAAAGTAAATTCCACATCAATACACTGTGATCACTGCCACCTAGTGGTTATGTTATCTGCAGATTCTTAATGCATATAGATTGTATTTTAATTATATTGAATAGGCTTCTTATTCTTATACAAAAGGTGTCTAAAACAGCTGAAATTAATTGATTTAATTAATTAAATCAATTAATTGCAACTGGTAAGTTATAAGTTATTTATTATTTTTCATTATTTAAAGATTATTGTGGGATAATTTAAATTATTTATATTTACTAATTGGTCTCTTGTGGAAGCGTATTGAGGTATTGGGTTTACTGCTAAGGACAAAATAATAAAATGCATAAAAATGTTTTATTGCGAGGATGTATTTCCAGTGTTTACTAGCACTTTTAATTGACAGTGAATTCTATTTGATTCTCTTCATTTTATGCACAATGAAACAGTCTCTGTTATCATATTTTGGTGTTTGCATTATTATTGTCTTTGTAATTAGTGTATTTATATCTGGTATTTTCATAGTTTATATTTTGCATATAAGTGTGATGTTTTAACTGAACATTTTACTGTATTCTTTGTATATATAATTTTACAGATTGTAATGGATGATGGAAGTGTATCAGATGTGGCATCAGCTTCAGAAGTTGATGTAACCTCACCAGTGCCTGGTTGTCATGTACAAGAGGTTATAGGTTTACTTCTAGCACAACCTGTAAGTTATATATATGTAAGTTAGTTATATCAAGTTATATTTATCACAATTATATATATATATAATTGTGATAAACAATTTGTGGAATCAATACAAAAAAACTTTTGTGCACAATTTTTAAATAAATGAATCTTTTTTCCAAAGAATCAGATTTTATGCATCTTCAGAGTCATCTCCCCCTCCACTCCTTTTCCTGATTGAATGCAGCTTTTCATTGATGTCATAACTCTTGGATGTCCTAAAATGCATTGTTTTTGTTGTCTGTAAGATGGCTAGGTTTCGTCTTCCATAAAAATATCAATATCAGTAAGGTGGGCAAAATGTACACTCTGAAACCTTTCTTTCAGTTTCAGGTAATTCTTATAGTTGCTAAAACTCTTGTGCAACAATAGTAAACTAGTAATGGCTCCTGCTAATTAAAGGAAGTTCTCTGAAAATGCTTTTAAACAGTCCTTGTTTACTAGGTGGGAGAAGACAGGGTGGTAATCAATGGGTGCTGCTCTTCTTGGACTAATGTTATTAGTGGAGTCTCACAGGGTTCAGTGTTGGGTCCACTGTTATTTTGTATATTTATCAATGATATTGATGAAGGCATATCAGGCTTAATGTCGAAGTTTGCAGATGATACAAAGGTTGGCAGGGTTGTTAATGACAGTAATGGCAGTGTGCTACTGCAACAGGAACTAGATAATTCGGGCAGATGGACTAAGAAGTGGCAACTGAAGCTTAACCTTGACAAATGCAAAGTACTGCATATGGGTAGAAGTAACCCCAGAGAAACGTACCAACTGTGTGGTACTACACTTAAGGTGGTAGAAAATGAAAAAGACATGGGAGTAATTGTGCAGTCAGATATGAAGTTTTCTGATCAACGCAGACAAGCTGCCAGGGCAGGTCATGGGGTTTTGTCAATGATATATAGGAATTTTGCTAGCAGGGAAAAGGAGATGATTATCCCTCTGTATAAGGCAATGGTCGGGCCACGCCTTGAGTACTGCGTACAGGTCTGGAGGCCTCATTTTAGGAAGGATGTAGATTTACTTGAGCGTGTACAGAGAAGGTCAACAAGATTGGTGAGGGGAATGAAGGGATCCTCTTACCAAGAGAGGCTTAAGTTCTGCAAATTGCAGTGGCTGGAGACTAGGCACCTGCGCGGTGATCTGATTGAGGTGTATAAGGCCTTGTATGGGTTGAGCACGGTGAATTCTGATAGGATCCTTCCACTTGTTCAGATTACGAACCTAAGGCTGCATAACTTAAAATTAAGAAAAGACAGATGTAGAATAGATGTGCGGATAAATTTGCCTTTAGCCAGCGGATGGTTAATTGCTGGAAAAAACTTCCATCTGTCGTTGTGGAAGTTGATAAGTTGAATAAATTTAAGGAGGAACTGGACAGGCATTTGGAGGGAATGGTGTGTTTTTTTTTTTTTGGCTGATGCTGCATAAGCTAATACACATGTTTCTTGCATCACGTGCCACTACTACTAGTATTTTGATGTAGTGTGCCATACCATATGTATGATGCACTATGGCCATAGATGCGCCTAATAAATCTGCAAACAAACTGTTTTGACCAGAGTGATGTGTTCAGTGATCAGAACAGTTTCCCTGCTAACGTTTGCTTCAATTTATAGATTCATAATCTCTATCGATAATATTAAGTCTGCTATAAGTTGAGGTATTTTTGTAGAGTTATTAAATGTTTAATTTAAAATAAAATTACTAATGATATTAAGAGTAGGAGACCAGCGGAATTACTTAACAAGTACAGGTCACTGTTGAAAAAAAAGCCGTGAAGTAGGGTTGAATTTGAAAGTGTCTGCAATTCTGCCCAGACACGATAGGAGGGAGTATATGATGAGAGCCTTGTCGATCAGTTCGGCCCTGGAAAGATTGTGCAAGGCTCAAGGGGTAGAATTTTTTTCAGCCTGGAATGTACTTGTTAACAGGAGAGATTGCTTCTACAGGGATGGGATACACTTAAATAGAAAGGGTGCAAGAATATTTGCTGATGCTATCGAGGCAGTGTTAGGTGGGTAGGAAAACTGCTAGCTTGGGGGAGACAAAGACTAATGGATTAACAGTAGCCACTGGCAGAGGTGAAAGAGATTCTTGCACTGCTTCTATTGGAATGAGCAGAAGCCTGAAAAACAAGATGCAGGATATTTCAGAGACTGCTGGAAGTCATTGCGGTACAAGTAAACACATGGGTTGTGTTAGGGTAGCTAAGAATAGAAACAGGTGCATGTATACTTGCGTGTACACCAATGCTAGGAGTTTAGTAAATAAATTTGATGAATTTGAGGTATTGCTCAAAACATCAAAGACAGATATTGTTGGAATATCAGAGACGTGGTGTCACACAGATATAAGGAATGCAGAACTGGAATTTGGGGAGTACAATGTGTATAGAAAGGATAGACAGGACAGGACAGGAGGGGAGGAGGGGTTATGCTATTAGTTAAAAAACACATAAAATCCAAGGAAGTGAAGCCAGTCGACATTGATGGACAGGGCAGTGTCGAGTTAGTTTGGTGTGACATAAGCATAGGTAAATCAAAATTGAGAGTAGGAGTGTGCTATAGGCCTAATGACTCTGATGAGTATAATAAGATACTGTACAGGGAAATAGAATGGGCCAGTAAATCAGAGAGTCTTATAATGGGGGATTTTAATTTCCCAGATATTGACTGGAATTTGTGGGTTGGTCACTCACACACTAGCAAGGCTTTTGTGGATTTATTGGATGATTGTTTTCTACACCAGCATGTTCGGGAGGCAACTAGAGGGAGTAATACTCTTGATCTGATTATCAGTAGTGATTCTTCATGCATTAGGAATCTGCAGATAAAGGAACCACTGGGTGGCAGTGATCACAGTGTGCTGAAGTGGGATTTACTCAAGGAGGTAACTACCATCAGAGGTAAAGGGAAGGGTTTTTGCTTTCGTAAAGGCGACTATGATGGTCTGAGACAGTATTTAAATTCTATACAGTGGGACCAACTGATGATGTTACCAACAGCAAATTCAAAATGGGAAGCATTCAAGGAACTAATCTTGGAAGCTACTAGGCTGTACATACCAACCAAGAAATATTGTTCAAGGTTCAGGCCAAAATGGTTGTCAGATGAACTAATGAGACATATGGCAGAGAAGAAAAATGCATGGGATACATACAAATTAATGGGTGACATGGAAGCCTATGATAGATATAAGTTGGTCTGTAACCAAGTCACAAAGGAGATTAGGCAGGCAAAGGCAGATTATGAGAAATCCTTGGCAAAGGATGCAAAGAAAAACAGAAAAGAGTTCTTTACCTATTTAAACTCAAGAAGGAAAGGGATGAATCAGATTGGTCCACTGGATGTTGATGGTTCAACAGTTGAGGATCCAGCTCAGGTGGCTAACAATCTAAACGAGTATTTTGCATCTACATTCACACATGAGGAGTTATTCAGAAAGGGGAATGTCGTAGGTGAAGTAAACATTGGCAGTGAGCTAGATTATTTTCTAATAACTGAGAGGAAAGTGGAGGAGAAATTGTTGAGGATAAACATAAAAAAGGCACCCGTGGTGGATGGGATCTATCCAGTTATATTAAAGGAGGCAGCAAAGGAAGTAAGCAAACCCCTAGCCATAATTATGAGAGCTTCTTTGGACTCAGGGGAGGTACCCACGGACTGGAGATGTGCAAATGTAACCCCAATTCACAAAGGAGGATCAAAGGCTGACACAAGTAATTATAGACCTGTTAGTTTAACTTCTGTTCCAGGAAAATTAATGGAGGCACTGGTTAAAGAAGCACTGCAGGATCATCTGGACAAGAATTCAGTTATAGCTCAGACACAGCATGGTTTTGTTAAGGGCAGGTCTTGTCTGACCAATTTGATTGGATACTATGATGTAGTCACAAAAGAATCACAAAAGAATGCAGGGAATAACTTTGATATTATATATTTGGATCTTAGAAAGGCTTTTGATACTGTTGCGCATGGAAGACTGCTGCACAAATTGGAGAAGTGTGGCATTGGAGGCAAATTGCTGCTATGGATAAAGGGATGGTTGAGTGGCAGAAGACAGAGAATGGTAATCAATGGACACTGCTCAACGTGGACTAATGTTATTAGTGGAGTTCCTCAGGGTTCAGTGTTGGGTCCATTGTTGTTTTCTGTATTTATAAATGATATTGATGATGGTGTATCAGGCTTAATGTCCAAGTTTGCAGACGATACCAAGGTTGGCAGGGTTGTTAAGGACACTACTGATACTATGCTGCTGCAACAGGATCTGGAAAGGTTGAGCAGATGGGCTGAGAGGTGGCAAATGAAGTTTAACATTGACAAATGTAAAGTACTACATATGGGAAACAGTAACCCCAGATCATCGTATCAACTCTGTGGTGCTACGCTGACAGTGGTAGAGAATGAAAAGGACCTGGGGGTAATTGTGCAGGCAGATATGAAGTTCCCTGAGCAGTGCAGACGAGCTGCAAGAGTAGCTCATGGTGTCTTGTCAATGATATACAGGAATTTTTCTAGCAGGGACAGGGATGTGATTATTCCCTTGTATAAAGCATTGGTCAGGCCACACCTTGAGTACTGTATACAGGTCTGGAGGCTTCATTTCAAGAAGGATGTAGAGCTGTTGGAACGAGTGCAGAGAAGGGCAACAAGATTAGTGAATGAAACAAAGGGTTGCTCTTACGAAGAAAGGCTTAAGTTTTGCAAATTACAGAGCCTGGAGACTAGGCATCGGCGAGGTGATCTGATAGAGGTGTATAAGGCTTTGAATGGCTTGAGCATGCTCAATGCCGATGGGATTCTTCCTCTTGCTCAGAATAATCACCTGAGAGGGCATAAATTCAAATTGAGGAAGGACGGATGTCGGATAGATGTGCGGAAATTTGCCTTTAGCCAGCGGGCATTTGGTTTGTGGAATAGACTCCCATCGCTTGTTGTTGAAGTTGATAGCCTAAACAAATTTACGGCTCAGCTGGACAGGTATTTCGAACGAACGGAGGGGTGAAATGGGAGTAGTGGTTGGTTTTTTTTTTTTGGCTGATGCTGAATAAGCTTGCTTTCTTGCATCATATGCCTCTACTAATGCTAATGCTAAAATAAAAATTTTCTATAAGATTAGATGATAGCAATCTGTGTTGGTTCAGTTCAACTCAGACTCACTGTATATCAACTGCAGCTCATTAGACACTGCTATTTGAGGAATTGTCCCCATCTGTAAGCAGATTTGAAGCAGTTCTGGGACAGCTGGACATATTCAACAGCTCTTGCATCTCCCCAAATGTTTTGGACATGATGATAGCTGCAAATAGAATGTAACCTCCAACATATCTCCACCAGGCAGGATAGAGTGAATCTGATGCCGAACTTGATTTTGGTATGGTGCCTTTGTTCCTCCACCCAAATTTTTTGTTGTGTTATGAAAATTCACAATTACTAAATTTAAAAAAAAAAAAAAACTGTGTATAGGACCACTTTGGTTCTGATGTTAATAATAATTTTCAAAAATCTGATTTAGTGCACATTTTGTGGTAATTTCTCTGTTTTTAAATATATAGAATGATTATAAAAAGATTCGGGAGTCCACATTATAGCTACTACTTGTATGATTACATAATGTAGAACTGGAATTTGGCGAGTACAATGTATACAGAAAGGATAGATAGGGCAGAAAGGGAGGAGGAGTTATGCTGTTAGTTAAGAAACACATAAAATCTAAGGAAGTGCATCCAATTGATGTTGGTGGACAATGCATTGTTGAGTCTGTTTGGTGTGGCATGTTAAAAATACATTCATTTTTAACCGTATTAATACATCCTTAGAGAACACAAGTGCCCCATACTTTCTTTTGCTGCGCTGTATCTGTCATACGATATTTACTTCACCGGAGAAGGCAGAATTACTTTCGTTTTCGCATGGGAGCAGAGCCGCACCCACGAAATTCCAAACCACCGCCCGACCTGCCGTAGCGGCCAGACACTATTTATTCGTTCGGAGCGGGCAAGCATCCGAGCGTATTGTTGACAAAAACAGGGAAAATCGCGGCGCTAGTCGTAAAAACAGGGGAGTTACATTTGGAAGAACACTACTAGTATTGTATTGGAATCAGGCATCAGCAGAGTGTTTATTATTTCATAGATTCCTTGTGTCGGAGTAGACGATTTGTATGTCCGTTTTGGCCTTTGTGCAGTTCGGAAACGCAACCTCATACAAACATGAAATTCTTTTAACTACCTTCATAAATCGGACTTTTGGTTGAGTCAGGACGCTGTGAGGCGACAGTTCCCCAGATGTTTTTCTGCTTGATGACACTAACTAGAGGGGAAATAAGGGGAGGCAGTCGGTCAGCAGAGGGTGTGATAGGCCAGAGGGGGAGTTGAGGTCAGAGTTCTTGGCAGTCGGAGTCGAGACTGGGAGAGGGGCAAGTGGTTGGTGAACGAGGAGTGACTTGGAAGGGTAGTTAGCGGAGTTCGAGCTAGTATTTTAGTAAGTTAGAGAGCCGTCGCGATGATAATCTTTTGTAGAATGTGAAGAAAATATTCTTAAGAAGAGAAAACGAAAAGTCGGGAGAAGGAGGAGAATACCCGTTGATGAGATATAGGAAGGAATCGAGATGAACTACTGTCCTGTAACTACAGTTCCAGAGGCGATGCTGAATTATTTGGGTAAGTTAACCCTTGTTGTTTAATTACAAACGATACTAAATTGCGTAAGCTGAACATACTCCCCCCCCCCCCCTTTTTATATATTTATATTTGCTTAAAGACATCTATCCTCACGGACACTCGCACTTTGATGAGAGTTTTGTTATTATATTTAGCATTTCACATTTAATAGATATTGTAACTTTTACATGAATGCCTGAATATTAATCATAACCTACAAACTTACTTGTTCCACAAGTGTGTTGTAATATTCGTCAGCTACGCGATGTACGAACAATAGTTGGCTGTGCGAATATACATGAAGAAACACAACAATTTTGCAAACCAATACCATTAATATATTAACCCGTTGGTTACCTAAATATGTAAAGGTATAAAGCTCAAGGTTATTCTACTAAAGATATATACACTGTTTTGTTTAACTGTATGTGTAACAATTTAGTATGTTTAATAAACCATGTTTTGTTTAACAACCTTTGCCTCATGATTACTCTCTGATGACACATGATTCCTTGAATGGATTACTGATAAAGAACAATGTTAAGGCGGCGCTTTTGATTCTAATCAAATAGAAAGGAATCAAAGGTGACAATCACAATGCAATCTTTGATGTTGCAGACTAGCTCAACGTCCATCTGGGTTAGTTTTCAGAACACGGGATTTGTCCTAACTAACTGCTAGACGATTACATGAAAGCCAGGTTTCTCCGGATGTAAATATTAGTGTAACTCTTGCAAAGAACATTTATTCCTAACTGACACATCACACCATAACTGAGAATTGTTGGAACACTAGCAAGTTTATACTATAACGGAGAAAAAGCCTTCGCAACAGGCATAAGCACTTGGAAAAAAAAAAAATGAGAGTAGGTGTGTGTTATAGGCCAAATGAATCTGATGAGTATAATGAGCAATTGTGCAGAGAAATAGAGTGGGCCAGTAAATCAGTGTCTTATAATGGGGGATTTTAATTTCCCAGAGATTTGTGGGTTGGTCACTCACTAGCAAGGCTTTTGTGGATTTATTGGATGATTGTTTTCTACAGCAGCATGTTCGGGAGTCAACTAGAGGGAGTAATACTCTTGATCTGATTATCAGTAGTGATTCTTCATGCATTAAGAATCTGCTGATAAAGGAACCACTAGGTGGCAGTGATCACAGTGTGCTGAAATGGGATTTACTCAAAGAGGTAACTACCATCAAGGGTAAAGGGAAAGGTTTTTGCTTTTGTAAAGGAGACTACAGTGGTCTGAGACGGTACTTAAATTCTATACGATGGAACCAACTGATGATGTTACCAACAGCAAATTCAAAATGGGAAGCATTCAAAGAGTTAATCTTGGAAGCTACTAGGCTTTTCATACCAACAAAGAAATATTATTCAAGATTTAGGCATAAATGAATATCAGATGAACTAATTAGACATGTGACAGAGAAGAAAAATGCATGGGATACATAAATTAACATGTGATATAGAAGTCTATGATATATATAAGCTGGTCTGTAACTAAGTTACAAAGGAGGTTAGGCCGGCGAAGGCAGATTACGAGAAATCTTTGGCAAAGGATGCAATGGAAAACAGCAAAGAGTTCTTTATTTACGTAAACTCTAGAAGGAAGGGGATGAATCAGATTGGTCCACTTGATATCGATGGTTCAACTGTTGATGATCCTGCTCAGGTAGCTAACAAACTAAATAAATATTTTGCATCTACATTCACATATGAGGAGTTATTCAGGGAGGGTAATGCCAGAGGTGTATTCAACTCTGGCAGTAAGCTAGATAATCTTGTAATAACTGAGAGTAAAGTGGAGGAGAAGTTGTTGAAGATAAACATAAGAAAGGAACCTGGGGTGGATGGAATCTATCCAGTTATATTAAAGGAGACGGCAAAGGAAGTAAGCAAACCCTTAGCCATAATTATGAGAGCTTCCCTGGACTCAGGGGAGGTACCCATGGACTGGAGATATGCAAATGTGACCCCAATCTACAAAGGAGGATCAAAGGGAGACACAGGTAATTACAGACCAGTTAGTTTAACTTCTGTTCCAGTGAAATTAATGGAGGCACTGGTTAAAGCAGCATTGCAGGATCATCTAGAGAAGACTTCAGTTATAGCTCCAGCATAGCATGGGTTTGTTAAGGGGAAGTCTTGTCTGACTAATTTGATTGTATACTATGATGTAGTCACAAAGGAACTGGATGCAAAAAATAACTTTGATATCATATATTTGGATCTTAGAAAGGCCTTTGATACCATTGCACATGGAAGACTGCTGCACAAATTGCTGCTATAGATAAAGGGATGGTTGAGTGGGAGAAGACGGAGAGTGGTAATCAATGGACACTACTCTTCGTGGACTAATGTTATTAGTGGAGTCCCTCAGGGTTCAGTGTTGGGTCCATTGTTGTTTTCTACTACCCAGGTAGTAGAAATGATGGAAGTGGTGTAGTAACCCATTCCGATATTCCCTGTCAGAGACTTCGTAATTTGGAAACTCCTCTTTTCGATCTTCTCTGGCTTAAAATCTTTGTACGTCATTGTGTCAAATTCATCTATTGTCTCTACCCTTCTCCCAACTCCACTAATCACTTGGAGCTCTTTGACTTCCTCCCTTTGTAACTTGACTTTCTCTAGTCCAACTTTCCTAACAGTGAGGTAATTTTCCTTGGTGATTTTGATGTTCACAACGCCAGTTGGCTTCTATTTTCTAGTCACACTGACCCAGTTGGTTGAGATGCTGAGGCTTTTGCAATTACTAATGACCTTGCACAGATTGTTCATTTACCTACAAGAATGCCAGACAATCCTAACCATACAGCCAACACGCTTGATCTTTTTCCTACAAACAACCCTTTTAAGTACACGATTGAAGTGAGTGGTCCTTTAGGCACTTCAGATCACAACTTGGTGATTGTCTCTTCTCCAATGGAGTCTTTATCTCATGGCTATTCCCAACCTTGTGTTGTTTGGCATTACAAGAATGCAAAATGGGATGACCTGCAAGGTTTCTTTTCTTCTTTTTCTTGGTCAGATTACTGTTTCAAAACTTCTGATGTCAACGTTGCTCAGATCGTGTCAGTGAAATTATTCTTGCAAGAATGGAATCCTTTATCCCACACTCCAATTTAAAATTTCGTCCTTTATCTTAACCTTGGTTTTCCAATAAATGTGCTAAGGCTGTTCAAGAGAAGAACGTTGCATATCGTAATTGGCTTGTTTCCAATTCTTCAGTTTCATTTTATGCCTACACGAAAGCGCACAATAATTGTAAAGCAGTTATTAATCAGTCCAAACTAGATTTTGAACAGGCTAAGAGTAGAAAACTTGCTTCTTGCCCTAATGGTAGCCGAGCATTCTGGTCTCTTGCCAAAGCTATTGGCTGCAACTTTTTCCATATTTGCTCCCACCTCTGCCAAAACCAGATGGTCCTGTTGTCACTTCAGCCAAGGATAAAGTTGAATTGCGAGCATCCCATTTTTCTTCCAACTCATGTATTAATGATCTTTGTAAAACACCTCCCACCATAGGCACCTCCGTAGCCAGGTGGGCAGGAGCAGCAGTGCATAGCACACGCTTCTTGATTAGACCGGGGTTCGAGCCTGTGCCCACCAAATACGGAGGATGCGGAAAGGTCAGGGAATGACCACCGCCTATTCCCAGAGCAGTATGGCCTTAGTTGCTAATGCTCCTAAAAACCAAATAACAACAAGCTCTATTCAATGCCTCCTGTGATCTTCCGTCAAAAGAATGTCAGAAGGATTTTGACGTCCTGAAACCATCCAGGTCCTGATGATATTTCTCCACTTATTCTCAAAATCCTGTGCTCCTGAACTTACTCCTGTTCTTTGCCGCCTTTTTTCACTTTTTTATTCCAAAGTTGTTTTTCCTTCTGCTTGGAAATTTGCTCATATCCAGCCAGTTCCTAAAATGGGTGACAAATCCCTCCCATGCAATTATCGTCCCATTGCAATTACTTCTACTCTTTCTAAAGTAATGGAGAAATCAATTAACTGCCAACTCTTAAACTACCTAGAAACCTTCTGTCTGATCAACGATCGCCAGTATGGATTCCATCAGTGTCGATCCACTGGTGATATTCTGGCTTATGTTACCCATTTATAATTTGTATGGACAAATTCAATGGAAAAGTTCAGTGAAACACAAGCAGTTGCTCTTGACATATGAAAGGCTTTTGATTGTGTTTGGCATAAAGGTCTTCTAAACAAGCTTCCATCTTATGGTTAGGTGAATTAAAGACTCATCTCTAACAGAGTCTCTCCACTCTCTGTCTCATAGACGTACTGTTTCGACTGCATGTCTTTTCTACAGATACTTCCACGGGCACTGTTCTTCTGAATTGACTTCTATAATTTCTGCTCTCTCTTTCAAAACAGTCCGAACATGTGCTGCCACCAGCCAATATCCATTTACTGTCCAACTTCAAACTCACAGAACCAACTTTTCATCTTTCTCGTTTATTCATTCAATTGCCGTTTTCTGGAACAACCTTCTTTCATAAGTATTTCCTGAAAATTACAGTCTACAGAAGTTCAAGTCTAATGTCAACAAACATCTCTCGTCTTCTGAACCTCCAACCCAAGCTCGGTACTAAGTACTGTAGGTTCTTAATACCTCTTGTGTTTGGGGTTTTCATAAAAAAAAAAAGTACCCATGCATAAACCAACTCTTTTGATGTTTTATATGTTTAAGATCTTAAATGCTCCAAGAATAGCTTTTTCAAATCTATCTTGTTAATCCACTTTTTAGCCAATTAGCTAAAAAATGGATTCACTTTTTCTGGTGATGCTGTATGATTTAAAAATATAATAGCAATTTAGACAGAGCTGTGGATGATGGTATTTGTGTCTAAGTTGAACATAATCTCAAGCCTTGGTAGTCAGAGATTTAGCCCTTGTCTTTAGTGGAAGCAAAGATCTGCCCATGATTAAAATTAAATGTGATAACAGCATACTTTTATTGATGTATTATTTTTGTTAATGATAATATTTCTTTACATAATTTCACCAGTTAGATTGTGCTTTTTTAGGACCAGAAGAGTAGTTTATAAAAACACTGTTTTTATAAAGTTTATAAAAATGTGCGCATAGTTTATAAAAATGTGCGCAGTTGTATTCATATTTTTTCATGGTATTTAAAAGTAATTTATTTTATAATGTAGAGTTTTGATAATTTTGAATTGCTTAGTTAATTTTATTATTTTTTTAGAGTCAAGATGATACCTGTAAAGGTAGCTTGATTCCCAAACCTGAACCTGACTTAGTTACTTCAAGTTCAGAGAGTGATGGAATTGCTGTATCATCATCACACATGAACATTGCCAGTGTAACATTAGCTGATGCAGGAATTTCTTTAGTAAAGCATGGAGATGATGGAGACATTTGTCAAAAAGGACTAGAAACGCACACAGTTCAACTAGAAGATGGCACTACTGCTTTTATTCAGACTTTACCACTTGTGGAAGAATCTGATAGTTCTGATACTCCAACCAAATTTATTGATGGTCAGGCTGTACAGTTAGAAGATGGCACAACTGCATTTATCCATAGCACACATAGAGGTGAGTTAGAATAGTACATTTAAATCAGTGTTTGAAAGTTACTTAGGTGATATATTGCAAAAAAGCAGTAGATGGGATTAGCCACCAAGATCTAATTTCAGATTCCTTAATTAATAAGATTATTTTTTATATGGAAAGTGATGCTCACTGTGCCATATTGGTCTGAAAAATAATTTATTAATAGCATATTATTAATAAATTATTTTTTGAAGAACAGTATGTATGTGTGTATTTCCACATGATGGAATGGCACCCAAATAGAATTATTAAGTTGCACTTAAAAACTAAAATAAAAAAAAGACATACATACTGTTTTCCAAATAACAGCAAAGTTTATTTATTTTTTTTATTATTATTTTATTTTATTTATTTATCATTATTATTATTTTATTTATTTATTTTTTTTATTAGAGAAGGTTATTTCTCTATGCAGCTTGTTTTTTTTTTTGAAAGTTAATGTTTTGGGAAAATTAACTACTGTGAACATGCGATTCGATTCATACATAATATAATCATCATAAGAAACAGCAATACCAAGGAAACTCATGGCAAAGAACCTACATAATATAAGATCAGTACACTTAGAAACAAACTTAGTTTGCATGGTGCTATGTACAGACCAAGGCTGTTTTTCTTGTACAATTGTTGTAACATTAATGATTAGGAAAATAAATATACACTGGTGTTCAAAGAAAGTGCATCACCCCTTAAAATTGTAATTGTCGTCCAAATAACATAAGTATATGGCAATATTTCTTACAGACTGAATCAGATAAGATTGACACATGTAAGCGATGATGTAATATTGCATCAGCTGTTACTTTCAGATATATAAGCACGTTCTGCAAGAGTTGCAGTCATTCCTTGCTCGTGTGAGGATGGCGAGTTATGTGCATTTGATGCCATGAAGAAAGAGTGCTATTGTTGGTTTATGTGAGGAAGGATGTTCTTCCTCTCATATTGCTTATAGTGTCTTGTAATCAGTGAGTAGATTTCTTTCCAAACTCAAGAATACTAGTTCTGCTGATAAGAAAAAAGGAACCGGACACAGAGTCTCTACGTCAAAACAGGACTTCGTTTTGAAGCACTTATGCCTTAAAAACCGTAAAGCTTCTTCGCCCGAGCTGAAAAGAGAATGGGAAGAACGTACAGGATTGGTAGCAAGTGCAGTAACAGTCAGAAGATGCCTCTTCAAAAATGGACAGTCAGAAGATGCCTCTTCAAAAATGGACTTGTAGCCCATCGTCCTAAGAAGAAGCCCCTCACACAAAAAATGAAAAAGGCCCGATTAATTTGGTGTAAGGAGCATGTCAAATGGATCCCCGAGCAGTGGAAGTCAGTTATTTTCTTGGATGGGAAGAAATTCAACCTGCATGGCTCTGATGGGAGACAAATGATTCGCTAAAGACGTGGTGAAGAATACCATCCAGACTGTATGGTGTCTACAGTGAAATTCCCTACCAGCCAAATGATATGGGGGTACATTTCATATTGCGGAGTAGGTCATCTGCAGTTTATAAAAGGTTCCATAAATGCCAATGGATACCTGGCTATATTGGAAGGCAAATTGGTGCCAACCATTAGAGACCATTTCAACCTGCCAAGTAACTGCATCTTTCAGGATGACTCTGCTCCTTGTCATCAGGCAAAAAGTCTGAGTAGGCACTTTTGTATTTACTCTAGCTTCATTTCTGCATTAGAGGTTCGAGAGTAATGTATTTACATTTGTTACAGGTGAAAAAATGGTTAGAAGAACAGTCCATTACAACTCTTATCTGGCCAGGAAACAGCCTGGACCTGAATCATATAGAGAACTGTTGGCATCGTGTGGAATCTGCAGTTGCCAGAAAGTAACCAAAGACCCTTTTTGAACTTCAGGAAGCCATAATTCATGTTTGGAACCATGAACTATCAGTTGATTATCTTCAGAAATTGATCTTTTCAATGCTTCAACAGTGTGCTGCTGTCATCAGGGCTAGAGGCAGTTCAACTAAATGTTAGTTTGCACCTGGTGAACTTATTATTTTGTTTTCCATTTAAAACTGAGGGCTTCTGTAACTTTTCAGCCATAATTGTCGTGTTTACCAAAACTGTTGTATAAAGGTTCCAAATGCTCATTTTGGAATATTTTGAGAGCACCTGTCAAATATTACTTAGCTTTGCCTTAACTATTAATAAATATCTTTTGTTTATATTTCTATTTGTGATACTAGTCATTAATGTAACATACCATCGCAAAAAAGGGTTAGAACTGTGAAATTCCTAGATGATGTGCTTTCTTTGATACCAGTGTATATTTAGAAATGCAGTTGAATTTGCCAAATTCAGCAGTTCATTATCTGCGTCTCTGATTTTTTGGTTATTTTTACCAAAATGGTTAAATCTGGCAACCCACTTAAGTATTAGTGAGTTTAGTTTTAGGGTTGGTCATTTGATGAAGCAGCAAGTCAGAACTGATTGTGCAGGGTGGAGATTTTATCTCAAAGCTATAAAAGGTTTTTTAACCATTCTCCAACCACATTAGCATTAGTAGAGGCATATGATGCAAGAAAGCAAGCTTATGCAGCATCAGCCAAAAAAAAAAAAAAAAAAACGCTCCCATTTCACGTCTCCGTTCGTTCCAAATACCTGTCCAGCTCAGCCTTAAATTTATTTAGGCTATCAACTTCCACAACAAAAGATGGAAGTCTGTTCCATCTTTTGTTGTGGAAGTCTGCCTTTAGCCACTGGCTAAAGGAAAACTTCTGCACATCTATCGTACAACTTTCTTTCTTCAATTTGATTATATGCCCTCTCAGGTGATTATTCTGAACAAGAGGAAGAATCCCATCAGCATTGAGCATGCTCAAACCATTCAACGCTTTATACACCTCGCAGGTGCCTAGTCTCCAGACGCTGTAATCTGCAAAACTTAAGCCTTTCTTCATAAGAGCAACCCTTCATTCCATTCACTAATCTTGTTGCCCTTCTCTGTACTCGTTCCAACCATTAGAGACCATTTCAAATGAGGTCTCCAGACCTGTATACAGTACTCAAGGTAGGGGATAATCACCTCCTTATCTCTGCTAGAAAAATTCTTGCATATCATTGACAAGACACCATGAGCTACTCTTGCAGACCATCTGCACTGCTCAGAAAACTTCATATCTGCCTGCACAATTACCCCCAGGTCCTTTTCATTCTCTACCACTGCCAGTGTGGTTCCACAGAGTTGATACGTTACTCTGGGATTACTGCTTCCCATATGTAGTACTTTACATTTGTCAATGTTAAACTTCATTTGCCACCTCTCAGCCCATCAACTTTTCTAGATCCTGTTGCAGCAGTGTACTGTCATTAACAACCCTGCCAACCTTTGTATCATCTGCAAACTTGGACATTAAGCTTGATATACCATCATCAATATCATTTATAAATACAGAAAACAACAATGGACCAAACACTGAACACTGAGGGACTCCACTAATAACATTAGTCCACAAAGAGCAGTGTCCATTGATTACCACTCTGTCTTCTCCCACTCAACCATCCCTTTATCCATAGCAGCAATTTGCCTCCAATGCCACACTGCTACAATTTGTGCAGCAGTCTCAAATGTGCAATGTGCAACAGTATCAAAAGCCTTTCTAAGATCCAAGTATATAATATCAAAGTTATTCCCTGCATCCAGTTCTTTTGTGACTGCATCATAGTATCCAATCAAATTGGTCAGGGAAGACTTCCCCTTAACAAACCCATGCTGTGTCAGAGCTATAACTGAAGTCTTGTCTAGATGATCCTGCAATGCTTCTTTAACCAGTGCCTTCATTAATTTCCCTGGAATAGAAGTTAAACTAACAGGTCTATAATTACTTGTGTCTCCTTTGATCCTCCTTTGTAAATTGGAGTCACATTTGCACATCTCCAATCCATGGGTACCTCCCCTGAGTCCAAGTAAGCTCTCATAATTATGGCTAAGGGTTTGCTTACTTCCTTTGCTGCCTCCTTTAATATAACTGGATAGATCTCATCCACCTCGTGTGCCTTTTTTATGTTTATCTTCAACAATTTCTCCTCCACTTTCTTCTCAGTTATTACAAAATCATCCAGCTCACTGCCAGAGTTTAATTCACCTCTGGCATTCTCCTCCCTGAATAATTCCTTATGCGTGACTGTAGATGCAAAATACTCATTCAGTTTGTTAGCCACCTGAGCAGGATCATCAACAGTTGAACCATCACGGTCCAGTGGACCAATCTGATTCATCCCTTTCCTTCTAGAGTTTACACAGGTAAAGAACTCTTTGCATCCTTTGCCAAAGATTTTTCATAATCTGCCTTTGCCTGCCTAATTTCCTTTGTGACTTGGTTACAGATCAGCTTATATTTATCATAGGCTTCCATGTGACCCATTAATTTATCCCATGCATTTTTCTTCTCTGCCATATGTCTCATTAGTTCATCTGACATCCATTTAGGCCTAAACTTTGAACAATATTTCTTAGTTGGTATGTAAAGCCTAGTAGCTTCCAAGATTAATTCTTTGAATGCTGTTGGTAACATCATCAGTTGGTCCCACCGTATAGAATTTAAATACTGTCTCAGCCCACCGTAGTCTCCTTTATGAAAGCAAAATCTCTTCCCTTTACCTCTGATGGTAGTTACCTCTTTGAGTAAATCCCACTTCAGCACACTGTGATCACTTCCACTTAGTGGTTCCTTTATCTGCAAATTCTTAATGCATGAAGAATCACCACTGATAATCAGATCAAGAGTATTACTCCCTCTAGTTGCCTCCCGAACATGCTGATGTAGAAAACAGTCATCGAATAAATCCACAAAAGCCTTGCTGGTGTGTGAGTGACCAACCCACAAATTCCAGTCAGTATCCAGGAAATTAAAATCCCCCATTATAAGACACTCTGATTTACTGGCCCACTCTATTTCTCTGTACAGTTTCTTATTATACTCATCAGAGTCATTAGGCCTATAACACACTCCTACTCTCAATTTTGATCTCCCAGTGCTTATGTCACACCAAACTGACTCAACACTGCACTGTCGACTGGCTTCACTTCCTTGGATTTTGTTTCTTAACTAATGGCATAATCCCTCCTCTCTTCCTATCCTGTCTATTCTTCCTGTACACATTGTACTCCCCAAATTCCAGTTCTGCATTCCTTATATCTGTGTGACACCACATCCAAACAATATCTGCTTTTATCACAACTTTTATATTGATACCCCAACTTTTATATTATCTGCTTTTATATTGATATCCCAACAATATCTGCTTTTGATGTTTTGAGAAATACCTCAAATTCATCAAATTTATTTACCAAACTCCTAGCATTGGTGTATATGCAAGTATACATGCACCTGTTCCTCTTCTTAGTTACCCTAACAAAACCCATGTGTTTACTTGTACTGCAATGACTCCCAGTAGTCTCTGAAATATCCTGCATATTGTTTTCCTGGCTGCTGCTCATTCCAATAGAAGCAGTGCAGGAATCACTTTCACCTCTGCCAGTGGCTACTGTTAATCTATTAACAGTAGCCACTGGCAGAGGTGTTAATAGATTAACAGTAGCCACTCTGCCAGTGGCTACTGTTAATCTATTAACAGTAGCCACTGGCAGAGTCCTTGTCCCCCCCAAGCTAGCAGTTTTCTGAACCACCCAACACTGCCTCGATAGCATTAGCAAATATTCTTGAACCCTTTCTATTTAAGTGTATCCCATCCCTATTGAAGCAGTCTCTCCTGTTAACAAGTACAGACCAGGCTGAAAAAAATTCTACCCCTTGAACCTTGCACAATCTTTCCAAGGCCGAATTGATCACATGGAGAAATCTCAAAGCTCTGTGAACATGATCAGTGACTGGTGTGCATATTAAAAAAGCTCTTAAATGTTTTACTGCTGATAAGTAATCTGAACTATATTTTTAATGGAAATTTTGAAAGTTACTTGAAATTTGCTCTGTTAGATCAGAATTAAAAAAAAAATTGGCAGAGGTTTATTTTGTATCTTTACAGATTTTAGAAATAGGTTAATTTTATGTAAAAATACCAATAAGATTTTATAAAAACAGAAACATCAAAGGCTACTTTGCCTCGTCAAGCATAAAGGCCACAAACTAGATTTCATATTCGCTACACTAGGTAAAACTTGTTCCTTTTTGATTGCTTCAGGCAACTAGCATCAGTGGGTGTTCCTTTTTTTAGCATTCAGTAGTAGTCAGCATCGCCATCGTATTGCTATTCCATCCCCCTCCCCACCGGTACCTTTTTGTCCATTTCTTTTATATGCTGATGAAATCTTTCCCCCTGCTCTTCACTTAAAATACTTATTTTTTCAGGAAATAGTTGAAATGAGAATGCACGAAGTGTATCTTAACAATCATACTGTAGCCTAGTTTTCTGAACTTCTCCAGCATGACACTCACAATTGGCTCATAATCTGGGTATTTATTGTTAAACAAAAAATTGTGTATTACATTTTTAAAACCAGTCCAAGCATCTCTTTCAGCTTGGACTGTATTATTGGAATTAATGGATTCTTCAAATACAGATCCTGGCAGCAGCTTGCAGATTTGAGGTAAAACAAAAATTCCTACTTCGATTTTTTTTTCATATGTAAGTGATGGGAATCTAGTGCAAATGTACTTGAGACATTTTCCTTCTTTATTCAGGGCTTGATCTTACTGTTTCATTAAACCTAACCTTATATGCAGAGGAGGTAACAGTACTTTGTTTCATTCTACTAGTGGCTTGTCTCTAATGTTCTTTGAATCTGATTTAAGATACTATCTTGCTGGCTACACTTTCCTTTTCCAATCTTCACTTCTTGCTCAATGTCCCACTCACACGAAAGTAAGGCATTTTTGTGTAACCAAATTGTTGACCAAGTAGCAGACCAATAACTTTAAAATCTCCACACCCTAGCAAACCATAATCCTTGTACTAGATTTTTCCCAAAAGCTTAACATTTTCATAGTTTTCTTTTAAGTGTACTGAATGGGCTACAGGATGCATACTTATTTCCATTATGAAGGAGAACTCCTTTGAGGTTTAGCTTCAATGAGTCAATAAATAGCTTCCACTCTGTGGTAGAAAATTCCAGAAAAGTTCATAATTGTAAGGATGATGTTAATCTGGGATTACTATATAAGTACCTTGTGTTTGTCAATGTTAAATTTCAATTGCCATTTCTCATCAATCTGCCTGATTTTTCTAGATCTTGTTGCAATAGCATACCTTGATTATTGTCATTAACCACCCTGCCAACCTTTCCATCATCTGTAAACTTAGACATTAAGCCTAATATACCTTCATCAATATCATTAATAAATACAAAAAATGCCCAGCACTGAATCCTGGTTGGGGGGGGGGGGCTCTGCTAATAATGTTAATCTGTGAAGAGCAGTGTCCATTGATAATTAATGTTGATTTTGACAAAAATTCAGTATTATTGGGCATGCCTTTTGGTAGGAAATAGGTCTGAATTTTTTATCCATTTATGCAGTTTAAATTTACATTATATTTAGCATGCAGGTAAGTTAAAATTTTTAGGTAAAGTTAAGATTTTTAAAAATTTGACAAAATTGTATATTAGTGACAGTAGACCATGCTGCTATTATCTGCAAACAAAGCTGTGTGGTTATGAAAAAACCTACAGCTAATGTAATCATGCTTTTTCTCTAGTTTTGTGTATTACCATTAAAATGTCCAAAGAAATTATTACAGAGTTTGGTGAACTGTACAGGGAGAACCACTGTTTATGGAAAGTTAAACTGAGGGACTAAACAAATGAAAATATAAAAACAAGGCCTGTTAACACCCAAGATTGATTTGTCTATGAAGAAGTCAGGCTGGTTAGATTATCTATGCCACTTTTATATAAATAGCCACACTGATATGATGCATAAAAAATTTACTTAAAAAGTAATTAATAAAATGTGTTAATTGACTGTTATGTGAATTTTTAATTTCAGTAATTTATGTAGGGAGGATGAATTTGTAGCAATTTTTTTTAACAGTGAAATTTTGTGCATATGTCAGTGTGGATGGTATTTAGCAGAAGCAAAATAGGTGAAATTTGCTGTTTTTTTCATTCATAACATTTTTTATAAGTGAATACAATTCTATTTACATTCATGTGATAGTTTTGTTTCTGACAGTTAAATATTAAGGACATCAGAGTGAAATTAGGAAAAAAAATAATGTAAAAAATATTTTGGAAAAAAAAAATCATATAACCAAAAAATTTTGAGTAACACAAAATTCTGTTGTATTCATACATGACAACTCTATAAGATTGTGAAGGGTGGTATATGAAAATAGACATTTTCAACCAATTAGATTGTGAAATTGAAGAATTAAATCTACTACCACTGTGGTCATATTATTTTAAAGTTACAGAAAAAAGAATTTAATGATCAGGAAAAAAATATTTCCACGGGAAGTATTTGTGACTGCTCACACTATAAACATTTTTAAGGTGGAGTGGATTTCCCACTTCACGTAACTACTCGTGTTTCAGAATTCTAATCCATCACTGATTATTTAAATATATTCAGTCTTGCATATACTATATAATGTGTTTATTAGTTATTGAGAGATTAAAAGAAGGAAGAAAGAGTGGAAAAAGAAGAAATATTAAATGAATAGGTGATTCTATTCTTTTAATAAGGACTTAATTTATCATAAGCAGGAAGTCTGTCAGTCATTTACATGAATGTGAATTAACTGACTCCCCTGCAGTATTATTAATTTACATGAATTAAATTCGAAAAATAGCAAAGGCCTAATTTTCCAGTACTCACCTTGGTCGATCTGCAATTGTTATGGTTTGAATAATAAGAGATTGGCTAATTTTAGGGTGATTAGTTTTTAAAAATTAAGGGTATGAGTAAGTGGTGATTACAATGGAAATGGGATTAAAATATGCGCAAGGAAGTAGAAGTGCACTAACTCTGTCCTTGGTTGTCATGAAGTTGATTAAAGTTGAAATTCTAAATAGTGAATAAGCCAATAGTCGTAACGGTGGACTTTCATTAAAACGTCTTCAGTTGGCAAGTTAAGTGAAAGGGAACGCATACTGTATTTAAGAAGAATTTTGTAATCCCGTGATGCACTTTGCTTCTTGTGGGAATCTCAAATTGGTGAGATTCCAAACTGGAGAAAGATTGAAGGGGAGTTTCACATTTAAAATGTTTAGATCGGAGTGGTGATGAAATGCGAAATTCCCCTTCAATCTTTCTCCGATTTGGAATCTCACCAATTTGAGATTCCCGCAAGAGGCAAAGTGCATCACGGGATTACAAAATTCTTCTTAAATACAGTATGCATTCCCTTTAACTTAACTTGCCAACTGAAAACGTTTTAACAAAAG
The DNA here is from genome assembly GCF_048544385.1 of Mastigoproctus giganteus. NCBI lineage: Eukaryota > Metazoa > Arthropoda > Arachnida > Uropygi > Thelyphonidae > Mastigoproctus > Mastigoproctus giganteus. Next base: position 81,637,027 of record NC_143588.1, read on the forward strand.
TCCACCGTTACGACTATTGGCTTATTCACTATTTAGAATTTCAACTTTAATCAACTTCATGACAACCAAGACGGAGTTAGTGCACTTCTACTTCCTTGTGCATATTTTAATCCCATTTACATTGTAATCACCACTTACTCATACCCTTAATTTTTAAAAACCAATCACCCTAAAATTAGCCAATCTCTTATTATTCAAACCATAACAATTGCAGATCGACCAAGGTGAGTCCTGGAAAATTAAGCCTTTGCTATTTTTCGAATTTAGTCCAATAAAACAGTACTTTAAGACATACTATAACTTCTAAACTTCTAAATTTACATGAATTGCAAAATTGTGATTATTTTGTTAAATAAATTCATATTTTATTTTCTGCAGAAGGACTTCAAGCTGTGCAGCTAGAAGATGGTACAATGGCTTACATTTCACATACTGGAGCAGATGCACTATTTGATGCTGAGACTACTGGGCTCTCTCTGGATCAATTAGCTGCTTCACAGGTTATAAATATATTTTCATGTGTTAAGGATAAGTTTTTTTTTTACTTATTAGCATCATAGTTTTCATCTAACTCTTGCATTGATGTTCTTGGTAAATGTTCTTTTACCCTACTGAATACATTCTGTTCAGTACTTCCTTTATTTTCTAACAAAAAGAGATTCAAAGAATCTTGGCCAGTCTCCATATCCCAATTTCATGTTTACCACTTGTTCTTAAAACCTGTTCTCTTGAGTTCAGAGTTAAGTTTCTTGTTGACTTTTTACACTATTTTATTACACTGGTGATTTTTCTTTTCCATGGAAATTTGCTAATATCCAGCCAATTCCTCAACTGTGAAACATACCTGAGAAATCTGTTGGCTGCCAGTGTCAGTCCACTGGTTGATATCTTTGGCTTATGTTAGACATCTGTGGACAATTTGTATGACATTTCAAAGGCTTTTGATCATGTTTGGCATTAAAGAAGCTTCCATCTTATTATCTGCCTTCCATACGTTGTTATTGGGTAGCCAATTTTCTTGCTGTGTGTGTGTGATCATAGATGGCTCTCTGTCTTCTTCTCCGCCAATGCCCAAACTCCCTAAGCTTCCGTTTTCTTTCTCCTGCCCTTTTCCCCTCCTTGTATATTAATGGCCTTCCACTGAATGGAAGTCTAATCCATAAGTTGACCAGTTGACTAAACCTTGCTTTATTTAAACTGCTCAGATATCTCCATTTGCAGTTCCTTAAGTGCTGATTTAGGGAACTGGAGATGTATAAGATTTTGCTTTCTTTCATCATGTTATTAATACTAAATACAAATATTGGTTACAAAACAGACTTTTGTAACCTCTTAATAGAAATTTAAATTTATCTCACAGTTAACACAGCAGTAAGTGCTTCATCTTCATCCTCTTGCTTATGTGTCAGTGTTTATGCATAAATATATAAGTTCTCAAATTTGAGCTAATAAGCTCTGAACAGTGTGGCTATAGTAAGATTCATTATTTTATAGCACAAAGAAAGGCAGTTTTACAAATAGGCATGGATATCTCAAATTATAGGGCTACCATAATGAGGTGTTTTATGCTGTACTGCTGCAAAGTATCCTCTCCCCCATGGCCATTTCTATGATTGTTGGTACCTGCATTTCATCGGTGGGCACTAGGCACTTAAGTACAGCATCTGACAACCCAGTGATGAGTTTAACTCATAAGAGAAATGTTAAAAGTTGTCAATACTAACATTTCAAAAATGAGTTAAAAAGCTCTTAACTTCTGTAAGTAATATGGGTGTATGCACTTGTGTGGAGTGTTTTAAAGTTTAAAACTTTCTGTAAGCAAAATATCAATAAGTGAAAGAGTTCCTCTTTGGCTTTCCTTGCACTTATCAATGCATATATTAATGTATATTTTCACCCAGACATAAGCTAATTGTGTTTGCTATCCTCTTCATCTTCTGAAATAAAACAATTATTAGCGGAAAATTGAGCAACAACAGATTAGCAGTGATGAATTTTACTTCTAAGAGGTTTGCTGTAGCTGACTGCAGCCTTATACTGCTGAATAGAGATATAAGTAATTTTAGCTTACCTTTTTATCAGACACAATTTAGAATAACTGTTCATATATGATCATTCTGAAGCTTCCAATGTCACCACAGGCAAATAAAAAAGAAAAGGACATCTTAAAAAATTTACTAAATAATACAATACAATTTTCTCTAGTCAACAAGCGTCTGTTTCCCATTTATCATTTTTTAATCTACCAAATTCTTTGGTTTTCTGAATGCCAAAGGTATAGACAGAGTTAAAGTTTTTACCCTTTTAGAACTTTATTTTGTAGGTCACCTTCGATTCTTCACTGTTAAAATGAGAGCTTAAAGATGCAAGACAATAAATCCAGTCAGAAACACTTAAACACATAAAAAAGAAAAGGACATCTTAAAAAAATTACTAAATAATACAATAGAATTTTCTTTAGTCAACAAGTCTTAACTTTTATCAGCAAAACTCTAAAATACTGTAGTCATACCATGTCTGAATTTTCATTATGTTCAAATCTGTTTTCTTTTTGATCATCTGGCTCTATTTTCAACAGGTTTCAGTGTTCTGATCCTTTGCATGCATTAAAATAGATTCATTTTAGAACTTTTAGAATAAAGTTCTAAAAGTAATCTAATCTTCTTTAAAACCATATTATTATAAATGATTATGCATCATACTTTTTCAACATTCAATCAGTAAAATGAACTTTGCATAAAAGCAGCATTTTTCTCTCTTGTAGAGAAGTACAGTCAGTCCTCGTGTTTACACTACACGAATTTGATCATACACAATTTATAAATAGGGGAATGATATCGTATATAACACGAACCAAATTCGCTTATGCACGATTCGCCTTTGTGTTTACAAGAAATGGCAGTCGAACGCAGAATCACCCCAACCGAACGCAAAAATGTATTTATGTTTTTTTATATCAGTGAAGGGGAAACACATTTCACCATAATAACGTAAAATCCAACACAATTCCAGCTATCAGTATAATCGCAAATGCAATTAGATCGAGTTTACTACTAGATTCCACTAGCAGAAACGCAACTGGAAATTGTTTTATGGTAGTAACCCCTAGAAATGTGCTTTATTAAAATGTGAGGTGTTAATCTCTGCCTTTACGGTGTTGTTTATTCAGTTGCTACACATGCGCAGCTTTGTTTATGTGTATCAAGCGTGCCTCCTCATTTTGTAATTGTGCTTTATTCCCTAAAAATGAGTAAAATACTTAAAAGGTGTGAAAAGGAAGAGTCCTGGTGAAGACACTGCAGATTCTGAGAGAAAAAGAAAAAGAAAAGCAATATCGATAAACAGAGGCGGACTGGGTCAAAAATTCTTACCTGGGAAAATTAATAGTGGCCTCATACTATGGTTTATGGCCAAAATCACACCGGTCTCCGGTCCACCAGGGTGTCCCTGGTAAGGCTTACGGCCAGTCGGCCTCTGTCGATAGAGAAAAAATATGAAATTGTGAAATGCTTTGAGCAAAATGAAAGATCATGTGATATTGCACATGCTACAGACCTAAATGAGGCAACGCCGAGAATTACAAAGACTGCAGAGAAAATAAAAACAATTTTCATAGCAGGACCAACTCAAAGTGTAATTAAAATCCATTAGATTAAGACAAAGAATTGGAAGAGATGGAACGGCTGTCATCTGTTTGGATAGAAAATCAAACAAAAAACAAATGTGCTTACTATAGAAGCAAAAGCATTAGCAATATTTTATTACGTAATAGTCGTAATAAAATACGTAAGTATTTTATTACGCAGCATAATATGAAATGGAAGACAGTGGTCTTCCATTTCATATTATGCTGCTCTCACCAAATGTTACCCAGGCTAGATAAGCAACAGCAATCAAGTTGAAATCAAGTGTAATGTGTATGATGAATCATTCATTATTTTAAAATATTATCTTTTGAATGTTAATGGAAATCAGTTCATATCTTTCTTGAAATCTATCTAGCTAAATTACCAAGTATACTGATTAAATTCAGAAACTTTAATTTTTAAGAAAATATTAACTTTCTGAAAAAAAAATTAAGTTTCTGTTGTGGCTTCAATGCAGTTAAGTTGCTTCCAAAATTTTAACTTCAATTAATCACCTTGGACTGTAATCCTTACTGGTTGCTGCTGTGCCTGTGGCATTCCCCTTCCTACTTTGATCTTCTTCACAAGTGTCAGAAGGATGTACAAATAATATTTTAGAGAATATTTTCTTAAGGTAGTATCATGTCAGTTCATTGAACGACAGTTCACAGCATAATTCACTGTATGCGTCAATTTTGTATACGACAATTTGGTGTATGACAATTTGTTGAAAGATAATTGGTGCCTATGACAATTTGGTGAATTCTTTGGGAGAATTCAGTGTATGGCAATGAAAGACAGAAAATGCAAATTTTCACATGCCAATGCTGTAAATTGTGATTTTGTTATCACAATACCATTCTTGATATTTCATATTGGTGATGTGGAGTGTACTATCCATCTTTGTTTTTTAATTGTAGTTTTTTAAAGGAGATCCTGTTAAAAAAATCGCATGTGTACCCTGTACGCATGAAAGATGATTTGTGTGTAAACATCTTTGATGACACCTACTAAATTTCGAACAGCTAGAACTGAAATCACGAATGATGTAATTTATACTCACACCCTCTACTTACTCTACTGAATTAACATTTGGAAGAGGTTAGGCCAGTAGCCTAATTACCCATTTGATTGTAGCCATTTGTTGAATAGTATGAGTGCAACAATACAAGTATTTGTATTGTTACATTCATACTATCATGTTGGATCATGTTACTCTGTCACGCTTTCTCGCAAATTACATATGCAGCACTACGAGATCTGCAAGAAACAACAGTATCCACACATAATACACTATCAAAGCTATGACTTGGCTCAGGATCTCAACGAGTACAAATGCAAGATGGTAACGCTGCACATTCCATTGTGCAATGAGGAAACAGAGATACTGTCAGAGATAAAATAATAAGTCAAGATCTACGACGACAATGAAGAGCTCATACTAGATCATAAATTGTATGAATTGGACTTTGACATTTGCAATATGATTGAAATAAGTAAGACAATGACAATGTTCACCCACTAGCCTTGTAATGCGACTGCAAGAAGACCCCTTTTGAAACTTTTACAATCATCCAAACAGCAAGATGAATGAGAATCTAAAGCTCAGATGCTCAACCAACTCAGCACAATTGCAAAGAAACACAAAAATTTGATGACCGACGAGGACTTCTGCAACTTAATGAGAATGGCAAATGACAAGCAAAATATTCTATTCATACATGTAATTTGGGGTCTGTTATCTCCCAATCATGAACCATTTCAAATATTCTTGACCGGCCCTGCTGGTTGGAGAAAAACGTTTATGATTCGCCTCTTGATGGAAGTATACAACCACTTCAGTAATACAGATGGGTACTGTAATGCCTACATTACATGTGCTTTAACTGGTTTGGCTGAAGCGCATGTAATGATCTTGGATGTGCTCAGAGCTGATTTATGCCACCTCTGAGCACATCCAAGATCACTGCTCTCAAGATATCCATTTCTCTGGTTACCAAAAGGTTTCTGCCATGGGCGGCAATGGTTAGCCCAAAGCCACCTAAGTGGTATCCTCCAAATCATAAATGTTTTTCCACAGTCATCTGGTTTATGCCAGCTCTGAGTACATCCAACATCACCTCTCATGATCCTTTGCACAATCTCCTCTCCCGACTCTGTTTTTCTTTGTTATGAAACGGAAATGATGTCAAAATGATGTAATTTCCACATCGCAAAATCGCGACAAATTGATTTTATCACCATCTGAAATTTAGTAGGTGATCTTCAAGATCATCTCCCACAATCTTTTGTGCAATCTGCTCTCCAAATTCTGTTTTTATTTGTTATGAAATGGAAATGACATCATTTCCGTGTTGCAAAATCGTGACAAATTGATTTTACTACTGTACGAAATTTAGTAGGTGCTGCCAAAGATGTTTACACATCAAAAACCTTCCCACTTCACCCTCCAGTCACTCCAAATGTTTGTCTACTAGAGCCTTAAATTTATTTAAGCTATCAACTTCCACAACAGCAGATGGAAGTCTGTTTCAGCAATCAACTACCCACTGGCTAAAGGCAAACTTCTGTGCGTCTACAATGTCTTTCCGCAGTTTGAATCTGTGCCCCCTCAGGTTCCTAATCTGAGCAAGCAGAAGAATCTCATCAGCATTGAGCCTGCTCAAAACATTCAAGGCCTTTACACCTCAATCAGCTCACCTTGCAGGTACCTAATCTCCAGATGCTGCAATTTGCAGAAATTAAGCCTTACTTGGTAAGAGCACCAATTTGTTTCTCTCGCCAATCTTGTTGCCCTTCTTTGTACTCATTCTAGCAACTCTGTCCTTCCTAAAATGATGCCTCCAGTAGACCTATATGCAGTACTCAAAGTGTGGTCTGACCATTGCCTTATACAAAGGGATAATCACCTTCTTGTCACTACTAGCAAAATTCCTATATATCATTGACAAGACTCTGTGACCTGCTCTAGCAGCCCACTTGCACTGCTCAGAGGCACCTCCATAGCCAGGTGGGCAGGAGCAGCAGTGTGTAGCGCACACTTCTTGATTAGACCTTCCAACAATGGGCCCAGCACAGACCCCTGGGGGACTCCACTAATAAGATTAGTCCATTGATTTCCACTCTCTGTCATCTCCCATTCAACCATCCCTTTATCCATTGTAGCAAATTGCCCTTAATGCCATATGCAACAGTATTAAAAGCGCTCCTGAATATCTAAGTATATGATATCAAAATTATTTTTTGCATCCAGTTCCTTTGTCACCACATCATAGTTGTTGTTATTTGGTTTTTAGGAGCATTAGCAACTAAGGCCATATTGCTCCGGGATATGTGGTGGTCATTCCCTGACCTTTCCGCATCCTCCATATTTGGTGGTGATGGGCTCGATGCCCGTCACTACCGCTCCTTCCCACCTGGCTATGGAGGCACCACCACACCATAGTATCCAATGAAATTGGTAACACAAGACTTCCCCTTGACAAACCCATGCTGTGGCTGAATTATTACTGCTATCTTGTCTAGATGATCCTGCAATGTTTCTTTAACCAGTCACTCCATTATTTTCCCTGGAACAGAAGTTAAACTAAAAGGTCCATAATTACTTGTCACCCTTTGATCCCCCTTTCTGAATTGGAGATACATTTGGACATCTCCAATCCATGGGGACCTTCCCCAAATCTAAGGATGCTCTCATAATTATGGCTAAGGGTTTGCTTACTTCCCTCGCTGCCTCCTTCAATATAATTGGATAGATTCCATCTGCCCCAGGTGCCTTTTTTTATATTTAACTTCAACAATTTCTCCTCCACTTTGCTCTCTGTTATTACAAAATTATTTAGCTCCATGTTAGAGTTTAGTAAATTTCTGTCCTCCCCTTCCTTACAGAATTCCTCATGTGTGAATGTAGATGCAAAATACTCATTTAGTTTGTCAGCTATCTGAGCAGGATCATCAACAGTCAAACTGCCAACATCAAGTGGACCAATCTGATTCATCCCTTTCCTTATAGAGTTTATATAAGTAAAGAAATCTGTTGTTTTTCTTTGCATCAAATGATTTCTCATAATCAGCCTTTGCTTGCCTAACTTCTTTTGTGTATTGATTACAGACTAGCTTGTATCTGCCATAGGCTTCTGTGTCACCTGCTAATTTATATGCATCCCACGCATTTTTGTTTTCTGCCACGAGCCTCATTAGTTCATCTGACATCCATTTAGGCCTAAATCTTGAACAGTATTTCTTAATTGGTATGAAAAGCCTAGAGCTTCCAAGATTAATTTCCTGAAGACCTCCCATTTAGAATTCACTGTTTTTAACATCATCAGTTGATCCCACTGGATAGAATTCAAAAACTGCCTGAAACCATTGTAGTCACTTTTACGAAAACAAAAACCCTTCCCTTTACCCTTGATGGTAATTACATCTTTAAGCTAATTCCACATCAGTAGCCTATGCTCACTGTCACCTAGTGGTTCCTTTATCTGCAAATTCCTAATGCATGAGTCATCACTGCTGATAATCAGATCAAGAGTATTACCCACTCTGGTTGCACCTCGAACACGTTACTGTAGTAAACAATCCTCCAATAAATCTACAAAAGTCTTGCAAACGTGCAAGTGACCAACCCACAAGTTCCAGTCAATATCGGAAAGTTAAAATCCCCCATTACGACATTCTGATTTACTGGCCCACTCTATTTCTCTTCACAGTTGTTTGTTGTACTCATCAGAGTCATTAGGCCTATAATACATTCCTACTCTCATTTTCCCTTTACCAATGCTTATATCACACCAAACTGACTCAATATTGCACTGTCCACCAATATCAACTGGATACACTTCCTTAGATTTTGTGTGTTTCTTAACTAACAGCATAATCCCTCCTCCCTGCCTATCCTGTATATCCTTTCTGTATACATTGTATTCCCAAATTTCAGTTATGCACTGTTTATATCTGTGTGACACCATGTCTCTGATATCCCAACAATATCTGCCTTTGATATCTTGACCAGCACTTCAAATTCATAATGTATTGCTTATGAATAAAAAACAGTTAAAAGCAATCTGCACTTAAACAAATTCAAAATCTTGACATTTCCTTTAATGAGACAATTGCAGCTGAGTTTTTAGCAGCAAGAAAATAGGTTGGTGGTAGGTATGCTTAAATAGTGGAGCAAATGGTCATCAGTTATTATTGAGCAAAAGTGTGATTTTACAAATTTTATTTTTGAAAATGTCGCTTACATATGTAAGTGCTTCCAAAAAAACAGTCAATGTTTATTTTGCAAGTCTTTCGATTGTGGAAATTTTGAATCTGAGAGACATTTATTTGTAAAATTGCAACTTTGTACTTGAATGGAAGGCATTTTGCAGTTCATTAAATAAATTAATAAATTTCCTTTTAGCATTAGCATTTAGCATTTGTAGAGGCATTTGATGCAAGAAAGCAAGCTTATGCAGCATCAGCCAAAAAAAAAAAAAAAAAAAAAAAAAAGTAACATAAATAAATAGAAATAACCACTTCCACTTCACCCCTCTGTTCGTTCGAAATACCTGTCCAGCTGAGCCTTAAACTTATTTAGGCTATCAACTTCCACGACAAGGGATGGAAGTCTGTTCCACCCACCAACCACCCGCTGGCTAAAGGCAAATTTCCGCACATCTATCCTACATCTGTCTTTCCTCAATTTGAATTTATGCCCTCTCAGGTGATTTTTCTGAGCCAGAGGAAGAATCCCATCAGCATTGAGCATGCTCAAACCATTCAAGGCTTTGTACACCTCTATCAGATCACCCCGCTGGTGCCTAGTTTCCAGACACTGTAATTTGCAAAACTTAAGCCTTTCTTCGTAAGAGAACCCCTTTGTCCCATTCACCAATCTAGTTGCCCTTCTCTGTACTCGTTCCAGCAGCTCTACATCCTTCCTGAAATGAGGCCTCCAGGCCTGTATACAGTACTCTAGGTGTGGCCTGACCATTGCCTTATACAAGGGAATAATCACCTCCTTATCCCTGCTAGAAAAATTCCTATATATCATTGACAATACACCATGAGCTACTCTTGCAGCTCGTCTGCACTGCTCAGAGAACTTCATATCTGCCTGCACCACCACCCCCAGGTCCCTTTCATTCTCTACCACTGTCAGTGTAGTACCACAGAGTTGATACGTTGCTCTGGGGTTGCTGTTTCCCATATGTAGTACTTTACATTTGTCAATGTTAAACTTCATTTGCCACCTCGAAGCCCATCTGCTCAACCTTTCCAAATCCTGTTGCAGCAGCATAGTGTCAGTAGTGTCCTTGACAACCCTGCCAACCTTCGTATCGTCTGCAAACTTGGACATTAAGCCTGATATACCATCATCAATATCATTTATAAATACAGAAAACAATAAAGGCCCCAATACTGAACCCTGAGGGACTCCACTAATAACATTAGTCCACGATGAGCAGTGTCCATTGATTACCACTCTCTGTCTTCTCCCCCTCAACCACCCCTTTATCCATAGCAGCAACTTGCCTCCAATGCCACACTGCTCCAATTTGTGCAGCAGTCTTCCATGTGCAACAGTATCAAAAGCCTTTCTAAGATCCAAGTATATAATATCAAAGTTATTCCCTGCATCCAGTTCTTTTGTGACTGCATCATAGTATCCAATCAAATTGGTCAGGCAAGACTTCCCCTTAACAAAACCATGCTGTGTCCTAGCTATAACTGAAGTCTTGTCTAGATGATCCTGCAGTGCTTCTTTCACCAGTGCCTCCATTAATTTTCCGGGAACAGAAGTTAAACTCACAGGTCTATAATTACTTGTGTCAGCCTTTGATCCCCCTTTGTGAAGTGGGGTCACATTTGCACATCTCCAGTCAATGGGTACCTCCCCTGAGTCCAAGGAAGCTCTCATAATTATGGCTAAGGGTTTGCTTACCTCCTTTGCTGCCTCCTTTAATATAACTGGATAGATCCCATCCACCCCAGGTGCCTTTCTTGTGTTTATCTTCAACAATTTCTCCTCCACTTTGTTCTCAGTTATTACAAGATTCTCTAGCTTACTGCTAGAGTTGATTACACCTCTGGCATTCCCCTCGCTGAATAACTCCTCATGTGTGAATGTCGATGCAAAATATTCATTTAGTTTGTTAGCTACCCGAGCAGGGTCATCAACAGTTGACCCATCGATCTCAAGTGGACCAATCTGATTCATCCCCTTCCTTCTAGAGTTTACATAAGTAAAGAGTTTACATAAGTTTTATTTTTGATATTGCTAAGGTCAGATGAATCTGCATGCCAATTAGCTGCATATTAGTTAGTTCAATCCAATAAATTCAGTTGCTTCTATTTCAAAGGCAAAAGGGTTCTGAAACATGTGTATATCTCAGGAATGTTTTTCAGAATCATGAAATTGTGTGCAAAGTTCCTTCTGCAACAAGTTACAGCTTACAGTTTAGCAAAGGGTAAGTTTCAATTGGAATGATCATGTTTGTTCTTTGCAGTGGGAGCAATGGGATGGTACATCTAGTTAAGTCCACCAAAGCAGGAGGGAGGTTTTGCTTCTTGGTGCCAGTTATAGTAGAAATTTATTAAGTCCTGTTTGGTGTGATGTGAATAAGTTGTCTTGTCAAAAATTGCATTAAAATGTAATACTAGCTTGCAAAAAGAGGAAATCATTGAAACATTTTTTTTTTTTTTTTTAAGCATTGGAATGGATGAAAACATCAGTGCAGGTTATAGGATGTCTACATCTGACTTAGATGTTTATAGCATTATAAATTTAGATGAATATCAGGATATTATTTCTTTCAGGCATGCATTTTGCATAATCATACTATTATATCATTCTGTTATCCTTGATGAAATTGTTTTGTATTATGAAAGGTCACTTGTATTGAAACTTTATATACTAGCAAGAATAAAAGAATAATAGCATACTTGTGTTTGTTTTCATAGAATGAATCAACAATTGATATGAAAATCTGTTCTTTTAAGCAGTTTAATGACTTTTTATTTTAAAACCTCTGATTTTTTGTGCAATTTAATTATATTCTCATTTTTTAGGTTTCTAATGATCTAACTGAAAAGGATGGCTTAGGCATTAAAGTGGTAAGGGATTCTAATAATAAATTTGTGAATAGTTATATAGTGTATACTTTATATACTGATATATTAGTTACTAAAATAGAAATCTGAATATCCTTTTTAATAGATAAGAGCTATCATATTTGATCCCGAATGATGCCCCTTTCCTATCTCTAGAGTGGATGCTAAGTTGTAAACAAATTAAAGTAGTCACCATGCTTTTTTATACAATATACAGTTTAGTTTACTTATTAACAAAACATATACATTCCAATATCATGGAGATTTTCTGAAAAAGGGCAATATTACATGAACCTGACGTCATATTCTTTCAAACACCCTCCCCCAAACATAGAATTTCCAATAAGTGTCTCTCTCTAATGAGGATTTCATATGCAGTTATTTCTTGATTTATGTGATGTGCACACCTAAATTAAAAACATGTAAATTAAGAGAATTAACTATAATGAATAATGGAAAGGGTGAGATGTGTGCAAAGGCCAAGCTGTTGCAATTATAGATGTTTAATTATGTAAAAATGTCAAAAATTATTTTTATATAGTAAGTGATTTTAAATGCATGTACATGGAAAATGAAGTCAAAATGCAGAACAGCTATGCATTGGTGACCATGAGGTCTTTTTGTCATGCTTTTATCTTTTACTCTTTTTTTTTGTTTTAGACTTTAAATTAGTTTAAATTTTTATTTCATACTAGCTTTTGTTGTTTTTTATTTTTTGTTCAACCTGAGGCAATAAATGAATTTTACATACCATATTTGTATGCATACCAATTTAGAAAAAAAAAATTATATCATTATTGCCATCCATTTAAAGTAAGAGCACCCCCTAGGTTTATATAAACTATAAAGTGATAATAATAATGAAATAGGTAAATGTGGCTTTAATAAAAGAATAAAATAAAATGTAACAAACTCAATGAAACAAGATACAAGTCTGCAAAATTAAAAGTTTGATACGAGTGAATCTAAAACGCTTTCTGTATACCTTATCATGAATCCACACAATCAGTGTCAAGATTGTAGCTAGCTTGACAGAGTTTTTTATTCTGAAGAGATGAAGTAGCTCTCATAGTGCAATTTAATTTAAGGTCCTAATTTAATATTAATAAAAAATTTGTTGCAATTAAATGCAGTTTGATTGTAATTAATTGCAATTATAATTGTTAAACTTAAGAAAAATACAGTTTATAAAATATATCATATACAATGCAGTTTTACATATAGAAATCATACAAATTAAAAAAATACAGCTCAGATCACTAAAATAAAATTACAAAAAGTTAAGTATCAATTACAATAAAATTGTAATTGATACTTAACCTTTTGTAATTTTATGAAACCATGGAGTTAAGTATCAATTACAATAAAATTGTAATTGATACTTAACTCCATGGTTTCACTTAAACTTGTGAAATTTATTGGATACTGAGCAATTTTTTATTACACCTAATGACTAATGAGTAACGATTGTCAAAGTGGCTTTTTTTATTCAGCCACTCTGGTATTCTTGCTCTAACAATGACATTGTTTCAAACTCAGTTTCGGATTTTGTTATGAAGACTTAAAAAGAATCTGTTGTGACTTGTGTGGCTAGTAGTTATTGTGGTGTCCTAGGTGTCAGTCTAACGTAGGACCCCAACGTAACTACTAGCTTTGCAGGACACAAGACAAAGGGTGTTTTTTTAAGTTTTTTTTTTTTTTAAGGTGATAGCAAACTCCAAAGTTTGAAATGTTGTTGTGATTGTTAGAGCAAGGTTGTTGGTGGTTAAGCACACAGCCTACTTCATTTACTTATTAGTCATTAAGTGTAATAGAAATTACCTGTATCCAATAAATCTCACAATTTTAAGGTAAAATTTTAAGTGGAGTTAAGTGTCAGTAACTTTAACTCCACTTAAATTCTGATTTAGTGATCTAGAATATTCTACATATGCCTTTCACATAACATTAAAATGTGGCTTAATGCACAAATAATTAATATCCAGTCAATTACATTAACTATGATGTAATCAGTGTAAATGCATGATTCCCTGCAGAAGAAGTTGCTCCCTCATATTAACTAAATTATGATGTGAAAGATCTGGTGGTATGACCACTTATGTTTATACCACCAGGGTGCTGGTGAGCTGTCGGTAACCCACTGATTTCTCCCAATTTGCAATCCAGTAGTGGCCCAGGTAGTCAGCATTTAGGCTTCTGAGTGCAATAGCATGCGCTCTTTGAGTGGACCGGGGCTCAAGCCCGTGACTGCTAAATATGATTAACATGTGTATTGATGATTTATCGTAAACCCCACAGACCTGGTGGTTGTGCCGGAGTATAAACAAGAATTTTTTATTTTTTTTATTTGGCGATTTCACTGAAGTAAATGCTATTGTTGTTTTGGTTAAAAATCTGTAAATCAGTCTGCCCCTATTAAGGCCGGGGATGAGCGAGTCTTGGCACTGGTAAAGACTAATATATCTGGATATATATTAAATGTTTTCCAGTAAGCTTCACCAGTGGGGGCAGATCTAGATATACTTTGGGATTCTTGCATGTCTTGCAGTATGCTTTGTGATGTTGACAAAAAAAGTATGTAATTGTAGCCAACTGTTAGTTGACTCTCTGGAATGTAGAACAGTTGTGTAATTACAATGAGGCAATGCATAAATTCTCTATTTTCATTTTTTATGCTGTTAACATCAATAGATCTGGCACTGTGTTTCTGCAGTAAAAGAAAGCCATGTGAAGTAGGACTGTGATTGCTGGTAGTGCAGTATAAGCAAAACTGAAATGGATAAGCATGGCATTAGCATTAGTAATAACAAACTGCTCCTATTGTAATGAGCAGCAGCCTAGAGAGCAAGTTTCTGGGGAATTCAAGAGCTGCTGGGAGTCATCATGGACCAAGTGGGCTGTGTTCGGGTAACTAAGAGTAAGAACAGGTGCATGTACACCAATGCTAGAAGTATAGTAAATAAATTTGGAGTGCTAATCAAGACATCAAAGACAGATATTGTTGGGATATCAGAGACATGGTGTCACACAGATATAAGCAGTGCAGAATTGGAATTTGGGGAGTACAATATGTACAGAAAGGATAGACAGGACAGAAAAGGAGGAGGGGTTATGCTGTTAGTTAAGAAACAAAATCTAAGGAAGTGCATCTAGTTCACATGGGTGGACAGTGCAATGTTGAGTTAGTTTGGTGTAACATAAACACTGGGAAAGGGAAAATGAGAGTAGAAGTGTGTTACAGGTCTAATGACTGATGAGTACAACGAATAATTGTGCAGAGAAATAGTGGGCTAGTAACTCAGAATGTTTTGTAATGGGGGATTTTAACTTTTCAGATATTGACTAAAACTTGTGGGTTGGTCACTGGCACGCTAGCAAGAATTTTGTGGATTTATTGGAGGATTGTTTTGTTATTATTTTTTTGTTATTTGGTTTTTTTTTTTAGGAGCATTAGCAACTAAGGCCATATTGCTCCGGGAATATGCGGTGGTCATTCCCTGACTTTTCCGCATCCTTCGTATTTGGTGGTGATGGGCTCGAACCCCGGTCTAATCAAGAAGCGTGTGCTACGCACTGCGCTCCTTCCCACCTGGCTACGGAGGCGCCCTAGAGGATTGTTTTCTACAGCAACATGTTTGAGGGGCAACCAGAGGGGATAATACTCTTGATCTGATTATCAGCAGTGATGACTCGTGCATTAGGAATTTGCAGATAAAGGAACCACTAGGTGACAGTGAAAACAGTCTACTGATGTGGGATTTGCTTAAAGATGTAACTGCCATCAAAGGTAAAGGAAAGGGTTTTTGTTTTTGTAAAGGTGACTACAGTGGTCTCAGACAGTTTTTCAATTCTATACAGTATGATGATGTTAAAAACAGTGAATTCTAAATGGGGGGCCTTCATGGAATTAATCTTGGAAACTACTAAACTTTTCACACCAATTAAGAAATACTGCTCGACTAATGTCCATTGATTACCGCTCTCTGTATTCTCCCACTCAATGAAGAGACTAATGTTATTAGTGGAGTCCCCCCTCCAGGTTTGGTGTTGGGCCATTGTTGTTTTCAATATTTATCAGTGATGTTGATGAAAATATATCAGGCTTAATGTCGAAGTTTGTGGATGATACAAAGGTTGGCAGGGTTGATAGCGATAATAAAGACTATGCTACTACAACAGCATCTAGAAAAGTTAGGTAGATGGTCTGAGAAGTGAAAACTGAAGTTTAATATTGCCAAATGCAAAGTACTGCATATGGGTAGCAGTAACCTAAGAGAAATGTACCAAATGTGTGGTACTACACTCAGGGAGGTAGAGAATGAAAAAGACCTGGGTGTAATTGTGCAATCAGATATGAAGTTCTCTGAACAGTGCAGATGGGTTGCCAGAGCAAATCATGGAGTTTTGTCAATGATTTTGCTAGCAGAGTCAAGGAGGTCATTATACCTTTGTATAAGGTAATGGTCAGGCCACACCTTGAGTACTGTATAAAGGTGTGGAGGCCTCATTTTAGGAAGGATGTAGAGTTGCTAGAATGAGTACAGAGAAGGGCAACAAGATTGGTGAGAGGAACAAAGGAGTTAAATGCTGAATGGATACTTCCACTTGCTGAGATTAAGAACCTGAGAGGGCATAGATTCAAATTGAGGAAAGACAGTTGTAGAATAGATGTACAGAAGTTTGCCTTTAGCCAGCGGGTAGTTGATTGCTGGAACAGACTTCCATCTGTTGTTGTGGAAGTTGATAGCTTAAATAAATTTAAGGCTAAACTTGACAAACATTTGGAGTGACTGGATGGGTGAAGTGGGAGGGTTTTTTTTTTTTTTTTTTTGTCTGATGCTCTATAAGTTTGCTTTCTTGCATCATATGCCTCAACTAATGCTAATGCTACAAAATTATGCAAAAAAACAAGCTTAAAGGATCAACAAAAAAAAAAAAAAAAAATTTCTCACATTCCTCCAATAATATTCCAATTTTTCACATTCCTCCAACATCTAGAAATTATTCAAACTACCCACTTCCAGAACAACAGATTGAAGTTTGTTCCACAAATCAAATCAACCACCTGCTAGCTGAATGTAAAATTCTGTACATCTCCTGCAACCATGCTTCCTTAGTTTGAATTTGTGCCCCCTCACGTGTGTAGTCTCAGCAAGAAGAAGAATGCCATCAGCATGGAGCTTGCTCAATCCATTTAAAGCCTTGAACACCACAATCAGATCACCTCACTAGTGCCTAGTCTCCAGACACTGCAATTTGCAGAAGTGAAGCCTTTCTTGGCAAGACCACCCTTTTGTTACCTCCACTAATCTTGTTTGCCCTTCTCTGCATTTGTTCCAACAAATCCACATCTTTCTTAAAATAAGGTGTCCAGAACTGTATACAGTACTTAAGTTGTGGCCCAATCATCACCTTGTACAATGAGTTAATTGCTTCCTTATTCCTGTTAGCAAAATTCTTGTATATATCATTGACAAAACCCCACAAACTGTCCTGGCAGCCTGTCTGCAGTGCTCAAAGAACTTCATATCTGACTGCACAATTACCCCCAGGTCTTTTTCATTTTCCACTGCTCTGAGTGTAGTACCACAGAGTAGGTATGTTAATCTGGAATTACTGTTACCCATGTGCATACCTTTGCATTTTTCAATGTTAAACTTCAACTGCTATTTCACAGCCTATCTGTCTAATTTTTATAGATATTCTTGCAGTAGCTTACCTTTATTGGGACTATGCAACGTAGATTGAAGTGAAGAGATGGCATTGGCAATTCGTAGGTCAGGAACCTGATAAACAGATGATGAACCAAAATGGGATCTTGGTTTATGGATTTGCAGAAACCCATAGAATTTCGGTAAGTGGGTGTCTGTTTTATGATCAACCATGTAATCTCTTTGGCTAAGGATTTTATGATTCTGGCTCCACTGTTAGATGGTATCGTTTGAAATTTTATTTATTTATTTTATTTTAATTTTTTTTTTGTGCTGGAGAGTAGGCATCTATTGATAATGTTTTTTTTTTTTTTTTTGTGCAGAACTGGTCATTACTTAATGTGTTCAGGATCTTGTCAGTGTAGGCAACGTAGTTGAATGCTATGATCTTTTATCTGTCAAATTTATTATTGTATGTTTCTGAGATTGGGTAGTTAGGTGTGTATGAGCAGCTGCATGCTAACACTTCAATCGGAGGATTTCTGTCAAGTAGTGAGAATTTAGGTTTCCTGAAAAAAGAGAGAGAGAGAGAGCTGGTCTGCTGTGTACAATTTACTACTCAGATTTAGAAAATATTCTGGGGAACATGGGATGGAACATACTGTAGTTTTTAGTGTTTTGCACCAACCTTGCGTAGAAATAAAAATAAAAACACCAAGGAAACTGAACTTTTGATAACTGTGTTTATAATAAATTACAATAACCTGTATTTACAATAAATTTAACTTTACAATAAACTATACATATGAATTATTAAAATCTGCTACATTACAATCAATAAAATGCATTAAAATATACTAGATTAAAAGCGATAAAAATCGTAGCTTTCAAAGGCTCCAGCCTTCTTCTTCAGCGGTGTTTTCTTGTTCTGCAGTACATCTTTAAATATTAGTAGGTTAATGGTACTCCTCACGTGTTTTCAGCTAGAATACTAAGAAAGTACCAGACACGTTGTGTGCAGCTTCCAGGGCGGAGGCTGCACACAATCGTGTCTCAGGTTAAAGACCCCATTCAAAAAGAGAACACAAGTGGGGTCGTATATAGCATTAGATGCCCGGATTGTGGGGAATGTTATGTAGGGGAAACAAAACGCCGTCTTAAAGATCGTCTGGGGGAACACACTAAGGCAATAAGAAATGCGGAATATGGCAAGTCCGCCGTGGCCGAGCATTTTTGGGAGAAGCAATACCAGATCTCCCCGGACGATGCTATCATCACCGATCGGGCGCATAAGTTCTGGGACCGTAAGAGGCTCGAGAGTTTGCGGATTTGTTCTACAATTAACATTAATAGAGATAGAGGTACGCGGATTCATCCCATCTTTGAGACCACTATCCTCAGAAGGGATGAACGGTTCCGTATGACTTCCGCTCGAGCCACTTCCGGTTCCACAACGCAAGAGAACGGAACACGTGTGAATGAAAACACGTGAGGAGTACCATTAACCTACTGATATTTAAAGATGTACTGCAGAACAAGAAAACACCGCTGAAGAAGAAGGCTGGAGCCTTTGAAAGCTACGATTTTTATCGCTTTTAATCTAGTATATTTTAATGCATTTTATTGATTGTAATGTAGCAGATTTTAATAATTCATATGTATAGTTTATTGTAAAGTTAAATTTATTGTAAATACAGGTTATTGTAATTTATTATAAACACAGTTATCAAAAGTTCAGTTTCCTTGGTGTTTTTATTTTTATTTCTACGCAAGGTTGGTGCAAAACACTAAAAACTACAGTATGAATATACCCAACCTCAGAGGCCTGTTTGAAGAATGGGATGGAACATTTTGCTGTCAAGTTCTTGCAAAGATTCTCAAAATTATGGATATATTCATTTTTTTTTAATTGGTTAGCTATGTGGTGTTAGATGATACTGTAAAGGTTGCTGTAAGTAGAAAAGGAAATTGTGCTTATCAACATGGTACAGTCAGTCCTCGTATAGCACGATAGTTGTGTTCCTAGAAACCCTCATGCAATGCAAAATTGTGCAATATAAACAACAGGCCCTATGGGAAAAATCAAAACATTACCAAACACAATAAATTATCGTGATAAAATATGTAAGTATTTTATTACGACTATTACGTAATAAAATATTACTAATGGTTTTGCTTCTATCATAAGCAAACTTTTTTTTTTGTTTGATTTTCTATCCAAACAGATAACAGTCGTTCCATCTCTTCCAATTCTTTACGTCTTAATCTAATTGATTTTAATTGCACTTTGAGTTGTTCCTGCTATAAAAGTTGTTTTTATTTTCTCTGCATTCTTTGTAATTCTCAGCATTGCCTCATTTAGGCCTCTAGCACGTGCAATATCACATGGTCTTTCATTTCGCTCAAAGCATTTCACAATTTCATATTTTTTCTTTATCAACAGAGGCAGACTGGCCATAAGCCTTACCAAGGAAACCACGGTGGGCCGGAGGCCGGTGTGATTTTGGCCATAAACGCTAGTATGAGGCCACTACAAATTTTCCCGGGTAAGAATTTTTGATCCAGTCCGCCTCTGTTTATCAGTATTGCTTTTCTTTTTCTCCCTGAATCTGTAGTGTCTTCACCAGGACACTTCCTTTTCACACCTTTTAAGTATTTTACTCATTTTTAGGGAATAAAGCACAATTACAAAATGAGGAGGCACACTTGATACACATAAACAAAGCTGTGCACGTGTAGCAACTGAATAAACAACACCGTAAAGGCAGAGACAACTCTATTAACATCTCACTAGGTCACATTTTACTAAAGCACATTTCTGGGGGTTACTACCATAAAACAATAAAAACAATTTCCAGTTGCGTTCCTGCTAGTGGAATCTGTTATAAACTGGTAGTAAACTTGATCTAATTGCATTTGTGATAATATCGATAGCTGGAATTTTATTATTATGGTGAAATGCGTTTCCCCTTCACTGATATAAAAAAACATAAATACATTTTCAGAATCTTCTCTTCATTCCTATCGTGTTGCGTTCAGTTGGGGTGATTCCGGTCCGACTGCCATTTCTTGTAAACACAAAGGCGAATTGTGCATAAGCGAATTCGGTTCGTGTTATATACGATATCGTTCCCCTATTTATAAATCGTGTGTGATCGAATTTGTGTAGACACATGTTATACGAGGACTGACTGTATTTAACTGATTCAAACATTGAGGTAGCCTGCAGGCTGATGCCACTTTCTTGGTGTGCTTCTCAGGAAATGATATGCTTACATGTGGATATTGCAGTATAAATTCATAGTGGCAATAGCATCAAATTTGGCATTCCTCAAATGTTCTATTTTCTCTTTCTACTTAATTTTTAAATAGAAATTTTCATTGTTTTTCTGTAATTATTATGATCAGTATAGCCCATTTATATTTGTTTTGAAGACTTTAGGAATCCTGCGATCTCCACCCTCTAGTCAAGTTAGTAGTCCAAGGGCATTAGCAATGGGAGCTAAAGCTTTTCGCTGTCCATATGAAGGATGTGGTCGTCTGTACACAACACAACACCATCTAAAGGTATGTATGCTTAATTTCTCCTTTATTGCTGATTTTTTTAAATTAAATAGAAAGCAATAAGAAGTGGAAAATTTAAACATTTCTCATTTAAACTTTCATTAGGTTCATGAACGATCTCACACAGGAGACAGGCCATTTAAATGTAATGCTCCTGGCTGTGGAAAAGCATTTGCTACTGGATATGGGCTCAAAAGTCATACAAGGGTTCACACAGGAGAAACTCCATATAAATGTCCAGAAGAGACCTGTAATAAAGCTTTTAAAACATCAGGAGATCTACAGAAACATGTCAGAACACATACTGGTATGAAGTTTGAAATATAAAACATCTGCTTAAATCCAATATGAAATGGAAATTACTGTATAATGTATATATATAAGGGGAGTCTTAGCATATGTATATGGCAAGTGTTCTTCAGAGCCTTTATTCTCAGTTCCTGTCATATGATAAAACAATCTAATATTTATTAAATTTTAGACTATGTTATCTTCCTGTGTATTTTGTGGCCAACAGAATTTTAGCTGTCACAGCTAAATGCTATGATCTTAATACTGGAAAAATTTCTCAAGAGCTTAAATTGCCCAAGATATTTGTAGTGTGTATTACAGGACACACAGGATATTGCAGAAATCTTTCTTTTTCTCAAAACTGATACATTTTAATCAAATTCAGCAAACAACACTAAAAGAGATGTAAAAAAAAAGTGCAGCCATTATCAACCCACTGTAGGATGGAAGCCTCCTCAACAATTCATGCTGAGGGAAATGGACAATAATCTGCCACGCTGGTCCAGTGCGGGTTGGCAGATCGACCGCTAGATTAGTCCAGCAGTCAGGGTCTTGAACCCTGGTCTACTCAAAGAGCGTGTGCTACTGCACTCCCGCTCCTGACCACTCGGCTACGGAGGCCGTATGTATGTCATGCCAAACCATTTGAAAGGCATAATATAGATAACCAGTACACATTTACAACAGTAAAAGCAATATTTGATGGCTACGTGGTTATTTTTTGAAATCTCGAGTATTAAGACCATAGTGTTTACTCATGGCAATGGAAATCTTGCTGGTTACAAAATACATAAAGGAAAAGATAGAACTTAATTTATTTCATAGGCTTTGTAGCTTTCACTATATTAAAATGATCAACATTATAATCATTATGAACTAAGGAGTGAAGTTATCACCTGACAACTAGCCTGTTTACTAAGTGACAGCTCTGATGTTATGCCAGCTTCATTACAGTAACTTTCTGTAGCCCTTAATATATATATTGCAAGCTGTTGATTAAAAATATTAGGTTACCAATAGGGAGGGTAAAGGCTGAGAAGTGTAATTTTAGAATGGGTCTTGTAAAAAGAGCTGCTTGCAAATCTTGCGAGAGCAGAGTGGCACTAATCTCCATAGTGAGCATTAATATAAAGCTAATGAAGTTTACTGCTAATTGCTGTACTTTTAATATGTACTTGTCATATTAAAAGGTCATTTGTGCCTCCAAACTGCAATTTGGTATTCATAAGATTCAACTAAAATTTGTTAAGTTTGGGTTCCTTGTCTAATCTAAGTCGGATGCAGAAGCCTTCCTATCCATTACTCCTCGAGAAGAATGGAAACACAAATTGAGTTTGAGTTGATAGTATAAACAAAAACATACATACTGCGGTTTATTACTAAGTTAATTTGTGAGATGGCCAGAATTCCAGAATGGTGTTCACTTTTCTTCCTGAAGAAGTAACTTAAAGTAAATGGTGCCACAATTCTTGCTGTTAGAGAAAAGATCATTAGATTTAAACACCAGTTCCTCTTAGAAGCAAATAAATTAATATAAGGATTTATTAAAACATGTACAACCCTTTCACTTTTAAAAATTCAGTTTATAACAATAGTTTTACATAAACTTCTTTCTGCAAAAAAGAGTGTCAAAATATCATATGTGGTTTCTGCACACAATAATATATATGCCAAATACTAAACTAATAAAATTACAGGCCTTTACTTTCATTTAACTCATAATGAAGTTTCAGAACATTAATTAATTCAAAAAACAGTCTAGTTGTTTTGCTTCCCTCTCTTTTCACAAACAGTATATATTTTTGCCTTATATCATTTCCTTTTAAAATGCATCACTACCAACAGAGGCCAGTGATCATATAACTCGCCAAAAGTGACATTTAGTAGCATTACCTAGCCAACAAAACATATGCAAACAAATCAACATTAATATTAACCTTAAAGTAAAAAAATATACAATATAAATTTCAGGTTTAAAAATATTCAGAAAAGAATGAAGAAAGGAAGAACAGTTCAAATATAAAGGTAAGTCTGCTCTTCTTTCTTCAGTAGTGATATCATCTGATTATACAGCCAACACATTATATTAAGGGTGTTTTTAAGCTTAAGTAAAATAAATGTTGACAGGGATGCATTCTACATTCCCATTTTAATTGGAAGGATTCATACTTCACCAATACTACTGCAACCCCATATCCATAGTAAATATCTATGTTTGTATATCATATGTGTTTCCATTTTTATCAGTACCTTAGTACACTGTTGTTATTAATTTAACAATACCAACCTCTGACAATCAACCTTTTAACCTGTTGTAGGTTATATGAGATCATTTCATTTTTTATTTATTTATTTTCCTTTACTTTACTACTCAGACTATTCTGTTCACAAAAAAACACATTGAATAGGGTGATATTAGCAATATTGCTAATATCTTACCAGGTGTGTCAGAAAAGTTTTAGGACTACATTCATAAAAAATCAATCTCAAAGAAAAAAATTTATTACCATTTAATCTTCGAAGTACTTCCCTCATAACTCAATATACCTCTTTACAAGGTTGTACAGCTTCTGAATGGCTCTACGGAACTGATCTTGTGGCCCTATTTAACTCCCTCATCATGCTGGTTTGGATCTCTAAAATGCTGTCAAAATGGCACCCCTTCAGGTGGGATTTCACTTTAGGGAATAGAAAATAATCAGAAGGTGCTGAATCCAGTGAATACAAGGGATGGCAAAACACTGTAATGCCTTTCCGTATGAGAAACTGCTTGACGATGGTCACTTTGTGTGAAGGTGCATTGTCATGAAGCAAAAACCACTCACCTAACTCAGCTGTGTCTGGCCTAACATGGAAAATTCTTTTCAGCAGTCTGTCCATCTGTAAAATTCAGAGTTGACTGTCTGTCCTTCTGGTACAAATTATTCTTTGTGCACAACTTCCCAATCAAAAAAAAAAAAAATCACCAACATTGTTTTGGGTTGAGACTTTAGGAACCGGGTTTCCTTCAGCCTTGGCAAATTTTCTACAACCCGTGCAGCTGATTGTCTTTTTGTTTTGGGCTCATATGCAAAGAATCAGGATTCATCACCAGTTATGAATTTTTTTAAAAAGTCTTTATCACCAGCTGCCATGTCAATGAAATTTCGACATGCAGCAACTTGTTCCTCCCTCTGTACAAAGTGTGAGCACGCTTTCCTTTTTATCAAATCTTCTACAACAGTCAAAAGCATTGTATCCTTGCTGATGTGAAATTGGTCTGCTGTCATTTGGAGGGACAGGTGACAATTTTCCATTAACACCTGCTGAAATTTTCAGTGGTTGAGTCTGTCCAAGGCTGGGATGGGCAATCACTTTTACGCATTTTCTTGAATGTCTTCTGCCCTTCAGAAAATCTGCCCATACCAGCGAAAAACGTTGGAACATAATAGCACTTCATGTCCGTAAACTGCACTCACCATTGCAAATGTGTCAGTTGCACTTTTTCTGGCTTTTAAAACAAATTTTTACTGGCACTCTTTGCTCAGGCCTTGAATCCACAACAACATGATTTTACTGCAATTTAAACACAGCTTTTTAGTAGCATGCCTTTGTGTACACTGATGAAACTTGGCACAGAACCAGTTCAGACTTTATAATGAATACTTTCAACAGTGTATGGTGCTAGTAGTATTGTTTAAAAAAATCAGTCCAAAAATTTTTCAGACACCTTGTATATATGAGTTTACGAAACTGCCAGTGGGTCGTGTTGTTTGCATTGTGTATGTATACCCTCACCCTATATGAACTGGACATTGAATGCAGTTAACCTTTAAGTATGCCTTCCTAGTCTTAATGACATAAGATATACGAGGGATGACATAATATTCACTGTAAAATAAATAAATCTACATGTTAGCTTGCTGCATGTATTGCTGTTTTTTCCATTTTAGGTTTTCTTTGCCATTGGGCAAAGAAAACTTATGTGATGGAAGTCAAGATCACATATACTAGATGTGATCTTGATCGTGCATTATGTATATACAAGTGTGTGTGTGTGTGTGTGTGTGTGTGTGTGTGTGTGTGTGTGTGTGTGTGTGTGTGTGTGTGTGTGTGTGTGTGTGTGTGGGCTTGAAAAACTCAGAATAACTCACGAGAGGAGGGAAAGTGACTCCTTAACCTCTTCCTGTCACAAAAAAAAAAAAAAAAAAGAAAAAAGAAAATAAACACCTTAGTCAATCATTTATGATATATTAATGATTGACTAAAATGTAAAAACTAAGGTGTAGAGACCCATAATGCCATATTTTGATTTCAAAATTTGCTTAAAAGTCAAAACGCATATAAAAATCTACAAAATTTCCAAACTCAACTCACTAGTTACTGCTAGGTACCTGGTATGCATATCCACTGTTAATAAGTTAACTGTAATAAAACTGCAATATGCACTGTTCATAGCTTAACTGCAATGTCATAGCAGTCTGTCAGTGTTGACAGGTTGCTATGACATTTTCATTATCTATAGTCTTGAGTTTGGTGGTACTTTTCATTATCTATAGTCTTGAGTTTGGTGGTACTCAACTGGTAGTCTAGTGTCAGTTATTCTAGTTTTACATTTCAGGTCTAGTGCACTAGACCATATGTATTATGGTCTAGTGCACTAGACCAAAGTGGTTAATATGACAAGTAAACCCCCTACCAACCATCTTATTTGTGATGAAATTTACCTGTACTGATTATTATGCATTGAATTTAGAACTAGGGACTAAAATGAAACTAGAGAATTCTTTTTAGGATTTTATTAAAGGTTTTATTATTTCCTGCATACAAATTAATGTTATACCTCTTATGAAGAGAGCATTTTTGTTTGAACATCCTACAGAAAATGATTATAGTGTTAGTTTTTTAAATTATATAAAAAGCAATGGATTCTTTTTTTTTTTTTGTTAAAATGCTGCATGTTATCATGATAAAATGTCTTCAGTACGGTCATAATTGATGCACTTGCAATGTAAGTGTATCCCTTGAAAAATTTCAGTGAAGTGATGAACAAATTCTTTTAACTTTTTTGTAGGATTGTAATGCCATTTTTGTCTCATCATCATAGGTTCTCTGATGCATAGCAGATCCATGACAGTCAAAACTCAATCACATCTCTCTCTCTCTCTTCCCCCACCTCTTTTCCCCTGAACCCCCACAAGCCTCTGTTAAATCATTGAATATTCCAGTTCTTCTCATTGTTCCTCTTGGTCTCTTGCCCATCACTTTCCCTTCAGTTACATCTTTTAACTAACCCTTCCCCTCAATACATATCCAATCCAGTTTTTCTTTCTTTTCCAGTATAGAAACTTTTTTTTTTTTTTTTTTAAATCTGTCCATTTCATGGACAGATGGACAACCCCTCTGCCCATTTCAAACTTTCTCCCCATCCACATTTCTAAAACTTCAATTTTTTTAATATCCTCCTTTAGTCCCCACCTCTCAGACCCATAAATCATGATGCTCATTCAAAACATATAATAACTACTTAATTCAATTTCTATTCTTCATGCAAATATCTGCTTCCTCTTCTAAAATGTTATTTTAGCCATTGCAGCTCTAATTTCCTGACTACTGTTACCTACACTCATTCTCAACATAATCCTTTGACACAAATATAATTCAATGTCTTCAAACAGGCCTACGAGGTTGGGAAAATTCATGTTGAAAAATTATACTTCACACCAACCAGAAATTGTAAGTTTTTTACAGCAAACTAAAATACATGAATTAGATAAAACTGGTAAAAACAGATGTATTTGCAATAAATATGACAGTTAAAAAATGAAATGACAATTAAAATATGGAAGTTAAAATAATAATAAAATATAATAGTAATAAAAGCACTAAAAACAGTTTTTGTGCTGGTTAACACATCCAAGGCAGATATTGTTGGGATATCAGAGACGTGGTGTCACTCAGATATAAGGGATGCAGAATTGGATTTTGGGCAGTACAATGTGTACAGAAAGGATAGACAGGATAGGAAAGCAGGAGTGGTTATGCTGTTAGTTAAGAATCACGTAAACTTTAAGGAAGTGCATCCAGTTGACTTAGATGGAAAGTGCTATGTTGAGTCAGTTTGGTTTGATGTTAGCATTGGGAAAGTAAAAATGAGAGGAGTTTGTTATAGGCCTAATGACTCTGATGAGTACAATGAATAGTTATACAGAGAAATGGAGTGGGCAAGTAAATCAGTGTCTTATAATGGGGGATTTTAATGTTGGTTTTTGGTTTTTAGGAGCATTAGCAACTAAGGCCATATTGCTCCGGGATATGCGGTGGTTATTCCTTGAACTTTCCGCATCCTCCGTATTTGGTGGTGACGGGCTCGAACCCCGGTCTAATCAAGAAGCGTGTGCTGCGCACTGCTGCTCCTTCCCACCTGGCTACGGAGGTGCCTGGGGGGATTTTAACTTTCCAGATATAGACTGGAACTTGTGGATTGGTCACTCGCACACTAGCAAAGCTATTGTGGATTTATTGGATGATTGTTTTCTACAGAAGCATGTTAGAGAGGTAACAAGAGGGAAATTAACACTCTTGATCTGATTATCAGCAGCAATTATTCATGCATTAAGAATTTACAGATAAAGGAACCACTAGGAGGCACTGATCAGTGTGCTGATGTGGGATTTACTTAAAGATGTAACTACCATCAGGGGTAAAGGGAAGGGTTTTTGCTTTTGTAAAGGTGACTACAGTGGTCTCAAAGATTTTTTAGGTTATATACAGTGGGACCAACTGATGATGTTACCCACAGCAAATTCTAAATGGGAAGCATTCAAGGAAGTAATTTTGGAAGCTACTAGGCTTTTTGTTCCAACTAAGAAATACTGCTCTAGGTTTAGGCCCAAATGGATGTCAGATGAACTAATGAGACTTATTATTATTATTGTTGCTCTTATATTATTTCTCCGTGATGGGTACTGCTACCAAGTACACAGGCGCCTCCGTAGCCAGGTGAGAAGGAGCAGCAGTGCATAGCACACACTTCTTGACTAGACCAGGGTTCGAGCCCGTCACCACCAAATACAGAGGATGCGGAAAGGTCAGGGAATGACCACCGCATATCCCGGAGCAATATGGCCTTAGTTGCTAATGCTCCTAAAAACCAAATAACAACAACAACAACAACAGCTACCAAGTACAGGGTGGTTGTAATGTTTGGTGTTACTGTTGGTCGAGGAAATCTCTGACTATCCTATAGGTGTTCAGGCTTGCGATTTTCTGGAGTTCCTTGTAGGTGTTCTCTGGGAAACCTGTTGCTGCTAGGCTGCTATGTAGAGTCTTTGGCACCATACCGGTGGTTGACATGATGATCGGGATGGTCGATACTTCTTGCATATGCCACATCTCCTTGACTTCATGTCTCAGGTTCGTGTGCTTCCTAATTTTTTTCTCATGGGTTTTCTGGACATTGCTAGTGTTGGGCACTGCTATGTCAATCAGGTAGGTAGCCTTTTCCATCTTGTCCACAAGGGTTATGTCCGGTCTGTTGTGCGGGATGGTCTTATCTGTTATTATGGCACGGTCCCAGTACAGCTTGTGGGTTCGGGTCTCTAGTACTGCCTGGGGTTCGTACTTGTAGTACAGTACACTTTCTTCGATCGACTGGTATTTCCTCACTAGCTTCTGATGTATTATCCTGGCTACCTGGTCTTGTGTCTATGAGTGTACTCAGTCTGGGTGATCACCTTGCAACCTGCAGCGATGGATCATTTTTGAGGCTAGGTGGCATCGTCGACATGTGTCATCTGACATTCCAGGCTCCTTTGCGATGTATTTTCTATAGTTTCTGATGTTGATTACCTGGTCTTGGATGGCCAGCATGAATCCTTCAGTCTCGGGGAAGAACGTCCCGCCTGTGAGCCATGCATTGGAAGCAGTGTTATCGATATGATCTTGATGGAGGTCATTATAGTGTCTGCCATGGAGTGTCTTCTTTGCCCATCTTTCTAACTTCGTTTCTTGTGCTGTCTGGGTGGGTGGGGGTTCCTTGCTTAGGTTGAGTGGGGTATACCACTTATCTATCTTCCTTATGGCCTGGTGGAGTGCTGCTGTGTGTTTCAGGAAGTAATCCTTCAAGTTAACTATCGCTGTCTTCTGTTGCTCAGTGAGGTCTATTAGGCCCCTTCTTCCCAGGCAATTGTCAGTCTCTCCACGGCAGATCTCGGGTGGTGTTGGCGGCTCTTGGTCATCATTGTCCTTGTCTTTCACATGATATCTTCTAGCTCAGTGTTAGTCCAATCTATGACCCTGTAGGTGTATGTTAGTACTGGAGTGCATGGGTGTTTATGGCTTTAACTGTGTTCCCTCCGTTCAACTTTGCTTTCAGCAAGCTTCTGAGTCTCTGATGATATTTTTCAGTCAGGCACTTCTTTATTTCCTTGTGCTCTAACTGCTGAGCCTGCATCATCCCTAGGTATTTGTAGGTCTCTCTCCTTCTGTCATTGCTTCGATCTCTTTACCAGTTAGCAGCTGGTAGTTTCAACCAACTAATTTTCCCTGGTGCAGTGTCTTGCATTTGTCTAGATCAAATTCCATCCTGATGTCCTTGCTGTATTCTTCGGTGATCCGGAGTAGTTGTGGAGTTGCTTCTTGATTGCTGCATAGAGCTTGATGTCATCTGTGTAC
This sequence comes from Mastigoproctus giganteus, assembly GCF_048544385.1. Classification (NCBI taxonomy): domain Eukaryota; kingdom Metazoa; phylum Arthropoda; class Arachnida; order Uropygi; family Thelyphonidae; genus Mastigoproctus; species Mastigoproctus giganteus. The sequence goes on from NC_143588.1 coordinate 81,666,914, forward strand.
ATCAGGTGGGTGAGGGTGTACAGGTTCTTTCTTCCTTCTTTGAGATTATATCCATACTTGCTGCCATTAAGCATGGTGGATAGCGGGTTGAGTGCTAGACTGAACCACAGTGGGCTCAGAGCATTTCCTTGAAAGATTCCTCTTCTAATGGGGATTGGCCTGGTTGTGATGTTCTCGACCTTAATGGTGGTACTCCATTTCGCCATTGTTGCTCCTAGGATGTTTGTCACTATCAGATTGACCTTGTAGATTTTCAGGGTCTCTATTATCCAGCTATGAGGTACGGAGTTGAAGGCCTTGTGCTAATCGATGTAGGCTGTGTATAGGTTGCGGTGCTTCTTGTAGGCTTGCTCCATAACTGCGGCATCTATGGTTAATTGCTACTTGCATCCTTTGCTCCTCTGCTTGCATCCTTTCTGCTGTTCGGCCAATATGTTCTGACTCTCTAAGTGGTCTAATATCTTCTTGGTTATGCAGCTGGTCAGGATCTTGTTCATCGTTCGGAGGCAGGTGATTGTATCTTCGTCTTTGGGTTTCAGATATGCGACTCCTTCGGTGAGAAACTTCAGGATTGTCGCCGATCATAACTTCGATCTTTTTACCAGTTAGCAGCTGGTAGTTTCGACCAACTAATTTTCCCTGGTGCAGTGTCTTGCATTTGTCTAGACCAAATTCCATCCTGATGGTGCAAGGAAGCCTTGAGGCTTATGCTGCACTAGCTCAGGACACTGGGTGTGCCAAGCCCATACTCACCAGATGTGAGCCCCTGGGGTAACTTGTGGGTACCTTATCATTTGAGTGAACTGCTCTGCTAGGTGCTTGTGTGTGTGCAGGTGAGCTTCTTGTACCAGTAGTTGTGGATGTTATCAATTCCTGGGGTTCGCCAGTTGTGGGTGTTCCTGATCGACTGTTTTACTTCTTCTCGAATCTCCCACTCTCTCATCTCTTGTATGTCCTTGGTTTTCTTCTGTTCTACTTCTATCCAGGGTGCTCTGCTGTTATGTCTTACTTCACTGCTCCAGATATTTCCCCAGAACTCCTTGATCTTCTTCTTGGGTTGTCCGTTTCCTGCCACCCAGTTTCCTGTAGAAGGCGCTTTGGTCCTCATCGAAGATTTGGTTGTTTATTTTCCTCTGGGAGCTCTCTTTGTAGTCTCTTGCTGAGTGCAAGGAGAGATTATTATTAGCCATATGGTGCAAGGAAGCCTGAGGCTTATGCTGCACTAGCCAAAACAAAATTCCCAAGTTACCCTCTGTGAGTGAGACAGAGAGAGAGAGTCTGAAATAGAAGGGAATCACCAAGAAAGAAAAGAATGATGATATCCAGCTCAGGACCCTGGGTGTGCCAAGCCCATACTCACCAGATGTGAGCCCCTGGGGTAACTTGTGGCAGAGAAGAAAAATGCATAGGATGCACATGAATTGTCAATAGACACAGAAGCCTATGGTAGATACAAGCTAGTCTGTAATCAAGTCACAAAGGAGGTTAAGCTAGTGAAGGCAGATTTGAAAAATCATTGGCAAAGGATGCAAAGAAAAACAACAAAGGCTTCTTTACTTATATAAACTCTAAAAGGAAGGGGATGAATCAGATTGGTCCATTTGATATTACCGGTTTGACTTTAGATGATCATTCTCAGATAGCTGCTGAACTAAATGAGTATTTTGCATCTACATTCACATATTAGAAATTATTCAAGCAGGAGAGGGCCAAATGTTTATCAAACTCTAACAGGGAGTTAAATGATTTTGTAATAACTGAGAGCAAAGTGGAGGAGAAATTGTTGAAGTTAAACATAAGAAAGGCACCCGGGGTGGATGGAATCTATCCAGTTATATTAAAGGAGGCAACAAAGGAACTAAGCAAACCCTTAGCCATAATTATGAGAGCATCCTTGGACTCGGGGGAAGTCCCCATGGACTGGAGATGTGTAAATGTATCTCCAGTTACAAAGGGGATCAAAGGGTGACACAAGTAATTACAGACCTGTTAGTTTGACTTCTGTTCCAGGGAAAATAATGGAGTCATTGGTTAAAGAAGCATTGCAGGATCATCTAGACAAGACAGCAGTAATAATTCAGCCACAGCATGGGTTTGTCAAGGGGAAGTCTTGTGTTACCAGTTTCATTGGATACTATGATGTGGTGACAAAGGAACTAGATGCAAAAAATAACTTTGATATCATATACTTGGATTTCAAAAAATCTTTTGATACTATTGCACATGGAAGACTACTGTACAAATTGGAGAATTGCGGCATTAAGCGCAAGTTGCTACAATGGATAAAAGGATGGTTGAGTGGGAGAAGACAGAGAATGGTAATGAGTGGATACTGCTCTTTGTGAACTAATGTTATTAGTGGTGTCCCTCAGGGTTCGGTGTTGGGCTCATTTTTGGTTTGTATATTTATCAGTGATATTGATGAAGGTATATTGGGCTTTATGTCCAAGTTTGCAGATGATACAAAGGTTGGCAAGGTTGTTAATAACAGTAACGACAGTATGCTTCTGCAACAGGATCTGGAAAAGTTGGGTAGATGGGCTGAGAAGTGGCAACTGAAGTTTAACATTGACAAATGCAAAGTACTGCATATGGGTAGCAGTAACCCCAGAGAAATGTTCCAACTGGGTTCCAACTCAGGGTAGTGGAGAATGAAAGAGACATGGGGATAATTGTGCAGTCAGATATGAAGTTTTCTGAGCAGTACAGACAGGCTCCCAAAGCAGGTCATGGGGTTTTGTCAATGATAAACAGGAATTTTTCAAGTAGGGATAAGGAGATGATTGTCCCCTTGTAAAAGGCAATGGTCAGGCCACACCTTGATAAACTAGACTAAAACTAAACTAAACTGATAAACTAAAATGATGCTTCCAGACCTGTACTGTGTACAGGTCTGGAAGCATCATTTTAGGAAGGATGTAGAGTTGCTAGAACGAGAATAGAGAAGGGCAACAAGACTGGTGAAGGAAACAAAGGGGTGGTCATGAAGAAAGGATTAAGTTCTGCAAATTGCAGCTTCTGGAGACCAGGCACCTGCGAGGTGTATTAGTCCTTGAATGGATTGAGCAGGCTCAATGCTGATGGGATTCTTCCTCTTGCTCAGGTTACAAACCTGAGGGGGGGGGGTATAGATTCAAACTGAGGGAAGACAGTTGTAGAATAGATGTGTGGAAGTTTGTCTTTAGCCAGCGTGTAGTTGATTGCTGGAACAAGCTTCCATATGTTGTTGTGGAAGTTGATAGCTTAAATAAATTGAAGGCAGAAGTAGACGAACATTTGGAACGAATGGATCAGTGTGAAATACGACTTTTTTTTTTTGTTGATGCTGTATAAGCTTGCTTTCTTGTATCATGTGTGCAGGTTTTCAACCGGCATATAGATCATTGCTTCATAATCACTGCTAAAAATTGAAAAATCAATGTTATCTACCAAAATGTATTGATTAAATATGAAAAATATCAGAGAAAAAGTGGTCCCCACTTATAATGCATTCCTGCTTATAGTGTTTTTTTAGAGCTGTGCCCTTATAAAAGGTATAATAGGCATTTAATGTATTTCTTTTCATCAAAATTCCCATTATCTCTATTGCATCTCCCTTTCTGGAACCCATATTCTTTCTTTCCAATTTTCTTCACCCTTCTGTTTGTTATTCTCATCATCTTTGCTGAATATGATATCTAACATGGTTCTGAAATCCTTATATTTGAAAAAAACATATCAAGGCCTGTAGTTATCACAACTTATTTTATGGCAAAAGACATATGATGCATCAGGAATCACATTGTCAGGTATCATATCAGCAAGCCACTTGTAATGAATCTAATGAGTTCTTTCCTTGAAGAGCATCTGTTTAAAATTATATCTATATCTTTCCATCTTTGTAGTTCCATCAAACAGGAACTACAAAGATAGAAGGATATACATATTTGCAATCCTTACATTTGATTGATTTAATTTTTTTTCTATCGGATTCATAATAGTGGTTATAAAATCCTCTGGCCATTTTTCCATTTTAGATATCTGTATATATTTTTGTTAATTCTCTTATCCCTACATTTCCCATTGTTTCAAGTATTTCCATTGGTATCCCAATATAGTTGCAGCACCATCAAATCCTCTTAAATCCATTTCTCTGTTTTATCTCTTACTTATTTATAAACCACTGGTATTGAAGGTAATTCTCAGTTAACTTTTGGCTTCCTTATATCTTAGGGTAGAAAAAGCAGGCTGTCGGTTTTCCAACAACAATGCCAGTAGGAAGCTGAAAGCTTAAATTTCACAGATAATTTAATGTGAATGCACACAGTAAAAACTTATCATAATTTGTCAGTGCTGGTCACATCCATCTGCCTGCTTACTGGAATGATTTTTAGTTTAAGCTTGCTGGTGCCAGCATTAATTTTTAATCATAAAATTGATGATTCTTTAATTTCCAAGATTTATATAAGTCTAATGTGGGACAAAAAAAACCAAAAAAAAAACCACTCAAATAGGAAGGCAGTAGAGAAATGTAGACAACAAAAAATATTTGTTACTTCAAAGTAACAAGTCTTTCCTCTGGTAGCATTGGTTGCTTTTATGCCAATTAGTTCACATTTTTGTTAATTTAGGTCCAGCCTTTTTTAAAATATATATTTAAAAAGTTCTGTTTATTATAATAATATATTTAAAAAATCAGCCTTCATAAAATATGATGATATTCGCAATTTTTGTCTATTTGAATTTTAGGATATACATCAATTCTATTTCTATTCATATTAAAAAAAAATCTCTGATTAATTTGTCATCTGAAAAATCTGAACTGAAGGGATGTCATGTAACATTCCCTTCAGTTCACATATAAAGACTGGCATTTTCAGACTATTATGCTTTTCTGTGTTTCCATAGTCATTAAGCAGGTTAAGGTAGATTTTCAGTGCTGACAATAGCTGGTCAGCCTACTTTTTGTGTGTTTATACCCTAATTTATAACTTCATTATTTCACACTCAGTTTTTTTGCTTTCTCATTTTGAAAAGTGATTTAAAAATATGGGTTCCTTTAACTGATATTTCATCACTTTATTTTTATCAGTATTTTAAATGCTTTTATTGTTTTATGTTCAATTGCTTTTAGATCCATTGTCCTCTTCATGTTGCTTGCAAAATTTATTTTTGATTTCTGCATTTGCTGTTTAGGATAAATGTGTATATCTAAATCAAACATTTTATTAAATTAAATTTAACTACCATCTCACTAGTTGCTGTTTTCATAGCATATTACTAATATTTCTTGTTTTTGTACATTTCACAAAAATGTGAAATTCTTCAAATATTACAGGTGAGCGTCCATTTAAATGTCCATTTGAAGGGTGTGACCGAGCATTTACAACTTCTAATATACGTAAAGTTCATATTCGTACTCATACAGGAGAAAGGCCTTATACTTGTAAAGAAGATGGTTGCGGAAGAGCATTTGCTAGTGCAACAAATTACAAAAATCATATACGGATACATACAGGTAAGTGTCAAGTAAATGTGATTATATAGATATGTAATACCTAAAATAAGGTTAGCTAGGCACCATGGAATGTTTTTGATTGAAGTTTATATAAATCTGAGAGAGAAGAGTAAAATAAATAATTGTGAAATTTTCATGGTATAATATGATGTTAGAACTAGAGACACAGCTGAGAGGGAGGAGTTACATGTTTTTTATAGGAAATTTTCCTTTAGCCAACAAGTGGTTTATCAATTGGAATAAGTTGCCTCCATGAGTAGTTGAGGCTGACATCTTAGAGAAGTGTGAAAGCCAACTGGATTGGTGTCTACAGGAGGAGAGGGAAACTTATGGATACTATTTCTTTTTCTTAGCCTGGTGTGGCAAAAACCTGGTTTTCTTTCACCATGTGTGGTCAATACTAATAACCTAATTAAAGTGTTGTAACAGTATATGCAGGTAATATTTTATAAACATACTAACATTCAATCTGCATAGTTTTATTCTTTCTTGATGGGAGGATTTGTTGCATTCTGCTTGCTTGTGTATATCACCACTTTTTTCCCTCATTCAAAAATTTGCATATACTTTAGGGATATCCTTTGCTGTATATACTTTATATTTGTAATTTAATTTGTAAATTTGCATATACTTTAGAGATATCATTTTCATATATAATTGTTTGTATAATTAAGGCATAATGATGCATGAATAATATAAACATTTGTTCTTATCTTTATATTTTAATTATGCTACATCATAATTTTCTTTCTTAAACTTTTAAATAATAAGTTGATATTGTCTACAAATTTTTATTATTATTTTAAATTACGTATTATTCCATAAATTTTTCAGGGGAAAAGCCCTATGTGTGTAGCTACCAAGGTTGTGGGAAAAGATTTACAGAGTATTCCAGTCTATATAAACATCATGTTGTTCATACTCATTCAAAACCATACCTCTGTAATTTATGTGGTAAAAATTATAGACAAACATCTACCCTCGCAATGCACAAACGTACAACACATGGCATTGTAGATGGACCAGAGGAGTGCTTAGTAGATCCTACTACAACTGTGACAGATGAAGGAAGTTTGGGTACGTATTCAAGAAGAATAAGTCTATTACTCAATAACAGCAATCAATTTGTATATAAAATATGATAACTTGACTTATTCTTTCTTGAGTAGATAGACTATATGTAATTGACTTAATGAAATAATTAATTCAAATTATTTAATTAAATTAAATGATTTAATGAAAATACAAAAATGCATTGTACATTGAAAATCTTCACTATGGTTTCCTTTACAGTGGCTTATTGGTATTGTGAAAACAGTGAACTATTTACTGTATCTAGTGTGACAGTTTCAGGCACAACTAGCTGAATTTATTTTGAATTTGTTTTTCAGTAATGTAATTTAACCCTTTCTGTCTTTAGAGCTTTTATCCCTGAAGAATAGTGCCAGGAAGAAATAATGTATGGTCTCTCTTCCTGCTTTCATTAAATTAATTATTTTTTCCTCTTTAGAATAATTTGTCTTGTTTACTTTATTCCTGCAATAAAATGCACTCTTTGGCTGTCATATTGAGAGATAATAAACATATTGAGAAATAATTTGTTAAAATAAAGTGCTTATGAATGGTAAAATTTTTCTTTATGTGCAACTTTTCCATTCATAAGTGATTATATAGTAGTCAAAATGGCAGATTATTGGGATTCCAGTGTCTAGTTTGAAACTTTTATCCTCATAAATTTGAATAATAGCAATGCACTTGGGGACTTCAACACTATTATCATATTTGAGAAGGGGGAAAAAAAAGGGTACACGGTGTTGTATTTTATAAAGAAAATACAACAGTATGAAGTGAAGTAATATGTAAAATTAATTGTGATGTGCTTTTTTGATCTGTTCCAGATGGCATATTCTGTTATGTGGTTTGTTTATTAATGAGTGTTATCTTGAGTTATTGCATGCATTAGCTGATGGCTGGGATTTGGATGTGGTAGGATATTATTTTAAGTTTCTTCTTGGGTGGAACATTTAGCTGAATACTGAGTAAATTACCAGAAATATGTGTACAATTATAGAACAAAGAAATGGGTTAAATATCAAATTTTAATATGGTGCAGGGCATTCTTTGACCTGTAATATGGGATATAGTCTTCATGGCACTGTTCCTACCCATTTATAACACGTCAGTAGAATTAATAGAAGAATTAATAGAAGAACAAAAAAATGAAAAGTTTGAGTACAAGTGAGCTGCATCTACATAATAATTACAGACTAATTTCTACTGGTAGTTAGATACATTTGAAGGAAGGTATAGCAATACTTTTTATTAGTTTGACAGAAAACTTAGGAATCATTTGGTGGAATTATGTGGGAAAAATTTAAGACATGAAATTGTCTTAAATTGTTGGGTGATGAAATTTGTTTGTACACACTCAAAAACAGATGAAACAGACGAGTTCTTTAATATTTGAGAAACAACAGTACAAACTAATCACAAATAAAGAATATTATTGGTTTGCGATTTTATTAAATGGAAATGGCAATTACATTTACACAAGTAGTTAGAAAAATTTGGAGAGAAAAGTCAATCTAACAGTAATGGCAGCAAGTTACTAGAATTTTGCATAGCATGGATTCTAATCAGTTCTAGAAAAAAAAAAAGACACTTCATATGAATTGCAAGCTAAAATTGTTGGTTTATTGGCTATTGACATGTCTTCCCCCCCATGAACTTTACTTAGTTGAAACTTACTGAATAAGTGAAAGTGGCTCTACTTAACCACTTCATAATACAGCCCTATTCACCTATTCCAATGATGTTTCAATCTCAACTTCGCGGGTTTATTAAATGTAGGCTTAAAAACAGGCAGACTAAGTCAGGGTTAAGCAAACCGCCATGTCCTGCACAACAATAGTCTCCCCTTGTCCAAATCAGAATATGAAACCCAGAAGCAAAAGAAACAATAAACATTATGAGAATTAACTTATTAAAGGGTACAATTTATTTGAATATCCTCAATAAGCATAATTTAAGCAAAGAAGCAGTAACCACCCGTTAAGATCTTCAAGAATAATCATTCCATGGTTATTTCAAAAGCCAACAGTAATAATTAACAAATAAGACTCTAAGCTGAAAATCCAACATCTTCTGAATGATAAGAATATATATTAGATAACCATCCCCACAAGCAAAACAGAGTTAAAAGTCAAGCAAAAAACTTGAACAACTACTGGACCAAAAGAAAATCACTGAGGAACTCTGTAAGTCACTGAACCCAATAATTGCACTAGGAAAGGAAAAATGAGAGTAGGTGTTTGTTATAAGCACTGAGAAAGGAAAAATGAGAGTAGGTGAATATTATAGGCCTAATGAATCTTATGAGTATAATGAGCAATTGTGCAGAGAAGTAGTGGGCCAGTAAATTAGAGTGTCTTATAATGGGAGATTTTAATTTCTCGGATATTGACTGGAATTTGTGGGTTGGTCACTCACACACTAGCAAGGCTTTTGTGGATTTATTGGATGATTGTTTTCTACAGCAGCATGTTCGGGAGGCAACTAGAGGGAATAATACTCTTGATCTGATTATCAGTAGTGATGCTTCATGCATCAAGAATCTGCAGATAAAGGAACCACTAGGTGGCAGTGATCACAGTGTGCTGAAGTGGGATTTACTCAGAGGTAACTACCATCAAGGGTAAAGGGAAGGGTTTTTGCTTTCGTAAAGGTGACTACGGTGGTCTGAGACAGTATTTAAATTCTGTACGGTGGAACCAACTGATGATGTTACCAACAGTAAATTCAAAATGGGAAGAATTCAAAGAATTAATCTTGGAAGCTACTAGGCTTTTCATACCAACAAAGAAATATTGTTCAAGATTTAGGCCTAAATGGATGTCAGATGAACTAATTAGACATGTGACAGAGAAGAAAAATGCATGGGATACAAATAAATTAACATGTGACACAGAAGTCTATGATAGATATAAGCTGGTCTGTAACCAAGTTACAAAGGAGGTTAGGCAGGCGAAACCAGATTACGAAAAATCTCTGGCAAAGGATGCAAAGAAAAACAGCAAAGAGTTCTTTACTTACGTAAACTCTAGAAGGAAGGGGATGAATCAGATTGGTCCACTTGATATTGATGGTTCAACTGTTGATGATCCTGCTCAGGTAGCTAACAAACTAAATAAATATTTTGCATCTACATTCACACATGAGGAGTTATTCAGGGAGGGGAATGCCAGAGGTGTATTCAACTCTGGCAGTAAGCTAGATAATCTTGTAATAACTGAGAGTAAAGTGGAGGAGAAATTGTTGAAGATAAACATAAGAAAGGAACCTGGGGTGGATGGAATCTATCCAGTTATATTAAAGGAGGCAGCAAAGAAAGTAAGCAGACCCTTAGCCATAATTATGAGAGCTTCCCTGGACTCAGGGGAGGTACCCATGTACTGGAGATGTGCAAATGTGACCCCAATCCACAAAGGAGGATCAAAGGGAGACACAGGTAATTACAGACCTGTTAGTTTAACTTCTGTTCCAGGGAAATTAATGGAGGCACTGGTTAAAGAAGCATTGCAGGATCATCTAGACAAGACTTCAGTTATAGCTCTGACACAGCATGGGTTTGTTAAGAAGTCTTGTCTGACAAATTTGATTGGATACTATGATGGAGTCACAAAGGAACTGGATGCAAAGAATAACTTTGATATCATATATTTGGATTTTAAAAAGGCCTTTGATACCATTGCACATGGAAGACTGCTGCACAAATTGGAGCAGTGTGGCATTGGAGGCAAATTGCTGCTATAGATAAAGGGATGGTTGAGTGGGAGAAGACAGAGAGTGGTAATCAATGGAAGCTGCTCTTTGTAGACTAATGTTATTAGTGGAGTCCCTCCAGGTTCAGTGTTGGGTGGGTCCTTTGTTGTTTTCTGTATTTATAAATGATATTGATGATGGTATATCAGGCTTAATGTCCAAGATTGCAGACGATAAGGAGGTTGGGAGGGTTGTTATTGACACTAATGACAGTACACTGCTGCAACAGGATCTAGAAAAGTTGAGCAGATGGGCTGAGAGGTGGCAAATGAAGTTTAACATTGACAAATGTAAAGTACTACATATGGGAAGCAGTAATCGCAGAGTAACGTATCAACTCTGTGGTATGACACTGACAGTGGTAGAGAATGAAAAGGACCAGGGGGTAATTGTGCAGGCAGATATGAAGTTTTCTGAGCAGTGCAGACAGTCTGCAAGAGTAGCTCATGGTGTCTTGTCAATGATATACTGGAATTTTTCTAGTAGGGATAAGGAGGTGATTATCCCCTTGTATAAGGCAATGGTCAGGCCACACCTTGAGTACTGTATACAAGTCTGGAGGCCTCATTTTAAGAAGGATGTAGAACGAGTACAGAGAAGGGCAACAAAATTAGTGAAAGGAATAAAGGGTTGCTCTTACGAAGAAAGGCTTAAGTTTTGCAATTACAGTGTCTGGAGACTAGGCACCTGCGAGGTGATCTGATTGAGGTGTATAAAGCCTTGAATGGTTTGAGCATGCTGAATGCTGATGGAATCCTTCCTCTTGCTCAGAATAATCGTCTGAGAGGGCATAAATTCAAATTGAGGAAAGACGGTTGTAGGCTAGATGTGTGGAAGTTTGCCTTTAGCCAGTGGGCGGTTGATTGCTGGAACAAACTTCCATATGTTGTTGTAGAAGTTGATAGCTTAAATAGATTAAACACTTGACAAACATTTGGAGCGAGTGGATGGGTGAAATAAGGGGTTTTTTTTTTTTTTTTTTTTTGCTGATGCTGTATAAGTTTGCTTTTTTGCATCATGTAGTTTTGGTATTGCTAATTGAGAAGCTTCCCCTATTTATTTACAAACACCAAAATAACAAAACTTACTGTCCTGAGTAATTAATTTCTATTTCTTAGGATGATAAATAGGCAACTGGCAAGACTTAATAAAAGTTGACCCTCAGAACCCACAAGCCATTAGAAACACAATCATTAATTGAAAAACCGATTTGGATTTTTTTTGTCTTTGTATTTTGTCTCTTTTTGTTGTCTTTTCTGTAGTTTTTGATGGTTGTTTGAATAATTTTGGTGAGGTGGAACAGTAACCATTATTCAATAATGTTTCATTAAAAATTAAAAGAGGATAATATCAAAAAATTCAGAAACAAAGCCATAAATAGAAACTACAGTCCAGATGGATGGATTGTAGGTCCACATATTTGTCAGATATATTCAACTAGAAACACTCCACCCTAGAATTTAAAAAAAATGTCTTAACTCTTTCTGCTCCAGCTGTTTCACACTATAATAAATTAAACTAAATGAACAAGATTATATTTGAAATATTATATATCATGTACTACACTTTGTAATTTTAATTTGTTCAACTTCCAATATTGGTGTTGAATTCTTTTTAAACACACACACACACACACGCACACATGTGATTGTTCTGTTAAGGTAGGACTTATCAAATATTGTATAATAGTTTTTCATGTCAAGTTATCCATATATTAAGTTCCTTTTTTTTTTTTTTTTTTCTTTAAGCAATTTTAAAGTTTTTTTAAAATTTCAAATCTAATTTTTTTTTTTTCTTTTTCCAGAGGATGATAATGAAGACTTGGAGCCTGAATCAAAAAGAGCTAGGATACAGTTCCAGTTAGGAGACTTAGAAGAGGGAACAGGTAGCTTGGTAATAACACAGCATGCATCAAATCAGGTAAGTCCTAACAACTACAAACATTATTTATTTATTTCTAAAAGTAATTGGTGTTGTACAGTTCAGAGATATTGGGCACTGTTTCCCAATCAATAATACAATATATTTCGAATGGGAAATATAAGCATTTCTTTTTTTCACCTCTCTTGGGTGTGCTTTTTTTTTTTATGTTCTGTAGTATGCAGTATCCACCAGATATCTAGATAGAAGTTTGTGCATGTTTCTAAAAAGACTAGATATCTTGAATGCTGACATATGTCATGTTGCAAAATCTAGTGAAAATAACCCTACTTTAGTTCAATGCCTGTTAATGGAGTCATTAAAAGTACTGTTCAGTACCTTTTAATTAATTAAAATTACAAGTACTGTTCAGTATTTAGTGATTGTTATGAATAATTGGACCAATAATTAATGCTGTTGAATAATTCCTATGAACTGTATGCAGTTCATAGGGATTGTTTGCTGTCCAAACTTTGTTGCTCTTAGAATTGACAGAACTATTAATATATAATTCACTCCTGATTATCCAGGAGCAGTTGACCAAGGGCTCAGTAGTATGCAGAAGTCTAAGACTTTCCACAGAAGTCAAATAAATAAAGAGGAAATACACAGAATCTGATATAGGTGCTGCATGTTTAGATTTTGTGATATTCCTGTAAACAAGACCATGAATTCCCCAAAAACCTCAAGCTTTGCTTTCTGCCTACTAGCTCAAAAGACTAGATTGAACCTACTAGCTCAACTAGTCATATTTCAGTAATTCTTTCAGATATACTACTGTATGGTTAATTTTAGCATTCTTCTCAGTTTTTATTTGTGTTTGTGTTTGTGTACATCCATGTTAAAACAGAAATGGGTTGTGTCTATCAAATTTGAGCTAATCAATAAACATAAAAATTGTACCGAAGTGTCAACTTAAATGAGGGAATAAAATGTTGCTGAAAAAACCATATATGAGATATGTTAAAAAATAAGGATAAATTAATCATGTTTGCTGGAGTTTCCCACACTATATACTGTTGTGTATACTTTTATAATTATGAATATATATATATACACACGAGAGGGTATCAAAAAGTTCATACCCTTACCTCGAAATAATAGCCCTAAAAAGGTGAAACTTCAAGGAACTTTAATCCTTTTCTATGTACTCTCCATGTATAGTAACAAATTTCTTCCATTTATGGATCAGTTGTTTAATGCCTTGATCATAGAAGTCCACACTTTTTACCCGAAACCATGATTCCATTTCATTGATGACTTCCTGAGACAAATCAAAGTGGCATTGATACAATAGTTTCTTCATTTCTCAAAACAAGAAGTCTGACGTGCTAAGTCAGGACAATAGAGTGGGTGCTGCAGTAGTTCGAAGCCACACTGGTCAACAAAATTTACCATTGTGGCAATGGCCATGTGAGCCGGTGCATTGCCTGAGAGAAGATGGACCACTTTGGTTAATTCCACTCCTTTTCACCTTCAAAGCATCGCGTAACTTTTTCAAAAGATTTCTGTAGTATTCTCCTGTAAGTGTGGAACCATGAGGTAGGTAATCTCTCAGGATAACCCCTTTTCTGTCCCAAAATACGGACATCACCTTCTTTGCAGATGTAATGGTCTTTGCCTTTTTGGGAGGTGGGGAGGTATGCTTCCACTGCTTTGACATGTCTTTAGTCTTTGGATCATACTGGTACACCCAGCTAAAATACTTCCTAGATCATTTCACAAATATACGTGGTCTAGGAGGCTTCCAGTTCAGCTAGTGTATAATCTTGCTACCTCTACTCTGCCAGATAGTAACTGGAGGGACTCCGAGTAGTATGTATATGGGGGATGGCATTGTCGAGGCCAGGTTATGTCAAGGATCTGGGTATATTCTTACCATGTGTACGCCATATCCAAAAATTTCATTACTTCATACAGCATGTCCCTCCCCCCACTTTTTCTTAGAATACACCATGAATTGTCAAACTAATAGAGTATAGACTAAAACCAAACAACAACGGTCGAAGTGAGTGGTCCTTTAGGCACCTCAGATCACAACTTGGTGATTGTCTCTTCTCCAATGGAGCCTTTATCTCATGGCTATTCCCAACCTCATATTGTTTAGCATTACAAGAATGCAAAATGGGATCACCTGTGAGATTTCTTTTCTTCTTTTCCTTGATCGGATTACTGTTTCAAAACTTCTGATGTCAATGTTTGCTCAGATCGTGTCAGTTAAATTATTCTTGTAGGAATAGAATTCTTTATTCCACACTCCACTTTAAAATCTCGTCCTTTCTCTAAACCTTGGTTTTCTAATAAATGTGCTAAGGCTGTTCAAGAGAAGAATGTTGCTTATTGTAATTGGCTTGTTTCCAATTCTTCAGTTTCATTTTTTGCCTACACCAAAGCTCACAACAATTGTAAAGCAGTTATTAATCAGTCCAAACTATATTTTGAACAGACTAAGAGTAGAAAACTTGCTTCTTGCCCTAATGGTAGCTGAGCATTCTGGCTGCAGCTTTTCCCTATCTCTGCTCCCACCTCTGTCAAAACCAGATGGTTCTGTTGTCAAGGATAAAGCTGACCTTCTAGCATCCCATTTTTCTTCCAACTCATGTATTAATGATCTTGGTAAAACACCTCCCACCATTCCCAACATGCTCCATTCAATGCCTCCTGTGATCTTCCATAAAAAGGATGTTAGAAGGATTTTGACGAATCTCGATTCTAAAAAAGCTCCAGGTCCTGATGGTATTTCTCCACTTGTTCTCAAAATCTGTGCTCCTGTTCTTTGCTCCCTTTTTACACTTTCTTATTCCAGTAGTTCCAGTTTTTCCTTCTGCTTGGAAATTTGCTCATATCCAGCCAGTTCCTAAAAAGGGTGACAAATCCCTCCCATCCAATTATTGTCCCATTACAATTACTTCTACTCTTTCTAAAGTAATGGAGAAATCAATTAACCGCCAGGTGATCCCCTGGTGATATTCTGGCTTATGTTACTCATTTATGAACAAATTTAATGAAAAAGTTCAGTGAAACACAAGCAGTAGCTTTTTACATCTCTAAGGATTTCAGTTGTGGTTGGCATAAAAGTATTCTAAACAAGCTTCCATCTTATGGTTTGCCAATTGTTTTTTGTAATTGGTTATCCAGTTTTCTCTCTGATCACTCACTGAGGGTGATGGTAGATGGCTCTCTGTCTTCTAACTTCTCCACTAATGCTGGTGTCCCCCAAGGTTCAGTTCTTTCCCCCACTCTTTTCCTCTTATATATTTATCTCCTTCTTCCATTGACTGGAAATCCTATCCGTAGTTTTGCTGATGATAGCACATTGCATTCCACTTTCCATTTTGAGAAACTTTCCCTCGCTCAATCAGCTTCAACTTCTCGAATATCTGCTACCAATTCCTTAAATGCTGATCTCCAGTGGGGCAAAGACAACTTAGTTGATTTCAATCTTTCTAAAACTGAGTCTTGTCTTATATCTTGCAAAAATAATTCTTCTGCTCCTATGCTTATCTTTGGTGACACTCTGATTTCTAAGCAAAATGATATATCTCTTTTGGGGATTACCCTGACTTCTAATCTCTCTTGGCACAAGCACATTACAAATATTGCTTCCTCTGCATCTAAAAAACTTGGTTTTTCTCTTTCGCTCTCGGTGTTACTTTTATTGCAAACAGCTGCTTACTCTACAAATCACAAATCCACCCTATCATGGAATATTACTCCCACATCTGGGGTGGTGCCCCCAAAACCCCTCTCAGGCTTCTAGATTCCATTCAGAAGAGGGCAGTTAGGTTAATTAATGACTCCTCTCTAACAGAGTTTCTCCACTCTCTGTCTTATAGATACTGTTTCTGCTGCATGCCTTTTCTACGGATACTTCCACGGGCACTGTTCTTCTGAATTGGCTTCTATAATTCCCACTCTCTCTCTTTCAAAACAGTCCGAACATGTGCCACCACCAGCCAACATCCATTTACTGTCCAACTTCAAACTCACAGAACCAGCTTTTCATTTTCCTCGTTTATTCATTCAACTGCTGTTTTCTGGAACAATCTTCCTTCATACATATTTCCTGAAAATTACAGTGTACAGAAGTTCGTCTAATGTCAACAAATATCTTCTTTCGTGTTTGGGGTTTTCATTAAAAAAAAAAAAAAAACATTTGTCATTTGTCAACAACAGAAAAAAAAAGTTCTCAACATCGACATTACACAAATCCAACAGTTGCCGAGAACATTGCATTTGACATTGATTCTGCAAAGGCATCAGCAGTCTTGGAACCCATTGTGCGGAGACCTTAAACATGTGCAGATGGTCATGTAAAATGCTGTGGACAGACTCATAACTAATTCCCACTGCATTTGCAATGAAATGAATTGTCACACGTCTGTCACTCAGCACTAGCTGCTCAAACTTTGCAACCGTCTCACTGTCTGTGGATGTTGATGGCCTTCCTTCTCTTGGCTCATCAAAGACACTTGTATGACTGCAAGTGTCTTTGATGAGCACTTTTTTTTTACCGTGTCATAGGATGGACAATTCTGCTCATACACAGCTTTCATTTCTTTGTCAATTTCCTGAGCTTTCTTGCCCTGCAAATGCAGGAACTTTTGATCACTGCTCGATACTTCACTTTGTCAACTATAGAGCCCTTCCTCAGATTCCGGGCTCTACCTCTGGTGTTCGATCACCTACAGGAATGAAATTTCATGTGTTAGTTATTGAATATGTAGACAACTTATATTAAGAACGGCATGTTTCTACTGATGTTTTATTTAGGTCAGGTACAAACGTTTTGATATCCCCTCATGTATATAAAAGTAAATTTACATTTTTATCACATTTAAGAGTTTTTCTTAAATTTTGCAGATTATCTGGGAAAAATTTATTTCCCAGCTACCCCAGATGATCAGGAGCAGAATGCTTGAATCTTCCTCAAACCACTCCTCATGCAGTTAGCACAGTGGATGGTTCCATTGTCATTTTGGAAGTATCCCTTTCCATAGGGGTAAATGTTGTGGATTGAATATACTCAGCATTGCTGAGTGTACTGGATCCACAACAATGTATGTTCAGATATTCTGTGACATTCACAGTATCCTCCAGAGGGTTCAGAGACCAAGGGTATGTCAGGAAAACATGACCCACACCATTACCCCCCCTCCTACACAACATGTGCTGTCATTGCACAGCAGGATGGTTCCTGTGCCTCATGGTTTTCTTGATGTGTGTGCACTCTTTGATCAGTGTGTTCCAATTTAAGCTTTGATTGGATCATGTGACTTGCTTCTACTCTTCTTGCATCCATCCTTTGTGTTCCTGGCACCAGTGCACCCATATTTTCCAGATGGTATCTGAGATCAATGGCTTCTACAAAGGTTGCCTACTGCCATGGTGCAGCTTTGTAGGTTTTTTTGCATGGTGTGAGTTGAGTCCAATGCTTTGTACTTTTCCTGTGTAAAGGTAGAGATTAATTGTTCCACCATTTGGTAATGATTACACTTCATAATCTACTTCCATTGCACACACACCCTGCTCTGCCACCTTACATCTGCCGACCGGGCTAGCCGAGTGGGTAAAGTACCTGCCCGGCAACCCAAAGGTCGCGGGTTCGATTCCCGCCTCGGGCTTGGATCAAAGTACTGCAAAAACCTTGGGAGGTGCAATATGGCCACAGAAGCCGATGCGCCAACAACTACCAAATCAAAAAAAAAAAAAAAAAAAAACCTTACATCTTTGGCTGCAGTTGTGTGCATTCACAAATATTTTCCAGAAATTTTATCACTCATTAAAGACTCAAATGACACTAGTCTTTCAAGAAATTTGCCAGATGTGCATTGACAATCATTAACTGTTTGGAGGGCCTTGCAATTTTATCAACTCTCCATTGCCAGTGAACTGATTTTGTCTGGTCACATAGCTTTATAGTGCTTTCCTCCATGTCACGTGAATTCTTTGACTAACAAAGGTGATTTGTATGCAGACCAAACCTCCATGGCCTTAATGGAGTGGCCAGGCAGAATAGATGTTTTTCCTTGCCCTCTTTCCTTTAAAAAATCACTTATCCTATTATTTCTTGCATCTAATAATCTGAGGTCATAAAACAGAATGAACAGTTTTCACTTCTGTCAGCTGATATCAACTCCATTCTTTGTAATGCAACACTGGAGGAGAAGCTTAACACATACACATAAATATATAAATTTATACTAAAACTACTTTACTGTATTTCATAATTTATACTATAGAGATAATAACATCTAATATTAAGTTTTTATCTTACATTTAATATTAAGCATTAAATTTTAAGAAATCTGGTACTAAAATTTATTAATTTTGAATTTTTTAAATGTCTTGTAATAAATTTCTTTTCTTAAATATAATTATTAAAATTTTGAAATTTTAGAATGTTATATAAATTATGAGAAAAAACATTTATCCTTCCATTTTTCATATCTAATAGTCTCTAAGGTCACAGAACAGAATGTATGAATATGCTTTACAGTTAAATCTGATATGAGTTATGGGGCTAGCATCTTAATGTAAGAAAACCATTCTTTGTAATGCAACAAGAATGCATTACAGAGAAATGTGTAAAATTGTCCTTCACTGATGGAGGACAAGTTTGCCACATTTATTACCTTTATATGTTACTGCTGTAATTGTAGAATTTTTTCCCTCCATGAGTTAGTATTAGAATTCAAAAAATGATTTAAGAAAAAAAGCATATACAGAATCATCATAAAAAAAAAAAAAAAAAAAAAACCTTATCTCATTTGCCCATTCGTTTTAATAATTTGTCCAATCCTTCTTTAAATTTATTCAAACTGTCCATTTCCCCATCTTCAGGAAAATTGTTTCAACAATTACTCTGGCTGAAAGCAAATTTCCGCACATCTATCCTGCAACCATCCATTTTCAATTTAAATTTAACTCCCATTGTGTATTTTTCTGAAAAAGAGGATACCATTAGCATTTAGTTTACTCAATCCATTTAAAGCTTTAAACACTACAATCAGATCTCACAGGTGCCTTTCAGTGTCTAGTTTTCAGAAACTAATTTACAGAACTTAAGTCTTTCTTGGTAAGCATACCATTTTGTGTCTCTGTTGGCCTTCTCTGCAATAGACCATTTCAACAGATCTGCAGCCTAACCATTACCTTATACAACAGGAAAGTAACCGGTTTGTTTCCATTGGCAAAATTCCTGTATATAATTCCTAGAACCCTCATGAGCTGTCTCAGATTACTCTGTTACTTCTGCCATTTTCATTCTCCTCTGCTTTGAGTGTAGTACCACAGCAATTGCAGAATAGCAAAGCAATTAGATTTGCTATTCTGCAATTATTGATACTATATGCAGTACCTTGCATTTATCAATGATAAAACTCAATTGCCACTTTTCAGCCTGTTTGCCTAATTTACCCAGGTCTTTTTTGAAGTAGTGTACTCCAAGTAGCATCATAAACCAAAAAAAAAAGGGTAGGCCCTCTTTTGTGTCATCACAAATTTTGACATTAAATGTAATATGTCTTCATCAGTCTCATTATTAACTATTGAAGACAGTAAGGGTCTCAACACTGAACCCTGATGGACTCCACTAATAATAGTCCACGAAGTGCAGTGGCCATTAATAACCACTATCCCCTGCCACTCAACTATCCCTTTATTCACAAAAGTAACTTGCTACACTGCTCCAATTTCCACAGATTTTTTTCATGCAGAACAGTGTCAAAAGCTTTACTGAAATATACCCATATGATGTCAAAATTTATTTTTATTTATTTATTATTTTTTCATCCAGTTCCTCTGCAATTACTTCATATTAACTAATCAGATTGTCATAAAAGATCTCCCCTTTAAAGATCCATGCTATGATTTCTGTGTAACTACATTCGTCAAGATGATCTTGTGTTAATTATTTAACCACTGGCTCTATTATTTTCCTTGGGACAAAGTCAAGCTTGCATATATAATTATCCACTTCCATCTTTGAACCCTCCCTTTTGAATAGGAAAGACATTCCAGTCTGAGGGACCTTCCTAGATTTTCAGGATGCTCTCATTATGATGACTAAAGGTTGAACTACCTCTTTTGCTCTTTTTAACTACTTCTATAATTGGATTCTAATGAATACAATTACATTAATATTTTAATATAATTGGATTCATTCCATCAGCCCCCAGGTGCTTTGTCCACATTTGGCTACAGCAGTTTCTTGCCTTGCTTTCTCTTATTATAAAATCATTTGACCTCCAATCAGTATTATATAGACTTCTGCTAACCCTGTCTCTAAAAACTTCATATATGAATGTGTGAATATGCAAAATATTTATCAAGTTTATCAACAATAAGTACAGGATCATCAGTAGTTAAATCACAGTACCTGTGATTAATTTTATCATGTAGCATTTGTTAACAGCATCAGTTGGTTTCACTGAAAAGAATTTAAACTGTCTAAAACCATTGTAATCACTTTTGTGAAAGCAAAATTTCTTTCACCCTTGGCAGTATTTATTTCTTTAAGTAAATTTAACGTCAGTATACTATGATTGATGCTACCTGTATGCCCTGACATTTACAGTAAATGTTGAATGAAGTTGCTACTGATAATCAGATCGAGTATTGCTTTCTCTTGTTGCCACTCTAACATGCTTGACCAAAAACAGTTATCTAGTAAATCTAGAAATGTTTTACTACTGAGTGAACAACCAACTTGCAAGTTCCAATCAATATCTGGAAAGTTAAAGTTAATGGTAGGAAATTCTGAAGTGTGATAAAAAAAAAAAAAATTCAGACAGCTATAATCAAAATAGTCTGTGTCACAGATCAGCCAAACCTGCTCTGATTTGACTAATGTGGTAATTTAATAATAGCTGCATCACTTCAGCATGCTTTTCTATGATATATTTTGCAACCTATTCAGTAGACATTTTACATCTTTCTTTTTTTTTGGTCAAAAGATACTCAGCTACTGACATTAGATACTCAATCTTCTGTTCCTAGACTTAAAAGCTGGATCATATTCTGCTGCTTCTCAAATTCCTTAGTTAATGACATTTTGTAGTTAGCATATGAGATTATTTCAATTAGTTTTTTGCTTCTGCAAATATAATTTTTAAAAATATTACTGCATTCTAAGGTTTAAAATTTTACAGTGAACAGCTAAAACCTTATTTGCTTCAGTGGAAAGAAGACAGTAAAATATAGCATTTCTAGTAATTATTCCTCTGATCTCCTCTTTAAAAACATTTAATGGAACACAATCAGATGAGCTAATTTTTTTTTTTTTTTTTTTTTTGTGTATAAATTAATTTAGAATGGTTCATTGCAAAATTATACCAGAAACTAATATTGATGGTCACTTCTAGGTAAGATTAACTTGTTTTCTTTTTTTCTTTTTTTTTTTTTGTCTCATTTGAGAACTCTAATGAAGCTTTCTGCAGAGTTGATATCTTGTATATATTTTTCATTTAACTCTGCCAGCCTTATTAAATGTTAAATATAACAATGTAGAATAGATGTGTAGAAATTTGCCTTTAGCCAGTGGGTGTTAATTGCTGGAACAAACTTCCATCTGTCATTGTGGAAGTTGATAGGTTTAATAGATTTAAGGAGAACCTGGACAAACATTTAGAGGGATCTGTTTTGTAATTTTTTTTTTTTTTTTTGGCTGATGCTGCATAAGCTCATACACTTGCTTTCTTGCATCACATGCCACTACTACTACTCTTATGGTAGGAAAAAGGATGAGACGAGATTCTTGAAACTAGTTACACAAATATCTTATCAAAATAAATAATTCCTTATTAATATAACTCAAATATCAAAACTCTCCATATATTAAAATTCTCCATGTATTGAATTCATCCACTCTAACAATGTTAAGTGGATGAATTCAAAATTATATGTATCAGAAAAGTTCAAATTTGCACTAAAAGTAATATTTCTGTAGGTTGCCATGGTAACATCAGGAACAGGATTAAGCAGTGAAGCAGCTATTGTTGCACTACAGGCAGCACAGCAAGCTGCGGAACAAGCGATGCAGCAGGTAAGAACCGTCATACAAATATCTTTGTAGTCGAACTCTTTGTTCAAGTCAATTGCATCTACTTGGAGAGTTCTAAAAGCAGATTAGTTTACTTTAGTGTTTTAAATAGTATAATAAATAAACTTATATGAAACCTAAGAACTTAACTGGTTACACCAATGAGTATATTAGTGTAAGAACCTTCATCAATTTCGAAATGTTTTATGTAATGTATAGTGTAATTGACAAAATTTTTTGTATCTCTTTCATTTTTCTCTTTACCATAAAAGCATTAAACATCTTATATTGTGAATGAAGCTACAGATTTATTCAGTGTATGTAGCACTTTCCCCACAAAGAGAAGTATGTTACCATTTATTTATGGGCACCATTTCCAGAATGTGATTGTTCATCAGTGGAATAACTATGCTATATAGAGTTTGAATATTACTAGTTATAAATTTATGGCATTTGATCATATGCATATTTTGATATCTCACATTTGTGAGATATCAAATTGTAGAAACTTGTTGATCACCAAGTTTTCTTCATCAGATCCTTCATTGATTGTGCTTAGTCAACCACTGTTGAAAAGGCAGAAAGTGTCCTGAAACAAGCTGCTGGGTAATGACAATCTTTAAAAAATAAATAGTATACTTGTCTTTATGGGGAAGTGCTGTTTGGATGTAAAATTAACAAAATAAATTAAATTTATTATCTTATCAGTTTCAATTCAGATTTTTTTTTATATTAATTTTAATAATTGAAATTACAATGTGCTTTTAATTTTATGATTCCTTCTATCTTGAGCTGGCCTGGTTCTGTTTACCTTAAATAATCAAGACTACTGTATTTACTTTTACAGTGATATTTAAGTACTACACTTGTTTGAAATTGGCTTATAATTTTTCTTTTAGGGTGAGCAAGATACCATTGTACTGCCTCCACAACCTCAACAGATCCTAGTAGTAGCTGATCCAGCTCATTTAGTAGCACTTCAGCAATTTGCACAACAAGCCCAATTAGAAAGTAGTCTTTCTGCAGATGGAACTGAAGACCCATCTTCTCCACAATTGCACGTCGATGACTGTATCACTATTGAAGGTCCAAACAATCTTGATGATACTGATGATGATAAAGATGGTGTTTGTGGTCCTGTTGATGTTACTCTAGCTGTTACAGATACTGGTTCTCTCATCACTTATACCACTCAAGCTACTGATGCATGATGACTCTACTATATGTTAGTAGATATAATGCAGCTTCCAGTTTTCCTTACATGCATAGCAGTATATAATGTACTTGATGTACAGCATCTGATTCAAGCATCTGTTGTAGAGCTCAAATTACTCTGAATCAAGATGCAAGAAAGCTGATATTCTGTACAGAATCAAGTCATAAACTGAAAGTGATTAGCAAGAAAATTTGCATGCACAGATTTTTATGCATTTTCATTAAGAACGTAGTAAATAAAGTCATACAAGTTGTGTACAGGCCTTTCATAATATAGGCACAACTTTTAAGTTAATTTTGCTTGCATTTTTAATGTAAGTAGTTCTTGAAAGTATTATCCTCTCACAAAATCCTTGTTTAAGTCCTGGAAAAAAATGTTTCTGCTGTAACTTTTTTTTTTTTTTTTAGAATTTTCACAGAGCATTTGTTTCACCTTTTGTAACATGTGACTTGATTGATAAAAATGCTTCAAGATTTTTCCCTATTTATAGAAAATGAATATAACTTCATAAAAATGCATGGATTATGAAGCAACGTTTGTAAAAAATTTTTTAAATGCAGATGTGATATATTTATGTGAAGCTTGTTCAAAACTGTTCAAGAAATTATTTAGGAAGAAAATTATTAATCGTATATCCTTTTGTCAGCAGCAATGAAATTTTGCTACAAATCATATTAATTCAGTTAAATGCTTGGGTCTATATACACGAAGAGGAAACCTATTCTAAATTAATATTATCCACGTTACTGTTACTTTTTGTTCACAGAACCTTGTTTTTTTTTTTTTTTTTTTTAAACAGAATTTGGATAAACTAATATTATTACAAAGGGATACACAAGGTTCATAGCTCTACAATTTCATATCAGTTATGTTTTTCCATAAAGGATATAAGATTTAGAGAGATATTGGATGTGTTAAATTTCGTATATATTTTAGTTACAAAGAAGTAGACAATTGAAATATGTTGAACTTAAGGTTACAATTATTAAAAAAAAGTTCAAATCAGTGCATTATTTATAGCTTTTCATTTGTTGAGGCCTAAAATGCCTTATATTCATCAAATGATTGCTTCCTCTAAAACTGGAAAAGAACAGTTTTTATATCCTTTGGCAGAATATGAATACCTGCCCTGTCCACTACTTCAACAGTTTTAATGTGAAAAATAATTTCATTGAAGGGTTGCTTTATATGGAAAAAAATATATATAATAAATAAATACCCTGTGTCCAGAAACAAATACATAGCTGCGGCAGTTCATTTGCTTTTTTTCTTATATTGGAAAAGGATTGCTTTAGCTTATCTATAAAATCGCAGAGATCAATATTTCAAAAATATTTAATTGCATCTTTTCCTTTTGATTTCAGATAAATGTGCTACTGCAACAGGGTATTATTGATATTGAATATGGTTAAAATATTATCCAATAATCTAAATAAATTTTAAATCTTGTTCCTTGATCCTCCTGTAAACCAACCCTGGATATGTCAGAATTCCATTTGAATGTGCCAATAATGTAATATTGAAAATCAGAAGTATTTTTACCATATCCTATTGTATATAAGTCAAAGCAACAAAATGTACAGTAATAAAATGTCAGTACATTGCAGTATTTATTGCAGATAATAAAAAAAAAGTCAACCCTAAACTTGAATCTTCTTTACTAGGAAAAATAAATTTTGTGTATTGTATTAATTATAGTGAAATTCTTTGTCAGTGGGAGAGGAAACTGCAATATTTGTACTTGATTCCAGAATATAAAATATGCTAATCGGAAAAGCAAAAAATTTTGAGTTGATATTAATTTAAAAGATTTAATTTAATAATAATTTAATTCAAAAGCAACTGAATTGTTGCCATTTGAGGAAATGTTCAAAGGTCTGTTGATTCAGAAGTTTCCAACCTCCAATCAATGCGCTGTTTGGCAGAAATACATTGCCTGCTGTGCACGTCTGCCATATAATTTTTCAGGTTCTTATAATCTGTAAGCTTGCTTGCTTGAATTGTTTGCTTAAAGGAACTGCAAGGTTTGAATATCTGTTTTATTAGGCTTGTGCAACATATCTGCCAAGAATTTCAATCTATCACACTGTCTAAGTTATTTTTATAATTCTTTGTATTTAAGCATGAATAGGGAGGAACACAAACTATACTACACATTGGAATGGGAGAAAATAATGTTTGCTGAGTTCCACATTATAACTATTTCAGCAATGTTGTTTGTATATCCAGGGCTTCCTTATATCAGCAAGCAAAATGATAAAATTATGAAATAATAAAAAATAGCATCTGTATGAAGTTACTTATGTTTTTGGTGAATCTTAATTAAAACCATTTATAAGAAACTATAAGACCAACACTGGTACTAAAAGTCAGAACCTTTTTTTGTCACTAAAAAAACAATTGTCCTCACTAACAAAATATGCATTTTCATGGCTTCTCTGTTTTAATTCCTATTTTTGTAGTTGCATTTTTAATGTCCAAGGTTCTGATTTTGAGTTCTGAATGTATTATGATTTCTTATAAACTATTTTAATTAAGATTCGATGAAAGCACAGCTTTAGTCCATACCTATGCTATTTTATCACTTTGCTTGCTAATAGAGGGAAACTTCAGCTATACAAATGCCCTTATCAATATAGTTGAAACTACATTATTGACAAATCAATAATTTATATTATTTGAAGAATTTGTCAATAAGTATATATAAGGTGTTGTAATGAAGTTTCTAAACTGATGCAATAAAAAGAACACAAACTGAAGGAGCTCAAAAATAGTTTGTTTTATTCAAAGTAATCATTACCTAATTAAATGCATTTATTACAGTTTCAAAAATTTCTGAAAAGAGTCAACAAAAGCATTCAAAGAGTTCAGTGATTAAGTTTTTCTTTATGTCCTCAACATTCTGAAATCTCTTTCCTTTGAGGGCAGTTTTCACCTTGGGAAAGAGGAAGAAGTCTGTTGGTGCTAGATGAGAAGAGTAGAATGGATGGTTGATCTATACAATACCCTGTTTCATCAGGAATGTCTTCACAACAAGTAATGAGTGACAGCATCATTGTGCAACAAGAACCAGCTGCCTTTCTCTTGAAATTGCGGCGTCACCTTGGATGTGTGCTTCAAGTTTTTGAAGTACCTCTAAGAAAAATGCAGCATTGACACTCTCCACTCTTCAGGTACAAATTCCTTGTAAATTCATACTGTTTGTCAAAAAATATGGTCAGCATCATCTTGTTTGTTCCTGGACCTCTACGAACAAAACTTTTTGAGCTTTGGTGAAGATTTTGAAGTTCACTGAATGCTCTGATGCTTCGTTTCTGGGTCATACTGAAACACCTAACACTCATCTCCAGTGACAATACAGGCAAGGAAATTGGTATTGTCTAGATGAAATCGTCACGTGATGACATTCCTCGTTGCTTCTGCTCATCCACGAGGCTGTTCAGCACAGACTTTGTACAAATTTTCCTAAAAATCCATGTATAATTTTATGAACCCTTCCCTCACATATCTAACTCATCAGCCATCATTCTGAAGATCAAACAATGATCTCTTGCCACAATTTTGCAACTCTGTCCTCATTTCAAGAGGTTGATGGACGTCCACTTCTTGGATCATTGCAAACATTGCTACAGAAAGGATAGACAGGATAGGAAGGGAGGAGGGGTTATGCTATTAGTTAAAAAACACATAAAATCCAAGGAAGTGAAGCCAGTCGACATCGCTGGACAGTGCAGTGTCGAGTCAGTTTGGTGTGACATAAGCATTGGGAGATCAAAATTGAGAGTAGGAGTGTGCTATAGGCCTAATGACTCTGATGAGTATAATACGAAACTGTTCGGAGAAATAGAGTGGGCCAGTAAATCAGAGAGTCTTATAATGGGGGATTTTAATTTCCCAGATATTGACTGGAATTTGGGGGCTGGTCACTCACACAGTAGCAAGGCTTTTGTGGATTTATTGGATGATTGTTTTCTACATCAGCATGTTCGGGAGGCAACTAGAGGGAGTAATACTCTTGATTTGATTATCAGTAGTGATTCTTCATGCATTAAGAATCTGCAGATAAATGAACCACTTGGTGGCAGTGATCACAGTGTGCTGAAGTGGGAGTTACTCAAAGAGGTAACTACCATTAGGGGTAAAGGGAAGGGGTATTGCTTTCGTAAAGGCGACTACAATGGACTGAGACAGTATTTAAATTCTATACAGTGGGATCAACTGATGATATTGCCAACAGCAAATTCAAAATGGGAAGCATTCAAAGAACTTATCGTGGAAGCTACTAGGCTTTACATACCAACTAAGAAATATTGTTCAAGGTTTAGGCCTAAATGGTTGTCAGATGAACTAATGAGGCATATGGCAGAGAAGAAAAATGCATGGGATACATACAAATTAACGCGTGACACGGACGCCTATGATAGATACAAGTTGATCTGTAACCAAGTTACAAAGGAGGTTAGGCAGGCGAAGGCAGATTACGAGAGATCCTTGGCAAGGGATGCGAAGAAAAACAGCAAAGAGTTCTTTACTTATGTAAACTCTAGAAGGAAGGGGATGAATCAGATTGGTCCACTTGAGATCGATGGGTCAACTGTCGATGACCCTGCTCGGGTAGCTAACAAACTAAATGAATATTTTGCATCGACATTCACACATGAGGAGTTATTCAGCGAGGGGAATGCCAGAGGTGTATTCAACTCTAGCAGTAAGCTAGAGAATCTTGTAATAACTGAAAGCAAAGTGGAGGAGAAATTGTTGAAGATAAACACAAGAAAGGCACCTGGGGTGGATGGGATCTATCCAGTTATATTAAAGGAGGCAGCAAAGGAGGTAAGCAAACCCTTAGCCATAATTATGAGAGCTTCCTTGGACTCAGGGGAGGTACCCATTGACTGGAGATGTGCAAATGTGACCCCAATTCACAAAGGGGGATCAAAGGCTGACACAAGTAATTATAGACCTGTCAGTTTAACTTCTGTTCCCGGAAAATTAATGGAGGCACTGGTGAAAGAAGCACTGCAGGATCATCTAGACAAGACTTCAGTTATAGCTAGGACACAGCATGGTTTTGTTAAGGGGAAGTCTTGCCTGACCAATTTGATTGGATACTATGATGCAGTCACAAAAGAACTGGATGCAGGGAATAACTTTGATATTATATACTTGGATCTTAGAAAGGCTTTTGATACTGTTGCACATGGAAGACTGCTGCACAAATTGGAGCAGTGTGGCATTGGAGGCAAGTTGCTGCTATGGATAAAGGGGTGGTTGAGGGGGAGAAGACAGAGAGTGGTAATCAATGGACACTGCTCATCGTGGACTAATGTTATTAGTGGAGTCCCTCAGGGTTCAGTATTGGGGCCTTTATTGTTTTCTATATTTATAAATGATATTGATGATGGTATATCAGGCTTAATGTCCAAGTTTGCAGACGATACGAAGGTTGGCAGGGTTGTCAAGGACACTACTGACACTATGCTGCTGCAACAGGATTTGGAAAGGTTGAGCAGATGGGCTTCGAGGTGGCAAATGAAGTTTAACATTGACAAATGTAAAGTACTACATATGGGAAACAGCAACCCCAGAGCAACGTATCAACTCTGTGGTACTACACTGACAGTGGTAGAGAATGAAAGGGACCTGGGGGTGGTGGTGCAGGCAGATATGAAGTTCTCTGAGCAGTGCAGACGAGCTGCAAGAGTAGCTCATGGTGTATTGTCAATGATATATAGGAATTTTTCTAGCAGGGATAAGGAGGTGATTATTCCCTTGTATAAGGCAATGGTCAGGCCACACCTGGAGTACTGTATACAGGCCTGGAGGCCTCATTTCAGGAAGGATGTAGAGCTGCTGGAACGAGTACAGAGAAGGGCAACTAGATTGGTGAATGGGACAAAGGGGTTCTCTTACGAAGAAAGGCTTAAGTTTTGCAAATTACAGTGTCTGGAAACTAGGCACCAGCGGGGTGATCTGATAGAGGTGTACAAAGCCTTGAATGGTTTGAGCATGCTCAATGCTGATGGGATTCTTCCTCTAGCTCAGAAAAATCACCTGAGAGGGCATAAATTCAAATTGAGGAAAGACAGATGTAGGATAGATGTGCGGAAATTTGCCTTTAGCCAGCGGGTGGTTGGTGGGTGGAACAGACTTCCATCCCTTGTCGTGGAAGTTGATAGCCTAAATAAGTTTAAGGCTCAGCTGGACAGGTATTTCGAACGAACAGAGGGGTGAAGTGGAAGTGGTTATTTTTATTTATTTATGTTACTTTTTTTTTTTTTTTTTTGGCTGATGCTGCATAAGCTTGCTTTCTTGCATCAAATGCCTCTACTAATGCTAATGCTAATGCTAACATCCTCACATCTGTTTTTGAACTGTTTATACCATTCAAATACATTGATATGACTTAACATTTCATCACCATAAAGTTTTTAACATTTCATACATTTGTTGCAGATGTTCCCAGTTTAAAGCAAAATTTGATATTCGTTTGTTGCACCATTTGCAAAATCGTGGCACAGAACATTAATGTTACTAACAAAACTGGTTGTTACTTGCAACCTGTCA
Source organism: Mastigoproctus giganteus (assembly GCF_048544385.1). Taxonomy (NCBI): domain Eukaryota; kingdom Metazoa; phylum Arthropoda; class Arachnida; order Uropygi; family Thelyphonidae; genus Mastigoproctus; species Mastigoproctus giganteus. The sequence goes on from NC_143588.1 coordinate 81,696,977, forward strand.
GCCCAGTTTCTGTATCAACATCTGTTGGAAGAAGTTTGAACCACAATATACCATTTCTGTTTATTCATTAAACATGAACACAACAGCACCAGTCCAGCAAGTTCGTTGCTACACCTCATATTTCCATTCTTCCCAGTGTGATTGGAGGATATTCAAAATTAGAGCATCTGCCTCTACCTTGTTACTGTAAACAAAGTGATATGGCAATGCCACCAGAAAAACCATGACACAGAATGCAAATATTCAATTTCATTCAAGGATCTAATTTAAATTCATGCATTTCTTGGGTGGTGTCACTGATTATGATAATAACACATTCAAGCTTTCTCAACGTAGTTGAAGTTTTGTTCTGCTAACTCTAGTGTCAACTAATCTTGGAATGGTCATGTTATTCATTTATTTGACTCTATAATTATATATAACATTTTGGCACCTTTGTATGTCATACTATGTTGTCTCCAGACTGCCTGTTCTGGAAGTCTGCTGTTATGTAAACACAAAATCAAAACAAGTTCTCTTCAGCCTTAAGATTTGACTCTTAAATTTGATCAATTTTTGTTAGTCCTCTGGGTTAGGAATCTCTGTATTAATGTGAAGGGTGACTTTAGTTTGCTCAACCAATATGCTTGCTAAAGATCATGGTAATACAAAGCTGAAGAATACTATTCAATGAAATATGCTACCCAGCATTAAAAATATTTTACTTTTTTTCTTTTTTTATTTGTAAATTTAATTTGAGTTTATATGTAAAAATAATTTAGGACAATTTTATATACTGATATAATCACAAGTTTGAGAAATGCACTACTAATTTTGGATAATGATTTGGTTCAGCCTGGCTAATATTCAAATAAAATCCAAAAGTTCTTTTCTAATCAAATCTTTTTGTTATACAGTCGTTATGGGATCTATCCAGTTATATTAAAGGAGGTGGCAAAGGAAGTAAGCAAACCCTTAGCCATAATTATGAGAGCATCCTTGGACTTGGGAGAAGTCCCCACGGACTGGAGATGTGCAAATGTATCCCCAAATCACAAAGAGGAATTAAAGGGTGACACGAGTAATTACAGACGTGTTAGTTTAACTTCTGTTCCGGGAAAAATAATGGAGTCACTGGTTAAAGATGCATTGCAAGATCATCTAGACAAGACCGAAGCAATAATTCAGATACAGCATGGGTTTGTTAAGGGAAAGTGTTGTCTGACAAATTTGATTGAATACTATGATATGGATGCAAAAAATAATTTTGATATCATATACTTGTATTTCAGGAAAGCTTTTGATACTGTTGTGCATGGAAGACTTGGAGCAGAATGGTATTAAGGGTAAGTTGCTAAAATGGATAAAGGGATAGTTGAGTGGGATAAGACATAGTGGTAATCAATGGACATTGCTCTTTGTGGACTAATGTTATTAGTGGAGTCCCCCAGGGTTCAGTGTTGGACCACTTGTTTTGTATATTTATCAATGATATTGATGAAGGTATATTAGGCTGAATGTCGAATTTTGCAGCTGATCATTGGCAGGGTTGGTAATGTGCTACTGCAACAGGATCTAGAAAAGTTAGACAGATGGGCTGAGAAGTGGCAATTGGAGTTTAACATTGACAAATGCAAAGTACTGCATATGGGTAGAAGTAACCCCAGAGAAATGTACCAACTGTGTGATACTACACTTTGGGTGGTAGTAAATGAATAAGATCTGGGAGTAATTGTGCAGTCAGATATTAAGTTTTCTGAGCAGTGCAGACAGGATGCCAAAGTATGGGGTGTTGTCAATGATATACAGGAATTTTGCTAGTAGGGTGATGATCCTTTTGTATAAGGTAGTGGTCAGGCTATGCCTTGAGTACTGCATCCAAGTCTGGAGGCCTCATTTTAGGAAGGATGTACAGTTGCTTGAGCAAGTACAGAGACAGGCTACAAGATTGGTAAGGAGAACGACCAAGAAAGGCTCAAGTTCTGCAAATTGCAGCGTCTGGAGACTAGACACCTGCAAGGTGATCTGATTCAGGTGTATTAGGCCTTGAATGGTTTGAGCAGGTTCAGTTCTGATGTGATGGGATTCTTCTTCTTGCTCAGATTACGAATTTGAGGGGGCATGAACTCAAATTGAAGAAAGACAGTTTTAGAACAGATATGCAGAAATTTGTCTTTAGCCAGTGGGTAGTTGATTGCTGGAACAAACTTCCATCTGTTGTGGAAGTTGACAGCTTAAATAAATTCAAGGAGTAACTGGACAAACTCTTAGAGGGAATGGATGTGTGAATTTTTTTTTTTTTTTTTGATGCTACATAAGCTTGCTTTCTTGCATCACATGCCTCTACTACAGGAAAAAGAGAAGCTACTAGCCTCTGGTTGGATGTTATTCCCATGTTAATTGTGAAACTAAAAAAAAATAGGCTTTGCTGGAGGCAAGAGAAACAGTTTCCAATATAAAAGAGAATAGGCCTGTGGCACTGGTTTCCATAGTTTAATGCATTGTTTCCAATATAGTTGCAACTGTTTTTTTTTGCTATAATTCTTTCTGATTTCTATACAAATTTAGGAATTTCATCCATTACTAACATTCTTTTATTAGCTGACAGAGGGGACCAATTCTCAGGTCGAGCCACTATTTTTATTAGCACAGCTGTTGTGTGTATGCACAGCATCTCCTCTAGGGATAGTTCTACTAGCCATGCATGGAGAGGGGGATAGAAGTTTAATTACTTAGCCATGCATGGAGAGGGGGATAGAAGTTTTCCCTTTATCAGGACTGTTGTATCACGGAAGCTTCTTTGAATTCTCTTCTTCTGCCATGGTGTTCTGATTAGCACTCAGGATTATGAAGATTAAAGGAATGGTTTTCCAAAATGCTGCAAAATGACATCACATTATGTTAGAAATAAGTGCAGTAGCACATGCTCTTTGAGTAACTCCTCAAATAGGCCTCTGAGGTTGGGTATATTCATATTACGTTCTTAGCGTTTTTTCACCAATCTTTCATGGAGTAAAATAAAATTAAAATAAAATAAAACAAAACAAATCTTGATAACTATATTTACAATAACCTGTATTTACAAAATTAATATACGTATTACAATATTAAAAGTATTAAAACACAAGATTAAAATGCATTAAAATATAATAAGTTAAAAGCGATAAAATCCCGTAGCTTTCAAAGGCTCCAGCCTTCTTCTTCAGCAGTACTCTCTATTATTCAGTACATCTTTAAATATCAGCAGGGTAATGGTAGGCATCACATGTTTCCATTCTCATGTGTTCCGCTCTCTTGCATTGTGGAACCGAAAGTGGCTCGAACGGAAGTCGTACGGAACCGTTCATCCTTTTTTAGGATAATAGTCTCTAAAAGAGGGTGAATCCGTACACCCCTATCCCTATTAATGTTCGTTGTAGAGCTGATCCGCAAACTCTCGAGCCACTTACGGTCCCAGAACCTATGTGCCCGATCGGTGATAGTGGCATCGTCTGGGGAGATCTGGTGCTGCTTCTCCCAAAAATGTTCGGCCACGGCGGACTTGTCATATTCCGCATTTCTTATTGCTTTTTTGTGTTCCCCCAGACGATCTTTGAGACGACGTTTTAGATAAGACGACGTTATAGATAAATTTATTAATGAAAATCAGAGGAGAGATGAATCTTTTATACCAGTATCTACTGCATACATTCCCTATTATCCGGGCTTGACGGATTATATAACTAGAGTATTATAACTCTATAATACTCTAGTTATATAATATTAAATGATAGTTTCTCTAGTTATATATAACTAGAGAAAATATCAGACACGCTGTGTGCAGCTTCCGGGACGAAGACTGCGCACAGTTGTGTCTCAAGTTAAGGACCCCATTCAAAAAGAGGATGCTAGTGGGGTCGTATATAATATTAGATGCCCGGATTGTGGGGAATGTTATGTAGGGGAGACAAAACGTCGTCTAAAAGATCGTCTGGGGGAACACAAAAAAGCAATAAGAAATGCAGAATATGACAAGTCCGCCGCGGCCGGACATTTTTGGGAGAAGCAGCACCAGATCTCCCCAGACGATGCCACTATCACCGATCAGGCGCATAGGTTCTGGGACCGTAAGTGGCTCGAGAGTTTGCGGATCAGCTCTACAACCAACATTAATAGGGATAGGGGCGTACGGATTCACCCCCTTTTAGAGACTATTATCCTAAAAAAGGATGAACGGTTCCGTACGACTTCCGTTCGAGCCACTTTCGGTTCCACAATGCAAGAGAGCGGAACACGTGAGAATGGAAACATGTGATGCCTACCATTACCCTGCTGATATTTAAAGGTGTACTGAATAATAGAGAGTACTGCTGAAGAAGAAGGCTGGAGCCTTTGAAAGCTACGGGATTTTATCGCTTTTAACTTAGTATATTTTAATGCATTTTAATCTTGTGTTTTAATACTTTTAATATTGTAATACGTATATTAATTTTGTAAATACAGGTTATTGTAAATATAGTTATCAAGATTTGTTTTGTTTTATTTTAATTTTATTTTACTCCATGAAAGGTTGGTGAAAAAAAAAAAAAAAAAAAAACTAAGAACGTAATATGCTCTTTGAGTAGACTGGGGTTCAAGCCCCTGACTGCTAAATATGGATCAATCTGCCAACCTGCATGGCAGATTATGATCCAGTTCTCTCAATATGAATCACTGAGGCTTCCATCCTGCAGTAGATTGACAATGGCTGCAGTTTCAATTCAATTCAGGATGCCGTATCAGTAACCTTCCTGTGTACACAACTGTATCTTACCCGAACCAAAATTCATTGTTGAAAATGTTATTCAGAGATGAGAAACTGGGTGTTACCTCCATTAGAAAAGGTCTGGATGATATAACAAACGCTTAATTTTGACAAACCATAAAGAGGATGTCTCATGCATATCACCTGTAAAGAAAACAGAGTAGATCCAAGAAACTGCAGGACCACCCATCAGTATATCAATTACCTGCAGAAAGCTGCAAGGGTCTTGTGTTTAACAGTTTTGCAAATTAGTATCTGGAGACTAGGCACTGGCGAGGTGTATAAAGCCTTGAATGGTTTGAGCATGCTCAATGCTGATGGGATTCTTCCTCTTGCTCAGAATAATCACCTGAGAGGGCATAAATTCAAATTGAGGAAAGACATGTAGGATAGACATGAGGAAATTTGCCTTTAGCCAGCGGGTGGTTGGTTGGTGGAATAAACTTCCATCCCTTGTCATGGAAGTTGATAGCCTAAATAAGTTTAAGGCTCAGCTGAACAGGTATTTCGAATGAACAGAGGGGTGAAGTGGAAGTGGTATTTTTTATTTATTTATTATTTTTTTATTTTTATTTATTTTATTTTTTGGCTGATGCTGCATAAGCTTGCTTTCTTGCATCAAATACCTCTACTAATGCTAATAGCAGTGGGAAAGCATTGCAAGTAAACAGAGCCATATGTGTATATGAAACACTATACAATATTCCCAATACTGTACAAATGTTATTGTTAGTTGGTTTTTTTTTAGGAGCATTAGCAACTAAGGCCATATTGTTCCTGGAATATGCGGTGGTCATTCCCTGACCTTTTCGCATCCTCCGTATTTGATGGTGACAGGATCGAACCCCGGTCTAATCAAGAAGCATGTGTTACGCACTGCTGCTCCTTCCCACCTGGCTACGGCGGCGCAACTGTACAAATGTGTGCTATTCCATATGCACATATAATTTTGTTGACTTGAGCACTTTGCAACTGCAGGTCACATTGAAACTGTTCTGTATACTATTTCTCCCTACTTTGGAAACACATCCTTCTTTCATGTCATGCCAAAGCGAGTATATCCAGTACTTTTTGCTATTGATATGTAAAGAGGGTAGTGAAGTAATGGCTTGCCCTATGGAAAATAAAATTTCAGGCTGGAAATCCACGATTTGCAACTTTCTTCTTTCACTTTGCAGTATTTTGTCAAATAAGTGGAAGCACACTTATAGGACACCCAATATAATTAAGGGTGGCAAGATTGGCCAGACCATATTATTCACAGAAATTACAGCAATAATATTTAGACCAATTAATTCATGTATAAAGTTAGAAGCAATAAGGCAAATCCAAGTTTAATTAGTATAAATAATCTGTTGATTGTACTTTTGTTTTGTCCTTTGAAAACATGACAATATCATTAGTCAAAACTACCTACAGTAAACTCTTGAAAATCTGGCACTTCACATTCCCAAAATGTTAAGAAACCAACATGGCACTCATATCAATGATTGTAATTACAATCATTAATAAGAGTGCCAGATGGGGGGGGGGAACATTTTCTGTCATTATAGGATGCTTGCAGGACTATATTGAGCTTTAATCTGTTATTGTGGCCAGTAGGATTTAGACTGCATAACACTGATCTTAATTCTCACAGCAGTGAGAATTCAGGCAACAAATTAATGCAACTCATTGCCTTTGTAATGACTTGCCCTAGTATCACACTATAAAAATGGATGGCTTGTCAAAAGGTTAATCGCCCATTTGTTTAAAAGATGACTATTATGACAGCCTGTTTCAAGACTAATTGATCCCTCATTAGACAGCAGGTGGTCTCTAATCTGTAGACAAAATAGTTGTAAGTTATTTGATGTGAGCCATATATGTATACCACGTAGTAAACAAAAGCAGTTTTCAAAGTTGTAATATAGCTAAGGCTATCTGTTGAAAGTAGCGCAATACCTGGGTAACTCATTACAAACACACGTTTATTCTGTTATAAGAATTAAGACCATTGCATTATCAGTGCACTTTAAATCCTGTTGCTTCCAGAAACAGATGAAAGGTCAGGACAGTTATTATAAATGTGAATAAGTTCAGTTGTTTGTGCTTAATATTTATTGAAACATACTCCTCTAAAACTGCTCAACCATTATGTAATCCTCTCACTCCTACTGGTGCCAGATTTTAAAAAAATGACTGTATTTCTTGAGAGTTTTCCTTCTAAATCTTAAACAAACAAAAAACTTCCGTCACAATGCCTTTCTCATGCAGTTGAATTACGTCCATGTTCTCTCTCAAGAGAAATACGGTTGTGCCCCCGTATCCACTGATTCAATTACCCACGGTTAACCACAGAAATTAACACATACTACTCATATATGTCAATTTTAAATCGAATAGCTTCCCTTTATTTTTTACAATGTTGCGTATGGTTCGGTCACAACATTACAATGGTTCTTTAGAGATTTAACGGATGCACCATTTTCAAATGTCTTACTGTGTGTTTAATTTATCAATTACTTTATTATACTTTTGAATAATTCAAGTTTTTGTTTAATTTGAAAGCACAACTCTTGCGTTTACCCATCATTTTCATGATTTATAAACAAAAAATAAAATAATAAAATCTGACATACATAACAAAACAAAATTTGTCCTTTTCTGGTGCAAACGGAACACAACAATCGATGCGATGCACTAAATCAAACTAAACGTGGTCTTTTTTTTTGTTTTGAGCGGTAGGTATGAAGACAGCAGGGGTTGAAAGATAATAGGTACACTAATCTCCCAATGCCGACTTATAACACTGGTTCTTGTCACTTATTTACGACTTGCAAAATATCTATACCTATTCTAGTTATTATTTGAATTTTATGATTTCTGGTTGATTTTTTTTTTTAATTTGGAGTCTTTAAGTGTCCTGGTTAATCCAATCCAGGTAAACCGAGTCTGCTGTACTTTATTATTACCATATTTAACGTTGGTAATGTCTTATTGTGAAAGTGTCATGGTTTAATTTATCAATTACTTTGTTATACGTATGTATGTACAAGAAAAAAATCACGTTATAGATGGGGTCAGTAGATGTTCGCTTATATCCGCGGTAAGTCTTGGAATGTATCCCCTGCGGATATGGGGGTCTTACTGTATATACAAGTTTCTGGAATTAATGTCTTAAAACATAACAGTAAGTGTAAAGTAAGTACACAAGGGAGAGGGACAAAGTCATTTTAGAACAATGGCCAAATGTCCCTAACTAGATATTTCCATACAATTTTAATATAATTAGAGGTATTAACAAATCAAAACATTAATGATCCACAAAAATAATTTTTCTTACAAACATTATTTTAGCTAAACTTGAGAACTATGAAAATGTCTAATATGCATTTCCATTATTATTTATATTAGAAGTTTAAAGAAAAAAAAATCCAGGCAGAATGCGCTGGTCCCGAAGGAACTAGTAGTTGTTGGTTACTATTGTCAGGGAAACATGCTTTGTAAAAAGGATAGCTGGAACAGGACCAGGGTATGTCTGCCAGGGGCAAAGGTTGATGATGTAGAGCGAATAGCATCTTTTAAGGGCACAAAAGGTGATGTAGTTGTACACGTTGGCACTAATAATATTAAGATTAGGAGACCGGCAGAATTACTTAACAAGTACAGGTCACTGTTGAACAAAAGCCGAGAATTAGGGTTGAATTTGAAAGTGTCTGCAATTCTGCCCAGACACGATAGGAGGGAGTATATGATGAGAGCCTTGTCGATCAATTCGGCCCTGGAAAGATTGTGCAAGGCTCAAGGGGTAGAATTTTTTTCAGCCTGGACTGTACTTGTTAACAGGAGAGATTGCTTCTACAGGGATGGGATACACTTAAATAGAAAGGGTGCAAGAATATTTGCTGATGCTATCGAGGCAGTGTTAGGTGGGTCGGAAAACTGCTAACTTGGGGAGAGACAAAGACCAATAGATTGACAGTAGCCACTGGCAGAGGTGAAAGAGATTCTTGCACTGCTTCTATTAGAATGAGCAGAAGCCTGAAAAACAAGATGCATGATATTTCAGAGACTGCTGGGAGCCATTGCGGTACAAGTAAACACATGGGTTGTGTTAGGGTAGCTAAGAACAGAAACAGGTGCAGGTATACTTGCGTGTACACCAATGCTAGGAGTTTAGTAAATAAATTTGATGAATTTGAGGTATTGCTCAAAACATCAAAGGCAGATATTGTTGGGATATCAGAGACGTAGTGTCACACAGATATAAGAAATGCAGAACTGCAATTTGGGGAGTACAACGTCTACAGAAAGGATAGGAAGGGGGGAGGGGTTATGCTATTAGTTAAGAAACACACAAAAACCAAGGAAGTGAAGCCAGTCGACATCACTGGACAGTGCAGTGTTGAGTCAGTTTGGTGTGACATAAGCATTGGGAGATCAAAATTGAGAGTAGGAGTGTGCTATAGGCCTAATGACTCTGATGAGTATAATAAGGAACTGTACAGGGAAATAGAGTGGGCTAGTAAATCAGAGAGTCTTATAATGGGAGATTTTAATTTCCCAGATATTGACTGGAATTTGGGGCTGGTCACTCACTAGCAAGGTCACACTAGCAAGGCTTTTGTGGATTTATTGTTTTCTACATCAGCATGTTCTGGAGGCAACTAGAGGGAGTAATACTCTTGATTTGATTATCAGCAGTGATTCATCATGCATTAAGAATCTGCAGATAAATGAACCAATAGGTGGCGGTGATCACAGTGTGCTGAAGTGGGATTTACTCAAAGAGGTAACTACCATTAGGGGTAAAGGGAAGGGTTATTGCTTCCATAAAGGCGACTACGATGGACTGAGACAGTATTTAAATTCTATACAGTGGGACCAACTGATGATGTTACCAACAGCAAATTCAAAATGGGAAGCATTCAAAGAACTTATCTTGGAAGCTACTAGGCTTTACATCCAACTAAGAAATATTGTTCAAGGTTTAGGCCAAAATGGATGTCAGATGAACTAATGAGGCATATGGCAGAGAAGAAAAATGCATGGGATAATAACAAATTAACACATGACACAGAAGCCTATGATAGATACAAGTTGATATGCAACCAAGTTACAAAGGAGGTTAGGCAGGCGAAGGCAGATTACGAGAAATCCTTGGCAAGGGATGCAAAGAAAAACAGCAAAGAGTTCTTTACTTATGTAAACTCTAGAAGGAAGGGGATGAATCAGATTGGTCCACTTGATATTGATGGGTCAACTGTTGATGATCCTGCTCAGGTAGCTAACAAACTAAATGAATATTCTGCATTGACATTCACACATGAGGAGTTATTCAGCGAGGGGAATGCCAGAGGTGTATTCAACTCTAGCAGTAAGCTACAGAATCTTGAAATAACTGGGAGAAAAGTGGAGGAGAAACTGTTGAAGATAAACACAAGAAAGGCTCCCGGGGTGGATGGGATCTATCCAGTTATATTAAAGGAGGCAGCAAAGGAAGTAAGCAAACCCTTAGCCATAATTATGAGAGCTTCCTTGGACTCAGGGGAGGTACCCATAGACTGGAAATGTGCAAATGTGACCCCAATTCACAAAGGAGGATCAAAGGCTGACACAAGTAATTATAGACCTGTGAGCTTAACTTCTGTTCCAGGAAAATTAATGGAGGCACTGGTTAAAGAAGCACTGCAGGATCATTTAGACAAGACTTCAGTTATAGCTCGGACACAGCATGGTTTTGTTAAGGGGAAGTCTTCCCTGACCAATTTGATTGGATACTATGATGCAGTCACAAAAGAACTGGATGCAGGGAATAACTTTGATATTATATACTTGGATCTTAGAAAGGCTTTTGATACTGTTGCACATGGAAGACTGCTACACAAATTGGAGCAGTGTGACATTGGAGGCAAATTGCTGCTATGGATAAAGGGGTGGTTGAGGGGGAGAAGACAGAGAGTGGTAATCAATGGACACTGCTCATCGTGGACTAATGTTATTAGTGGAGTCCCTCAGGGCTCAGTGTTGGGTCCATTATTGTTTTCTGTATTTATAAATGATATTGATGATGGTATATCAAGCTTAATGTAAAAGTTTGCAGACGATACAAAGGTTGGCAGGGTTGTCAAGGACACTACTGACACTATGCTGCTGCAACAGGATCTGGAAAGGTTGAGCAGATGGGCTGAGAGGTGGCAAATGAAGTTTAACATTGACAAATGTAAAGTACTACACATGGGAAACAGCAACCCCAGAGCAACGTATCAACTCTGTGGTACTACACTGACAGTGGTAGAGAATGAAAGGGACTTGGGGGTGGTTGTGCAGGCAGATATGAAGTTCTCTGAGCAGTGCAGACGGGCTGCAAGAGTAGCTCATGGAGTATTGTCAATGATATATAGGAATTTTTCCAGCAGGGATAAAGAGGTGATTATTCCATTGCATAAGGCAATGGTCAGGCCACACCTAGAGTACTGTATACAGGTCTGGAGGCCTCATTTCAAGAAGGATGTAGAGCTGCTGGAACGAGTACAGAGAAGGGCAACAAGATTAGTGAATGGAACAAAGGGGTGCTCTTACGAAGAAAGGCTTAAGTTTTGCAAATTACAGTGTCTGGAGACTAGGCACCAGCGAGGTGATCTGATAGAGGTGTATAAAGCCTTGAATGGTTTGAGCATGCTCAATGCTGATGGGATTCTTCCTCTAGCTCAGAAAAATCACCTGAGAGGGCATAAATTCAAATTGAGGAAAGACAGATGTAGGATAGACGTGCGGAAATTTGCCTTTAGCCAGCGGGTGGTTGGTTGGTGGAACAGACTTCCATCCCTTGTAGTGGAGGTTGATAGCCTAAATAAGTTTAAGGCTCAGCTGGACAGGTATTTTGAACGAACAGAGGGGTGAAGTGGAAGTGAGTTTTTTTTTTTTTTTTTTTGGCTGATGCTGCATAAGCTTGCTTTCTTGCATCAAATGCTTCTACTAATGCTAATGCTAAAAGGGCATACTTGCATTATTCGGGGTATATCAATGCACCTGACGTCATTCTTGTAAAACTAGGTTTAGCATATTGTGCCACTTACACATAGATTGAGAAAACACACTTTTCTCCCTCTTGATGCTGGATTATTCAAGAAAAATAAAGTTTTTTTAAATAGATTTTCATTTTGAACTACTTAAAGAACGTTATGTTAGTTTACGCCACCAATTCGGAATGGATTTGAGCGAAAAACTGTCCATAACCTTGTATACATTAGATTAAGAAAACCATTTTATGCATAAATCTGTTAGTCTTGGGTGTTTATCCCCCACTTACCGCTGTTTAAAACAGTGGCAAGTGGGGGATAAACACCGTAATTAAAACTAACCATAGTGGACGAGGCATGTCAATCACTACTACTCACAGTGATCAATCAGACGGGGTTATACAGATTGTAAAGACTTACTTTTTTTAAAAAAATTTCATAATGTTACTTTTACTTGCATATGTTTTTTTTTTTTTTTAATTTGATAATTTCACGTTATCAAGCATAATACAATGGTTTTCCCCAATATCCAAACTGTGATTCACTGTGGAAGCGTTTTCTCAATCTATGTATAAGTGACACGCAAAACCTAGATTTGAAAGAATGACATCATGCACATCGATATACCCCTTATAATGCAAGTATGCAAAAAAAAAGTAGCAACATTTAAAAGAAATTTGGTTGTAACTTTTTCAAACATTTTTGTAGTTATTTATTTTTTTTTTGGCACATCAACTGCTTTGGCCACAGAATGCCAGGGCACTTGCTTGGTTTACAAATTCCACAAATTGTGTATTAAGGAATTTAGTTATTTTTCAGTGCTACTACATCAAGGACTCCTGCAAGAGGCAGATGCAACCATTTAATTATAAGCGTGGACAAAAGATAAGTACTATTTGAATTTCTGCATGTTCTTTACTATAACTGCTTTACCAGCATGTTCAGCCATTGTCCATTGTTCCAACAATTCTCAAAACAAGCTGTATGACCTTGACCGGACATCAATAGTCTGCTAAAGCATCCCATTAATCCTCACCCCTGCACAATGTAGGATAATAGCATGTGCACCTTGAGCTAGCCTTTTGTCTGACATACATGTTACGAAAATAAACAAATGAGGTTGACAGATTTTCTTGTCTAATCATGTACTGTGATCACTACACCAAACTGCCGCCTTTACTGTGCCAGTACATAGTTTCTTTTCTCAGGACAGCATATTTTACTTTAATATAGAGTTTGTGTTGGACAGCATAGAATAGGGAATCAGTATGGATGGACAGAATACTGGCATGAGAAAACCTACAGATACGTCTGAGGGAGGAAACGACAGTTCCCTCTTATTGCTTCCCAAATTGCCACAATCGTCTCCTCAGAAAGATATTGCTGGTGGTTTATCTACTGCTCAAAAAGCTGGGACAACCACGAATTCTGAAGATAACAAAATGATTGAAGAATTAGATATTATTAATGATGCATATTTGGTTTATGAGGTGATTTCAAAAATGCATAAAGATATGAGCTTTGTTTTAGGAGAGACCAATAAAGTAACTAAAAAGGCAGGAGATGCTATTATGGACAAACGGTCCAAATTTGAGACGGTGACAACAGCCCTCCTGATAGGAAACGAAAAATTGAAGGCCACTAATCATGAAATAAATATGCGAGCTAATCTAGACAAAATACCACAAACCTTTTCTGCAGTGACTCCAAATAAAATAGATTATGTACAAGAGCCAGAAGTTCAGGCCCCTGCTGACAGGAAAGTGCAACATGAGGACCTCCTCCTGTTACAGAGAGCCCCCTTCTGTTAGATCTTATGCTGATGTAGCCTGAAATAGACCCATGCTGAAGCAACAAATAGCTAAACCTAGTGAGAATGTAATGGTACTTAGTATTAGAGAACAGCAATTTTAAAACCAGCGCTGATGTACCTTGGTAAGGTACATCAGCGCTGTAGGTAACCAACACTTTGAAGACCGAATTTAAAACAGTCAAAATAAAATCAATAAAATTAGCACGCAACAAAAGCATAATTTTGGAAACGGCCTCTAAGTCGGACTTAATTAGTATCTCAACATCTGATTCCTTGTGCTCTGCAGGAATTCCTAAAAAAGGTAACCCTTCCATAATTATCTACAACGTGCTCAAGGATCTAAGGAGGACATAATGGAAGAATTAAAAAATCTGGCTATGACTTACAATGTAGGAGAAGAAACCTTGTTCAGATTTACAACCAAATCAAGGTCCTTGTCAATGGTTCGTTGGGTAATCAGTTTTTCCCCAATAATTTACAGGTATATTTCGTCAATGGACAGAATATTTCTTGCTTGCAGCTCACATAGGCCATTTACAACATGGGCACACAACTCAATACTGTACCCATAACTCCCCATCCTGTGGACATTGTACCTGTAGTGGTCATGTGTATGCAGAATGCCCTCATAAGATGAGCCTGCTTGCTGCATAAATTGCAAGAGGCGTAAAAGAGACTTTCGGCACTCCATCTGCAATCCTAATTGCCATGAATATAAAGGAGCTCTAGAGATTGCACGATTAAGGACCGCTGATGAATGAGACAATGCATGACTCCAAATGCCCAGAACTTTTGCATACCATGGATTTCATAAGACCACTTTTGCATACCATGGATTTCGTAAGATAATGTACCAACTATGGGTACATTATCTTTTACCAGTTCTTCACTTGCGGATGAATCAATCTCTGAACTTAGCCTGCTTCAACTGAATGTTCAGCAGTCACAATTGGTGGCCAATGAAATCCAAAAGGTAACTGATGGAATTAAATACGATATTATAGCCTTACAAGAACCATACCATTTCCACAGTAAAATAACTGATAACCGGATACCCCATCTCTTTTAGGGTTATTCAGCCGGAACACGCTGAACCACGTACGCCTTTGTCATAGTCAATCCTAAATTAGACGTAGTCAAGGTATTTAGTCTTACCAATCAATATGTGTCTGCATAAGTGTCTACTCCTCACGGCTCTTACTTTTTAGTTTCACTATACTGCCCACTGACTTCCGACATTACACTCCATCTTGGCTACCTCAATCAAGTTATTTCTTTGGTAGGTACTACTAAACTTATTATAATGTCAGACGTTAATGCTAAATCCAGTCTATGGCACTCCTATCAGTATGGTCGGAGTGCCAAATCCAGTCTATGGCACTCCGACCATACTGATAACAAGGGTTCACTCATAGAAGACTTTCACTTGAGCTGACTGCTCTAATTAAACCCGGCTCACCTTATACCTGCAGCTCTCTAAATGGTGAATCAAATATAGACATCACTGCTACATCTTACACTGTTTCTTCAAACATTGCTGGACAGTAAATACCAACATTTGCTCAAGTGACCATCGTGAAATTACCTTTTGCGTGACTTGCTCTGCACAAACATATAATCCTCCACTCTTAGATTTTCTTTGCAACACATCATGTGGAACCAGTTTGATGACTTAATTAACACTTACTTCCCACTTGAAACCATAAACTTCATCCATCAATTTACAGCTTCTGAATTAGCTTAATACGTTAGTGATGCTCTCAGCCGCGCCTGTTATAAAGCAGCCAAAAAGAAAATTCAGTCCTCCCATCCCACTCCATGGTGGAACCGGGAACTAACTTTGCTTCGTCAGCAAGTGCATCGGGTTAGGCATACTTACCAACGACATTGGAGCTGGCCACCTCCTGACGTTGAAAGTCTTAAAACAGAATATCAGGTTTTCAAAAGACAATATGTCAAAACTACCTGCAAAATAAAATCTTGGCAGAACTTGGTTACCTCTACTGGCAATCAGGGCACATGGGGCCTTGTTTATTGCCTTACCAGGAACAAATCCTATTCTCCTGTTCATTATTCAATACCTGCAAACGGCACCGAACTCTCACCTGGAAGGGCACCATCAACACTACCCTGGACAATCTGCTTCCTTATGATTGCCCATAGGATGACTTGACTACTCGTCAACAAATAAGACAGCCCAATAACTCCTACACTACTACTTCTGAATTTCAGCCATTTACACAGCTGTCCTAAAAATTAACAAATCTGGTTGTCCAGGCCTCAACCTTCACGAGGCCATCTTTATCAAACAATTCCACAAGCTACATCCAACGGTTCTTCCTACCCTATTCAACAAATGTCTGAATGAAAGCACTTTCCCTGTTATCTGGAAGATTTAAACTTCTTCTTAAACTAATTCCTAAACCTTTAAACACCTTGAGTGGCAAGTCCTTCCGTCCTATTGCTGTTATCGCATTTGGCCAAAATACTTGAAAGATTGATTAAGACTCACTTCTCTTTTCACCAACACCTCTCTTGTATCTGATGATCAAACTGAACAAGGCACTAAAGCAGTCGTTGAATTTCTTGCTATTTTTGTAAACAACATTAAATTTGCTATTTGTTGCTTGCTATTTTTATTTATTTCTCTGTGGCCTTTGATCTGTTATGGTGGTCTAGTTTGCTCGCTTGCATGTTGCTGATTGTCCTCTTCCTCTTTATAACCTTCTAAGAAGCTATCTTGAAAATCATAGTTTCTATTATTTCTGGATCTAACTCTGTCTCCTGCTCTGTCACTAGGGGCTGCCCCCAGAGCTCTGTTCTTGAACCACTCGTCTGGAACATCGTTCTTGACGAATGGCTCCTTAAAACTATTCCTTATACTTCCATATTGGCTTATGCAGACGATCTCACCCTACTGGTGCCTCCGTAGCCAGGAGCAGCAGTGTGTAGCACACGCTTCTTGATTAGACCGGGGTTCGAGCCAGCGACCACCAAATACGGAGGATGCAGAAAGGTCAGGGAATGACCACTGCATATCCCGGAGCAATATGGCCTTAGTTGCTAATGCTCCAAATAACAAACAAACAATTCACCCTGCTGATCCAGGGCAATTCCCATGCCTATCTTGAAAGTACTGCCAATTTAGTCATGTCAGATCTCTATCAATGGTCCACCATAAATAAATTATCCATATCCTCCACGAAAACTAAAATGATGCTGGTTAAGGGTTCGCTTAATATTTCACGGCCTCCTGTTGTAAAACTTTGAAAACAAATTACTCTCCATTGTTTCTTCTCTAAAATTTCTTGGCCTGATCATTGATAGTAAGCTTATGTTTACTTAAAAACTTACTTTCTCACTTCTGCATCTCTCTAAATAGTCTTAATTCTTGCTTTCTATGGCTATATTACAAAGCTGTTTCTCTACCAATTTGTTCCCATGGGTGGCTGCCTGGTTCTGGCATGTTAAGGTCCAGACTTCATAGCATTCAACGCAAAATGCTTTTAGCAATGTGCAAGACCTGTAGGACTGTCTACTCCTGGTTTGCAGGTCCTTAACAGTTGTCTGCCCCCTCGATCTTTCTTCTGTAGCAAGGCCTGTACTTCTACATCAGGCATGCTGTCCCTGTGACCTTCCTGGGTATTACTATCAATGTCACTGTGGATCCCAAGGCAGACAAAAGACACTGTTGATATATTTTGATGCAGTATTGGCAAGACAGATGGTTCGCTACCTCTAAGGGTCTTGTTACTTTAAAGTTCATTCCTAACGTCACCTTTGCGATGTTAGAGTCCACTCGGAAATGGTTTTACCCTGGTGTGTACGCTCTACTTATTTTCTGGTCATGGCTCCCTTAATTCCAAACTAGCAACTTTCAACCTTACTGAATCACCTCTCTGCTCTTGTGACGTCCCAGAAGACTGGGATCATATTTTATATCACTGATATCAATACTTCTGTCTTTGACAGAACCTTCTACTCTCCAGAAGTATCACTGGCCCCAGAAATGAGCCGGACTTCCTGAGCACCAGAGAAAATTTCTAGTCCCTGCAAGAATTTGCTCATCATGCTTTTGATCATCGGAGATGCCTTCTGACTCAACTACGGAATACCCCCATCCTTCCTAGAGGAATAAAGAGGTATAAAGGCACTATTTTTTTTTTTTTATTTCTATTTTTTTTTATTTTACTTATTTATTTTTGCTGTTACCTGGGCTTGGGCTGCCCGAGGGACAGGATTTTATTATTTACTTACATATATATTATTATTATTTTTTTTTATATACAGCAGGCCCTCGTTATAACATGGTTCGCTTTATGCTGTTCTTATATTATAACCCATATCTGACTATAACGCTCTTTTACAGATTGCATTTTTGGCATATTTAACAAAATCGTTTCATTTGGAGTCGATAACTTGAAAATGAATAGCACAATGGAATTAAAACGCTTCCCACGCCGACTTGAGAAATTTTCCCATGCTCAGTGAAATTTTCTCGCACGCTAATTTAATTGCAGTACAGTGACTTGTTACATAGTTCTGAGATCAACATTTTAAAAAATGATCAAGTATATTGCTTGTAATATTTGCATTATATGCATTTATCCGAAGTCTAGTCATCACTCAGTACAGTATTAGGCATTGTGCATAATGGACACTTTACTCGAACATTGTATCATAATTAATGCAATCGACGCAGTTACATTTTCAAAGAGTTAATAACGGCGGATAAGAATGAAAAAGCAACGTCTCGACGCAGTATGAAGACTACAAATGTAAGAAAAAGTCTGAATTTCAAAAATTAAAGTAATTGTTTTGAAGCGAATTGATTCCTATCAATGACAAGCAGATGTGTGCCATAATTTAGGACTGGCAAGTTTAACTGCAAGAACAATTCTATGCCACTGTTAGCAGTGGGAAAGACAGTTGTTCCACTGCAAGCAACTAGGGCTAGGCCAGCTATCAGGATTGAAATGGAGAGACTTTAACTAATTTTATTTAAGATAATATCCAATGCAGAATTCAGTTAAGTTAAATATTATAAAAAATAAAGACTTAATTTTAGCAGCCCGTAGCGTAGCTACCCTTTTTCGGGCCCGGAGGCAAACATGTGCGAGTCCCTACTGAATTAATGAAAATTGCAAAAAGAGGAGACAGCCAAAGACGCCGGGCCCCCTAAAGGGCCCGGAGGCAATCGCCTTGCCTGCCTACATGGTAGCTATGCCACTGTTAGCAGTGGGAAAGACAGTTGTTCCACTGCAAGCAACTAGGGCTAGGCCAGCTATTAGGATTGAAATGGAGAGACTAACTAATTTTAATGAAGATAATATCCAACGCAGAATTCAGTTAAGTTAAATATTATAAAAAAATATTTAATATATAATTAAATAATGATATAATGATCTGAAGAAAACTCACCTAAAAAAAAAAAAAAATTCAGGGAGAAGCTGCAGATCAAGGAGCCGAAACTTTCAAAAAAGAACTTAAAATTATTGAAGAGGGGTATTATGTGTTATTATGGTATTATGTTATTATTATGTGTTATACTTCTCAAGTTTTTAGCATATATGAAGCAGGACTTTTTTGGAAACAAATGCCTAGAAGGAGTTTCATATTAAAAGAAGAAAAGAATGCCATGTTTCAAAGCAGTGAAGGATCGGTTAAATTTTTGTTGGGTGGTAACGCTGCGGGAGATTTAAAATTAAAACTCCTTTTAGTTTACCAGGAAGAGGGCCAAAGTACAACCCAAAATTGAGACATTTTACATGATTAAATTCAAACAATTAAAATCACGATTTTAATTGGAATTTTAAGTTTAATTTTGATACGTAAGTAGCTACCACATAATTATATATGTATGTAATGCAGGATATATTATACATGTGCAAATATTTGAATATTAAATATTTTGACCGACATTTTTTCATCTTTTCACTACTGTTTATTATTGATTAGGAAATATCCTATGGTACCAACCCCAACTCACAAATACATGTTACCTTATAGGAATGCGGCGCTCGCTTAGCGCAGATTCACTTAGCTCTGTTTTTCTGCAACGAATTATCAGAGTTAAGTGGGGGTCACCTGTATACATTTTTTTTGCTCTGATATTAAGGCAGTAAGAGCTGGTAAACCAGAGGGTTTTGAGGGCTGCCACAGTACATATGTGGCTGTGGCCTACCTCCCCATGGTATAGATGGACACTGGACAGGCTTTCCAGGTGATCACCTGCCTGGTGATAAAATGGCCAGAAACTACTAAACACACACTGAACAAACTCAAAATTACACACATTTCTAGCATGTTCTGTGATGATTACAGTGCTCTGTAATCATCACAGTGTACAAAGCGGAGTTGAAATGACTTTCAGATGCCATGCTACATAAGATATAATACATGTCTACCATACATGTGATTATAGTACAATCACCAGAAATGAGGCAAACCTCAACTAGCTGAGATTTTGGAAGTTCACCTGTACTCTCGTGTTGTTCATTTTGTGATTTTTCTGTTACTTTAAAAACTTTTTTTTAAGTAAAAAAAAATTTATTAATGATTTACTAGTTTTGCAGATAGCTAAGGAAAATTACCTTTAATTTGACTATGTACACACGAGCACGCTATTCTCTTGAACCATGAGTTTCAAATTTTTTTTTTATTGATATCATAAATGTAAGAGTAACTTAATTTGAAAACAAGATTTGGTTACAAAACCAGAAGATAACTGTGTCAACTCAGTGTATAATCCTTTTAATATTAAAACCAGAAGCTTTATAACATTGCTAGAGCAATATTTTCTGTTCTTTTATTTCATTTTATGCTTCCATTTTTTTGACTATTGCAAATTAAACTCATTCTAATTAATTAGCATTAGTAGAGGAACATGGTACAAGAAAGCAAGCTTATACAGCATCAGTCAAAAAAAAAAAAAAAAAAAAACCCTTCCAATTTCAATGATCCATTCATTCCAAATGTTTCTCTAGTTCTGCCTTGAATTTATTTAAGCTGTCAACTTCTACAACGGCAGATGGAAGTTTGTTCCAGCAATCAAACTACCTGCTGGCTAAAGGTAAACTTCCGCACTACAACTGTCTTTCCTCAACTTGAATCTATGCCCCCTCAGGGTTGTAATCTGAGCAAGAGGAAGAATCCCCTCAGAATTAAGCATGCTCAATCCATTCAAGGTCTTATGCACCTCAATCAGATTGCCTTGCAAGTTCCTAGTCCCCAGAAGCTTCAGAACTTAAGCCTTTCTTCATAAGAGCACTCCTTTGTTCCGTCACCAGTCTTGTTGCCTTTCTCTGTACTCGTTCTAGCAACTCTACATCCTTCCTAAAATGAGGTTTCCAGACCTGTAAGCAGTACTGAAGGTGTGGCCTGACCATTGCCTTATCCAAAGGGATAATCACCTCCTTATCCCTGCTCACAAAATTTCTGTATATCATTGACAAGACTCCATGACCTACTCTGGCAGCCTGTCTGCACTGCTCAGAAAACTTCATATCTGACTGCACAATTACCCCAAGGTCTCTTTCATTCTCCACTATCCTGAGTGTAACTTTTCTCTGGAATTACTGCTACCCATAGGCAGTACTTTGCATTTCTCAATGTTAAACTTCAGTTGTCACTTATCAGCCCATCTACCCAACTTCTCCTGTTGCAGCAGCATACTGTCATTTCTATTATTAACAACCCTGCCAACCTTTGTATCATCTGCGAATTTTGACATTAAGCTTGATATAACTTCATCAATATCATTGATAAATATACAAAACAACAATGGGCCCAACACCGAACCCTGAGGGACCCCACTAATAACATTAGTCCACATAGAGCAATACCCATTGACCACCATTCTGTCTTCTCCCACTCAACTATCCTTTTATCCATTGTAGCAACTTGCCCTTAATGCCATACTTCTCCAATTTGTATAGTAGTCTTCCATGTGCAACAGTATCAAAAGCTTTCCTGAAATCCAAGTATATGATATCAAAATTATTTTTTGCATCCAGTTCCTTTGTGACCACATCATAGTATCCAAACAAATTAGTCAGACGAGACTTCCCCTTGACAAACCATGCTGTGTCTGTATTGCTGCAATCTTGTCTAAGTGATTCTGCAATGCTTCTTTAACCAGTGACTCCATTATTTTCTCTGGAGCAGAAGTCAAATTAACAGGTCTAATTACTTGTGTCACCCTTTGTAACTGGAGATACATTTGCACATCTCCAGTCCGTTGGGACTTCCGTGGGGATTCCCCGAGTCCAAGGATGCTCTCATAATTAGGGCTGAGGGTTTGCTCACTTCTTTTGCTGCCTCCTTTAATATAACTGGATAGATCCCATCCACCCTAGGTGCCTTTCTTATGTTTAATTTCAACAATTTCTCCTCCATTATTACAAAATCATTTAAATCCCTGTTAGAATTTGATAAACATCTAGCCATCTCCTCCTTGAATAACTCCTCATGTTTGAATGTAGATGCAAAATGCTCATTTAGTTCAGCAGCTATCTGAGACTGATCATCTACAGTCAAACTACTGATATAAAGTGGACCAATCTGATTCATACCCTTCCTTTTAGAGTTTATATAAGTAAAGAAGTCTTTGCATCCTTTGCAAAAGATTTTCATAATCTGCCTTCGCTTGCCTAAACCCCTTTTTGACTTGATTACAAAGTAGCTTGTATATACCATAGGCTTCTGTGTCGCCTGACAATTTATGTGCGTACAATGCATTTTTCTTCTCTGCCACAAGTCTCATTAGTTCATCTGACATCCATTTGGGCCTGAACCTAGAGCAGTATTTCTTAGTTGGAACAAAAAGCCTAGTAGCTTCCAAGATTACTTCCTTGAATGCTTCTAATTTAGAATTTGCTGTTGGTAACATCATCAGTTGGTCCCATTGTATAGAACCTAAAAAATCTCTGAGACCACTGTTGTCGCCTTTATGAAAGCAAAAACCCTTCCCTTTACCTCTGATGGTAGTTATATCTTTAAGTAAATTCCACATCAGTACACTGTGATCAGTGCCTCCTAGTGGTTCCTTTATCTGCAAATTCTTAATGCATGAATAAATGCTGCTGATAATCAGATCAAGAGTGTTACTCCCTCTTGTTGTCTCTCCAACATGCAGCTGAAGAAAACGATCTTCCAATAAATCCACAAAAGCCTTGCGAGTGTCCAACCCACAAGTTCCAGTCTATATCTGGGAAGTTAAATCTCCCCCCATTATAAGACACACTGATTTACTGGCCCCCTCTATTTCTCTGTTCATTGTGCTCATCAGTCATTTGGCCTATAACAAACTCCTATCCTCATTTTTGCTTTTCCTAGTGCTTATATCACACCAAACTGACTCAACGTTGAACTGTCCATCTATGTCAACTGGATGCACTTCCTTATATTTTAATTAACAGCATAACCTCTCCTTCCTTCCTATCCTTTCTCCCCCAAATTCCAATTCTGCATCCCTCGTATCTGAATGGCACCAAGTCTCTGATATCCCAACAATATCTACCTTTGATGTCTTAACCAGCACTTCAAATTCATCAAATTTGTTTACTATACTCCTAGCATTGGTGTACATGCAAGTATACATGCACCTGTTCTTACTGTAATTCCTCTAATTAATCTAATCAAGTTACATGGCTTTGCTAAAGGTTTGTCAACAATAACCTGCCTTGATGCTCCAGATTGCTATGCTTCAAATATCAGTTATAGCATGCATCCACAACCATTTTGTTATACATTTGTTGTTTAAGATCAATAATCTCTTTCTTTTGTCAACTACTGACAAAAACAGTATTCCTTAGACATTATTTGTTATTTTAAAGATGGCTTCCATCATTTCATTAGAATTTGTTTCCTATGGCTGACCTGAACTGTCTGAAATATTATAAGTGCAGTTGGCAGATATACTATGAACCTAAACTTGGTAACATTGTTAATGCTTATGTGCAGTGGCATTTGTTCCATGGGGCACTTTGTTATGGAAACTTAACTCTGGTTTCGTGATCATATTACGAAACTTTCCATTTCGTAATATGATCAAATATCTTCATTTATTTAAATATGATGAAGAATTCCGAATATGCTATTAAATATTAAATTTTTACCATTTTAAATAGATGCCTGCAGGCATTGGTATTGTTTTATTAGTTTTAATTTTCTTAAAAAGTACATCAGATTCCCTTAAAGCAAACCAAATTTTATATCTCTTCCCCAACTTCACAGATCTGTGGATCATGTTTCTACAACTAGTACCGTGGAGCACATTATTAGCAAAAGTGCTTATAATTTCTGTACTTGATTTTAAAAAATTCAAACCCACTAGACTCAAAACTAATATTTTAGTCCTCTATGATTCAAATTAACAAAGTTTTACTGTATATGTATTATTCTTTTAAATGCCTAACATGCATTTCTATAGAAAATTTTAAATATTTATTGTTTTATTCTATTTACCACATATAAAAACAAGTAATAAAAAAAAATTAAAAACACGAATTACATTCAGCTTAGCTTTTAAAAAACAATTTAAAAGAAATATATATCTATATACCTAGAGAAAACAAAAGCAATTTGCATTTAACATTTTAAAAGAGTTTTACACTTTCTTTTTTTCCTTCTTCAATTAAGCTGGTATTCTTTTTTTATAAATTTAATCTTTTCTAAAATGTATTACCCCCCCCCCCCCACCACCCCAAACTCTTCAAACAAGCATTTTTTGAGATCAATTACTTTATCTTTCTTCAAAATCTTGACTTGATTTTTAAACAAAAAAAAAAAAAAAAAAAAAAAAAAAAATTATGAACCTGATTAAAAGCTTCCTGGTTCTTTTGTTAAAATTAGAGTCCCTGGATGTTTCATACAGACATATAAAACAATTACCTTATAAGGTTATCAAACTGATTACAACTTTAAAAAATAAATAATTAGAAATGCAATAAGATAGCAATACTTCAAAAAAAAAAAAAAACTTATTCTATTATAATCTAAATACTGGCCCCCCCCTCTCTCGTAGACAGCATTGGTATTTTAAAGGGTTTAGGCTAAAAGAATATCAAAATATTTTACATATTCTTTTATACCAGTGAAAACATTTCTGTCACAGTCTTGTGCATGAAAGAATGTTTAAAATTTCTAAAATGTCAGTTTTCCATTTAGGAAGACTTATCAAAAAATTGCAGAGAACAGATTCTTCCCTCATACTTTTGAAAAACAGCAACAAATAAAACACCATTTTGTTGATATATGAAAAAGTTTCTATGTAGTTAAGGCACAATAATTAATTGACAAAAAGAAAACTACATGCATGGGAAAAGCTTGCTGCTGCTTGCCCACATGAGAGCAGTAATTCAGATAAGTAACCATTGCTATTGGATCATTCAAAATTGCCTATCTTCTGTGTTTCAGAAATGAAATATATATATATATATATATATATATATATTTTTTTTTTTTTTTTTTTTTCCAGAACATAAATAAATTTTAAAAATATACATTTTCTACAACATTTTAACATTTCAAGAATGAAAGTGACAAAATGCGTTGATATGAGGAATGATTTCAATGTCTATACAACAGTGAAAATAGTACTAGTATCACTAAATGTCCTTAGAATATTTTTAGAAGATTGTGATGACCTTGGATTTCTTTTCTTATACTTGATCTTTTTCACATAAGCTAGTACCATATCCAAAATACGTTTTGGCTCAATTTCCTTGCTTCTATGCTGATAAACCTAAAAATTACAGATAAATACGTTATTTTATTTTTTTTTTTGACAACTACAAACTAAGCAAGCTGAAATTTGATATACTACATAATATTAACCAAATAATTAAATCTCACTCCTCTTTTCTGTGGGGATTTAAGTAATGCTTAAAAGTTGAACACAAAATAAGTAAAAGCTATAACCAAAATGTCAGTTTTTTCCCCTGAGTGAAACTAAATTGGAGCACAATGTTCTCAGTATTGAGAACATTCTATTTAAGAATCCTGTTATCAGAAAATATATTTTTGAGACAAAAAAATATAATTCAATAAAAGGCTTTATCTGTGCTGTTTGACAGCATTTACCCTAAAAATAGAGGTGATAATTAAAACATGAATCTAGGTTAGAATCTCAAAAGGAATAATCTCCACAGAAATGCAGTATATTGTGCATCTACTTTGTATAAGTTGCACTATAAATTTACCATTGATATTTGCACAATTTTATTTTTGTGCTGTGATAAACTTTGAAACCCTTCATTAAGTTGTGTAAATAGGAACACACACATGTAGTAGTAGTAGTGGCATGTAATGCAGAAAGCAAGTGTATGAGCTTATGCAGCATCAGCCAAAAAAAAAAAAAAAAAAAAAAAAATTACAAAACAAATCCCTCTAAATGTTCGTCCAGTTCCTCCTTAAATTTTAACCACCCGCTGGCTAAAGGCAAATTTCTGCACATCTATTCTACATCTGTCTTTCCTTAATTTGAATTTATGCCCCCTTAGGTTCGTAATGTGAACAAGTGGAAGAATTCCATCAGAATTCAGCGTGCTCAACCCATTCAAGGCCTTATACACCTCAATCAGATCACCTCACAGGTGCCTAGTCTCCAGCCACTGCAATTTGCAGAACTTAAGCCTCTCTTGGTAAGAGGATCCCTTCATTCCCCTCACCAATCTTGTTGCCCTTCTCTGTACACGCTCAAGTAAATCTACATCCTTCCTAAAATGAGGCCTTCAGACCTGTACGCAGTACTCAAGGCGTGGCCTGACCATTGTCTTATACAGAGGGACAATCACCTCCTTTTCCCTGCTAGCAAAATTCCTATATATCATTGACAAAAACCCCATGACCTGCCCTGGCAACTTGTCTGCATTGCTCAGAAAACTTTATATCTGACTGCACGATTACTCCCAGATCCTTTTCATTTTCTACCTCCTTAAGTGTAGTACCACACAGTGGTACTACACTTAAGGAGGTAGAAAATTACTTCTACCCATATGCAGTACTTTGCATTTTTCAATGTTAAACTTCAGTTGCCACTTCTCAGCCCATCCGCCCAAATTTTCTAGATTCTGTTGCAGTAGCACACTGCCATTACTGTCATTAACAACCCTGGCAACCTTTGTATCATCTGCAAACTTCGACACTAAGCCTGATATACCTTCATCAATATCATTGATAAATATATAAAACAACAGTGGACCCAACACCGAACCCTGCAGGACTCCACTAATAACATTAGTCCACGAAGAGCATGTGTTCCTATTTTATACTATATTCTTAGGTTTCTGTTTTTTTCTACATACATTTTAAAGAAGAATGTCCTTGTAATGTGTAAATAATATGCAAATAGTCTTGTATATGAATCAGTCTTTGAAGTTGGTCATGAATGTTTTTCCAGTGATGACAACCAGGCAGGTTTTAGCACATAGTTTTCAAAAGCTAAAACACTGATGGAGATGACACACAGGATATGTAAAATGTGTATGTTGAATTTCGGTTTCACCTCCACCTTAATTCTAGCATATCCTCCATAATGCATCGTCAGTGCAAAATATATATCTACCATGGCAAAAATTCAAAGTTACACTGACTGTGGTCCTGGGGTAATGGCATGGATACAAATTTGCACATTGTGGGATCAAGCCCGTACACTGCCTCAAAAAGTGCACAGCCCATTGTTAGCTGCTGCACCGTTTTATGTAAAATATCCTAGCCTTTGCCTTCCAGTATATGAATGGATATTTATTTATTAAAATACTTAGTACACTGAATGTGACCAACCATGGTGAACCATTACAAGCAAAGGGTTAGGATATTGGACTAAAAAAAAAAAAACCCCGATCTTCTTGAAAAGTTCCAAGGGCAGGCAACCTGCTTCATCAGATCTGCAAAAGGGACATCTTTATGAGGAAAGACTGAATGTGTGGGTTAGAGCTTGGCAGCTAGGTTCCTTAGAGGAGATGTGATTGAGATCTGCAAAGCTGTGAGAGGATATAGTAAAATGAATGAAGGCAAAATGTTTACTATTATAAATGACCTGAGAGTTATTACGTAGTCAGACATGAAGTTCTCTGAACTGTGGAGACAGGCTGCCAGGACAATCCATGGGGTTTTGTCAGTTATACACAGGAATTTTGCCAGCAGGGATAAGGAGATGATTATTCCATTGTAAAGGCAATGATTAGGCCACATCTTGAGTACTGCATACAAATTGGGAAGCCTTGTTTTAGGAAGGATGTGGATCTATTAGAACAAATGCAAGAAAGGGCAACGTGATAAGTAAGCGGAACAAAAGGGTATTAATTTCAAGAAAGGTTTCAGTTCTGCAAATTGCACAGTCTGGAAACTAGACACCTGTGAGGAGATCTAATTGAGGTGTTCAGGCTTTGGATTGAGCAAGCTAAGTACTGATGGCACTAGTTCTCTTGCTCAGACAACACGAGAGGGCATAAATTTAAATTGAGAAAGACTGATTGTAAGACAGAAGTGCAGAAATTTGCTTTCAGCCAGCGCAGGTATTTGATCATTGGAATAAATTTCCATCTGGTGTTGTAGAAGTGGATAGTTGATTAAGTTTAAAGAACTAAAAATTACACTGGCCAACATAATTTTAACCTCCTCCAATATATATCAGCCGACCAGGCTAGCCGGGTGGGTAAAGTGCCTGCCTGGCAACCCAAAGGTCGCGGGTTCGAATCCCGCCTCGGGCTTGGATCAAAGTACTGCAAAAACCTTGGGAGGTGCATTATGGCCACAGAAGCCGATGCGACAACTACCAAAAAAAAAAAAAAAATATATATATATATATATCAGCTCTTTGCAATCAATTTTTATGTAGATTTCGAAAGTAACTGTTAAACTTTCACATCATGTCACAATATTTACATATACAGGTTTCATGTTTACCCATAATACAGGAAATTCAAGGAAGTAGATCTGACACTGATCTGTGTATTACCTGCAAGTAATGTCTGTAACGTTATGGATGGTTAACATGTTCAACCTTGTCTGTCTGCCTCCTACTTCTCTTTTTCAATAACAGAAAGGTAGTTCCAGTCTGAGTACATGTACATTACATTTTATCTGCATATCCATTGCATACTGTTTGTTTTTTCTGTATTTTGCTTACCAATGTATTGCTAAAATGTTAAAGCAGAAATAAAAGAAGTGCCTTTATCATTCTAACAGTTTTTGCTACGTGTGTGGATGATTTACAACAAAAACTCAGAGAAAGAAAATCTACAGTATTACTAAATGTGTATATTCTTTGTATTTTAGCTGCAAGATCAGAACAGAACTAGGGCTCCACATATGTGCTGTATTACCTGCACCACAAATCTGAGTACATGGCTAACTGGGAAAATTAAAAGTGTGATTTTGCTGTTCCTATGGTGTGGTGAGAACTGTTCAACCACACTGATGACTACTATTTCTGCATGACAAAAATATCAGGGATGTTCAGAACAAACATGCACAGCATCAAGTATCCTAACATATTTGCAACACGGCCTGTTTCACATAATGAAGACCCACTATTACCAGATCTCCCAAAATCATGGGATGATGGAAGCAGTGAGAAATATAGCAAGGATTCTTGTGTTGCAGACTTTGCTGGACTGTCCATGTCAACAGATTTGGACTACCAACTAGAAAATTATAACATGACATACTTAATTAAGCAAGAAGAATTGACTGACTTAGTTTTGATTTAAACTTATCTAAAGGGTAAGCAGAACGTGATTCTAGGGTATTACTTGAGTGGCATGGTGCATAGGTAAACTGTGTTGTTTGAAGATAATAAAGCACTCAAAACCTAAATTGGTATAATTATGTTTACAGGTAGCTCTCGACTTTAAAATTTAATTTGTTCCTAGCGTGCACTCCGTAAAGTGAAAACTCCTAAAGCAGGAATTAATTTCCCTTAGACTAAAATATGAATAGCAAGTGCTTAAAAAACGGTACTCACCTTTGAATAAATCTGCAATAATTTTTTGAAAAGAATGGTAATTAAATCATTTAGGTGAGGAGGTAGAGTGAAGGAAATCCCTTAACACCCCCTTTAATTTCCTTCACTCTACCTTCTCACCTAAATGATTTAATTACCATTCTTTTCAAAAAATCATCTAGGTGAGGAGGTAGAGTGAAGGAAATCCCTTAACACCCCCTTTAATTTCCTTCACTCTACCTCCTCACCTAAATGATTTAATTACCATTCTTTTCAAAAAATTATTGCAGATTTATTCAAAGGTGAGTACCATTTTTTAAGCACTTGCTATTCATATTTTAGCCTGATTATTCAAGGTATTATAAGATTTCTATAATTTTTTAGTAATTCCCTTAGACATAAGGTTAAAAATAGGGGTTACATTCACAACAATGAAATTAGTTAGCTAATTAGCTTATGTTTAAACAATGATTGATTTATTGAAAGAAATGAAAACATAGCCTGTAAAATCAAGCAAATTATAATAATAGAGACATTATTTACGACTTACAAATGTTAAAGAATGTTTATTCTTCATCATCATCAACTAAATGCACACTCGGTGATCACTCATTATTGGCTCGGCACTCGTTGGTTTGTTGCACAAGGAGTCATCTTCTTCAGAAATGTTTCAAGAGGTGTTTATTTCCAAGATAATCTTCTCTTTTAATTATAAATTTCACAAATGCATGCATAAGCATTTTTTAATGACACACAAAGTGCAACTAACACGATTCACGTGGAGTAACAAGTTTACGAAACTTAAAAAAAAAAGGAATGAAGAGAAGATTCTGAAAATTTATTTATGTTTTTTATACGATTAAAGATTTCAGTAGAGGGCAAACACATTTCACCATAATAACGTAAAAACCCACACAATTCCAGCTATCGGTATTTTCACAAATGCAATATCAAGTTTACTACCCATTTATAATTGATTGCAGTAACAGAAAAGCCCAATAAACCAGAAAGTGCAAATTGTTTTTATTGTTTTATGGTTGTCACAACAATAAAAACAATTTGCACTTTCCAGTTTATTGATATTTTTCTAAGCACATTTCCAGAAATGTGCTTTAGAAAAATATCACAAAGCTGTTCAAAATTGGTTCTTAGAATGGAACATACGATAATGATGAAAGTGTAGTGCATTTTAATGATTTGAATTGGTAACTAATACAATTTACAAACCACGCTCACGACCTTTTATATGGCATTAAGGTCACACTCGTGACCTTAAAAATGACATTTTAGAGAGATAAATAGCTTTGTTATACAGTGAAAATTTCAACTTCTGAGATTTTTTTTTTTTTTTTTCCCCCTTTGGTAGATATTGGCACATCAGCTTCTGTGGCCATAATACACCTCCCAAGGTTTTTGCAGTACTTTGATCCAAGCCCGAGGCGGGATTCGAACCCGCGACCTTTGGGTTGCCAGGCAGGTGCTTTACCCACCCGGCTAGCCCGGTCGGCACTTCTTCTGAGATCTTAAAAACAATGTGTTATTGGGTTCACATTACGATAATTTAACGATACGATGGTGTCTCTAGAACTGATTAATATCGTAAAGTAGAGTACACTGTATTGTACAGCTATGCACGTGGTTTGGAATGTGGTATTTATGAATGTTTTAACATTCATTTTTTGCAATTAATGTTCATATTTTCGATTTTGTTGATACTTGATACTTGGGGAAAAAAACTCGTAAACCCGGGAACTTGTACAGCGATAACTCATAAAGTGAGAACTGCCTGTATTTCCAAATTGGAAATATGAACATAATGGAGTCAAATGTTTTGTGGCATTTTCGTACAACTTATTTGGTGACAGCTGTCTTTACAATATTACTATCACAAAAAGTCACAAGAACTGTTTTTATGGGTGAAGAGAAATCACCTTTTATGATGGTGATATTGCAAAAACAGCTGTCACTCAAGAAGTAGTAAGAAAATACCATGAAACATTTGACTCCATTATGTCCATATTTCCAAATCAGAATTTATCATCTTCAAAAACTAGTCTTGATTCTAGATTACAAGAGTGGAAGTTACTTGAAGAAGGAACTAAAGACAATATCGAAAAGATCACAAAGTATCTACAAAATATTTCATTACAGAAGACAGTCTGTGTTTCTATAAAGACATTAGTGATCTTCTGAATGAACTGGACATTGAACACAATCCCAACAAATGGCATATATTTATTGAAGCCTCAAAATTAAGTTTAAGAGCAGTTTTTTGCTATACAATGGAAATGTATCCCCATAGTCAGTATTAGTATTAATATTAGTAATGGCACGAGGTGCACTAGACAAAAATAATAAAAAATAATTATAAAATAAAATTAAATAAACAATTAAATAATAATAAGAGAAAGGGAAACAGACAAACTGTGCATTTCCTTCCTCCCATATGTAATTATCCAGCTGACCTTTGAATTTCCCCAAACTGTCAGCCTCTACCACCCATGGAGGTAACGTATTCCAGTATAACTCGCTGGCTAAAATAAAACTTCCTGCAATTCAGTCTAAACATCTCTCCCCGTAACTTGAATTTATGTCCCCTAGTTCTAAAATCATTTATAACTGTGAAAATTTCATCCTCATTCATTTTACTATTGCCTCTCAGAGCCTTAAACACCTCAATCAAACTGCCTCTTAGGTGCCTAGTTTCCAAGCTGTGTAACCCATACATTCAAAGTCTTTCCTCATAAGGACGTCCTTTTACTGATCTCACCAGGTGAGTTACCCATCTCTGGACCCTTTCAAGAAGCTCGATGTCTTTTTTTTTAGGTGCAATCTCCACACCTGAACAAAGTATTCCAAGAGTGGTCTAACTATAGCCTTATTAATGGGATTATGACATCCTTATGTCTACTAGCAAATATTTGATAAATCATCGACAGGACATCATGGACCTTTTTTGCAACCAGTCTACAATGCTCGGAGAACTTCATATCTGACCACATCGTAAATCCCAAGTGTATAAGTTATTTTGGGGTTATTGTTCTCTAGATGCAATACCTTACATTTTTATTATTGTGCATGATAGAGCGAAATGGAGACAGAATAAATAATGACAAGTTTAATATTAATTGGAAAACATACATATATTAAATTAAATACATACAAAAGCTTTCGGTTAGTTTGTTAATCTTAATCTGTCAAACTGACAGTTAAGAGTGGGAACATGAGGGCGTGTACTGCCAGTCATGTATATGAACTGCATGATGTTGCTTGTTGTTTGGTTTTTAGGAGCATTAGCAACTAAGGCCATATTGCTCCGGGAATATGCGGTGGTCATTCCCTGACCTTACTGCATCCTCCGTATTTGGTGGTGATGGGATTGAACCCCGGTCTAATCAAGAAGCGTGTGTTACGCACTGCTGCTCCTTCCCACCTGGCTATGGAGGTGCCCACTGCGTGATGTGATGGTTAATTGTTGGATGTTGAAGCCTGTGGCTGTGACACATGTGAACGTTGCCAACATTTTCATTCATCAAAATGGGTACCTTACATTTTGCTGGATTAAAGCATAGCTGCCTCTTTTCTGGCCATCCCTGAAGTCTATCTAGGTCACTCTGAAGAAAGAAGCTCTGCTTGGCAGTGATCATTAATTACTCTACCAATCTTTACATCATCTGTAAATTTACACATCACACCCTCTATTCCTTCATCGATATCATTTAAGGAAATCAAAAACAACAGTGGTCCCAACACTGATCTTTGGGGAATCCCACTTCTTACATTAACCCAATCTGAGGAATAACCATTCATTTATCACAACCCTCTGCCTCCTGCCCCGAAGCCATCCTACTATTCATCTAAGGATTTTCCCTGTAATTCCAACCTGTTCAAGCTTATAAAGTAACCGCTCATGTGGAGTCAAATGCTTTGTTGAATAAACAATGTCGAAATTATTTCTTAAATCCAGTTCATGAGTGACCCTATCAAAATAGCTAACTAGGTTTGTTAAACGTGATTTTCCCTTTACAAAATCATGCTGCGTATCCTTTAGTTCCTCTACTTCATGCTGCTGGCTTAAAAGAAACGTATGAAAGTATATCCATGATACTGAGTGTAATAAAGTACTTTGACTACTTGGAATTGTCTGGGTGATATTAAGGTAACTGGATTACTCACTGGTATACAGGGAGGTTTAACAACATGTTTTCTATATTTGTGGGAAAAATCATGCAACAAAAAAAAATTTTTTTTTTTGTTTATGAGTTTTTTATTAAGTGCACACTGCACTAGATATTAAATTGAAATAGAAAAATGCACATTTTATATTAAAATATAGCTGTAGGATTGCTTATCCATGCAGTATACTTTTAACATTATCTTACCTAACATTTTTCTGTCTGTGGATTTCTACTTGGATATTCTATTAGACATTACATGAATTTGATTGTTTCAAGATACTGTTGCAGACTTTCAGAAATGCTGAGTCAAAGTTTTATTCATAGCAACTGCTCAGCTGTCTAATCTTGGCTATCAGGAGAATATCCAAAGCTTCAACAAGAAAGAAAAGATCTGAACTCAGTTTGATTTTTATTAACCTGGCTGAATATTCTTTGTCAGTATTGCTATAAGGATTTATTAAAATGCCAAGTATAACTTGGGTAAATTACTTTCATTTCCCCAACCAAGAACCACTGGAAATCAATTCTTTCTTCTTTCAAAATAGTGCATGTTAGGTATTCACACTGAA
Organism: Mastigoproctus giganteus; assembly: GCF_048544385.1. NCBI lineage: Eukaryota > Metazoa > Arthropoda > Arachnida > Uropygi > Thelyphonidae > Mastigoproctus > Mastigoproctus giganteus. Next base: position 81,731,252 of record NC_143588.1, read on the forward strand.
ATTGACAGAACTGATGCTGTAAAACATCTATTTCTTTATCTTTGATGACCAGTACTGGAAACTTTTTCACAAAAAATTTGAAATTTGAAAATGATGTGCTACCAGTTAATGAAATTTGTGCTAACCCAACATTTAAAAGAACATTTTTCAATGGGAACTTGTGCACCATGCAGTCTCACACAGCCATAAAGTACTTCCTCACTGAGCAAAAGAACAGAATATTCCCCTCTTGTTTTACTCTTCATGACCTTGGCAGTAGAAATGTCTATGACTAAGTTATCATTCTTCTCATTTAATCTGCTATGGTAATCATTTTCCAAAATGAAGTGGAGATTGATTTTAAAACTGTTAAAAACACAAATTTCCACATAACACTATTGGAACAAATTCAAGGAAGAATTACAAAAACTGTTAGAGGGGGATGTACAGGTGATATGGGAAGCATTGTTTTTTGGGGGTTTCATTTTTTTAACTGATGCTGTATAAGATTGTTTTGTTGCATCATTTGCCACCATAAATACTAACAGTCATAAACATATCTAGGAGTAATGACCCTAAGTATGCAACTGTGGGGGTATGTTAGACTGAAGAGCTATGTGCCAGACAATTTTTTGAAAGAATCCAAACTGCTTTCAGGTTATTCAGAAGATATCCAGTAGTGTACCTGTAGAGTGACCTTCCAAGAAAGTGGACTCTATACTGGCACTAAAGGGAAGCTGCTTTCAATGTGATGATTTTTATTATTATTATTACAAATGATCACTACAATTAGTACTACCTCTCTTTCCTTATCTGTGCAATTTTACTATCAATGCCTATCATTTTTGTTCTTCCAAAACCATATTTTTTGCTATTTCACTATCAAGAAACAAATTTCTGGGAAAGTTTCTGAGGGAAAATGCAGGTGCATGAAAAATGCACCTGCATGATCAACACAACTCAGAGGAAGATTACGTTCTATGGCAAATGATACAAATAAACATTTGGCACACATGACATTGTCATTATGAAATGCTACATATATTTTTGCATTTCTTTCTATGCACTGCACATTGTCATTTTTCTTATTTGTGTGCAAACGTCTGATTACATAGTGTTTCTCTCCATTTGAAACTGAAAAATCATATCTACATGTGATAAAGGGCAGAAAATGTGTTACCTTTTTCATATTTTACAATACATGGAAAATCTTGCATATATGTCATCTGAAGTTTCATGTTGCATTCCTTTGGCATCTTATTAACTTTGCAACTACACAAGTAATATGAAATGAATTCTCATGACAGAGAATAACACTATTATCCCATGTTTCTGTTTTGCAATATAGACTACCACAGCACACCTGACAGTCACTTAATTAATGGAAGTAACAAGAAATTTCCAAATTTTTAAAAATAATTCCAATTCTATTTATTTTTTTTTGTGAAAAGAAACTTATGAAAAAAATTACTGCAAAAAAGTTAAAGAAAACTCTGTCACCACTATATATTATGATAGTGAGATGGAGAAGTGTCAGAGAGAATGAAAAAGAGATTCTTCAATCTAAATCCATAGAGTTGGCAGCTATGTTTTTTCATGACAAAACTGTTCTTCATAAACTGCAATTAAATACTTTTTTTCTACCACATAAAAAAAATAAAAATATACTTTTTATTTTTAAATATTATTTTAATGAAAATATAGCAAGATAAACACTGACAGTGATACACTCAGTAATATCTCACCTTTTGAACACATTTTCTCATTATTTCTTTGTACTCTTCTTTGGTTATTTCTTTTTTCAAGAAAATAGGTTTCAGGAATAATTTTACTTCCTTTGCAACTTGTTTCTGAAAGTCCAATTTTTCCTGATGCTACAATTAAAGTTAACAAATAAATTACTAACTTAAGAAATTATCATAATTTTTAAGTTAATTCAATCCTTTAAATATTCTTCCTTTATTTGTTAAAAGTAATCCTCCGACAATAATTTACAGTAAAAATTTACATAAGAATAGAAGTGTTAGTCTGATAGTTAAAATATTATTTTAGAGAAATTTACTAATTTTATAAACTGGTAAGATAACTTACTTTATCAAAACGTAACAGGTTAGTGCATCAACATCATTTTTATGTAGTGAATTAGCATAGTTTTTATCATATCTCATATTGTGAATACCTTCACAACAAGTTGAAAGCAGAAAGAATGATCAATTCTCAGAATGCTGTATATAAATGAAAAAAAAAAAAAGTCCATTAAACAAGAGAGAAGTGGACAGAACATATTAACAGTAAACATGGATGTGTTTTCCAAGTATTGAGCCAACAAAAATTTTCCTAAATGTCCTCTCTTTTGTACATAAAGAAAGAGTTCAAATTAATCAATGATCTCTGTGGTCTTCAACTTGAGTGATAGCACCAACCAGGAGAATTAAAGAATGCATTAAATGCTATCCTAATTTTAATATTGAAAAATAAAATTCTATAAGAGTTTAATGCTAAGTATACATATTCTGAAATGAGACAAGTCCAATCCAAATTTTAGTTCAGATGGTGACACTGACACACTGTTAACATCCCTCTACTATGCATGCTATTTAGCACCCAGTTGACAGACAAAGAATTTAACAGGATTTAGCATGCTATTATTAACACCCTTAGACAGAGAGGAGCTCACTATGGCCTGGAGATGTGCATTTGTGTCCTGAGTTCACAAAAGGTGACATGAGTAATTACAGACCTATTAGCTTAATGTTTGTTCTAGAGAAAATAACAGAGACTGGTTAAAGAAGTAATGCGAGACCATCTCTAGATAGGAATGCAATTAATCACAACATGGATTTGTTAAGGGGCAATCTTATCTGACTAATCTTTGCAGTAACAAAGGAAGTGGATGCAAAAAATAATTTTGATATTATATACTTGGATTTCAGGAAAAGCCTTGATATTGTTTCACTTATACTGTACAAATCTGAGCAGTGTGGCATTAAGGGCAAGTTACTGCTATGGTTGAGTGGGAGAAGACAGAAAGTGGTTATCAACGGGCACTGCTTTTCATGGAGTAATGTTATTAGTGGAGTTCCCAAGGTTCAGTAATGGGTCCATTGTTGTTTTAAATATTTATTAATAATACTGATGAAGGTATATCAGACAATGTCCAAGTTTGCAGATACTACAAAGGTTGGCAGAGTGGTTAAGGACCAAGGTAAGCTACTGCAATAAGATCTAGAAAAAGTAGGCTGATGGACTGAGAAATGGCAAATGAAGTTTAACAATGACAAATGCTTGGAATATTGTGTCAAGGTATTGCATATGGGTAGCAGTAATCCCAGATCAACATACCAACTGCAGTACCAACCAAGTCCCAGATCAATGTACCAACTCCACTCGGGGTAAATGAAATGAAAAAGACCTGGGGTAACAGTGCAGTCAGATACAAAGTTTTCTGAGCACTGCAGACATGCTGCTCAGACAGTTCATTGGGTAAATGATATACAGGAAATTTGCTATCAGGGAGAAGGTGCCAATTATCCCAAAGCAGGATGTATCTTGAGTACTACATACAGGTCTGGAGGACTTCCCTGCATCTGTTCCAGCAGTTCTACATTTTAGGAAGGATGTAGAACTGCTGGAACAGGTGCAGGGAAGGGAAGCAAGATTAGTGAGGGGAACATAAGGACACTCCCAACAAGAAAGGCTTCAGTTCTGCAAATTGCAGCATCTAGGCACCTGCAATATCTGATTGAGGTGTTTAAAGTCTTGAATGGATTGAGTACGCTCAATGTCAATGACATTCTTCCTCTTGCTGAGACTACACACATGAGGGGGCATAAATTCAAATTGAGGAAGGATAGTTGCAGAAATTTTCTTTCAGCTAATGGGAGTTTGATTGTTGGAACAATCAAAAAATCAACTGGGTAATTTGAATAAATTTAAGGAAGAACTAGACAAATTCTTAGAGGGCATCGAAGGGTGTGATGGGTAAGTTTTCTTTCTTTTTTTTTTTTTTTTTTGCTGATGCACTATAAGCTTGCTTTATTACATCATTTGTCACTACTAAACTGTTGCAAACAAGAATTTTTTTTTCTTGTAGCTGGACAAGTCTGTAATTATCAACAACACTACTTTGCCATGTACATATAAATAGTTCAATAATTTTATATTGTGAGAAGATATACTGTTTGCAGAAAAACTTAACCAACACAAAAGGGTGAACAATTTTTGAATTCTAAAGGCATATTTTGAAAAATATTTGATTGACAAATGTTTGCTCAACTGATGAAGTCAGCTATAATAGGTTGCAATGAGGGATTTACAGCATTTAAAAAAAAAAAAAAAATACACAAAGATTTTGGCACTCACTGTATAATTCAGCAACATCTTATTGCCAAAAGCTTAAGCCCATCATGCTTTACTTAAAAGATAAGTGCAATAAATATGATTAAAATCATTTCCAAGAATGATCAAAATAGTATTTCACCATAAAGAAAAACAAAATCGGTATTTAAGTTTGTATACTTTTAGTAGCTGGTGCACAGGTAAATCAAAATGGAGAACAATAAAAATTAAAGAACTTTGATTTGCATAGAGTAAAATCTGTCTTGAATTAAATTTTGTAATGGATATTAGCCATGGAGTGCCAGAAGCTTTCGCTGCACCAGAGGAAAAAAAAAAAAAAAGATAAGAAAACAGACAAATTATGCACTTCCCTCCTCACATAGGTAACTGTCAGCCTCAAACTACCTGCAGAAGCAACTTGTTCCAGTAACCAACAACTTGCTGGCTAAAAGAAAACTTTCTACAATCTAGTCTAAACCGCTTCCCCTGTAATTTGAATTTATGGCCCCTAGTTCTGGCATTCTGTATAAAATTAAAAATTTCACCTTCATTCATTTTACTACCCCCCCCCCCCCCAGCATTTTATAAACCTCAATCAGGTCTTCCCTAAGGTGCTGGTTGCCAAGCTCTATAGACCACATAATCAAAGTCTTTCCTTTTACAATCATTCTTTTAACGATCTCACTATGCAAGCTGTCTGTCTCTCTTATATTCCAAGTGCAGTCATACAACTACCTTATACAGTGGGATTATGACCTCCCTATCTCCACAGGCTACTGTACGATACATCATCTACAGGACTTTATGGACTTTACTGGCCACCTGTTTACACTGCTCAGAGAACTTAGTATCCACTTATATCATAACTGATGATTCAACCTAAGTCACTAAGTGTATAAGTTAATTTTGGATTGCTTTTCTCCAAGTATGTATAACACACTGCATTTTGCTGCATTAAAACATAGCTGCCACTTTTCTGACCATTCTTGAAGCTTCTTCAAGTCATCCTGAAGGAGTGCTGCTTGGAACCAATCATTAATGATTCCCCAATCTTCACATCACACCCTCTATCCTTTTATTGATGTTTATGAAAATCAGAAACAACAGTTCCAAAAATCGGTCCTTGGGGAACCCCAATTTTGACGTTACACCAATCTGAAAAATATCCATTAATAACAGCCCTGCAGTTCATCTTAGAATCTTGGCAGTAATCTCCCAACATATTACAGCTTATATTGTAACCTCTCATGAAGGACTGAGTCAAATGCCTTGCTACAATACAAATAAACTGTCAAAATCGTTCCCTACATCTAGCTTGTGAGTAACTGTGTCAAAATAGCTTAGAACTCTCTCTTCACTTTTAGAACTGCCTTTATGTATTGGCAATATATTGACAGTTCTCCAGTCCAAAGGAATCTCTCCCAAGTCCAATGATGCCCTCATCATTAACCTCAATGCACTCTGGTCGCCTCCCACAAAATTACTGAGTATATGCCATCAATTCCAGGAACCTTACCTAACTTTAGGCTCAAAATTTTTGTAATAAACAATCTGAAATTTCAGAATAAGTGCTAATTTCATGCTTGCCAGTTTCAGTTGTACAGCTTCTCCTCTCCTCACCATAACGGATTTTTGGTGGCAAAGATCAATGCAAAGTACTTATTAAATTCATCAGTAACCTTAATATTAGCTGGATTATCTAAGACATTCCCCACACCTTGTACATAAGGGTCCAATCTAAATTGTTTTCTTCTTCATATTCACATACGTTAAAAACTCATTGTCCTCATTCTTTGCTCTCATAGACAGTGCTTTCTCACACACGGCCTTGGTTGTCCTAGCCTTTTCTACAGTACTATTACAGATCAACTCGTAGCTGTTGTAGGCTTCAGTACTTTCATCACTTTGTAACTTCCCCATACCATCTTTTTCAGCTCTATCCATATTCATCCATTTTGCCATCCTCGTCATGCTTTATTTTCTTGATATATATGCATTCATTACTTGTGTGATTATTGGTTTACAGGTATTCAATAATTCTAATATATGAGCCGTGACAATAAATTTTCCAGACTGGTGCTGTTGCGTTCATGTTTGATGAGTTTGAAAAATAAATGGAGCAACATGTTGTGGTTCAAACTTCCTGTTTTGTTAGTAGTGTTAACACTCCATGTCACAATTTTGAAATGGAGCAACAAATGAATATCAAATTTTGCTTTAAACTGGGAAAATCTGCAACAGAAATGTATGAAATTTTAAAAACTGTTTATGGTGATGAAATGTTAAGTCACCCCAATGTGTTTAAATGGTATAAGCAGTTCAAAAATGGATGTGAGGATGTTCATGAAACCCAAGAAGTGCCGTCAGTCAACTTCCTTAAAATGAGGACAGAGTTACAAAAGTTCGAGTAAATTGTGGCAAGAGATTGTCATTTCATCCTCAGAATGATGTCTGATGAGTTGGATATATAAGGGGAAGACTCATCAAATTGTACATGAAGATTTAGATAAAAGGAAGGTCTGTGCAAAATTTGTGCCACACAGCCTCACTAATGAGCAGAAGCAACAAAGAGCATCATCATATGTAGAATTCATCCAAACTTATAAAGCCAATCCTAATTTCCTTGACTGTATTTTCAATGGAGATGAATGTTGGGAGTTTCAATACGACCAGATATGAAGTGAAAACAAGCATCAGGTATGCAATAAACTTCAAAATCATCGCCAAGGCCCAAAAAGTTTTGTTTCCAGAAGTCCAGGATGAAGTCAGTGCTGATCATGTTTTTGGATTTGACAAACAGGATCTGATTCACAATTCACAAGGAATTTGTGGCTAAAGGAGAGAGAGAGAGAGTGAATGCTGCATTCTATGTAAAGGTGCTTCAAAACTACTACAGTGAGGCCGCAATTCTGAGAGGAAGGCAGCTGGTTCTTGTTGCATGACAATGCCCCTTGCTCATTCTGCACTTGTTGTGAAGGTTAGTTTGTTATTTGTTATTTGGGTTTTAAGAACATTAGCAACTAAGGCCATATTGCTCCGGCATATGCGGTGGTCATTTCCTGACCTTTCCGCATCCTCCGTACTTGGTGGTGACAGGCTCGAACCCCGGTCTGATCAAGAAGCGTGTGCTAAGCACTGCTGCTCCTTCCCACCTGGCTACGCGTTGTGAAGGTATTTCTGATGAAACATGGTACTGTACAGCTCAATCATCCACGTGCTCTCCTGATCTAGCACTGACAGATCTCTTCCTCTACCCCAACGTGAAAATTATCCTCATGTTACAAGGTGTTGAAGACAAACAAAAAACATAACCACGTTTCTCTTTGAATGTCTTCACTAACTTTTTTCAGAAACTTTTACAATGTTGTAATAAATGCATTGAATCAGGTGGTGATTACTTTGAATAAAAATAAAACTACAGTTGAGCTCCTTCATTCATGTTCTTTTTATTGCACCAGTCCAGTAACTTTATTGCCACACCTCATATTCTCTCTGCCTCTGCAATCTATCCAATTCATGGATGCCATAGTTCCCTTTTCTGAAATTAAAATTAAAGTAGTTAATGCCTTTATACTACTGCAACATTTTTGTTTATCTTCCAACTAACAACTGCATAATCTCTGCCTGCCAATGGTTCCTATACTGTAAGCCCTGTGATGCCATCAGATTCGTGAGTAAATTATACATATTTTTTAAAGAAATATGGATAATTCTCAGACTTTTAGCAATATTTCCTACGCACGTTTTTTTGGTCATTCAATAGGTGTCCTTATCAGCATTTGCAATTACTAAAGTTGGTTAAAAAGAATCGTTTTTACTTGGTTCGAATAATTTAAAAAATTTAACACAGCTAACTTACAACTTCAAGGCAAGCAACACTCACTGACTGCAAAAATGTTACACTGATATTCATTGCCAAATTGGATTTGTTCTAACAAAATATCCCATCTTGCAAAGAGACTTGAAAGTGCATGCAGAGATGGTAATTCAATTCTTCGGAAATTCGCATGATTTGGATGTTGAATACTAAAAGATAATAGAAGTACTTCATGATGAGCAATGTAATGCCAATTTTGACCAATGTGGATAATGTAACTTTGCCAGAACAAAATCAGTTTGTTTGTTTGTTTGTTTGTTATTAGGAGCATTAGCAACTAAGGCCATATTGCTCCGGGATATGCGGTGGTCATTCCCTGACCTTTCCGCTTCCTCCGTATTTGGTGGTGACGGGCTCGAACCCCGGTCTAATCAAGAAGCGTGTGCTACGCACTACTGCTCCTTCCCACCTGGCTACAGAGGCGCCAACAAAATCAGTAGCAAGCTTCAAGTTTGTAAGGGTCAAAGAACCCTTACAAGCTCAAATCTTGCCGCTGATTCCTTGGTTAGAAGGCACAAAGAATGCAATAAAATGTCTGTCAGATGTATCTTTTAATATTTGTTTTGGAATTAATAAACATGGTTAAATTTGACATCTTTTTGAACATTTATTTTATCAAAAATTATATTTTTAAGTTGACAGGAAAAGTAGGTGATGAAGTTATTCTGAATCACAAAATAAAATAAAAGTGGGCAGTGGATCAAAAAGGTTGAAGACCACTAGTCACCAACAACAATGTCCCTACTGCAGGACTTACTTCTTTATTGGAAAGAAAGGGGGGGGTAAGTTTGTCAAACAGTCACCTCATTTTCAGCACAGGAATGGTGATGTTAACTTTTTTTTTTGATAACACAGACCACTCCTAATATCCTGTTTGCTTCAATGTCAAATTCTTATAACATTTTAAAGGACCAACAACAGATGTGTAAAAAAGTGAAACTGCTTTGGATGCTTATTTGGGAGCAATGTTTCATTCTAACACTTTCTGTGAATAACCAGACTTGAACCTAGCGAACAAGTTTATAATAAAATACTTTTAAGAAAGTATTTTATTACTGTAGTCTCAAGGGTATTTCCTTGTTTTACAAAAGTCTTTTTCTATATATATATATATATATATAGAGAGAGAGAGAGAGAGAGAGAGAGAGAGAGAGAGATATTCACAATTTGTGGATGAAGTATCTAGATCAGATTTCTGGGTGGGGTTGATTAAGGTATTTAAGGTTTTGAACAGTTTAACTACACTAAATGACTGAGATATTTTAGAATTAGAGACATAAATTTAAGGCAGAGTTGGACAGATATGTGGATGGATTTGAGAAGTGTTTATTTTTATTTTTTTTTAAACAAAACCAACACTAATTTGGTTTTATAGAAACTAATGTGTCTTCATTTCTAGATGCAATGTCCTGCAAGATGCAATTTTAGAAATTTCATCATATCCAAAATAAAATAAATATGTATATAAAGTAAATGCATTTTAAATATATTACCTTTTCAATACAATTCGCATCTTGTACATTATTTATTGGCATTATTTCACAATACAATTTCCTTGATTCTTCTTCATATGTTAATTTTTCACATTCATTGAAAATACTATCTTTCTTCTCTTCAGGAACTTCATTTTTGAGAGACACTGAATCTGAAGATGAACATAACAGAAGTGGCATTTGGCCAAAATCACAAGGTGACATTTTTGTTACTACTGAGCAATTTATGTCTTTTACCTGAGTAATGGAAATATGAGGAGATGAATTTTCCATGGCAGTGGACAGTGATGTGCAATCTTCTGAATAACATTTAACAGAGGACGACATTTCAGATGTATCACATGAGCGAGAAGCGGGATCAATCTCTGGGGGCATCTCTTTCATTATTTTTTCTGATAAATTACTCTCAGTTAATAAGGTGCTAATAGGCTGTAGTAAAATGGCAGTGTTTGAAGACACCACAGCATCTGTCACTGAGCTGCTAATTTTTGCACTTTTAGTGGCTGCTTTGAAGGTAGACAAACTATTATTATTAAAAGTGTCACCATGAAGTATATTTTTATCAAGATTATCAGAAAATACATGTTGATGAAGGTGCATTACGTCACTAAATATCTCTTTCTCATTATAAAAATTTGGTTTATATTTTACAGGATTACTATGTGGTTTCATGCTCTTTGAAACCATGTTTAATTTATTAGGGTTATTATCACAATTATTCCTTTGGGAATGCTCTGCTTTGTGATGATAACTGCAGCTACCACTACTGTCTGCTTCTACATAGTATGGAGACAGATCATTAGAATCTGGATTTAATTCATGTTTACTTAGATTGGAGTTCAGCTGTGAATATACTTTGACTCCAGTTTCATACACAGCTTCATTACAAGTAGGATCATTCTGATTTAACTGCCTATTAAATTCATAATTATTGGACTGTGACCATTTCACACATTTCTCTTCTTCCACCTTGATGGCATATTCACAAATCTGACGTTTAGGTTTGGAAGCTTTGTTGATAAATTCACACCCACTCTTAAAATTAGTTTTGACTTGTTTTTTATTACTATCTTTATATGACAAAGAGTCATATTTTTCTTCTTCAGACTTTACAGCATATTCACAAATCTGAACTTTTGGTTTTGAGTTTTTGTTGATAAATTCACATCCACGCTCACAATTATTCTTGTCTTGTTTTTTACTGCTATCTTTATATGACAGGGAACCACATTTCTCCTTGGACTTCACAGCATATTCAGAAAGTTGAACTTTAAGTTTTGAAATTTTGTTGGTAAATTCACATCCACTCTTAAAATCAATTTCGTCTTGTTTTTTACTGCTATCTTTATATGACAAAGAGCCATATATCTCTTTTTCAGGTTTCACAGCATATTCACAAGTCTGAACTTTGGGTTTTGATATTTTGTTGGTAAATTTACATCCACTCTTAAAATCAATTTTATCTTGTTTTTTACTACTATCTTTATATAGTAAGGAACTATGTTTCTCTTTTTCAGACTTCACAGCATATTCACAAATCTGAACTTTAGATTTTGATATTTTGTTGATAAATCCACATCCATTTTCCGAATTAGTTTTGTCTTGTTTTTTAGTGCTATCTTTATACGACAAAGAGCCACATTTCTCTTCTTCAGACTTCACAGCATATTCACAAATCTGAACTTTGGGTTTAGAGATTTTGCTACTAAATTCATATCCATTCTCACAATTAGTTTTATCTTGTTTTTTGCTGCTATTTTTATATAGTAAGGAACTATGTTTCTCTTCTTCAGACTTCAGACGATAATTACATTTTTGAACTTTAGGTTTTGAAATTTTGTTGATAAATTCACGTCCACTCTTATAATTAGCTTCATCTTGTTTTTTACTACTATCTTTATATGATAAAGAGCCATATTTCTCTTCTTCAGATTTCACACATTCACAAATTTTAACTTTAGGTTTTGAAGTTTTGTTGATAAATTCACATCCATTCTTAAAATTGGTTTTGTCTTGTTTTTTACTGATATCTTTACATGACAACGAATCATATTTCTCTTCTTCAGACTTCACAACATCACAAATCTGAACTTTTGGTTTTGAGATTTTGTTGATAAATTCATATCTACTTTCACAATTAGTATGGTCCTGTTTTTCACTGCTATCTTTATATGAAAAGGAACCACATTTCTCTTTTTCGGACTTCACAACATATTCAGAGAGCCAAACTTCAGGTTTTGAAATTTTGTTGATAAATTCACATCCACTCTTAAAATCAATTTTGTCTTGTTTTTTACTACTATTTTTATATGACAAAGGGCCACATTTCTCTTCTTCAGAATATTCACAAAACTGAACTTTTGGTTTTACTATTTTGTTGATAAATTCACATACACTCTCACAATTACCTTTGTCTTGTTTTTTACTGCTATCTTTATATGACAAAGAGGCACATTTCTCTTCTTCGGACTTCAAAGCATATTCACAGATTTGAACTTGGGATTCTGATATTTTGTTGAGAAATCCATATCTGTTCTCACTATTAGTCTTGTCTTGTTTTTTACTACTATCTTTATATGACAAAGAGCCATCTTTTCTTATTAAAACATCTTCTAGTTTTGAATACAATTTCTTCTGATTATGGAGAATGTTATCCAAAACATTAAAAGTTGAATGACTAGTTGCATTTCTGAAAGAGAGATGAAAATATATGAATAATAAAAATAGATATTACATAAACTTTTTTTATCATCTCAGAATGAGTTACAGATGATATGAAATTACAGTGTGAATGTTAATAATGTACAAATGAAGATATTTGGCAGATTAACAATGCATAATTATTATGAAAATTTAAGAGAAATAATTCCTAATTAAGAGCAATAATACCTAATGCAGATAAACAATTATAAGTCACATTTCACTGTGCACAAAGCGCTTCTTGATTAGACGGGGGTTCGAGCCCATGACCACCAAATGCGGAGGATGCGAAAGGTCACAAAATGACCACCACGTATCCCTGAAACAATATGGCCTTAGTTGCTAATGCTCCTAAAAACCAAATAACAAACAACAACAAACTGTGCACAATAAATACATTTAATAAGAATCTAGAGCTTTACATATAAAAAACTATAAACTACACATCATGACCCCTAGTTCGCCTAAAGAATGGAGACCCAATTTGTCACTTGACCCATTCATGTTCTCATACACGGTCACAGTTCATTCATAAACTTTTTAACCCTTTGTCTAATATTTGCTTGAAAACATGCTAAAACAGAACCACACGGACAAATAAATTTTGTAAATAACTTATTTTAACTTCCTACTGAAGAAGCCCACAAGATAGAAATCAATGTATAGTTTCATTAGTAAAGTTTCAAAATCCTATTAAATGTACCCATTCTATGCAGGGATGTCTTAATAATAATAGAGCAAATGTAATGTTAAGACTATTGACACAATGTAGATGGTTGCTGACAAATAGAAGAATTTGTCACTTCTCATAATGAAGTGTGGTTGATTTTCTCACACGAGGCTGCATGTTGTATATGACTTAAAAATAGCACAAATGGTTAAAAAGCACTTTTATACATATACAGTACATGTATGAATTATTCATACACATACAAGTAGTTTCAAAGAGGGCTTTTAATTCAAAAACCTAATACACAGTTGGACTATGGCCTATATGACAGCCTCAATATGCCTGGGCACATTTTCTAACAATTTCCATTAAATGCTGGCTGGAATTTCCCCCCATTCCTGCTGAAAAGCAGATTCCAAGCCAGTTTGAAAGAAGGCTGTTTTAACTGCAGCCTAATCTAGTGCTCCAGTTTATCTTGCAGGTGTCTATTGAGGTGCAGACTCTAAGCTGGCTAGACCAACTTTTCAACATCAATATTCACAAATCAATCCTGAATGGCACAGAACATTGTTGTGCTAATACTGACAGGGCCTGTACTTGTAGTATAGATAGCACATACTGTTTATATTTGCCAAGTCAATCATGTACTTTGTGGTTTCAGGAACTGCCACCAACAGAATAAGTCTGAAGCAACCCCACACCATCAAATCACCTCCATCAAACTTCAGGACTGAGATGGTACACTATGACACAAGGCACTCTCCAAGGCAATTTCCATACCTAAACACATCCATCAAATTCATCAAAATCAATATTGTGTATTACTGAGATTCGTTTACTTATAAAAACTCTAAAAGGAAGGGGATGAATCTGATTGGTCCACTTGATATCGATGATTTGACTGTTGATGATCCTGCTCAGATAGCAAACAAACTGAATGAGTATTTTGCATCTACATTCACACATGAGGAATTATTAAGGTTGGAAAATGCCACAAGGTTATCAAATTGTAACAGGGTGCTTAATGATTTTGTAATAACTGAGAACAAAGTGGAGGATATTTTGTTGAAGTTAAACATAAGAAAGGCACCTGGGGTGAATGTGATCTACCCAGTTATATTAAAGGAGGCAGCAAAGGAAGTAAGCAAACCCTTAGTCATAATTATGAGAGCATCCTTGGACTCAGGGGAGATCCCCACGGACTGGAGATGTGCAAATGTGTCCTCAATTCACAAAGGGGATCAAAGGGTGACAAGTAATTACAGACCTGTTAGTTTGACTTCTGTTCCAGGGAAAATAATGGAGTCATTGGTTAAAGAAGCATTGCAGAATCATCTAGACAAGACAGCAGTAATAATTCAGCCACAGCATGGGTTTGTCAAGGGGAAGTCTTGTGTTACCAATTTCATTGGATAGTATGATGTGGTGACAAAGAAACTGGATGCAAAAAATAACTTTGATATCATATACTTGGATTTCAAGAAATCTTTTGATACTATTGCACATGGAAGACTACTGTACAAATTGGAGAATCGCGGCATTAAGCACAAGTTGCTACAATAGATAAAAGGATGGTTGAGTGGGAGAAGACAGAGAGTGGTAATCAATGGGTGCTGCTCTTCTTGGACTAATGTTATTAGTGGAGTCCCACAGGGTTCGGTATTGGGTCCACTGTTGTTTTGTATATTTATCAATGATATTGATGAAGGTATATCAGGCTTAGTATCGAAGTTTGCAGATGATACAAAGGTTGTCAGGGTTAACAACAGTAAAGACACTATGCTACTCCAACTGGATTTAGATAAGTTGAGAAAATGGGCTAAGTGCCAACTGAAGTTTAACCTTGACAAATGCAAAGTACTGCATATGGGTAAAAGTAACCCCAGAGAAACGTACCAACTGTGTGGTACTACACTTAAGGAGGTAGAAAATGAAAAAGACCTGGGAGTAATTGTGCAGTCAGATATGAAGTTTTCTGAGCAATGCAGACAGGCTGCCAGGGTCATGGGGTGTTGTCAATAATATACATGAATTTTGTTAGCAGGGAAGAGGAGGTGATTGTCCCTCTGTATAAGGCAATGGTCAAGCCACGCCTTGAGTACTGCGTGCAGGTCTGGAGGAATCATTTTAGGAAGGATGTAGGTTCATTCCCCTCAACAAGATTGGTGAGGGGAATGAACGGATCCTCTTACCAGGAGAGGCTTAAGTTCTGCAAATTGCAGCAGCTGGAGACTAGGCACCTGCGAGGTGATCTGATTGAGGTGTATAAGGCCTTGAATGGGTTGAGCACGCTAAATTCTGATGGGATTCTTCCACTTGTTCAGGTTATGAACCTGAGGGGGCATAAATTGAAATTGAGGAAGGACAGATGTAGAATAGAAGTGCAGAAATTTGCCTTTAGCCAGCGGGTGGTTAATTGCTGGAACAAACTTCCATCTGTCATTGTGGAAGTTGATAGGTTAAATAAATTTAAGGAGGAACTGGACAAATATTTAGAGATTGTTTTGTAATTTTTTTTTTTTTTTTTGAATGATGCTGCATAAGCTCATACGCTTGCTTTCTTGCATCACATGCCACTACTACTACCACCCTGTAGCATCTTCTACCACTTTTCTAGAATCCACTCCAAATGCTGTTTTGCATTGATGACCACGATGCTGGGCTTGTGCAAAGCTATCCTACCACTAAGCTCAATTTAAGCAGCTCTGAGATGCAGAAGAGTCACAGGCAGTTGTTATAGTCATGTGCATTGAAAGGTTACATGTGACATCTAACCACCATCCCACACTGAAAGTCTGTAAATACTCATCCATGACCCCCCCCCCCACACACAAAAACCCAAATTAAATTTTTTTTTAAAAGTTTGCTGAAAAAAAATTGAACAGGTATACAATATTGACTACACCATTCTGGAATTTAATATATACTGAGTTTCATATAAAAATATTCTATCTCAGTTATTATTTGTAATACTTTTGAAGAACCTTGTTTATTTACATATATATGTATAAACTTCACACCATTTCTTTAAAAGATTTTAAAAAAAGACATTATTTTAAAATTTTAAGATTTTAAAATTATATACAGAGGTAATTTCCTGCTGTGAGCAGAATGCTTCTTATTGATATTGGTTCTTATGATGATTTTTTCATTTATTTTATCAACAGTGTTGCTAATTAGCATTTCAAAATATTCTGATATTTGATTTAATCCACATTTAAATTCAATGACAGTATATATAGACATGTGTATATGTAAGGGCAGCACCTAGAATGTTTGTTCAACTCCGCCTCGTATCTCTATGAAGAATAGTAGCACTATACAAGGGCCAGAAATGTATCTAGTGTAGGTTTTGTGTGTATTATGTGTGTGTTCTGTTATGTTCCTGGCCTCTTGGCTACCCAGAAGCATCAGTCACCTGGACAGATGATTCTGGGTACTCATCCACACCACGGGAAGGTGGGCCAGTCAGAAAAACACGTACCATCTGAAAAGAGACTTGGACCCACTTGGCGTTGGCAGCAGGTGGGCCAGAATCCTCTGGGGGGGCCCATTCCAGAGGGAAGAGGAGGGGAAAAAAAACGTGGTGCTGGTTGTAAAAAAAAAAAAAAAATAAAATAATAAATAACAATAATAAAAAAGCTAGTGGTGCAGGTAAGAATAAAATATAAAAAAATAAGTATGGCAAATTTAGCAAAAAAAAAAAAAAATATATATATATATATACAGATATATATAATAAATAAAATAAAAAATAAAATAAAATAAATATAAAAAGTTTTTTTGAATTTAGCCTCTCTTTTCACCAGTGAAATCTAGGCTGTAGAATCACTTATCTGGTTTTGGTTGGCATTGGCATACAAAGTCTTCTGCTGGGTAAAAATGCAAAGGCCCTGCAGGGAAGAAAGATTCTCTGGAGTCTGGATTAGTTGATCCACCTGGTTTGGGGAGAAGTTGGGAATTCCTCTCCAAAGTTGATCTCTGAGATCCTCATGCAAGTCACAATCAAAAAGAAGATGGTATCAGTTTTCTTCAGCTCCACAAAAGCATAGGTCAGTAGAAGTCACTAGAAGTCCCAGTTGGTATAGCTTTTCATTCAGGGAGCTGTGGCCAGTCACCAAGAAGGACGTCTCAAGGCTGAGAGAGAACCAGGATCTTGTGGTTTTGGTCACTGCAAACTGCAAATACTACCTTGGGGAGGAATCTCTTCATTACTGTGCCTTGTGGCGATGTATTCCATCTGGTTTGCCAGATGTTGACCAGTTCATTGTAACATTGTGTTTTTTCACATTTTACATCTGCAGAGAAATTAAACTCAACATCCAGCATACAGGCTGGTATTTTCTTTTTGATTCTGAAGCAGAGCCTGCGGAAAACTGTAAACAAATCAAGTGGGAGAGTTCCCGCAATTACCTGAATAGCTGCCATGGAGACAGTCCTGCAGGTTCAGTGGGTGGCCAAGATCGATCCTCTTTGAATGGAATTGAGTTTGTTTCTCATTTTTATAATAACTGCATGGTGGAACTGCACGCTGGCAGCATAAGTTACAATGGGTAGGAATACTGCTTTGCAGTATAGCAATAACATTCTCTTGAACAAACCCCAATCACTTCGGGAGACTCTGAGAATGGAGGCAGAAAAACCTTTTAACTTTGGTGCTGAGGTGTGGGAAGAAGCAGAGTTTGTGGGCAATGGTGATCCCAAAGGCCCTTGCCTGCATAACTAAGGGCAGTTGCACACCCGAGATCTTGACTTGCAGGGGGTCTCCGCAGGTCAAGTTTGTTCTTGAAGGTCATCATTTTGGATTTATGTGGAGCTTGTTTAACCTAGTTCAGATGGAGAGATTGGACAAAACATGGTGCAGTGTAGAGCATGAGTTTCCAGACTTGATGTTGGTGAGATTGTCCACAAATACTACAATTTTTGTGTTGTCAAAGGAGTTACCTAGCCAATTTTGGAGAACCATGTTCCAGACTAGGGGTCCCAGGACTGAGCCCTGAGGACAACTTCAGTAGACAGGCCTTGTGATCTGAAGAAATTTTGATTTTACTACTACGGAGTGCTCTGAAAAGTAGTTCTGGAACAGCTTGTACAAATTGGAAGGGCATCTGGTGGCACAGAGATGTTCAAGGGCACTTTCCCACCAGTGTCAGAGGCTCTCTTGAAGTCAATGAAAATAGCTAGTTCATATTTGGAGGTAGAGTTCTCCAGGTGAAGGACCAGATCAAAGAGGGCTCCTCACAGGAGGGGCCCGGTGTGAAGCCATACTGGGATGGGAAGATTAAATCCTGCGAAAAGAACAAAGTGGTAACTCTGAGGGCCATTAAATGCTCTAATATTTTTCCAAGGTTTGCCAAAAGTGCAATAGGTCTAAAAGACCATGATTCAGTTGAGGGCTGATTTGGATTTTTAATGAGCTGGAGCAGCACCTCTTTCCAACAATTAGGGAATTGACTGTCTCAAAGACACTTGTTGAACAGAAGCAAAAGATGTGATGGCCTTAATTTATAGAACCTGAGGATGAAGACATATTCAATAAGATACATGCCCAGACATTTCCTGGATTAATTTTTTTCAGTACTGCATCCAGCTCCAGCATGATAAAGGAGTCAACTCAGGACAGAGTAGTAATTAGCGTTTTGTGCTTGAAGATCAACATGTTTGGGAAGATCTTCCAAGGGGATCATCACAGTTGGGAAAAGATTATCCAGAATGAGATTGACAGAATCGAGCCAATTAGTTGATTCATTCATTCCTACGACCACAGACCCCAAGATGTCTGAGGTAAAGGTCTTCTCCCTAGTAATTTTGTGTAGTCCAGAATGGAAAGTGGGAAGTCATGCTCGATTGATCCATCAAAGGCTGCCCAGTCAACTGATTCTGTGAAGAAGTGGACAAAGTCAGGCATTCTGGAATGAGAGGGATGGACAGAACTGGCAAGAGTGACATGAAATAGGATGACCCTATGATCACTCAGCATCCAGTCAGGGATAGTGGCCCAGTTAATGATCTGAGGCTCAGATCATTGGTGGTGATAGTAATATCTATGTTAGATTGCCCAGTAGAACTGCAGTAAGTGGGGAGTTGGTTGGGTTGATTGTGGATTGCCAAATTCTGGGTGAGAATAAGATGCTCCAGGAGAAGCCCACAAGGGTCCGAGGAATACCTGTATCAGAATTGGGATTTTGCATTAATATCAGAGGTTATAAGCATGGATTTAGAACCAAAAAAGTTCAGAGCAAACTCAAGATAGTTGAGATTCTTCTATGTCCATGGAAGGTGGACAGTAGAGTGAAATTAGGTAAAACATGAATGAAGCATGAGTGATTTGAACACAGGTAGCAAACCTATTGCAAAGGCCATGGATAACCAACCAGGATGTCCAGCTTGCTGTTGAGGATCACAATACATATCTTTGGGTCATCAGTGGTGGGCTGAATTACCCGAGTATGGAGGGAGAATCCTGTGACTTTAAACAAGTTATGAAGTTGTATTCTGGAAAAATATGATACCTCTAAAAACATAATTTCCCTTGATGGGTGACAGATTAATGGTTGTAAAAATCCCACCAATCATTGCAAGTTTAAACTATTCTTTCTTCCATCTTTTTTCTCCAAATCTCTGGTACTATGTTTGCTCATGTCATGCCCCTGAGGAACTGCTTTTCAAGGTTACAAGGTTTTCAAGGTAACGATGTCCATTTCCACTTGCAGTCTTCCAAACCCCATGTACTTTTTCTGACAGAATCTCAGTTATCGGTTGATTCAACTATTGCTCATCTCAGATGTCCAAATTATTCGCTGTATGATTCCTTTCGCCTCAAAGGTGGTAGTTGTGCATACGCCCATTCTGATATTCCCTATCAGAGACTTGGCAATTTGGAATCTCCTCTCTTTGATCTTCTCTGGCTTAAAATCTCTCTACCTCATTGTGTCAAATTCATCTGTTGTCTCTACCGTTCTCCCAATTCCATGAATCACTTGGAGCTCTTTGACTTCCTCTCTTTGCAACTTGACTTTCTCCAGTACAACTTTCCTAACAGTGAGGTAATTTTCCTTGGTGATTTTAATGTTCACAACTCCAGCTGGCTTCCATTTTCTAGCCACACCGACCCAGCAGGTCGAGATGCTGACGCTTTTGCAATTACTAATGACCTTGCACAGATTGTTCATTTACCTACAAGAATACCGGACAATCCTAATCACACAGCCAATACGCTTGATCTTTTTCTCACAAACAACCCTTCTAAGTACAAGGTCGAAGTGAGAGGTCCTTTAGGCACTTCAGATCACAACTTGGTGATTGTCTCTTCTCCAATGGAACCTTTATCTCATGGCTATTCCCAACCTCGTGTTGTTTGGCATTACAAGAATGCAAAATGGGATGACCTGCAAGACTTCTTTTCTTCTTTTCCTTGATCGGATTACTGTTTCAAAACTTCTGATGTCAACGTTTGCTCAGATCGTGTCAGTGAAATTATTCTTGCAGGAATGGAATCCTTTATCCCACACTCCACTTTAAAATCTCATCCTTTATCTAAACCTTGGTTTTCCAATAAATGTGCTAAGGCTGTTCAAGAGAAGAATGTTGCATATCGTAATTGGCTTGTTTCTAATTCTTCAGTTTCATTTTCTGCCTACACCAAAGCTCGCAACAATTGTAAAGCAGTTATTAATCAGTCCAAACTAGAGTTTGAACAGGCTAAGAGTAGAAAACTTGCTTCTTGCCCTAATAGCCGAGCATTCTGGTCTCTTGCCAAAGCTATTGGCCGCAACTTTTGCCCATCTCTGCTCCCACCTCTGTCAAAACCAGATGGTTCTGTTGTCACTTCAGCCAAGGATAAAGCTGACCTGCTAGCATCCCATTTTTCTTCGAGCTCATGTATTAATGATCTTGGTAAAACACCTCCCACCATTCCTAACACACTCCATTCAATGCCTCCTGTGGTCTTCCATCAAAAGAATATCAGAAGGATTTTGATGAATCTTGATGCTAAGAAAGCTCCAGGTCCTAATGGTATTTCTCCACTTGTTCTCAAAACCTGTGCTCCTGAACTTACTCCTATTCTTTGTGGCCTTTTTTCACTTTCTTATTCCAAAGGTGTTTTTCCTTCTGCTTGGAAATTTGCTCATATCCAGCCAGTTCCTAAAAAGGGTGACAAATCCCTCCCATCCAATTATTGTCCCATTGCAATTACTTCTACTCTTTCTAAAGTAATGGAGAAATCAATTAACTGCCAACTCTTAAACTACCTAGAAACCTTCCGTCTGATCAACGATAGCCAGTATGGATTCCGTCAGTGTCGATCCACTGGTGATATTCTGGCTTATGTTACCCATTTATGGACTAATTCAATGGAAAAGTTTGGTGAAACATAAGTAGT
The DNA here is from genome assembly GCF_048544385.1 of Mastigoproctus giganteus. Taxonomy (NCBI): domain Eukaryota; kingdom Metazoa; phylum Arthropoda; class Arachnida; order Uropygi; family Thelyphonidae; genus Mastigoproctus; species Mastigoproctus giganteus. The sequence goes on from NC_143588.1 coordinate 81,752,692, forward strand.
TCCTCTTGACATCTCAAAGGCTTTTGATCGTGTTTGGCATAAAGGTCTTCTAAACAAGCTTCCATCTTATGGTTTGCCAACTGTTTTTAGTAATTGGTTATCCAGTTTTCTCTCTGATCGCTCACTGAGGGTGATGGTAGATGGCTCTCTGTCTTCTAACTTCTCCACTAATGCCGGTGTCCTCCAAGGTTCAGTTTTTTCTCCCCACTCTTTTCCTCTTGTATATCAATGACCTTCTTCCATTGACTGAAAATCCTATCCATAGTTTTGCCGATGATAGCACATTGCATTCAACTTTCCATTTTGAGAAACCTTGTCCTGCTCAATCAGCTTCAACTTCTCGAAAATCTGCTGCCAATTCCTTAAATGCCGATCTTCAGGTAATTCTCCAGTGGGGCAAAGACAACTTAGTTGATTTCAACCCTTCTAAAACTCAGTCTTGTCTTATATCTTGCAAAAAGGATTCTTCTGCTTCTATGCTTATCTTTAGTGACACTCCGATTTCTAGGCAAAATGATATATCTCTTTTGAGGATTACCCTGACTTCTAATCTCTCTTGGCACAAGCACATTACAAATATTGCTTCCTCTGCATCTAAAAAACTTGGTTTTCTCTTTCGCTCTCGGCGTTACTTTTCTTCCAAACAGATGCTCACTCTGTATAAATCGGAAATCCGCCCTGCCATGGAATATTGTTCCCACATCTGGGGTGGTGCCCCCAAAACCTCTCTCAGGCTTCTTGATTCCATTCAGAAGAGGGCAGTTAGGTTAATTAATGATTCATCTCTAACAGAGTCTCTCCACTCGCTTTCTCATAGACGCACTGTTTCTGCTGCATGCCTCTTCTACAGATACTTCCATGGGCACTATTCTTCTGAATTGGCTTCTATAATTCCCGCTCTCTCTTTCAAAACAGTTCGAACACGGGCCGCCACCAGCCAACATCCATTTACTGTCCAACTTCAAACCCACAGATCCAACTTTTCATCTTCCTCATTTATTCATTCAACTGCCATTTTCTGGAACAACCTTCCTTCACACGTTTTTCCTGAACGTATGAAGTGCAATGTCAACAAATATCTTCTTTCGTCTTCTCAACCTCCAACCCAAGCACGGTACTAAGTACTATAGGTTCTAATACCTCTCGTGTTTGGGGTTCACATAAAAAAAAAAAAAAAAAAGGACATTTACATTTAAGTGAGGCCAAGTTTTGGTAAATTTTAGTGGTATTACTGATTCCTTTGTGTTTTATATTCATATTAAACTAATTACATAACTGTGATTAGTTTTTAAACCAGATAATTAGTACAAAAATTAAATATTTCACGTGCCCATCAAAAGTGTGATAATCAGTTTCTGATAAGGTGCTGAAGGTAATATTAAAGTGTAAGGTAAACAATTGTATAACTGCCCACAGCAGCTTACAGTTAAATTTTGTAGAAAACTTTTGTATTTATATAACTGGCATGTAAATAATAAAACACCAATTTTGAAGGGCTTCCCTTATTATGTGAGCTGCTTTCCAGCTCTCACCATAAGGGATGCAAGCTGAAAAGCATACCAATCACAGCTCAAGTGATTGGTAAGTTCTAAAAAGTCTTTTGTTATGCTCTTGCCTGCTAACGGCAAAGGTCTGCTTGCCAGACTTGGAGGACAAAACACAAGTGAACCTCTGCCATCATCAAGAGGAATCAGACAAAGATGTCACAAAAAACTTTTAAAAACTGCCCCATCACTTTAACCACTTACTAAGAGATGAAAAACAGTTCCCAACATAAATTAGAATAAAACAAACATATGATTTATTTTAATCTCAGTTTTATTATTTACATGCCAGTTACCTAAATACAAAGGTTTTCTCTTATAACTAAGCTCCTATGGGCATTTATTTTTATACAACTGTTTATCATTAAATCCTTATCAAATCAAGCATTACGGTCTTTTCTAAATTATTAGAAATAATCAAAAATGAAAACTGATGGTTCATAGTAGCTTAAAATTAATTTGCAGTTATTTAAAATTTTAAAGATATTTTGCATATTAAATTAGCATTTTATTAAATATTTTGTTTGTAATTTTAGAGAAATATCAAGCACAGATAGTAATCATGGCATGACTTAGGGGGAAATTGCCATTGGTGACTCATGCTCTTACTACTTGTATATGGTATGTATACAGAACTCTCCAACTAATGGTGATGCATTTCTGTGTAACATATGTTAGGGAGTGGGATAATGTTTAATTTTGAACTAGACTTATATCAGATGAGAGTGCATCTCTGAGAAATGACTGAATGTCTTATTATGGGTGACTAACTATACAGATTTGTGAATTTGTGGATACTTGCCTAAAAGCAGGCTGTTCTTGAAACTACAGTAGAACCCAGATAAGAAGTTTTTCAAGGGACTGGAGGTTTAGAACTTCTTACGATGGAAAACTTCTTAGAAGGGAAAATGACCAAGGGTATGAAATATTAACTACACAAATAAAAAAGATACACATACATAAGTTAAAGATGGTTTTTAAGTACTATTTCAGAATTTATAAATATTTTACTCTGCCTATGGGAAACATTTTTAAACAGGATTTCTAATTGCTTAACATTCTGTTCATTAAACTCATTACCAAGTTGGAAGAATGAGCTCCTTTGGAGTTTCAACATACCTTAAAAGGTCACAATTACATATGAAACAGCAACATCCACTAAGTAATTCTGAACTGTTCACAACCATCAGAACTTAATGTGGTCTACATATCCAATTATGGATATCAATGAAAACAATTGCAATATGTCACTTCCATTATATCAAAATGTTTCAGGGTGAAAGCCTCAGACTACAGAAAATTCACTAATTGAACAAATTGGTGCCAAGCATCATTTTAGTTCATAGTAAACTACCAAAGTAGGTGAAATGGCATCGTTTCTGTTATATCTCATATTGTGAGTGCCTTCACAATGAGTTGCCCCGATATTGAACTACCTCGAATAAGCAATGCTCCGACAATGGATTCTCAAATAGGCAACACTTCGCCAATAGATTCTTGGTGGATACCATCACACCACAACCCCTGGGTGGTGGTATCTGCTGAGAATAAGTAACATTAGTCTTCTCCACTGGCGAAGCACTGCTTATTGGAGGCAATATCAGGGCAACTTGTTGTGAAGGCATTCACAACATGAGATACAAAAACAATGCCATTTCACCTACTTTAATGGTTTACTATGAACTAAAATTATACTTGGCACAAACTTGTTCAATTACCAAATGTTTATATTGTTTAATATTTTTTAATATTAAAAATAAATAATTTCTATATTTAAAAACGTATTAAGTGGGAAAACATCATTATAATAATACACTGTTTATTCTTTATCGTGAACTTTTTATGCAGGAAACTTTTTTAGCTGGGAAACTTCTTATGCGGGAAAATAATACATTACAACATACAGAGTTGAAATTGGGAATTAAAAAACCAAACCTAGTACAACAGGAATTGTACAGGAATAGTACAACAGGAAAAACATGCAGGAATTTCTTATCCGGGTTCTACTGTACTTTATTTTTGAACATTCGTTTCTTGCAGGATGTTGAATTCAACCAAAGTTCTACTTTTAATGATGTAAGCCTAAATCACATAACCAACAATTTTTTATGGAAATGCAGGGCCTGATCCAGGCTATCTTAGTACCCTAGCAATGACATATACTAGTTCTCTTTAATACAAGTAAGACACATTCTAATGCCCTCAAATTATATAATGATGCAATAGATGAATGAACGGGCATCATGACTAGTGCTCAAGCTGTTCTGAAAATCACCAGTATCACAGCCTGACACTACTTACAAAATATGGGTGAAATTTTAGTCTTGCAGCACACAGGCTAAAGTACATGTAGCCTCTTTATCAGAAATTACAGCCTAGCCCCAGATGATGCAACTAGTTGGCAATGACCATACTGTTCATTGCCATTGCAGTTACTAAAATTACAGGGTACATTTTGATCCCATGCATCTCCTGATGGGTTAAACAGAAGCAATATTTTAAATATCTATACTCTCTTATTGCTGTAAAAAAAAAAACCTTGATTAACTGCATATTCCAGCTTAAAGTCAGTCTAAGCCCTCTACTTAAGCTTTAAAATTTTGAAGTCAAAAATTAAAAAAAAAAAAAAAAGAAAGACTAAAATTAAAAGCACACAATACCTTGTCTCTGTATTACCATTGCCACTGCACTGAGATGTAGATGATGTGGAAGCTGCTTCTTCACTACATATAAAAATATAATGAATATTTTACTAAAACAAAACTGCATTTCGTGGTACAGCATTAAACTATGAATTTCCCATTTCAAAATGGAAAACAAATTCTACTGTTGTTCAATTAAAACATTGACCTCCACAATTGTGCTTTAGTAAAATGTGAGAATGTGAGCTCACGAGGTGATAATAGTGTGTTTCTGCCTTAAGTGACAGGGGTAAATCTACAAAGAAAAGGAAAGCGATCGATTTTGATCAGAAACTTAAAATATTAAGGATGTATGAAAATGTTCAAACATTAACAAGTATTGCATGGAATTTAGATTTGTCAGTGTCAACAGTGAACACAATAATAAAGGACAAAGACAGAAAACGAGAAGCAGTGAAGGGATTGGCACCAATGAAGACAACTATAATAACCAAGGCTATGAAATACATATCAGTTTTTACAGTACAATAACATGCATTTTTTTCTTCCTTTTATGTTTTCTTTTCTTATGTGCCACTCCGGCTACTTCACTGCTGTCCCCCAGATAAAATTAACTGAACTAATTAAAAATATATAACTAATTAATTGAAAAATATATAACTTTTTTTTCATTTTTCTGGGGATATTATGTGGTTTTTGGCATATCAGGGATATGCCAAATATTTTATTAGTCATCCCTAAGTTATGTAAAACTCGACTTACGTAAGAAGTCCTGGAACGTATCTCTTACATGTCGGGGACTTACTGTACACTTTTCAGACAAGACAGATAACTCGTTATCAGTTCAAAATTAATAGTAAGAAATCTTTAATACTATCGAGCTCTGCAAAAAAAAAAAAGTTCACTTTCAATAAAATGGCATTACAAATGCTAGAAACAAAATAGAGTATCCAGCAAGCAAAAAATAATACCATGCCATCCTCTCAGTAATTCTCCATCAAAGAGTGAATTCTGATATACTCAAAAAAAGACCAAACAAGAAATCTTGTTACTTTTTCATTACTTCATGATCACTGATCAAATATTTCTTTTTCATAACTGGTAGATACACTGAGTACTTTAAAGCCAAAGAGCAAAGGATCATGGTAATCAAATAAAAGTTGCATTAACTTTTCCTATAGAAATCATGGGCACTGAAGAAGCTTCCACTGCACACTGGAAAGCTTAGACTCTAATTCAAAATGATGGAACCCAAGCCTCATCCCTAGTCATAATCTAATTCAAAAATTCACAGCCCTCTTTGCAACAGTATAACATGTGCTCAAAAGAAAAACCGAATCTGCACTCCAATTATAATAGATTGGATATAATCTTAAGAGATTGCAGATGGATTGCTGATAATTATCAGCAATCCATCTGCAATCTGATCCAGTAATTCCAGACCTGTTAGCTTAACTTCTGTTCCAGAGAAAATACTGGGATCACTGGTTAAAGAAGTAATACAGGACCATCTAGACAAGACTGCAGTTATACTTCAGTCACAGCATGGATTTGTTACGGAATGATCTTGTCTAACCAACCTGACTGGATACCATGATGCAGTAATGAAGGGACTGGATGCAAAAATAATTTTAATCATATACTCAGATTTCAGGAAAGCCCTTGATACTGTTGCATGTAAAAGACTGCTGTACAAATGTCTTGCATCATTTTCCACTATTAATATTAATACTAAAAAATAAACAAAATGAGGTAGGTCTTCTTATTATGACTAGTACAACATGCTGGTTTTAACATATGCATATCCAGTTCACCCTGTTGAGAATTGTTACAAGTTGAACATGTTTTAATTGAAAAACTCTTTTATGTAAATTTCTTGAAATCATAGCAACTAAAATTATTTATGGCCTTATTAGCTTGCAACTGAACCTTTAGCAATTTGTTGCTAAAGGTTCAGTTGCAAGCTGCTGCTATCTCTTGACATGCAGTAGTTAAATTTAAGACAGCATATGGTTAAAGAAATAAAGCTACAGCTGTAAACTATAACAGAAAAGCATTAGTGATGTCTTCAGTCTTATTGTACAGTAGACTTTCAGAATAATGGCACCTTCGGGGATTCAAGATGCCGTTATTTTGGGTTTCCATTATCTAGAAAGTTTTATTATTAATATATTTAATGCAGAATTAACGAGTCTAAATAATAAATAGAGAGATTAAGAATGCAATTTTATTAACTGCACATAAAGAACATAAACATGGATCATCAACAATGTTATATTTCTGCCATTAATACACTTCTACTTATGCCTGTTCTATTTTCTATTATTATATTAAGTTTGGCACTAAGCTTTAGTGTTCTTCTTCTTCTTTTCTTCTCTGTATGAGGTGGTTTATTAACTTCAGGAACTATAGAGAGGGGTTTTTAATTTAAAATAAATGTAAAACAGCAGTATAATCTGTGACATGTCAAAGAAAAATTATGGGAGTGAAGTTGGAAAATATGTAATTAATGATATTGAAAAAAATTTCAAGCCTACAGACCAGTAAGGTTCCTGGGGTTGATGACATATACCCTATAATCTTAAGAGAGGTGGCAAGTGAGTGCATTGAAGGCTAATTATGAGACTATTGAGGCTAATTATGAGAGCATCACTGGACTCAGGAGTGATTCCATTGGATTGGAAAAGTGACAGTGTACCTCCAAATACATAGGGGTGGTTCTAAGAGTGAAGTGGGAAATTACCGACCAATCAGCCTAACTTCAGTAGTAGAGAAAATCATGAAGGCAATGATCAAGGATCATTTAGATAGAAATGGAATTTTGAAAGCTACTCACCATGGGTTTGTAAAGGGAAAATCATGTTTAACAATTCTGGTTAGCTATTTTGACAGGGTCACTCATGAGCTGGATTTAGGGAATAATTGCAACATTGATTATTTGGATTTCAGCAAAGCATTTGATTCAGTCCCACACGAGTGGTTACTTTTAATCTGGAACAGGTTGGAATCACAGGGAAAATCCTTAGATGGATAACAAAGATGGCTTCAGGGCAGGAGGCAGAGGGTTGTGATAAATGGTTATTCCTCAGATTGGGTTGATGTAAGAAGTGGGGTTCCAAAAGGATCGGTAATAGGACCACTGCTGTTTTTGATTTTCATAAATGACATCGATGAAGGGGTAGAGGGCATGATGTCTAAATGCAGATGATGTAAAGATTGATAGAGTAGTTAATGATCATCCCAAGCAGAGCTTCTTCAGAGTGACTTAGATAGACTTCAGGGTATGGTCAAAAAATGGCAACTATGCTTTAATCCAGCAAAGTGTAAGGTATTACCTCTGGGGAACAATAATCCCAAAATAACTATACACTTGGTGGGGTTGAACTAAAGTCAGTAGTGGAGGAAAGGAACTTGGGTGTTACGATATGGTCAGACATGAAGTTCTCCGAGCACCGTAGACAGGCGGCAATGAAGGCCCATGGTGTCTTATCTGTGATTTATCAAACATTTGCTAGTAGAGTTAATGATGTCAATCCCATTATATAAGGTTATTCTTAAACGCTTGGAATACTGTGTTCAAGTATGGAGATTGCACCTAAAGAAAGACATTATGCTTCTTGAAAGGGTCCAAAGATAGGTAACTTGCTTGGTGGGATCAGCAAAAAAAAAAGGCATCCATATGAGGAAAGACTTTGAATACGTGGGTTGCACAGCTTGGAAACTAGGCACCCAAGAGGCAATTTGATTGAGGTGTTTAAGGCTCTGAGAGGCATAAGTAAAATGAATGAGGACGAAATTTTCACGGTTATAAATGATTCTAGAACTAGGGGCCATAAATTCAAGTTATGGGGAGAGATGTTTTAGACTGGATTGCAGGAAATTTAATTTTAGCCAGCAAGTTATAAATTACTGGAATAAGTTACCCACGGGAGGAGGAAAATGAATAGATTGTCTATTTCCTTTTCTTTTATTAATCATTTATTTTTTTAAATGTTTTTATTTATTCATTTTTTTTTTGGATGGTGCCATTGCTAATTCAGAAGACTCTCGATTTACTAGGATCGGATTAACCAGGGCACTTCGAGACTCCAAATTAAAAAAAAAAAAAAAAAAAACAGAAATCATAAAATTCAAGTAATAACTAGAATAGGTATAAACAGATGTTTTGCAAGTCATAAATAAGCGACAAGAAATGCCGTTATAAGTCGTTGGAGATTAGTGTACCTATTATCTTTAGTTTAGTTTGTTTAGTAAGTTGTGTCGTAATGCAAATGTTTAGTTTGTTTTAGTGCATCGTGTTGATTGCTGTGTTTTGTCGCACTGCAAAAGGACAAATTTTGTTTTGTTATTTATGTCAGGGATGTCGGTATTTTTTTTGTTTAGAAATAACTAAAATGATGGGCAAATGCAAGAGTTCTACTTTCAGTAAAAGGACAAATTTTGTTTCGTTATTTATGTCAGGGATGTCGGTATTATTATTATTTTTTTTTGTTTAGAAATCGCGAAAATGATGGGCAAATGCAAGAGTTGTACTTTCAGTAAAACAAAAACTTGAAATTATTCAAATGTTTGAAAACGGTGCATCCGTTAAATCTCTAAAGAACCTTTATAATGTTGGTAACCAAACCATATGCGACATTGTAAAAAAATAAAGGGAAGCTATTCGATTTAAAATCAACATCGTAAAAAATAAAGGGAAGCATCGTATTGGACACGCAAGTAGTGCATGGCAAGTTTTTTTTTTTTTTTTGTTTTTTATCTATCGTCATACTTTTTATGTAGGTTGCCGAACATTTTTCGATACAGTAAGTCCAAGACTTATGTAGCTTCGGACTTACGTTACATTAGCCAGAATACGAGAAGCGGTGACGGGATCGGCACCAATAAAGTCAACAATGGGCTACTAAATACATAAGTTTTTACAGTACAATAACATGCGTTTATTCTTCTTTTTATGTTTTCTTTGCTTCTTCTTATTATTAGCCATATGGTGCAAGGAAGTAGAAAGGAATCACCAAGAAAGAGATGTAACGTGTCTCTTATGTATGTCGGGGAAGTATCGTATTTTTGGATTAACCGGGAAATTGATTATCGGGGAATTTTTTTTTACATCTATCCCGGAAAATCGAGAGTTTACTGTACTAATACTAATATCAGTACAGAATTCACTTTCAAAATGGTGAACTTAAACAAATACAGTAATCACATGACATGCCGTTTTTGTTTTTTTGTTTTTTTGGTGCTGCAAGACATCTGTGCTGTATGCAAGCATCCAATCTCAATGTGCCATTAGCTTGAATGTTCCATTATTTTGACAGTCTACTGTATGAAGAATGCTAATTTAAATTAACTTACCCATCTTCAAAAGCTATCAGTTCATTTCTATCACCCAATAATGAAAGACTACTTATACCAATATCACTTCGCTGACTCGCAAGAGAACGTGAACGTGATGTTTTTGGTTGTTTTATAACTGGTATGGTGTGACCTGGTAATGGATCCATAATTCCAAGTCTGTTAGCAATCCTTTCTTTAACACTAGGCTTGATTAAGGGTTTGGATGCTGCAATTGCCCTTCTTGTATGCTATAATTTAAGTGAACAGATAAGCAGGTTAAATACAAATACAAAATATATATTATAACAAACATACTGTAATTTGATAATGCAATTTTTAAGGGAATAATTTTTTAAAAATATTAAGTAACAAAAATTAACACTTTTTAAAATTAAAGTTTCAAAAATTAACAATAAATAAAACTAAACATCACCTGAATAAAATATTTGCTATAACTGTACAGCAAATATGCTTGGAGAAAGAATAAAAAAACAACTCATTTTATTTTCGTCCTTTCTTGACCTAAGTAGCTAAAACATTTATTTATCATTCTACTGTTGTCGACTAGTTCACAACTTATTTTAATTTTTTTTCAGCTGCACTCTGGTTTACATGATTCATTCTTACAAAAAGTAAATTGCAAAAGTTCCATAATCTTCAAATATTTCAAAATAGAAGCCCCTATTAAAAACATTATCACCTCTCATTTACTGTTTATAGGGATCAAACAAACTCTAAATCAGTTTAGCCTAATTAGCTTTAAAAGTGGTCTGAGTATTTAACTTAATATTAATATGAGGGGCATGTGAAAATATTCTGACCTACTATACAATTTTAAAATAAAATAAACATGGTAAATATTATATTATAAACATTCAGATGCATGTAACCCAATTTTTAGGGTAAAGTATTAAATATTATTATTTTTCTTCAGGTGTAAAAAAAAGTCTTGTCCACCAAAACCAATAATTTCACAAAAGAAGGCTATGCAGTAATAAAATACCCCCCCCCCACCTTGAAAGGATTGTCTGGGAAGCAAATAAATGAGGATATGATGACAACATTGCACAATGATCATTTGTCAGGTTACTGAATTAAAAAAGGGAATGTTTTCAACAGAAAACATTGTTCTGCTCATGACATGATTTTGAAAGATCATCGGACTAGGATACAACACATAGCAAAAACACTACTATCTCATGAATAAGATCATATTATTGACAAATTTTTTTCTTGCATAAATAATTCAGCACGAAAAATTTTTTTTTTAGCAAAACTGGCACCGAAAGATTTGAATGCAGACCAGAAGATGAAGGGTACATCTTCACCCTTCTGAAATTTGGTGGCATTTCTTGTGAAATTTCCCAGGATTCAAATAAGTTAGTTAGCCAATTGGTTACCACGGATGAAACTTTGATCATTACTATAATCAGAGGCCAAACTATGGTTCAAGGAGTGCAATCATGATAGATCTCCTTGTCATAAATTCTGAAGTAATTCAGAAATTCCTACATCAGCTACCAAGGCTGTTGTTGCTATTTCAGCTACCAAGGCAAAAGACATGTTTTTTAGGACAACGAAGGGTGATATTCATTGATTACTTTCAGAGATAAATCCATTATGGGTGGATATTATTCTTCTTTGATAATGAAATTTCACAATTCTTCTTTCTGCATGGTAACTATGGAGGTAACTGATGATTTATTTCAGCATTTCCGAACCTTTTTTTAAAATGTGACCCAAAAGAAATCTGCAACCCACCATTTTAGAAGCAGTATTTACAGATACAGAAGAATTTATCATTGTGGCTATTCCCAATTTTTCATATACAAATATAATCCCCAGGGACTCACATCTGGTGAGTATGGGCTTGGCACACCCAGGGTCCTGAACTGGATATCATTCTTCTCTTTCTTGGTGATTCCCATCTACTTCTGACTCACTCTCTCTCAGAGTAATTTGGAAATTTTTTTTTAGCTGGTGCAGCATAAGCCTCAGGCTTCCTTGCACTATGTGGCTAATAATAATAATAATTTACAAAAAAGTACTTGTCCATCATTACATATTATATTATATTTTTTAATATGATCCTTGGATTTTATCAAAAATTTTGCAACCAATCCAAATTTTTCTGCAACCAACAGGCTAAAAAATGTTGAATTAAGGCACGAATCATTGTCATACCCTCCCTATTCTCTGAGTATATCACCCCTTTCAGGTTACTAACTCCTTACTGTACTGAAACATTTCAAAGGGCAACACTTCTTGGCAAGTAATGATACTATTTGTGCCACTGAGGAGTGGTTAGAGAACCAAGACAGTGGGTTCTGCATAAAGAGTATAGAAAAGATGAGGGAACATTGCATTAGTGAATACCCTGTAGAGGTGACTATTTAGAATAAAAGTCATCCCATTAATTTCCATTAAGTTGATTCAGAATAAAAGTTGATTACTCTATTCTTTCTATGGTAGGCTGAAACTTATCAAATACCCCATCTAAACAACTTGCTCAATAATGACATGGATAATAATTTCAAAATATAAAAATTTATTTTTAAACTCCAGCTGTTTTATATGATAGTCCAATTCATAATAAGTGGAAAGCAAGGAAATAGTCTGATACACATATATAAATAAATAAAAGTTGTTGAGAAGAGAAAAGAAAAGCGGGGAAGACAAAAATGGAAAGATGACAATAGATAGTACAGCTACTAATTTAAAAATTGGTTCACTGTACAATCAAATCACGTTACGATGGAGTCTAAGTAAAGTACCTTTCAATATACGATGTGTAGTAAGCGCTGGTCCTTGTGATCACATTTGTGAATTAAATTTTAATTCTATTAAACAGCGATTCTAATTAGAGAAAATAGGAGGAATATTATCCACAGGCAATAAAAGTAAAGATATATTAAGCACAAATTTACCCTTTATTACCTTACTAATTAAAATATTCAATGATACATGAAAATATGTGATAATCAGAATAATTAATAAGTACTGTAATATGTACATACTAACTAGTTGACATTTCTGTTCATTGACATTTGTGGGTAGAGGTTAAAATTTAAAACAGTAAAAAGATAAGCAATCAATAAATAACAAAGAACTCAGCACACACAAATTGCAAGTAACATGATACATGCAAGTGAGAACGGATTAACAAGTTACGAAGCTTTAAAAATATGAATGAAGAGAAGATTCTGAAAATTAATTTTTTTATATGATTGAAGATTCCATGGAAGTGTAAACACATTTCACCATAATAACCCACAGAATTCCATTCCAGCTGTCAGTATTATCGCAAATTCAATAAGATCGAGTTTACTATCCGTTTATGATAGATTTCACTAACAGAAAAGCCCAATAAACAGGTGACTGCTAATTGTTTTTGTTTTATGGTTGTGACCTCCAGAAATCCGACCGAACCATGTGTTACAGTCAGAGACAATCGTAGGGTAATCTCCAGTGCTGCGGTCTCCTGCTGCGATTAAACGGCATGTTGTCCCAATTAAGCGAAGTAAACCCTGGCTTTTTCTTGATTGGGTTCTGTTTTTTAAGATTTGCCCCAAATAAACGGCTGCCCCGATTAACCAGTGGCCCAAATAACTGGAATTCACTGTATATATCCACTGAATCCACACCAATGACTAGTGTCACTGGTGTGAATACTATATACTGTCATAAATAGCACAATCCTGGCATTTCTTCAATGTCAACCAACAGAATTATACAAAAAATGACAATATAGTATCCTCCATTTCTAACATAAAGTACATGACATGGCAAAGTAAAATTAATAAGAAGAATTAATGGAAAAAGGGAGGGAATAAATTTAGAGTATTCAAGGGTAAAAATTAGAGGGTATATAGAAAGCCAGCATGTAATTAATAGTTGACACAGAGGAACAAAACAAAATATACTGACCTAAAATATCCTTAGAGCTGAAAAACTAAATTAAAACAAAGAAATATTAATGTAGAATAGAGCCCAGAGTTGCAAGCAGCCAGTGGTGGAAATAGTGATAAGAAGCAAAAATTGGAAGAGTAGTTCAAGGGTATGAACAAGTGCCTAACTGTGGTAGTGATCAAATGTGGGTAAGATGCTCAAAACTGAACATCTTACACCATGTACATTTGATCACAAATATATATACATAAATATCTTTCTCATAGCGAAAGATGAATAGTTTATAAATAAACAGTTCTTAATTCATGAACATCAAATTTGTTTTGAATCCCAGGCCTTGTAGCCACGAAGGATAAATTGTTCAATAAATGTTTGCATCATAAGAAAACTTCATGGAAAATCTGCAGATATCTGAACAGTTTTTCAACAACCAAAATTGCGTTGTTGAACCATTTAATTGTACAGATGATTAGCTGTTAAATAAGAAATAAGATGCAACATCTTCATGTAAAATTATAATAACTATTAAAATGAGAGAAAATATGAAATATGTATATAAAAAAAAACACAAAAAAAAACTAACCCTTTTCCTTCGAACAGTTTTCTTTTTTGTAGTTCTTTTTCTCTTTGTGGATTTTATCTTTCTAGTGCTTTTTGTTTTCTTTGTTCTTGTTCTCTTCGTTGATGTTTGCTTTCTCTTAGTTGATGTTTGCTTTCTCTTAGTTGATGTTTGCCTTCTCTTCCGTCTAGTTCTTTTATTAACTCTTCTTTTAATTTTTTGTACATTTCTAGATCTAGAGGCAGCACCCACACCTGATGTCTAAAAATAAACAGTAAAATATTAAAGCACAAAATTTTAATTACCAGTATTGTTTCTGCACTTTATAATAAATATTCCTAAAACCATTGGAAAAGCCTGGAACTAGACAACAAATTTCTTTCAAATAAAATGGGATGCACTGCATGTATTTCTCAATACTGAGTTCAGAAATTACATTAAATTTCTTTTAACACACTGTTGAGTGGGTACCAGTTATCCCTCATTTGGAGAGGTCTTGGTTTTATCCTCATCTACAACTGGAGAAGATTTGTAAAGGCTTCTTCAACTGAAGCTAACTTAGGTGGAAGAATTTACTTATGATATAAATACATAAAAGTATATTTTAGTATATTGCAATTGCCATAAAGAGCTTTCAGAGTTCTTTGTTATTATAAAGACATTGATGGACTGATGAAAACTATGGGACAAAGGCACAAACCAGAAGAATAGAGATTAGTGATTATTCAAATTTCAGTTTAAAGGTTGTATTGCTACATACTGCAGATGTACATCCATCTAAACAACCAAATGGACATGCTTTACAATTCTGAAAGAGACATATGTAAATATGGAATTTCTTATCTAAAGAACTGAATATGAGAAACAAATGGAAAATGTACAGATATAGCTAGGTAACAAGGATTCTTTTGAGTTTGCAACAGGAACACACCAGATGCTGCTGCTTCCTCAGTGAGTAAGGTAGGATAGTATATATTTGTAAACTGCATGTGTTCTATAGTCAATTTACCTGTTTGCTGGATGAAACTGGGGGCAGGAACCAGTGACAACCCTTGCCTGAGACCAACTAACTCAGTCATGTTGTGTTGTAAAAAAAAGCCCTTAAAAATTCCTCACATTGTTGACAGGATTTAAACTTGGGTCTTTTTTACCCATTGTGGGGAGGATGGTGATTATACTAACTGTGCTACCCATGAGAGCTTTTTTGTTGTTGTTGTTCAAGCTGTTGTACTGCTAATGGACACACACACACGCACACACGCACACACGCACACACACACGCGCACGCGCGACTAGTGCTGAATATTAATATTCTATAAGCATACCCTATTTTGAGTATTATGAGTTCCCTCTCTTGTTGCTTCACTTTCTCTTCTTTGCTGAATTCTTGACCTTACTATTTCACTAGCTTGGGTACGTGCAATGGCTCTACGTGCTCCTCCTCGTCTTTGCTGCTGTTGAGATTGTGCAAGAGAATTCTCTTCACCTACAAGAATTAAAATGTCAGATATTTTAAAAAATAAAATAACTTCTACAGCGCATCTGGGCCAAGTATTAATTTCTTATAGCAAAGTAAAGCTATAAAGATATATAGAAACAAAAAAAAAAAAACTGAAAATAGTATAAACTAATACTGAAAACTCCACAGTAGATTTCTTGAAAGATCTGTATATTAAAATAAAAAAAGGAAATTGTAATAACATTAAAATATTTGTATTAGTATTAGCGATATGGTGCAAGGATGCTTTGGTCTTTTGCTATAACAGACAACAAAAACCTCTCTACATATTTCCCTGCATAGAAAAGTGCTAATTCAATTGACCTTAGAATTTCTTTAATTTGTCGGTCTCAACTACTCAGTGTACTCAATGAGGTAACTTATTCCAGTAATTCACAACCCACTGGTTAGAAAAACATATACAATTCTGTCTAAATTGGTTTGGTTTGGATTTTATTGGCGCATTAGCAACTAAGGCTATAATGCACCAAGACCAGGTAATACATAAAAATTTAAGCTTTCAGTGACCTAATTAGTTAGGTCACCATGTCAAGATATATAATAACAAAGGTATAAAATGTATAAAAGATAAATCAAAGAAATAACAATAACATGTAAATTTTAAATGTGAGTAAAAATGTTCATTGATTTTAAATAGCTAAAAACAGCAGACACATTGTCATTGTCAGATAAAATCTGACTAAGCGTATACAGCTCAGTCAGTCAGATGATTAAAGGCGGTAAAATGGATATTACTAAAATCTGGACAATCAATTAAAATGTGTCTAATCGATAAAATTGTGTCACAGGACTCACACATAGGAGAATCATCAGCACTTAGCAAATACGAATGTGTCAAATGACTATGTCCCATGCGGGTCCGGGCAAGAACAACTTCCTCCTTACGATTCCTGCACAGACTAGATTGCCACGGTTCAATTACAGGCTTTATATGATATAATTTGTTCGTAGTCTGTCTATTCCATGAATCCTGCCATTGGGAGTATATCTTTTGGTGTATTATTTGCCTGTAGTCTGTATAAGGGACTGACAGGCAGCGAATATTATTGGGAATTGCTGATTTGGCTGTGGTGTTAGCCAAATCATTTCTCCTAATTCCAATGTGGCTGGGAATCCAGCAGAAGCGGATATCATATTCAAGTTCATGGAGAGAGTGAATCTTCTGCTGAATGCAAGACAGGACCGGATGAGGATTATACCTCACAGTTATTAAAGCCTGAGAGAGTCAGAATATAAAACGAACCGTTGGTATTGGCATTGACTAATGTGATCCAAGGCTAACTCTATAACATGCAACTCTGCAGTAAATATGCTGCATTTAGAGAGAACCTGCTCCGATGTAGTGGTGTCTGTAAAGACAGCAGCAGATCCTACATATGATTCCGACTTAGAGCTGTCTGTGTAAACTGGCGCGAAGTCAGAATGTTCAGCTCGGTGTGATGAATAAAGATGTAGGTAGACAGATGATGGAGCGTCCGACTTTCCCCAGTTTTTAAGGGACAAGTTCATATGCTGGAACATGAACATGCCAGTGTGGAATGGGTTGCTTTGGTGTTTGGGCAACCTTGTCTACCTTGATTTTAAGTTCTTTGAGTAGCTCTTGGAGACAAATACCAAAAAGACGACTGGCAGTCTTACGGGTGTTGTACAAATTTTCCCATCGTGGCTCAAAAACGAATGGCCACGTAGGATGGTCTGGCAGGGATTTCTGTTTTAAAGCATACTTTAGAGACAACTGTTTACGTCAAAGCGATAATGGTGGTTTGTTTGCTTCAACATATAAGCTCTGGACAGGAGATGTTCGAAATGCTCCAATAGCGATACGGAGAGCCTGATGATGGACAGGATCCAGCCATCGAAGTACACTGTCTCTGGCCGAATTGTATACCAGGGACCCGTTGTCTGGATCTATGTCTAGTCTGGATCGTACAACATGGACCCGATGTCTAGTCTGGATCGTACAACATGGTAAATGCGTAGTAGGGTGCATCGGTCTGCACCCCAAGATGTAGAGGACAAAGAGCGGAGAATATTCAGGCCTCTTGTGCACTTTGTACGGAGTTGGCGGATGTGATCCAGAAAGGTCAGTTTTTATCAAATATGAGTCCCAAGAATTTTGTGTCTGCCGCTACTGGAATAGCATTTTGTCCAAGCCTCTGCGGCGAGAACCTGAATCCATTAGACAGTGGCCAGGAGTTTAGGCGATCAATGGCTTTTTGCAGTTATCTTTCAATAACCCTCATGTTGCATGACTGAAAAAAATATGCTAAAGTCATCAACATAGAGGGCACTGTTTACAGTTGGAGGAAGTTGTTCTGTGATGGAATTTACTTTGATGGCGAAAAGCGTGACACAATACTGATCCTTGTGGTACTCCCTCCTCTTGGCAGAAGGGATGAGAGAGTGAGGATCCCACACGAACTTGGAAAGATCGATTGGCTAAAAAGTTTTTAATAAAAATGGGGAGATGCCCTCTAAGACAAGGCTATGCAAATCTTTTAAGATGCCAAATATCCAAGTTGTGTCATACACTTTCTCCATGTCAAAGAATACAGACATCAAATGTTCACATTTCAGGAAAGCATCCCGGATGGATGTTTCCAATCTAATAAGATGGTCCAGAGTTGACCGGTTCCTTCGGAAGCCACACTGGATGTTGGAGAGGTCAATTGATTCTAAATACCATATTAAATGAAAATTAACCATTCTCTCTAGGATTTTGCACAGACAGCTAGTCAGAGCAATAGGACGATAATTAGTAGTGACTTCAGGATCCTTTCCTGGCTTAACAAAGGCAAGAACAATTGCCTTGTGCCAGGAATCCGGAAACTGCCCTTCAATAAAGATTCTGCTATATAGAAGGAGCAGGTGATCCATAGATTTTGATGAACGATGCTTAATCATTTCATAATGGATGCCATCTGGTCCAACAGCACTTGCCTTGGAAAGAATGAGAGCTCTTTTCAGTTCCTGTATAGTGAATGTCCCCTGTTATAGGGATAAAGGCTCTTAGACTTAAAATTAAGTGCCGTTATTCGATTTTATGTTTCAGGACCAGGAACTCTGGGGAATACGAAGATGTCACAGAGATGTGAGTGAACGTTTCCCCAAGAGAATTGGCTATTGCGGTTGGATCTGCAATAGTGCATCCATTATAATCTAGGATTGAAGAAGTGTGGGATGTATATTTTCCCTTCATTTTCCAGATTTTATCCCAGACCAACTTAGTACTAGTGGACTGAGTAACTGATGAAGTAAAACGGATCCACGATTCCTTTTGACTCTGATGGCGGATGTAACGTGCTTTGGCTCATGCGCATTTAAAGGCTATAAGGTGGTGGTGGTGGTGGTAGGATATCGTCAGAATATCCCCCAGGCTTTGTTTTGAGCCTTTTTTGCTGCTGTGCATTGTGAATTCCACCATGGTTTGGGAAATGGTGGAAACCAGGAAGATGTTTTTGGAACATCATTCACAGCTGCTTGGACAATATTTTCCGTGCTGTACGTGACTGCATCATTGTTAGGCTCCTGACTGACAGCACTGAGGTCAAAATTGGCTTGATGTTGGAAGGCAGTCCAGTCTTCCACCGTGGTAACCTGAAAGAAAGACACGGTCTCCAGCTGTGTAACGAGGTTATCACAGGGAAGTGATCACTTGCGTATGGGTTCTCCTCCACTTCCCAAGTGAGTGAAGGGAGTAGAGAAGGGGAGCAGAGAGATCAGTGGCAGAAAACGTATGGGTAGGCATGTGGAAGGTGTTTGTTCCCACATTTAGAAGGGAAAGGTCATTGTCATTGAGCATATGCTCTATGACTCGTCCTCTTCCATTGTTGCTAGCGCTACCCCACGAGGTGTTATGTCCATTAAAATTCCCGAGAACTAAGAAAGGGGGAGGCAACTGCGTTACAAAATCATCAAGGTCTTCCTGGGAGATGTCAGTCCCAGGTGGCAAATAAATAGAGCAGACGGTTAATAAAAATCCCACTGTAAGGCAAATTGCGACAGCCTCCATGCTAGTTGTAATTAGCAAGGGCTGAACTGGGGTCTGGTTGCCTACAAGGATAGCCACTCCTCCATGAGCAGGACCATCCGCAATTCTATCCTTACGAAAAATTGTGATGTTATGCATGGTGGGACCATCATTTGCTTTTAGATAAGTCTCCTGCAAGCAAAAGCAAACTGGCTTGTGGTTTTGCAGGAGGGCCTTGATGTCATCAGTATTTCGCCGGAATCCACGACAATTCCATTGTAGGAATTTAGCCATTATTTTGGTCTATCAAGCAGCTTCTGAAGTGCTGAGGGCTTACTTTTGTCAGTTTTGGATTTATCTTTTTTTGGGGAAGTATAGACACTGTCCCGTGTCCATTTCTTCCTCCACAAAGAGTTCCAAGACTGATTCGTCCGGTACCTCCTTGTTCTCTACATCCATTGTTTCTGGTATTTCTGGTGGCTCTTCTCTACCACTTGGTTTTGGTAGTGGTGGAGCACTAGGAGGTACGGATATAGGAGTGGCAGCTGACTGTGTTTTTTTGGTGGGCTTTTGTGAACTCAATAAATAGCATGCAATCGGAATGAATGACTCTCTTGGTGGTACAGTCATCTCAGTTTGTGTACCGATAGTGCATGTGGCAGAAACCTTCTGAGCATACGAAGGCTTCCCGCTATTTATTGGTTGTATGCATTTTCTAGCCTCTGGGTAGGAGATATTCAGCTCTGTTTTTAGTTTTTGATCTCTTTTTTCTTCCATCCACCGCTGGCATGCTCTGGAGTAGGCAGGGCGCTCTCCTTGGCAATTTACACAGATCTGTTTGGAAGCCGAACATTCCTTGCTCTCGTGGTCTTTCGCATCACATCGAGCACAGGCAGGGTTACCATGACAAGCTGTTTGTGAGTGGCCATATTTTTGGCATTTAAAACGCCTCAGTGGGTTTGGAATGTAAATCCTCACTGGGCAGTTTAAGTACCCTGCTTTGATGGAACTTAGCGGCTGTGGGGTGTTAAATGTTAGGATGAGAACTCGAGTAGGGACGAGATTCCCATCCTTTCGCATTGATATTCTTTTGACTCCTTGTTCTTTCAATTCAGAGCAGCTCTCTTCTTCAGAGACACGAAGAAATTCCCACTCTGAAACACCTCGTGAAGAGTTCAAAGTTTTGTGGGGGTTTACTGTGATGGGTATTCCCCCTATTGATGTGGCTTTCAGGATTTTTCCGCCTGTTTCATAGTTGTAGCTTTGACCAAAAAGTCGCCAGAACACAGTCATTTTACAGATTTAGGTGATCCAGCCAATCCTTCTAATCCTTTCTGGATAAATAAGGGTAACATCTTTCCAATTGACTGCTCTCTGGTGGAATGGAGAATGAGGAAGAGTTGCATCACTGATGGTGGTGTCTCCTCAGTTCTGGCTCTTTTAAGGAGGTGTTTTCCGTGCTATCATCTCGATTAGGTAGGGGTCTTGTTGGGGCCCCAGAAGAAGTAGGATTTATAATACTCTTAGAAGTAAGATAAAAATTTCCGATGCCCTAGGTACCTCACCCACCATGGAGTCCTACGAGGGGACACCCACTCGTGAACTAGCAGGTACTGTGTACACGAATGGGACGTCAAGTTCGCTTAGGAGCACCATACCCACATTTCCAATAAGCCTTAATCCCATCCCAGGACCAAAGGGAGGGAGACTTATTGGAACACAGTTGACCCAAGCAGTAAGAGCCACCCGCTGATTGATCCGAGTCGGGCCGGTCCGGGACCTCCCGTCTTGTCGAAGCCGGGGCCGAAGTGGTGTATTAAGGCTGGGCCCCTCAACCACCAGGATCCCCCTTTCCGAGTTTCCATGGGTCGTAGCGCACAGCTGCACATGCCAGATTCCAACAATGTAACTCTGGAACCAAGTGGCATTAGATCCCAGTGATGCTAATCTGGAAGATCAGCAGCATTACTGGGAGGTCCTCTCACCACGTACAGGTGCCCACGTCGAGGGGTTTCAGTCTAAAACTCTTCTTCCATTATTTGAATTTAGAGGCACTAGCTCCAGTATCATTTACAACTGAAAATTTTTCACTCGGAGGACCTTGACCCCTCGAGAGCATGTCCCCCCCCGTAGCGGCCTAGGGATCCCACCAGATATGGCGGGTGGTCCGAATGTATTGAATAAGGACCCATGGCCCAATAGGGCCCCAGGGACTATCATCTTGATAGTAAGGTAAGTAAGTAGCTTTCTCAGTGTCTCCTAGCTCGGTCTGTTCTCTTCTTACACTTACTTTGAGACAGAACCCCTTTCTTTTTCTTTCATCTATCCTATATGGTCTCTCTTGCCTAACTCTTGTTTACTTCCGACCACAAAGCTACTAGAATATTTGAGGGCTGGGGAGCCCTCAAATATTCTAATAGCTTCTTTTCCTAAAGTTTTTCTTCTGCACATAGGAGCTCATAGTCTGGGTGAAGACAGTCCTTCTAGGGGTAGAGATCCCCAATGTTAACCTCTTTGTGCAACCTGATACAGTCTGGGGTTGATCCCCTACAGGCTAGAAGGTGCAGCCCATGAAAAACCCTGGTTCTCCATGATGACAGTTAAGCAAAAGCCAGTGCTCCTTTCTTGTAGATAAATTATTGCTACGTATTCCCAAAAGAAGGATGAAACTGGACAGAAAGTTAGGCAATGAAATTGGCTAACTTTCTGTAGATTGGAATATGCAGAGTTTAACAAGGAAATTATAGGAAGTGTTGAAAGAAGTTACTTGTAAAAATTTAGATCTAATGGTTTTGACAGAAACTAAAAAGAAAGGTACTGTCTCCGAGATCCAGCATGGTTACATGCACATCTGGAATGGAGTGGATAAGGTGAGTAGAATGCGAGCTGGGGGTTCTTTGTGGATAAAGAAGAAATGTAAAAATGCTATTAAAAGCTGGAAGGAAGTTAGTGAGCAGTTGTTAAAAGAAGTGACCAATGTTTATGGAGTGGAAATGTCATCACAGGAACATACACTCAAATAGAAGATGCATCAGCACTGGTGAAAGATGGGTATTTTGAGCAGCTGAGTGACTTTATGGAAACATGCAGAGATAAATAAGAGCTCTTTGTCCTTGGGGACTCGAATAGCAGAGTTAGTTAAAGAACTAGGTTCCAACAGTTGGACCCTTTCATGAGGATGTAGAGAATGATATCAGTAAAAGATTGATCACATTTGTGTGAAGTACAAGGGTGCCAGTTGAAGATTTCGTGTTTTCCAGCATAAAGATATTCACAGATTTACTTGAGTGTAGCATACAAGAGGCTTAAGGTCTATTATTGACCATCTGATTGTAAAGCTACAGAGGTGCTGCATTGTGAGGAATGTGCGCGTATTGAGAGGTGCAGAGTGGCACAGGCAGCTAGTTGCATGCACAGGTAATTGTGCCTGGGATGTTTAAAAGGAGAAATGAGCAGCATGGTGGTATCAGATTCCACGAATCACAATATATGGTCAGTTTTCTTCAAGATGAGAGTGTTAGAGGATTGTATGAAAACAGGATTAATCAAAAATTGAAAGCACGAGGACCGGAGTGCTGGTGAAGTCTACAATCATATTAAGGGGGGGCTCACATCTGGTGAGTATGGGCTTGGCAAACCCAGGGTCCTGAGCTGGATATCATCATTCTTCGCTTTCTTGGTGATGCCTTCTACTTCTCTCTCTCACACACACAGGGGGTAATTTGGGAATTTTTTTTTTTTTTTTTGGCTGGTGCAGCATAAGCCTCAGGCTTCCTTGTACCATATGGCTAATATTAATAATAATAATAATAATAAATAATTCAGTAACGTTGACTCTACAAGCAACACCCTGAATTTTAATAAGGAGCAAAAAAAATTGTTTTATTTGCTGACCAGTGCAATTGGTTCTCATACTATGTAACTCCTATCTTTAAGAAGGGCAATAAAAACAGGCTAATATCTATTATTTGGGTACCACTTGTCTCCCCAAAGTGGGTGTGATTGCAGAATCTTGATACTTTGGATAAGACATGGAGTGATTGTACGGTCAAGTGAAGCCATTTTGTTTCTGATTGTTTTGTGTTGTCAAGGGGATGGGGTGCTTAGCTTAGATAGGGTGTCTATCCCCCCATCCCATTGTTTTAAAATTGGAAAATGATTTCCAGATTTAAAACAACAGCAAGTGGGGCGATAAACACCCTAGGCATATCAACCTAGGAGGATAGTGGGTAGGAAAAGCAGTGAGTGGCACCTGCCAATCACTGCTTTGTTCCTGTCCGTTTGTCGAAATATGGACTAGTACCCAAGATCTGAAGTTTTACCAAACAATCTTTCAAATTACACAGTATTAGTGCAATGTCTTCCATGAGTAGGTTATTGAGTAAAATTATAACTATGAGGTTAGAGAAGAGTATTGCTTCCTATATGTAAGAACAGGCTGGCTTTACTGTTGGAAAGTCCTGCACTGATAATACAGGGTGTCCACAAATTATTACCTTGATTACATTTTGTTACAAAATTTTTATTACTATTGGGAGGTTAACAAAATTTAACCAAATTGTATGCTAATATTAAAAGTTTTTATCAATACATAAGGACTATAAAGAACTTCAATATGAATGCCTCTTGTGACACGTAGAATATCAAGACGATATTCAATCTCTCTCTCCATACATTTTCTAACATCTGTGAGGTGATGCATTCGACTGCACATGTAATCCACTCTAACAATGTTTCAATATCTGGAACAGCTGTCACATCTTATCCCCAAAGAAAGAAATCCAGTGAAGTTATGACTGGTGACCTTGGGGGCCATGAAATCAGTCCATCCCTGCCCATACAACGGTTTGGAAATGTCTTATCCAAAGTATCAAGAAAAACTTGAGCCCAATGAGCGGGTGATCCATCCAGCTGAAAAATAACAGTAGGCTGCTTCTGTTCCAATTGGGGTATAGCATAATTAATAAGCATGTCCGAAAACACGTTTGCACTAATTGTGTTTTCACGGAAGAAGAAAGGTCCATTAATGTAATAAGGTGCACCACACATTGATTTTGGGACTGTTACGAATATGCTCTCTTACCACGTGAATTTTTGGATCCTCAAATACACACATCGTGTCTATTGACTACACCACTAACATGAAATGAGGCCTCATCCGAAAAACAAACGTTCTACAAAAACTGATTATCCTCGTCAATTTTATTCAATATGAGGTTAGCAAATTCCTCAAGTTTACAATGATCATTTGGTTTCAACTGTTGAAGTATTTGAACTTTATAGGCATAGAGCTTTAGACATTTCCGTAACATTTTGTGCACTATATAGACTGGCGCCTCCGTAGCCAGGTGGGAAGGAGTAGCAGTGTATAGTACACGCTTCTTGATTAGACCGGGGTTCGAGCCCGTCACCACCAAATACGGAGGATGCGGAAAGGTCAGGGAATGACCACCGCATGTCCCGGAGCAATATGGCCTTAGTTGCTAATGCTTCTAAAAAAAAAAAAACCAAAAAAAATAAATAAATAAAATAACTATATAGACTTTGGTACTTGTAACTGCTATGAAGCTTGTCGCACGGATTTACTAGGTGATTGCGTAAAAGCATCTTGAATTGCGCCCACTGTTTCTTCAGAAACGGACAATCTGCCAATGCTTTTCCCTTTCTCAACTGACCCAGTTGCCAAAAACTTTTCCATTACAATTTAATAAGCTTTACATCTGGAGGATTTCTATTGTACTCCGCTCTAAACATTCTCTGCACAGGAGATTTTGTTTCAGCTAACCAAACAACACAGTGAGCTTTCCCTTCAACAGACGGCATCTTGAACGAATAGATGCGACAGCGCTACTAGCGGCAACAGCAGTAAACTTAACTCACTTGGCTTACAACTCTATAATTGTATTAAAGTATTGATAAAAAATTTTAATATTAGCATACAATTTGGTTAAATTTTGTTAAACTCCCAATAGTAATAAAATTTTTGTAACAAAATGTAATCAGGGTAATCATTTGTGGACACCTTGTATTTTCACTTTAACGCAGATTGTGTTTCATTTGGTGCAAGAAACACATTTCGTCTCTATTGACCTCGAAAAAGTCTATGATTCAGTTCCCATTAGAAGAATCGGGGAATCAAGGCAGAGTATGAATGCGAGTTAGCTGATCATCAATTTGATTAAGAGAATGTACTTTTAGGTCACGGGTCCCCAAACTTTTCTCCGTATTATTTCCAATTATTATTCCCCATAACGGGGAATAATAATTGCCCATAATGAACCAGGTGTGAACCCATGATGGACATCATGGCAAGATCCAATCTTTCTTACATTTCAAGGGTAAAGCTCTAAAACAGTGTTCGCAGGCCGGCTGCTGGTTAGTACATCGTGAAAGTGCAAGCAGAGGATTTGGCTGTCACAGACCATCCGGACTTCGCCGAAATTGGGTCCACTTGACTTGAGTGTCACCCGAATATCAGTTCCATCAGTGTTTTAGACTCCCAGGTAGCAAGTACAGCTTGTCTGGGGTATATCTGAATGTCTGCAACAACCTCAAGCAAATACAATACAATACAATACATATCAATAACAGGTGGTTGTCACAGACATTTGAAACTGATTAGATCTGACACCAAGTTCCTCACAATCAACTTTTTGTAACCCTTTAGGTCATCTTCAAAAGATGAGAAGAGATATATTAAATTCCACAAGTTTTAAAGACAAATCATTCCAGAAGATGCCAAAAATGTTAGACCCACACAGCAGCCTTGTGGGAAACCTATTCTAATTACACTACCCAAAATGATTTTTACCTCCAGCAAATCAATGGTTGTTTCTGGTCAAGTTTTATGTATAGAATTTAAAATCAACCATAAAAATTTCCTATCGTGTCTCAGTTTTAAGATATAGATAGATAACTGGATTCTGTACAAAGATATCATTACTGTTTGAAATACAATTTTTAAACTTATTAACTTTTATTTGTTTATTGGGCTAAAAGTTAAGTGAGTACAGCATTACTGTTCTTGCAGTATAGTATATTTTGATTTTGATGCACTTTTCCAGACAAGTCAGTATTCTCTCAGATATGCCAGAGAAGCTGTACTTGCTACCTGGGAGTCTAAAACACTGAAGGAACTGATATTCAGGTGACACTCAAGTCAAGCGGACTCAACTTCGGCAAAGTCCGGACAGTCTGTGTCAGCCAAATCCTCTGCTTGCACTTCACAATGGTGGGACTGTTAGTAACCCTGGGTATAACCCCCAAGCACAAACACACTGTGGGTGACCACAAAGGTATGAACCAACATAAGCAGGGGTTGGGGTGTGGCACCTACACCACATGGAGAATGCCACCCCTCTGTGTTACCAGGCAATACTAGGTGGTAGATGACACTCATCAACTGGTGCAATACCACCACTTTGCTTATTGGAGGCTTAAAGTGGTGGAACCCATGTTTAGTCTCCAGAGCTAGGTCTGGTCAGCCCTTGTCCATCTCTTCCATCATGCAGTATGACTGATGACTTTTGAGGTTATGATGGACATCATGGTGAGATCCAATCTTTCTTACATTTCAAGAGTACAGCTCTAAAAAGTGTTCGCAGGACAGCTGCTAGTTAGTACACTGGACCGAACCTACTGGTAACTCTCTAGGAGGCTTCCGGATCAGCTAGTGTATAATCTTGCTAACTCTATTTTGCCAGATAGTGACTGGAGGATGTCCAAGTAGTGTGTATGCAGGGGGCATTGTTAAGGCCATGTTATGTCAAGGATCTGGGTATATTCTTACCACGTGTATGCCCCATACACGTGGTAGGAATCCTCCAAAACTTTCATTACTTCATACAGAATGCCCCCCCCCCACACACTTTTTCTTACTATTGAATACACTACAAATTGTCAAACTAATACAGTAAGCTTATCTGTGAAAAGATCTAAATCTCCCCAAACACTTCCTAGTTCATTTCACAAATATACGTGGTCTCAGTTCTGATTTCAACGAAGTCAATTTCCACTTGCAGTGTGCCAAACCCCATGTACTTTTTCTGACAGAATCTCAGTTATCAGTTGATTCAACTACTGCTCACCTCAGTAGCCCAAATTATTAGCTGTATGATTCCTTTCGTCTCACAGGTGGTACTTGTGCATATATCCGTTCCGATACTCCTTGTCAGAGACTTGGTAATTTGGAATCTCATCTTTTCAATCTTCTGTGGCTTAAAATCTCTCATTCTGTCAAATTCATTTGTTGTCTCTACTGTTCTCCCAACTCCATGAATCACTTGGAGCTCTTTGACTTCCTCGCTTTGAAACCTGACTTTTTCCAGTCCAACTTTCCTCACAATGACGTAATTTTCCTTGATGATTTTAATGCTCACAACTCTAGCTGGCTTCTGTTTTCTAATCTCAGCTGGTCAAGATGCTGAGACTTTTGCAATTATTAATGACCTCGCACAACCTGTTCATTTACCTACAAGATTACCAGACAATCCTAACCATACAGCCAACAAGCTTGATCTTTTTCTCACAAACAACCCTTCTAAGTACACATTCGAAGTGAGTGAGTGGTCCTTTAGGCACCTGAGATCACAACTTGGTGGTCGTCTCTTCTCCAATGGAGTCTTTATCTCATGGGTATTCCCAACCTCGTGTTGTTTGGCATTATTAGAATGCAAAATGGGATGCCCTGCGAGATTTCTTTTCTTCTTTTCCTTGGTCAGATTAATGTTTCAAAACTTCTGATGTCAACATCTGCTCAGATCGTGTCAGTGAAATTATTCTTGTAGGAATGGAATATTTTATTCCACACTCCACTTTAAAATCTCATCCTTTCTCTAAACCTTGGTTTTCTAATAAATGTGCTAAGGCTTTCAAGGGAAGAACGTTGCATATCGTAATTGGCTTGCTTCCAATTCTTCAGTTTCACTTTCTGCCTACACCAAAGCTCACAACAATTGTAAAGCAGTTATTAACCAGTCCAAACTAGATTTTGAACAGGCTAAGAGTAGAAAACTTGCTTCCTACCCTAATGGTAGCCGAGCATTCTAGTCTCTTGCCAAAGCTATTGGCCACAACTTTTGCCCATCTCTGCTCCCACCTCTGTCAAAACCAGATGGTTCTGTTGTCACTTCAGCCTAGGATAAAGCTGACCTGCTAGCATCCCATTTTCCTTCCAACTCATGTATTAATGATCTTGGTAAAACACCTCCCACCATTCCCAACCCTCTTGATTCAATGCCTCCTGTGGTCTTCCATCTAAAGGATGTCAGAAGGATTTTAACAAAACTTGATGCTCAGAAAGCTCCAGGTCCTGATGGTATTTCTCCACTTGTTCTCAAAACCTGTGCACCTGAACTTACTCCTGTTCTTTGCCACCTTTTTTCACTTTCTTATTCCAAAGGCGTTTTCTTCTGCTTGGAAATTTGCTCATATCCAGCCAGTTCCCTAAAAGGGTGACAAATCCCTCTCATTTTCTCAATTTTCGTCCTATTGCAATTACTTCTACTCTTTCTAAAGTAATGGAGAAATCAATTAACTGCCAACTCTTAACCAACCCTCCGCGAGTATGGATTCCATCAGTGACGGTCCACTGGAGATATTCTGGCTTATGTTACTCATTTATTGACAAATTCAATGGAAACGTTCGGTGAAACACAAACAGTTGCTCTTGACATATCAAAGGCTTTCAATCATGTTTGGCATAAAGGTCTTCTAAACAAGCTTCGATCTTATGGTTTTCCAACTGTTTTTTGTAATTGGTTATCCAGTTTACTCTCTGATTGCTCACTGAGGGTGATGGTAGATGGCTCTCTGTCTTCTAACTCCTCCACTAATGCTGGTGTCCCCAAGATTCAGTTCTTTTCCCCAACTCTTTTCCTCTTGTATATTAATGACCTCTTTCCAATGGAAAGAGGTCATTAATATACAAGAGGAAATCCTATCCATAGTTTTGCTGATGACAGCACATTGCATTCCACTTTTCATTTTGAGAAACCTTGCCCTGCTCAATCAGCTTCAACTTCTCAAATATCCATTACCAATTCCTTAAATTCCAATCTCCAGGTAATTCTCCAGTGGGGCAAAGACAACTTAGTTGACTTCAATCCTTCTAAAACTTAGTCCTGTCTTATATCTCGTAAAAAGAATTCTTCTGCTCCTATGCTTATCGTTTGTGACACTCCAATTTCTAGGCAAGATGATATATCTCTTTTGGGATTACCCTGACTTCTAATCTCTCTTGGCACAAGCACATTACAAATATTGCTTCCTCTGCATCTAAAAAACTTGGTTTTCTTTTTCGCTCTCAGCGTCACTTTTCTTCCAAACAGTTGTTCAACTCTGTACAAATCGTAAATCACCCTACTATGGAATATTGTTCCCACATCTGGGGCAGTGCCCCCAAAACCTCTCTCAGGCTTCTAGATTCCATTCTGAAGAGGGCAGTTCGGTTTATTAATGACTCATCTCTAACAGTGTCTCCACTCGCTGTCTCATAGACGTACTGTTTCTGCTGCATGCCTTTTCTACAGATACCTCCATGGCTACTGTTCTTCTGAAATTGCTTCTATATTTCCCGCTGTCTCTTTCAAAACAGTACGAACACATGCCACCATCAGCCAACATCCATTTACTGTCCAACTTCAAACTCACAGAACCTACTTTTCATATTCCTCGTTTATTCATTCAACTGCTGTTTTCTGGAATAACCTTCATATTCCTCGTTTATTCATTCAACTGCTATTTTCTGGAATAACCTTCCTTCATACGTGTTTCCTGAAAATTACAGTCTACAGAAGTTGAAGTCTAATGTCAACAAATATCTTCTTTTGTCTTCTGAACCTCCAACCCAAGCATGGTACTAAGTACTATAGGTTCTAAACCTCTCCTCTTTGGGGTTTTAATACAATACAATACAATACAATAAAGTACAGAATATCTGTAAAAGCCAGAAAAGTGTAGTTTGTGTAACTCATCCAACACTGCAGACCACGGGAAGGGGCCAAGGACTGAGCCCTGGGGGCAACAATAAGTAACACTTCTTGCAACACTCTGATACTTGGTGGCAACTTGTATTTTCCTCTCATTGAGTTACTTCTTCTTCTTCTTCTTGGTCCTTAGCTGGCAGCTGGGGGAGGCGGTTGGCCATGCAACCAGTATGCTGCTGTAGGTGCCGCAGGGTTTCGGACTTGCTCTGTGATGTTCTTCTATACTTTACGATCCGTGGCGTCAGTCCTGGCCTGGTTAAGGTAGAGACGTCAGCTCTTCAAATCATTTTCCACTTGCTTGGCCCACGTTTTCCTAGGCGCGGTCCGTTGGATGCTCCATTGGGTGGGTCGTTGTCTCCAAAGGAGTGTGGATGGTATTCTGTTCGTGCCCATTCTACATACGTGGCCAAACCATCTAAGCCTTCGCTTCTGGATTTGGTCGGCAATGGTTGGTTGCTGTTGGCATCTGGTGCAGATGGTATCATTAGTGATGTGGTCACGAAGTGAGATGTCCAAAATCTGCCGCAGGCATCGCATTTGGAATACCTCAAGTTTGTTTAAATCTAGCTTGAGACAAATCCATGTTTCTGATCCGTAAAGGAGAATGGGCAGGATCAAAGTGCGGAAGAGTCGGATTTTAGTCTTTGAGGAAATGTTGGCCCTCTTCCACAGACACCATTTGAGCGAGGCGAACGCAGTGGCCGCCTGTCCAATTCTGCTGTGGATTTCCATGGTGGATGCAACTTTCTTCTCCTGGACCAGCGACCCAAGGTATTTAAAGTCCTGCACTTGCTCGATCTGGACGCCTTCGAGATAGATGGTGGCTTGCGACCCATCTGTTGTCAGGGCCTTTGTCTTATCAGCATTGATCTTCAAACCGTATGGCCGGGCAATGCGGGCAATGTCGTAGCGGATGTCTGTAGCTTCAGAGTCGTTACCACCAAAGATAGCACTATCATCGGCAAACATCAGGTCAGTTACATAGTGATCCTTGTCATATTGTACGCCCCGTCTGTTTCTGAATGCTTACCTCATAATGGCGTCGACCACGATGTTGAAAAGCAATGGGGAGGCTACATCCCCTTGGCGGACTCCAGTTTGGATGGTAAATTCCTCAGATAAATCGTTCTGGATGCGCACCTGGCTGGTTAAACCATTGTATGCAGTTTAGAGGAGTGTGATGACTTTTCGAGGTACATGTTCGACCTCTAGTAGTTTCCATAAGGTAGGCCGATGGACACAGTCGAAAGCAGACTTAAAGTCAATGAAAACAATGACGGTTCGCTGTCCACACCGGATCCTCTCCTCCATCAGCTTACGGATGGCAAAGATTTGATCACAGCATCCTTGCCCGGGTCTAAATCCAGCCTGTTCTTTTCGACTGGTTTGCTCGCGATGTTTTTGCAGCCTTGACTGGATGATCTTCATAAAGACCTTTCCGATGATGGAAAGGAGGCTGATGCCACGGTAGTTCTTGCAATCCCGGTTATCACCCTTCTTGTGGATCGGTACAATAATGTCTTTCCTCCATGTTAGCGGAATTTGTTCAGTGCACCAGATGGTTTTGAGGAGTGAGTGTAGTCGGCGAAGCAGTACATCTCCCCCGGCTTTGATCGCTTCTGTGGTGACTTGGTCCACTCCTGGTGCCCTGCCATTCTTTAGGGATTGTATGGCTGCTTTCACTTCTTCTACTGTAGGCTCAACATCGACCACAAATTTCGCACAGTGTTATGTCATCCTCAATAACATCATGGTGAGTTACTTCATGCAGTTGTAGAGGTTGTATGGGATTTTGGCTTGGCAGAGCCTCCTAAGAATGCTCAGCTACGACAACCTGTCAAAAGCTCTGGCAAAGTCAACCATGATGGCAAGTGAATATTTGTGATTGATCTCCATGGTGTAAATGATGAGTTTGCAGATGGCATCCTCCGTGGAATGACCTGCTTTGAAACCAAATTGTTGCAATGAGGGTAGTTGCTCATCAGAGTAGTGCTAGATAAACGGTAAAGAAGTCTCCCCAGGAGTTTAGCTAGTACTGGGAGGAGCATTATAAGTCTGTATGAATTGGGGAGTTGTGGGGGTTTATCAGGACTCTTTGGTATAAGCTTGAGGGAGGCCACCTTCCAGATGGAAGAGAAGGTACCTTCAGTGAGGCATCTATTAAATACACCAAGAAGTTTGTTGGGGTAGCTCTCTGCAAACCTCTTGAGCACATCCACCTCCAAGAGGTCATTATCCGGGGGGGATCTTGCCTTCCTTAGCCTTCATTATTGCCATATTCAACTCTGTCTGGGTGAATGGGTACTTTGATTCTCTGGTTGTATAAGATTCATTGCTGTCTATGGTATTTTGCTACTCCTGCAGAAATGGGTCTGCTTCAGTAGGAAAGAGTGCATCGAGCAATTTCACCCTGAATATCTTGATCAGTTAAAATTTTGCAAGCACTTAAGGAAACAAAATTTTTCTTTTATACATAAATTCACTATTTCGATTATTTGGTGCACCTAACTCGTGACCTCTAATTAAGCAAATTTCTGAACATTTCAGCAAATTTCTAAAGCCAGTTTCCACCTCCATTGTATCTAGCCCCTTTGCATCAATCTCTTCCATCAGCTAATCACTTCTGTCATCACCAATTTGTTATTATTTTAAGTATCTGCTATTTGCAATTTCTGATCACAACAGTCCACCAGTTCCTCACTCACAAAATTAGTGAGGAATACCTGTATAGTGTTTAAATACATCATTTATTATGCTCATCTAGGTAAGAGTATGCATTACAAATAAACCTTATACTCTAAAATTATTTATATCTTAGTGTACATATCTTTTGTCATATTGTGAAAATTTCATCAATGGTATGTATATTAAGCACTTATGAGTGCCTACTTATCCACCAAAGGAAGTACAAGCCTTGACAGAGCTGTCTTGGAAATGTCATATATTACAATACATGTCTTCCTTGCACTATATGTGTAAAAGTGTGTTTATCTGTAGTGCAATGACTAGCTTTATATTTCTTGCAAATTAAAATTTGCTAATATACAGGGTGTTTCAAAAGTGATGGTTAATAATTTAAAGGTGAATTGTACAGACTACGATATGCAAAAAACGTTTAGTAAACATGGGTCCTTAAGTGAATCATTTTCGAGTTATTGCACATTTCTAGTTGGGATTCACTACAAAATTGTTTGTTTAGGTTAGGTTATGCTCATTCTTTCCCTTTCCCCATGCTCTGGGATGTAGCAGGCATATTAGTACTTGTCAAAGGATAGTCAACATGGAAAGAGGTTACAGCAATGAAGACTATGCGGACATGCACTTCACGTATAGTAAAGCCAATGGCAGTGCACTCGAGGGTGCACATTTGTACCAAGAAGCATTTCCCTGGCAAAGGCAGCCCAACAGGCACACATTCATCAGGGTACATCAACACCTTAGAGAACATGGGCGCTTCGCATGTGGAGTACGAGCAGGTAGGCTCAGAAGCATAATACCTGATGTTGAGGAAAGGATATTAGAAAGAATAGAACAAATTCCAGGAATTTTGACAAGGAGGGTTGCCTCTGAAAGAGCCTGTACTGAGTCATAGCAGTGTGTGGCGAATTTTACATCACCAATTACTGTACCCCTACCATATCCAGCAAGTACAAGATCTCAGCAATACAGACTACCCTCCTAGAGTGCTACCATAATCAGTAGTGGATCTTAACAGAAAATGTGCATTATCTCCAAAACGGTTCATTTGCGGCCCGATGTTCACTGGGACTTTTTTGCTTATTTTAGTTTGTACTTTTCACCTTTAAATTAGTGACCATCATTTTTGAAACACCCTGTATAAGTGCCTACAGCACTGTACTTCCTTTGTAAGTCTGCATCATTCTGAAGCAAATAAGGAAACTTTTATTTACTTAGATTAGCATATTAATAAATAAAAATAATAAATATGTTTATTAGTCACTCATCAGAGAAATTACACAGACAAAGAAGAGTGACCCACCCTGGACAGCACATGGCCAGAGGGGCTAAAATAATTATTTCTTCTAAAAAAATTAATTTCTCCTGTTCAGTAGAAATAGAAAGGACTATACTCACTTTGCCTGTCCAGTGCACATGGAGGACAAAACCATTCTTCTATTGGAATGGTCTCTAAAGGAGGTGTTAAGCATTCACAATGATAACCCAAATCACAAGAATCGCATAAGAGCAATCTGTCTTCACGATCACCTCTACCACAAATTTCGCACAGTGTTATGTCATCCTCAATAACATCATCTTCTAAATGGTGACATTCTACTGGAATCTAAGAAAACAATAGGATAGCATGGTACATATAATAAAACCTATACATATATCCAAATATAAAATCTAAACAAGTGAAGTTCTATGAGATACTGGCTGGCTGCAATCAGTTATTAGATAAATGTTTTGAAGATATATAAAAAAAAAAAAAAGATACCTTAAATTTTAGTTGACATAAAAGGAATAAAAACAGGAATGGCTTGCTCCTGAGCATTAATCAAAAAAGAAGACAATGTTTAAATAGTATTCTACATTTATAATTAGTTGTATAAATCAGACTTGGCTTTTACAGCTTCTGAATATTAGCGTTAATTTTAAATAATCCCACAATACGAAGTAATATTATTACACAGCATCTTAATAAATGCACGAATATAGTTTTAAAATATACTTCAACTACAAATATATGAAAATAATATTTGTCACACTAAGCGATTAAAATCATTCCCCACAAGGAACCAGAAAGTTGAGCTTTTCCTCTGTGGAGTATGAGTAAAATGCTTTAACTCCTACTTAAATTGGTCCACACCCATGTGGTTACTTTCGGCATATCAGCCCTTGAACTTTTCTCAGGACTACTAAACAGATTTGGCAGAATTAAAGTATAAACAGAAAATTTTGGTTGCAGAACAATCAGAATTCTCTGTTTATACTTGTATTGTTGCAATCATTTTTTGAAAAGTCGCCCATATTCAAAAGTAATTGAGAATGAGTGTTATAAATACAGTAAATGCCAGTTATAGGGTTATAGTGATCATGTTTGCAAATTGAATTTTGATTCTAATAAGCAAAAATCAACAAATATTATCCAGAGGCTATAAAAATAAAGATATAGAGCACAAATTTGCACTTTATTACCAAAGGTCTATTACCAATTAAAAGATACAAACAAAATAAAATAAAAATAAATTTATCCACTGGTTAGCAAAATAAAAATAAATTTATACTTACATGCATAGCTTAATTAATATACATATTAAACATAACACTATGTAATATGATTATAATTTAAAATAGTCACTTATTTTAGATTGCTTTAAATTATCACTACAATGTCTATTTATAGATTTTTCAATATTGTATAACAATCTATATTCACGATCACTTGCACCAGTTTCTTCCAATACTCTCTTCAGGATGGCTATAGCTTCATGAGTTTGCCGTTTTGTAAATGGAATTTGTTTGGGTTCATCTTCATTTTCCTCCTCCTTGGCGAAATTATCAGTAACAGACTGGGCAATTTCTTCATCTGTTAAAGCTGTAGTAACTATGTCCACCCATGGCTTTAGGTTTTTCAACATGATCAGTATAGTGACTTAGTTGCCCACCATGAATAATTAATCCACATTTTTTGAAACAGTTGCTAATGCAGGTTTTGGAAACTTCCTTCCAGGCATTCATTGTCATATGAAGTGCATCTAGAACAGTTATCTGCTTTGAGATATCAGATGATGTTCCCAAACCTTCATCTATAGACTGGATGATTCTTCACCTCATATCCAATCTATAAAATGTCTTAAAGGTTTTTATTATTCCCTGGTCAAGAGGTTGAATCAGTGATGTGGGTATTTGAAGGTAGAAAAACTAATTCAATGTTTTTGAAAGTCAACTTTGGATGAGCTGGGCAGTTGTCCAAAACCAATTCAATTTTTTTGTTTGGTGCATTAAATAAGCTGGATTGTTTGAATCAAACTAACAGAGCTTCATCTACTATTTGGCATTTCCCTTCACGCTTCCTTTTTCTAGTTTCACTAATCACATTAGTGTTTAATGTGTGATGTGATTTTAACAATTTTGTTAAAATTGTTAATATTTTGATAAAGATGACTGAAGCACTCCTAATTTTACTGCTGCTTCACTTTGAAACATATTGCCTAAGTTTAATTTATTGTACATTTCTATAATTTGTAACATCTTTTACACTCAAATTCACTCTCTTTCTGTTCAGTGACATTTTTTTTTGGTAGTAAAATTTAAAACACAGTAAAAAAGATAAGCAATAATCAATAACAAAGCACAAGGCACACACAAATTGGAACTAACACGACACACGCAAGTGAGACGAAGTTTAGATATAGAAATGAAGAGCATATTTCAGCAAAGGGGAAATACATTTCACCATAATAATGTGAAAACAACCAAGTGTCAGAATTCCAGCTATTAGTATTATCGCAAATGAATAAGATCAAGTTTACTACCCGTTTATTGCACTAGCACAGAAAAGCCCAATAAACAGGAAACTGTAAATTGTTTTTATTGTTTTATAGTTGTGACCTCTATAAATGTGACCTCCAGAAATTTGCTTTAGAAAAATATCACAGAGGCATTCAAAATTGATTCTTATAATCGAAAATGTGATTCTAGTAAATGATGAAAGTATAGTGCATTTTATTGATTTGGATGGGTTCTTTGAAATTTGATTCTATTGAGTGGCTGATTCTAATAACCAGTGATCACTATAACCAGTGCTTACTGTATTAATAGTATTACAATTACACATTTAGTATACTTCTACAACACATGGACAAAGTGTGTCAATTTACTTTATCTGGTATGCTGGATTCTGCAATATCTGTCATCCAAGTGAATCGCAAAAAACCATGGAGATTGTTATAATGGTCAAAAATAAGGTTCCAGTTTAACATTCAGCATTTAGTTTATTCAATCAGTAAATTCCCTTCCCAGCGACATGGTCTTTTTTTTCTTTTTCTCTCATTTATATTGCTTCATTCAATTTTACTGTAAAAAATTAAAGAATAGCTAAGGGGGAAAAAAATGCCTACATCTGGATTTGATCACATATATCCAAAGTAAAAAAAAAAAGTGGCACATGTGCCGAGCATGCACGTTAGACGGTTTTATGTGAAACATCCTTCGGTTTCTTTTAGGTATTTTGATTTTTATATATTGAATATGAAATAAAAGAGCTTTTTTGTTGTAAATATTTCATTGACCATTCACAAATTTCCATAATTTCAGCTGGAAGACAAGATACAATGGATTCATGATAACCAAAGTAAAAGACGTATACTTGCGATTTTTGCATACTTGCAACATATCTAAATGTCTCTGGAAAACAGCATCGACTGAGATACCAGACCTTGTAGTTGAAATGACATACACGGCTCTTGGAGGCACCTAACAATGGAATGTAATGAAAATGCGAGACGAAAAAAAGATATTGTTGACAAATATTTGTATTGTTGCAGTCATATGACAAATACTTGTACGGTTGCAGTCATATGACAAATACTTGTACTGTTGCAGTCATATGACAAGTACTTGTATTATTGCAGTCATATGACAAATACTTGTATTGTTGCAATCATACTATTTAAACATTTTAAAAAGTTAAAACTCAAGATATCATACCCGTCACGAAAAATGCATCATGCGCTCCAATCACACTACTAGTGAGTGCTTGGCACAGACTAATGGTGGGAGTGTGGGAAGCACCTCTGGAAGATGCCCCAAGGATGTTTCAGATCAAAAACATACATGAAATTCATTTATTATGCTACTCGTTCAACTATCATCACTGTGTTTATCATATTCTGATTTGCAATGTCAGTTAGCCATTTGTAAAAATGCACCAATCATTTCATTTCATATTTAAAAATGGCCTCATTATTAATTTCTGGTCAGTATCATAAACAAAATTCCTGGTTGGTACTTTTTGAATAACATATGATTTTTCTTTGTGGATGCAAAACTTGAGGCCAATATCATTAACATACATTCAAGAGTGTTTTGATAATGCATAATAGATTAAAAATAAAATTGTACAGAAAATGTAAGCACAAACTGCATTAAGCCCACTTTGGTACTGCTATTCCAGTTGATCCATCTATGAGATGACATAACCTCACATTTTCTTTATAGTTTTGTTTTTTTTTCCGTCTATATCCAAGCTCCTCAATTAAATTAAATAAAAGGCCACTTAACCCTGACTGTTGAATCTCTGGTGGGTCAATCGTCAGCTAGTGGGAAACAAACACTTCCAATTCCTCATCATACCCTTGTAGTTAGGCACATAGCTTGGGTGCGCAATTCGCAGGAGGCGTTCTGTATTTTCATCAGTAAGTGACCTTCTGTATCTTGACTTGATGAATGTTAATGAGCTAAAAGCACTTTCAAAAATCCAGATTTACCCAAACATTGTTAGAATTTTTATAGCCACTGCTATGATTTCAGGATATTTGTTGTTGGTGTGTAGCTCTATCCAAAATTGTGTAGTGAGTAGACTTAAATAATTCAGTAATGCTTGATTTTGTTGTAAATTCATACATTTCCAATTTAAAATGGAGGGCCTCATCTATTTCAAAATCATTCTTTTATTTCCTGCAACCATCCGCTCAGATGTGATTTCTACTGATAGAGGGTTGGCAATAAATCGTAGCACACACACACACAAACAGATTTTTTTAATCTATAATCAAACTGACTTTTCAGTTTATTTAAGAATTCTAATATTATATCAGTTTCATACATATTGTTGCTGCATCCTGAAAAATTTTAAGAGTGAGGAAGGCCGACCGGGCTAGCCAGGTGGGTAAAGTGCCTGCCTGCCCGGCAGCCCAAAGGTCGCAGGTTCGAATCCTGCCTCAGGCTTGGATCAGAGTAAAATGCAAAAAAACTTTGGGAGGTGCATTATGGCCGCAGAAGCCGATGTGCCAACAACTAAAAAAAAAAAAAAAGAGTGGGGAAGAAAATAAATTCATTACTTCTTACATCTTGAATGAAAAGCTCGTTTCTTTTCAAAACTTAAGATAGGCTCATAGAGTTCACTGATGTTTTTATCTTTACCTTGAAGATAAATGTTTAGATCATTAATGTAAGAAAAAATATCAACCAAAAATGCTAGATTGGAAAGATGGTGGACATCCTAAAAATGTCAGCAAAATACAGTGGACCGTGGCTTTAATCTGTTTCAGAGACACCATCATATCATGAAAACATCATAATGTGAACCCAATAACACATTGTTTTTTGATAATTCATTCCAAGATCTCAAAATTTGAAATTTTCACTATATAACTAAACTATATTATCTCTCTAAAAGGTGATTTTTATAATGGAAATTGTACATATTGATTAAAATATTGATTAAAGCACAACACAAACAATCACTTTCACTAAAGGATGCAAAAACAAAACAAGCGGCCAACACGTTTACAAAAGCTGCTATTGACTGAGAGGAAGGGCCACACGGTCTGGTCGGAGACAATCATAAGCCCATCCCATCATAAAGTGAATAAGTAAGCACCGGTTAACATGATCATCGGTTAGTAGAATCAGCTGCTTTAATTTCAAAAAACCGATTCGAATCATTAAAATGCACTACACCTTCATTGTTATCATATGTTCGGTTATAACAATCAATTTTGAATGCCTTTGTGATATTTTTCTAAAGCACATTTCTGGAGGTCACTACCATTAAACAATGAAAACAATTCGCAGTTTCCGGTTTATTGGGCTTTTCTGTTAGTGCAATCTTATGAACGGGTAGTAAACTCAGGGGCTCACACCTGGTGAGTATGGGCTTGGCACACCCAGGGTCCTGAGCTGGATATCATCATTCTTCTCTTTCTTGGTGATTCCCTTCTTTTCCTTCTCTCTCTCTCTCTCTCTCTCTCTCTCTCTCTCTCTCTCTCTCACACAGGGTAACTTGGGAATTTTTTTTTTGGCTGGTGCAGTATAAGCCTCAGGCTTCCTTGCACCATATAGCTAATAATAATAATAATAATGATAATAATAACTCAATCTTATTGCATTTGCAATAATACCGATAGATAGAATTCTGTGGGTTTTTACGTTATTATGGTTTCCTCTTCCATCATATAAAAAACATAAATAAATTTTCAGAATCTTCTCTTCGTTCCTATTTTTTAAGCTTCATAAACTTGTTGCTCCATATCTCACTTGCACATATCGTGTTAGTTGCAATTTGTGTGTGCCGTGTTCTTTGTTATTGATTGCTTATCTTTTTTAGTATTTTAAATTTTACAACACACAAAAAAAAAAAAAAAAAAAATGTCAGTGAATGAACAGAAATATCAGTTAATTAGTATGTACATATTACAGTATTAACTAAGCTATACAGGGTGATTCACTACCAGTGAGACAAACTTGCAGGAGGTGTAGAGGGCTCAAAGACGAACCGGAATCACATAGCATTGCAGGGTCCGAAATGCCTTCGTCATGCAGTAGAGGACGTTGAACAGGTCACGTGAACAGCGATCCCGCTGGAAGTCAGCATTTGCGAACCGTTTCTGTTGAAGAAACCAAATGGCAAAAGTCCTCCGGAGTGGATAATCTGCAGGCTCCGATGAATGGACACGTTGCAGATGGTATGAACTCATTTGGTTTGTTGACAGTATCCTCCATACAGTGGATTGGGAAATACCCAATCATTGGCCTATCGCTTGAGTACTCGTACTCGGATTGCCTTCTGCAAGACGTAGGACATTCTCCGCATTGTCTGGTGTCCTCATCGTTCGCTCTCAATTCATGTGAAACAACCAGTCTCGTGCAACCTTCTGTGCACACGTGTGAAAATCATATGATGAGGCGCACGCCTGTGCGGAAAACGTTCCTGGTACACGCGCAGAGCGGCGTGCCCATTACAGTCCGCAGCTCCATACGCGAGGTGCATGTTGGCCAGTTCAAGGTTTGAATACTCGTTCATCCTACTGCCTCGGGTACCGGTTCGCAAATGCTGACTTCCAGTGGGATCGCTGTTCACACGACCTCCCGTTCAACGTCCTCTACCGCATGACGAAGGCATTTCGGACCCTGCAATGATATGTGATTCCGATTCGTCTTTGTGCCCCCTACACCACCTGCAAGTTTGTCGCACTGGTATCACCCTGTATACGTAAGTGTAAATTTATTTTTATTTTTCTAACCTGTGGAAAATATTCTTCTGATTTTCAAGTATCATTTAATTTTGTTAATTGGTAATGTAATAAAGTGTAAATTTGTGATCTTTACTTTTATAGCCTGTGCATAATATTCCCTCCTCTTTTCACTTATTAGAATTGGCGTTTAATAGAATTAAAATTCAATTTGCAAACATGATCACAATGACCAGAACTTACCACATATCGTATAGTGAGCCAATCATAAAGCATATTTAGTTTTATCACTGTCTTCAATCTGCTGCAAAAAACTCCAAATTTCACTTTTTAAATCCCATATCCTTTTCAGCATTCTTCCCTTGCTTAACCACTTTACGTTGTTGTTGTTGTAAGCAAACAGTCAGAAAACTCAGCATCAATATCTTTTGGAAACTGCTTTAGCTGCCAGTGATAGTTTTTATCACAGAAAATTAACTAATTTGCTAATTTCAGTCAGAAGAAAGTGAAAGTCCCCACTCAGTTTTGAACACAGTGCTGTAGTATGTATAATACACTGATAGGAAATAAGACTGTTTTGTTTCTTTAAGCCTGCCAACAAGCCCACTGCTTTCACCTATCATGGCTATAGCCCCATCTATTACAATGGAAAGCACATCATTTCTAAGTTCTTTGGAAGTTAATAATTTTAAACTTCATTACAGATTATTTCTCCTGTTGTCCATCCATGTAGAGCTGTGGTTGTGGTTATTTGGTTTTTAGGAGCATTAGCAACTAAGGCCATATTGCTTCAGGGATATGCGGTGGTTATTCCCTGATCTTTCTGCACCCTCCGTATTTGGTGGTCACGGGCTCAAACCCCGGTCTAATCAAGAAGCGTGTGCTACGCACTGCCGCTCTGCCCACCTGGCTACGGAGGCACCACCATGTAGAGCTATTAGTCCCAACAAATCTTCAATAAATACATTACTATTAAAGAATCTCAAATCTGCACAATCCGAAGTTTCATCATCTTCTTCTTCTTCTCTGTGTGCCATCTCCTAATGCAGAGGTCGGTGACCACCATGGAAAATGTCTCTCTGTCTCTGGTAGCTCTGAACAGCTGCTCAGTGTTCAGTCCTGTTCAATTCTTAATGTTATCAAGCTACGATGTACATCTTCTCCAAGGCTTTCTTCTTCCTTCATTCTCCCCTCAATAATTAGCCATGGAACTGCATATTTGTTGTTCCTCATCAGGTGTCCAAGATATGCCATTTTTCTTTTCTTTGTGTCCTTCAGCAATTCACAGGTTTTTCCAATTCTCTGCAGGGGACACTCTCATTGGTCACCTTTGCTGTTCATGGTATCTTTAGCATTCTTCTGTATGTCCACGTTTCAAATGCTTCTAGTTTTTTCGTACAAAACTGACCAAACATAACATCTCATCATCTGGATTTTAAGGTGGAGTTCCAGGTTTCCACATCTGGTTCATTTTTGTCATTGATCCAACAGCCTAGATATTTTGTCAACTCTCTCTATCAGCCTTCAATTTAACATGAGGGAAGGTGTTGGCATTGCCCCATTAAGGACCACGAGCTTAGTCTTGTTGATATTAATCCCGAGGCCCATTCTTTCACTTTCTTCACTCACATGATTGCATATCATGTGAGTGAACAAGTCCTGCATATCAGTTGTATAAAGTACAGTGTCATCTATATAGCAAAGATTGTTAAACACTCTACCATTGACAGATAATCCTTCATTTCTTCCATCTAATGCTCCCTTGAAGATGATGTCCAACAGGAGGGGAGAGAGAGTACACATCCTTGCTTCACAACATGTTCAATTGTTGATTTTTTCTGTTTTTCTGCCATCAACTAACAACAGATGCCGTTTGGTTCTTCAGGGTTTCTTTAGTCATAGATGAAGTTTCATCTATGGCAAAAGAAAAGTATTTGCAATTTGCATGCAGGCAGTTCAGTAAGTAATTGAACAGCCACATTGTTTGTGAATTCACAACAGCATCGTGTAGCCATATCATTTTATAAAGGAATCTTCTGAAACTTTTTAACTGTTTGTTCCCCCTCTAACACTTTTACTGTTTCTAATATGCATTGTTTCACCACCTCAGCATGAGTGAAGGTAACATTTTCTTAGCTAGAATCCAAGATATTCTCAAAAAGCTTCTGTACATGTTTCCTGTGATACAGAAAGTCCATACAATATTACATTGGCCTGCCTGTATGACACTTTTAGGTTATCTAGTTTTCTTCCTCTGGATTTCAAGTGTGGGGAAAATTTTGCATGAAAATCATTATGCTTGGACTCATAATGTCTTTACAGATTACATGATTTAACAACTGACAGGACTTCAATACAATTAAATACATGGATCAATTATTATTAAGTAG
The DNA here is from genome assembly GCF_048544385.1 of Mastigoproctus giganteus. Classification (NCBI taxonomy): domain Eukaryota; kingdom Metazoa; phylum Arthropoda; class Arachnida; order Uropygi; family Thelyphonidae; genus Mastigoproctus; species Mastigoproctus giganteus. Next base: position 81,796,706 of record NC_143588.1, read on the forward strand.
TATGAAACAAAGGTCATTTGTCCAGTCTGTTTAAACTGATGGTTTTCACTGTCAACTTTCCTTTGTTTGGGGAAAACCATTTAATTAAAATTGAATAAAACAATAAAAAAAGAATAAAAGAGATACATAATTAAATTGACCACAACATAAAATGCGTAAATAAAATGATTATAATACAGTTCGCGTGAACTGAGCTACAGCTTATTAGAACATAATGTGACCATCGCATAAAAAAAAAAAAAAAAAGAAGGGTGTAAATTCATTTTGTTTCATTTATATAATAAACATTATTTTTAAAAGCAGCTACCATATAAATGATATGAATTCAGGAATTCCAAAGCAAATTTTCCATTTTTTTTTTTTTAAAGAGTTACTCTAGTGTTAAAAAATGGTTGGATTTCAAGCATTTACATTGAATTATAAAATGGCTATACTGGCAACTATGTAGATATCAGTTCTAAGAAGCGATTTCATCATGACAGAGAGGTGCTACACCATAGCGGTAATATCAGTAATTACAACAACTTAGCTGTTCGCAGCTTAGCGTCAAATTCAAAATAACTTTTATGAAAACAAATTCATATTTATTAAACTTTTCTGATTTTTTCTGCAATTTCCATACTCTTTATCTACTAAATGGTGGCCCACTTGAGAAGCAAATCTATATATTATATAATGAACTTTGCCTATATATGGTACTATGGACAACAGTTGCTCTATTAATCTTAACAATCGGAAAGTTTTTTTTTTTAGAGTATTCAGTGAACACATGTCAGCTTAATTCTGTCAAACACTGTGGTTCTATTACACCTTATCCCAGATGCAACAGAAACAGAGTATGTCTGACTGGTGCAACAACCAATGATGTAATTAACTAGTTGCAATTTTAAAGTAAACTGCAGCCAATGACTGTTTTGGTCACATATGTGGGTATTAAAAGCATTAAATGCACACCAACCGAGAACTATTAAAAAGCATTAAATGCACACCAACCGAGAACTATTAAAAAGCATTAAATGCACACCAACTGAGAACTATTAAAAAGCATTAAATGCACACCAACCGAGAACTATTAAAAAGCATTAAATGCACACCAACCAATTGAAAAGTTCACTGATGTCACTGTATCATTAAAAAATATCATCCAAATTACACAAATGTATAAATACAGTGACTTATCATTCAACAAATTGTCTCATACACCAAATTATCACCTATACCAAACTATCATGCACCGAATTGTCACCTACACCAAACTTTTGTGCACTGAATTGTTGCATACAGTGCATTCTCATGCACCAAACTGTCAACAATTTGCCTTGCAGCGAATTTATGTGATCCCAAGAATCACATACATCTTTTATTTGGAAGTGAAAGATCTTCCATTAAAGGAAGCAAATCATGTTTTAAAAAGTGACAGTACTTCTATGCTGCTAGACATGCTGGCAAAAAAAAAAAAAGGACCTATTACATAATCTTAAACAATCTCTGTCAATACATTAATATGAATTGTAGCTATTGTTCTCAAATGTAGTAGTAGGAGCATGTAATACAAGAAAGCAAGCTTATGCAGCATCAGCAAAAAAAAAAAAAAAACTATTTCACACATCCATTCCCTCTAAAGGTTTGTCCAGTTCCTCCTTGAATTTATTTAAGCTATCAACTAACTTCCACAACGACAGATGGAACTTTGTTCCAGCAATTAACCACCCGTTGGCTAAAGGCAAATTTCTGCACATTTATTCTACAGCTGTCTTTCCTCAATTTGAATTTATGCCCCCACAGGTTTGTAATCTGAACAACAATCCCATCAGAATTGAGCCTGCTCAACCCATTCAAAGCCTTATACACCTCAATCAGATCACCTCACAGGTGCCTAGTCTCCAGATGCTGCAATTTGCAGAACTTAAGCCTTTCTTGGTAAGACCACCCTTTCGTTCCCCTCACCAATCTTGTTGTCCTCTGTACTCACTCAAGCAACTCCACATCCTTCCTAAAATGAGGCCTCTAGACCTGTATGCAGTACTCAAGGCGTGGTCTGACCATTTCCTTATACAAGGGGATAATCACCTCCTTTTCTTTACTAGCAAAATTCCTGTATATTATTGACAATATCCCATGACCTGCTCTGGCAGCCTGTGTGCACTGCTCAGAAAACTTCATATCTGACTGCACAATTACTCCCAGGTATTTTTCATTTTTAATACCCTAAGTGTAGTACCACACAGTTGGTATATTTCTCTGCGGTTACTTCTACCCACATGCAGTACTTCGCATTTGTCAATTGATAAATTTCAGTTGCCACTTCTTAGCCCATCTGCCCCAACCTTTCTAGGTCCTGTTGCAGTAGCACACTGACATTACTGTCATTAACAACCCTGCCAAACTTTGTATCATCTGCCTACTTGGACATTAAGCCTGATATACCTTCGTCAATATCATTGATAAATATAAAAAACAACAGTTGGACCAACACGTCCAGTCGGTGTGAGACTCCACTAATAACATTAGTCCCCCGAAGAGCAGCGTCCATTGATTACCACTCTCTGTCTTCTCTCACTCAACCATCCTTTTATCTATTATAGCAACTTTCCCTTAATACCATACTGCTCCAATTTGTACAGTAGTCTTCCATGCACAACAGTATCAAAAGTTTTCCTGAAATCCAAGTATATGATATCAAAATTATTTTTTGCATCCAGTTCCTTTGTAACCACATCATAGTATCCAATCAGATTTGTCAGACAAGACTTTCCCTTAACTAACCAATGCTGTGGCTGAATTATTACTGCAGTCTTATCTAGATGATCCTGCAATGCTTCTTTAACCAGTGAAGCCACTATTTTCCCCCAGAACAGAAGTTAAACTGATGGGTGTGTAATTAGTTGTGTCACCTTTCGATCCCACTTTGTGAACTGGCGATACATTTGCACATCTCCAGTCGGTGGGGGACTTCCCCGAATCCAAGGATACTCTCATAATTATGGCTAAGTGTTTGCTTACTTCCTTTGTTGCCTCCTTTAATATAACTAGATAGATCCCTTCCACCCCATGTGACTTTCTTATGTTTAACTTCAACTATTTCTCCTCCACTTTGCTCTCAGTTATTACAAAATCATCAAGCTCCCTGTTAGTTTAATAAGCTTCTGTCCTATGCTTCCCTACAGAATTCCCCAAGTGTGAATGTAGATGCAAAATGCTCATTCAGTTTGTTTGCTATCTGAGCAGGATCATCAACAATCAATATCAAGCGGATTTATCCCCTTCTTTCTAGAGTTTATATAAGTAAAGAAGTCCTTGCTGTTTTTCTCAGCATCCATTGCCAAAGATTTCTTGTAATCTGCCTTAGCTTGCCTAATCTCCTGTGTCACTTGATTACAAACTAGCCTATATAGGCATCTGTGTCACCTGATAATTTATATGCATTTTTATTCTTACTCTTAGTAAGAATAAAAATATTTATTTTTAAATATTTATGATGCTATGTGGATTTTCATCAGCCCACAGATGGTTGGTGTGGAAATTAAGTACTCATCTTGTGTGAAACAGATTTCATTTGTAAACAGGGAAGTCAAGAAAACAGAGTTGCCAGCAAAACATTGCTAAAAGTATACAGAATACTACTCATACAGCAAAATCTGTGTAACAAGACATTGAACTCTCTGCGAGTATTACAAGTACAAGTGATTTTCCCTTAAAACCCTCCAGGTAGTCACATTAATTCTTTCTATTATTGTCTCCACAATTCTGTTCTATGAAACTTGGTACTTATTCTTTCAAAGTAACTAACTTTTCTGCAAAGAGATCCCAGCATACATCAAAAGCTCACACATAAGATGTATGTTTGCTATTTCAGTAAATGAATACTTTTCCATTTGAAATAAATGTTCCACACAATAAAAGAATTAACTTAAATGTAAGTTAACACAATCTCAAACTTCTAAAATACTAATGTTATTGTTATTTGGTTTTTAGGAGCATTAGCAACTAAGGCCATATTGCTCCGGGGATATGCGATGGTCATTCCCTGACCTTTCCACAGCCTCCGTATTTGGTGGTCATGGGCTAATCCCTGTCTAATCAAGAAGCGTGTGTTACACACTGCTGCTCCTGCCCACCTGGCTATGGAGGCGCATTTTTACACATTTACTTACAAGAGTATGATAATATGATTATTTAATCATACTATCAAATATCATACTATGTGAATAGCATTTAAGATAGCATTTACTATCTCATGACTCACTATTTGCACTAATGTAGGACACTAAACAGAAACAACCAAAAAGCTAATAATAATAATAATAATAACAGTCATAGTTCAGCACTAATTTAGTCCCTAAAGTAGTGATGCATCACTACATTAGAAACTCTAGATCAGCAAGGACTGCACTAACTGGTTCCTTTTGCCTCTCCCAGTCCTTTTTTATTTTTTTAAATGGGACTAGAGTAATACTCTAATATGAACAATTTGATACCAAAAATGTAATTATTAATTAATCAAAATATTCCAGCAGAAACACTAACTCCAGAACTGCAAAATAACACTTTCATGAAAATTACTTGCTTACCTACTACAAAAATTATGACTAAATGTGGATATCCAAGCAGAAATTTATCACAAACTCTACAACACACACTGTTCCTTATTGTGAATTTCAAGTTTTTCATTTAAATTGGTTTTATAGATATCTAACTTATAAAATATTTAGTAAAAATATAAAAATCAAATAACCATACCTTTCTGATAACTTTGCCTCCTGATTCTTGCAGTTGAAATAATGATGTATATTCAAGTCTATCTACTGGACAGGTGTTAACATTCTAAACAAAGAAATAAACTAAATAAATAAAGACTGTACATGATGCATTATTCCTTGATATATCAAATTTTTTTCCAACATTATATTTTAAAATCATGATTATCAGCTAGTCATTTTCTTTTTTTAAAGTTTTTTTTTGTCTAAAAATATTCTGCTAGGGTAATTTATATCACCGTGACATTCCAAAGCCTGGATAACAGAGGAGGATTATGCTATGGCTTAGCAAATCATTCAAGAAAAATAAAACTGCTATGGAAACTAAGACAAGCCTGGAAATACATACAAGGCTACAGGAGAAAAGTGGCAGGAATGCAGCTATGAAGCCCACTGACCAAAGTCACAAGAATGTCAATAGACAGAGAAACTTTTTTTTTTCTGAATGCCAAACAAATAAACACAGGAAGCTGGAATGTAAGGAAACTCTACCAGGTAGGAAAACTATAGATGGTAATCAAAGAAATGGACAGATAAAAACTGCAGATGTTAGAACTAAATGAAACAAGATGGAGGGGACAAAGGAAAATAGAAAAACCAGGGAAAAACAATCAAGAAAAAAAGATAAGCACTGAGGAGTTGCATTAATATTAAATAAAATAGCAAACTAAACACTTATTGAATGGGAACCAATAAATGAAAGATTGTTAAAGGCCTCATTTAAGACAAATCATAAAAACCCACTATGACAGAAACATATACAACAACAAATGATATTGACGGCCAAAGAACAGAAGAATACTATAATAATCTTCAAGATATAACAAACAAAATACCAAAACATGAGCTCACATGAAAATTGGAAACTTAATGCTAAAGTGATAATTCAGGTGGAAAGAATGATGGGTAAAGAAGAACTGGAGGACATAATGAAAATGGAGATAAATTAACCCAGTTCTGTACACTAAATAACCTAGTAATAATAGAAACAAAATTCAAACTCAAAAGTATACACTGAGTTGGTTTTGCATTAGAAACATCCCCCCCCATCCCATATAAGAATGGACTGATCTGTGACTCTAGTGAAGGTCAGTCAGAAATGGCTGATTTAAGATTGTAGTTTGCACATGTGGTGATCAGTTTTGAGTGTCTGAGGAAGAATAGGTCAGCATCAAGATTCTTCTAACTGCTAATGTGGAATGATTGTGGAGGCAAGACATGCAGGTGCCAGTATCTCAACAACAGCTAATGTGGTTAAGTACTCCCATTTTATGGTATCACAAGTCAACCATGACTGCCTCAACAGTTTTAAAACAAGCAGTCAGAGGTCACATGTGGGACAGCCACATGCAGTTGACAGGGAAATAATGGAAGTATACATTGGACAAAAAAATAAATAAATAACGAGGAAATAAGATATATACCAGAAAAACATCTTAAACATCATGACAGGAAAGATGGAAATGGTTAGAACATCCTAAGAAAGACACAAGGGAAATAACATAAGAATCGCAATAAACTCAAGACCCAATGTTAGAAGCAAAAAAAAAAAAAGAAGGAAAGACCGAACACAACCTGGCAAAAAACTGAAAAGGAGAGAGAAAAGCAATTATGGAAATAGCAAAAAGAACTGGCAAAGGACAAATGGAGACAAAAGCAGCTTGTTGAGGGCTTGGTGACAATTGTCAAAACTAGATAAATTAGTTTGTTTCTAATTATTTCTAATTAATTATAGTTTGTTTCTAGTTAGTTCTGTATTATAAGATTTAAAGAAATCTTATAATACAGAATGACGCCCCAAATCCAACAATCTTGTTGATGGGCCAGTGCAATTTATAGAATACAGTGCAACCTCAATATAATGCAGATGTCAGGAAACAACCTTAACACCCAGGATTCAGTCAAACTTGTTTAATCCAACTGATTTCTACTATATATAAAGCCTGGCAGCAAAAGCAAAATCTTCATTGTTTTATTAGATACATATCTACTACATCTGACACAGTACAAGTTTCTTCTCTGCTGCTCCTGCTTCAAATATACTCCATCTCTAGACCTCTCCTAAAAATTCTTCAACAATTGCTCACAAAAAGGCAATTAGTATTCTCCACCAATCCTATTTTCTATCAGCACAAAATTTTGCTGGTATGCTGATGATGTTGTCTACTATTCTGACTCTGACTTCTGCCAACTAACTTAGGGTACTCCAGCGACTGGTGTATAATATAACCCCATATATTATACACCTTACTCTAACTTTATTGTTAATACTAATAAGACTAAATAAGTGAACTTTGCTCTTGCACCTTCCCCCCCTCTACATTACCTCTCTCCATTCAATCTGTAACTATTGTTCCTGTTAGAAGCAAAAAAAAATATATATATATGTAACATAGTATATTACATATTATTACATAATATGTAATATATTATGTTACATATATTAAATTCTTTGGAGTTTTATCTAAACGCAAAGATTCAATTTTCTACCTATTGCACTAAATTCTCTAATGCTAATACTGAGAGCTTTCTGGACAACAAGGTTTGCAATAACCAGACCATACAGAAATATTTTACAACTGATATTTTGCTGCTATTTAATTTTGACTCCATTCTCTAGTTTTTGGGCTTCAAAATCTGTCTCACAATTGGAGCTGATTTGGAGGTTCTGCTTATTGTTTGTGAAGATTTCTCATTGTCTTGGCTCAAGGCACAAATACATTTACCACAGGTCTGCTCTACAGATATACCAGCAACTGAAGATAACACCAATTATTATTACACAGTGAGTGAAAGTAATTGTCTGATTCCTGAAGAGATCATTGCATGAAAATCTGGTAAGCAATCTATCCAGGTATATCTTGAAAATTTGGCAAGTTATTCAATTGAGGACATCCAAGTGTGCCATGAGACAATCTCCTAGTCTTCCATTCTCTCCACATAAAAGAAAGCTAATTAACTGATTTATTAATAATGCTATTTATATCCACAACCTCTATTTTCTTGTGTTGATGTGCTTTATAGACAAGTTCAACCATTTCAGTTACAATGTAAACTTGCTTCTTTGGAGCTACAACAAATCCATCACTGTCATATACTTAGATCCTACTAATTGTATTGATACTTACTTAGTTGATCACTGAATATATATATATATATATATTATTATCAGTTCTTGCATTACTACTCTTGCAATTTTACTATTAAATATAAACTGTTCAATTTATTTTATTATATATATATATATATATATATATATATATATATATATATATATATATATATATAAAAGCTAACTAAGTTATAACTGAAACTAAAATTTACTTAAAAATACCAAATATATATATATACTAGCTGTACCCATTGCGAAAATTTCAGAGGAAACTTATAATGTTTCACCATCTTTCTGATTATTCAAAATGTACACATTGTGTAACAATTTCACACATAGAAAATGTAATACGGTCTCTATAATACTTCTTTGAAAACAACATTTTTTATGTTCTTGTGCCCTTCTGGTAACCTTATCTTAACATGCTGGAATGATTTGATCCTAGACATTGCTACATACAATTGGCCATGACTAAATACAGGTTAGTAAGTGAAATTCCGACTCTATCAAATGTTTGCTCGACTTTTATTTATAGTCATAGCAAAAGCCAGCAGAATAGGAAACTACCATCTCTTAAATGAAAATGGCAAAGTCAAATTGGATGGAGTCAAATCTACACACAGTAAGAGTTCCCATTTTCCTTTAGCTTCTCCTGTTATTATTTCTAGATCTAAACACTTCTGCTGCATAACTTTGGCTATAACCATTGATCTATCCTTCTGAAATTGTCATATTCCGCAGTAAAATAAAATAATCCCTGACTTTTTCACATATTCGTTGCAAAAATTTCACAATTAATGTGTCGATAAAGTAGTTTGTGCCATTTCAAAATCCAAAATGCATAAGGCCCACAACTGGACAGCAGTTTTCACATTTGCACTGAAAGAAACTAAAAAGAGAAAGCATTATTGTATTGCCTGATATTTTAACGAAAATTTTTGGACAATTCATTGTCATCTGTATATCCAGACTTATGTAAGCAAGCATTTCGGTTGAAGGCAATGAACCTTTACTGTTTTGACATGTATAAAATTATCCCCAACTTTTTCACACTTAAAATAAGGCTTGGCAATGAACACACTTTTCACTAAGAAAGCCAATACTGTGACATATTAAATCTTTCGGATTCTTAAATGCACATTTCAGACCAATCCTGAACACATCTGCAGAACACGAAAACACGTGTTTCTTTTTTGCTGCAAGGTACAACCAGTCAGACAAACACAACCAGTCAGAGTAGCATGGCAGCAGACACGTCTTCCGCATTCTGACAGTGACATACTTCTAAATCCTTAAATTACTTACCTTAAATAACCTCAAAACAAAAAAAAGAAATAAACTCGAAGTTGATAACGATAAAATTATGAGTTCTAAACGTATTAAACGTAACGAATGGTAATGAGTGTATGAGCTCGGGTGCACAACGTGGGGAAATATAGCAAGCGGTGTGAGCAGTGCAATGGAATCCTGATGATTAGTTCTTTGTTTTAAGGTAGGCAGCGCTAATAGAGAAAGTTGGCCCATTCTATAAAATAAAACTATTCAGAATTTTTATATTTTCCCATGTTTCTGCATACCTAGGAAGAAATATCTTCAATTTGAGACCAGATCCGTTAGGCCTATCGTACACAATGGCTACAGCTAGCTGTACCTGTTGCAAAAATTTTGCAATTGCTAGCAGAGTTTTTCTCTGGCTGTCCTATTATTATTTTTATGGAACAAAGACCATGACTGTGTGAATGAGCAAATTGTTAATCAGTTAAATAGTTAAAGTGCAAATTGTTAATCAGAAAAAAATGCTTTATCAACTTAGACTACTGTTTATTTAACAGTTCACATCTTCCTGTGGCTCCATCTATGAAGTGAATGTTGAACTATTCTCGTTTGTAGTACAAAACTGGCCCATTCCTGAAAGTGGTCTCAAATTAAAGATATATCTTCAATTTGAGACCACTTTCAGCCCTATCGGTTAGGCTTATGATTCACAGTGACTATCTCAAGAAAACGGCTTCTGTATTACTACATAGATATTATTTTTAACAATGAAAAAATATGAAGTACTATAATTTTTTATGGTAACCAAATTATATCCTGCACTTCTTTTTAAAAGAAGAATTACACTTCTCCATGCCATGACGAAAAAAAAAAAAAAGAAAAAACATGTACCTGTAAATCATCACTTAAAGGAAAAATCTGCATCATGAAAATCATTTTTTTTTTCATAGTAGTAGTAAAAATAATCACAAATGATGCAAGAAAGCAAGCTTATATAGCATCACCCAAAAAAAAAAAAAAATCCCACACAGTTCACCCATCATACCCTCCAAGAATCTTTCTAGTTCTACCTTGAATTTATTCAACCCATCCATTTCCACAACAAGAGATGGAGGCCTATTCCAACAATCAACCACCTGCTGGCTGAAGGCAAACTTCCACATATCTACCCTACAACCATCCTTCCTCAACTTGAATTAGTGCCCCCTCATGTTTGTAGTCTCAGCAAGTGGAAGAATGCAATTAACATTCCACTTAATCTATTCAAGGCTTTAAACACCTCAATCAGATAGCTCTGCAGGTGCCTAGTCTCATGAGGCTGTAATTTGCAGAACTTAAGCCTTTTTTGGTAAGAGCACCCCTTTGTTCCTCTCACTATCCTTCTCTATACTTATTCCACCAGCTCCATATCCTTCCTAAAATAAAGCCTCCAGACCTGTATGCACTACTCAAGATGTAGCCTGACCATTGCTTTACACAATATGATAATCACATCCTTATCCTTGATAGATAAATTCTTGCATATCATTGGCAAAACCCCATTAGCTGGCCTTGGCAACCTGTCTCCATTGCTCAGAGAACTTCATATCTAACTGCACAACTACATCCAGGTCTTTCTCATTTTCCACTACCCTGAGTGTAGTACCACACAGTTCATACATTACTCTGGGGCTACTGCAACCAATATGCAGTACATCGCATTTGTCAATATTAAACTTCAACTACCATTTCTCAGCAGACTGACCCAACTTTCCTAGAACTTGTTACAGTAGCTCATCCAGATGACTGTTTTTAACCACACTGCCAACCTTGTATCACCTGCAAACTTAAACATTAAGCCTGATATACCTTCATCAATATAAATATTGAAAACAACAATGGGCCCAGCACTAAACCCTGGAGAAATTCCACTAAAAACATTAGTCCATGAAATGTAATCCCCATTGATAACCACTCTCTTTTCTTCCACTTAACCATCCCTTAATGCCACATTGCTCCAGTTTGTACAGTAGTCTTTTATAAAAAATTATAAGAGGAAACCTCATACCTTTATGTAGGACCGGAATTCTCTCAACCCTCACAGTCGAAGGATTATGTGATTATATGATTTTACGAATAAATCTCCCATATTTAATAATAAATACACTCAATTACAAAAACTACATTAAAATTATATAAATAGATACATGTTAAAAGATTGTGATGTATTCAATTCTCATCCCCAACATAAGTCACTAAGAAAAGCCAGGGGAAGCTGACAGCCATCATCCACACCCCCAAAAACCCAACCAATGTCGTATGCTAACATTAGAACTGAAAACAATTGTCGAATTAATCCTTAAGAAACATGAGATAAATGTAGATCGAATTAAAATATCTAAACTTCTTATAAGGGACCAAACTTATTCGGGTAGATTCCGTGCTCACAAGAAGTAAAGTGTTTTTCGCAAATGATGTCTACCTTTTGTATACATAAACCTGACGAATCCCTGATACGAGATTATTTATCCCAATGTGTGAATTACCGTTCACACAAAAGTCCACGTGTCCAAAATAGTGTAAGACCTATGAACATTAATGGAATTTGCATTTAACCTATGAATATTAATAAAATTTGCAATAAAAGTTATTAATTGCTGAAGTGGTTCAGCAATTAATAACTTTTTGTGTAATTAAAACTTTTGCTTCATTAAAAAGGAACACTGGCTATCATTGATAGCATGGAAAGCAAGTTCCGAGGCACATGTCCTTGTAGCCCTAACCGATGCTGCATGTTGTTGAATCCTCACAGAAAGATAATTTTGTGTCGAACCAATATACGAGGAATTGTATTCACCGCAAGTAATATTATAAACAATATTGTGTGCATCCATAGTTGAGACGGAGCTGACTGCACTATACTTCAAAACATCATGAAGTTTACTAGTCAGTTGGGCAATAATCTTAAAATCAGTGTTCTTAAAGATATTAATAAATTGTTTGTACCAGTAATGTATATATGGAACTTTAATAAAATGTTTCTGTTCAGACCTGTTATTCATTATACCAGTCTCAAGTTTATGTTTTGCTTGTCGTTTTAACTTCATAATAGTACCAAATGTGTAACCCCTATTTAGAAATCTTTTCGCAAGTTCCATAAGTTCATCTAGTAATAACTCCTGAGTAGAGCTATATTTGTATCTGTTGTAAAACTGATTAAAAATAATGCTGTTGTTGTTATGAAAGTTTCACGACACAAGGGTAACTGTGGCCAATATGTGTCTGTTAGTGTCATTATTTTCATTTTAATGATTTATGGATGAATATATCAGAGTGTATTTATTATTCCTAGATGTTTAATATATATAAAGAGTTCACTTAGGTTTGCTTTGTCACCAAGTACAAAGAGAGAGGGATAGAGGAGCTTGCAAGTTTGCTAATGATCGGAAGGATGTGGTTCGAACGACTGAATAGGATGGATAATCAATCAGGATGTGCCTTATTGTAAGTTGTATCTGACAGACAGAGCAGAGCGGGGGAATCTTCTCTTAGAAGTAAATGTTTGTGAGTGAGGAAGGTACGCCCAATGCACACTCTTGTTAATATAACTTCCTCCTGTCTATTTGTACATGAGCAAGAACGCCACAAACATAGATCTTTTTTTATTCTGCGAAGTTTATTGCACGGTTGGTCCCTCCAAAGTTATTTCCAAATGGAAGTATATTTGGTATGAAATACATCCCTATAATCTGTAAATGGTACAAACTGAAAGTTATCTTGTATATTAAGATCTGGATTTTTTGTGGCTTGGTCTGCATGATTATTCCCTGGGATTCCAATATGGCTGGGAATCCAACAGATAGACACTTGTTTTCTTGCTTTATGCAAAACTATGAGTTTTTTTGATATGCTGAATCAAGGAATTTGAGGAATATTTGCTTTTCTGTAAAGCTGCTACTGCACTAAGGGAATCAGTATATATTAGAGCAGGCAGAAGTTGATGCTCAGTAATATCATCCAGTGCTAGTTTAATAGCATATAATTCTGCTGTGAAAATACTGCAAACATGAGGCAAGGAGACAGATATAATATATTCCGGTAAAACTACTGCGGCACCTATTGAGTTGTTCGATTTTGAACCATCCGTGTAAATCTGATGACTGTTTCTATTTTCAAAATTGTGCAGTGCATGGAACTTCTGTATAATGATTGGAGAGATCTCTTTTTTATTCCTGTTTGTACGATGTGATATGGACAAAGGCACGGTCGGAATCCAAGGAGGTTCTGAGTTTATATCTACTGAAGAAATGTGCTGGAAATGTATTTCCCAAACTCTAGCTGAGTGTCTGAGACGCAGTCCTGCTGGTTTATTTTCATTTGGCTTGCAATCATAATTACTCGTCCATGGTGGATCATGAATAATGGACCAAATTGGATGTGATGGCTGACTGTATATTTTTGCCGCATACATGCACAGTAGATAATCTCGTTGAAGGTGCAGCGGGGGTTCCGATGCATCTGCATACAGGCTGTAAATTGGTGAAGTTCTAAGTGCTCCTACAGCTATGCGGAGAGCATTATGGTGAATGGTATCTAGGCGACGTAAGATGTTCCTTCTTGCTGAAGCATATATAAGAGATCCATAATCCAAACGAGATCTAATAAAAGTTTTATATAATTCTCTGTTTGTATGTGAATGGATGATAGCTAGCACAGTGTAAGAATTTGCCAGTATTTGTCGGTTTCCTATAAATTTTAAAATGTATATTCTAATCAACTCTAGTTAAAGTGAAATTTAGGAAATTTATAGCTTTTTTCTGTGGATTTTCTATTTCTAAAGTAAAAATTAAGTCTAGTATGTATCTTATTTAATAAACCTAAAACATTAGCGTGCCTAGAATTTATTTCATTTGATAGTGCTTGTTTCCTAATTTCGATGACTGATTTTAAATAACACCAATCATTTTCATGTAGGTACCCCTTTACCTTATTGCGTAAACTTTGTAATTGGCAAAAATACCTTTTCTTTTTACAAACCCTAAAATCTAAGGTGATCCTAACAATTTTTTGCAAGACTGTAAACGATAATTTCTTTATACCCGAAATCCTCTGCCTTAGTGACACTCTCGCAAACTATCACTTGTTAATATGGTCGTTTAAGACATATTTTCGTTTCGCCAACATGAGAGATTATTTATGAGAGAGACAACAGTCCACACATATACTGATGTTATAATGCAATATGAGGCACAAAAATTTCACATTACCTTTTAAAATATTGCATAAATGAAAACTTAATTCCAAAATTTGCAAGAGTGTCACTAAGACAGAGGATTTCAGGTATAAAGAAATTATTATTTATGGTCTCGCAAAAAATTGTTAGGATGAACTTAGATTTTAGGGTTTGCAAAAAAGAAAACGTATTTTTGCCAATTACAAAGTTTACGCAATAAGGTAAAGAGGTATCTACATGAAAATGACTGGGGTTATTTAAAATCAGTCCGAAATTAGGAAACAAGCACTATCAAATGAAATAAATACTAGGCACACTAATAAAATACACTGTTTATTCCTTATAAAAATTAAATACATTACAAAAACAGCATTACGAATAGGTAATGGAATGAGGCAAGTTGAAGGGGTGGTAGGTCACACCAGGAATAATCAACGGATTATTTCGGATATAGTGATGCAAGAGAATACAACTAAAATGACCACAGTGTTGTTAATTTATCTTCATATGATTTATCTACACTGCAAATATATCTTTTAGGTAGCGGTCTTAATTACAATTTACCTCCTAAACGACTCCCCATAAAACAAACGGTTACTGAATTTGAATATGGGTTAAGAAATTCAAAAAATTGGGAGGGACTAATACAGCAGATTAATGGGGTGGGTTATTAATCAATCTAGGGACCCTTATATACCTAAGTTATCTAAAGAAGAGGGATTGGGTTAGGGAAATTAAGACAGAATAACAATATTATCATACAGAAAGCAGACAAAGGAGATACAGTAGTCATTTTAAATAAAAGTGATTACAAAGACAAACTCATAAATATTATATCAGACAGTTTCACTTACCAATTTGTAGAAAAAATAATGTTTGACAATTTAATTAAACAGTTTAATAGAATGCTAACTGAATACAGGAAAAAAGATTATATTTTGATGGCACTGTTAAAAAATCTAAAAGCTAGAACTAATAATGTACCCACTCTTTTTGGACAGGTGAAGTTTCACAAAATGGGACATCCTATTAGACCCATTGTATCTTATAGAAATTCAGCTTGTTCATCACTCGCCACATATTTACACAGGATTATCAAACCTTTATGTTCGACACTGAATATTCAGTTTAAAGAATTCAGATATGTTGTTTAAGGAGTTAAAAGGGAAGAAGTTAAATAAAGATAATAAATTATTCTCTCTAGATGTAGTTTCTTTGTACACGAATGTACATGTCGAGTATGCATTAGACATAATGTGGGACCTAATTAACGATGATTCGGTAATTTCAAATAAGTCCAATTTACCAAAAAATTAAATATTTTATCTAATTAAATTTCTTGTTCAATTTAATTATATTCATTTCCAATCAAAATTTATATACAAATATTTGGATTACCGATGGGTCTTAGCATGAGCAGACTAATTGCCGAAATTTACCTCAATAAAATCGAAGTTATACTTAACACCGTTTCTCCCAAATGTAACATTTTATGGTAGATACTTGGATAATATCTTAATAATTACAAAGGATGATACAGTAGTAGTAGTAGTAGTAGTGGCATGTGATGCAAGAAAGCAAATGTATGAGATTATGCAGCATCAGCCAAAAAAAAAAAAAAAAAACACACCATTCCCTCCAAATGCCTGTCCAGTTCCTCCTTGAATTTATTCAACCTATCAACTTCCACAACGACAGATGGAAGTTTGTTCCAGCAATTAACCACCCGCTGGCTAAAGGCAAATTTCCGCACATCTATTCTACATCTGTCTTTTCTTAATTTGAATTTATGCCCCCTTAGGTTCGTAATCTGAACAAGTGGAAGGATCCCATCAGAATTTAGCGTGCTCAACCCATTCAAGGCCTTATATACCTCAATCAGATCACCGTGCAGGTGCCTAGTCTCCAGCCACTGCAATTTGCAGAACTTAAGCCTCTCTTGGTAAGAGGATCCCTTCATTCCCCTCACCAATCTTGTTGCCCTTCTCTGTACACGCTCGAGTAAATCTACATCCTTCCTAAAATGAGGCCTCCAGACCTGTACGCAGTACTCAAGGCGTGGCCTGACCATTGCCTTATACAGAAGGATAATCACCTCCTTTTCCCTGCTAGCAAAATTCCTATATATCATTGACAAAACCCCATGACCTGCCCTGGCAGCCTGTCTACATTGCTCAGAGAACTTCATATCTGACTGCACAATTACTCCCAGGTATTTTTCATTTTCTACCACCTTAAGTGTAGTACCACACAGTTGGTACGTTTCTCTGGGGTTACTTCTACCGATATGCAGTACTTTGCATTTGTCAAGGTTAAAATTCAGTCGCCACTTCTTAGCCCATCTGCCCAAATTATCTAGATCCTGTTGCAGTAGCACACTGCCATTACTGTCATTAACAACCCTGCCAACCTTTGTATCATCTGCAAACTTCGACATTAAGCCTGATATACCTTCATCAATATCATTGATAAATATACAAAACAACAGTGGACCTAACACCAAACCCTGTGGGACTCCACTAATAACATTAGTCCAAGAAGAGCAGCACCCATTGATTACCACCCTCTGTCTTCTCCCACTTAACCATCCTTTTATCCATTGTAGCAACTTACCCTTAATACCATTCTGCTCCAATTTGTACAATAGTCTTCCAAGTGCAACAGTGTCAAAAGCTTTCCTGAAATCCAAATATATGATATCAAAATTATTTTTTGCATCCAGTTCCTTTGTAACCACATCATAATATCCTATCAAATTTGTCAGACAAGACTTTCCCTTAACAAACCCATGCTGTGTCTGAATTATTGCTGCAGTCTTGTCTAGATGATCCTGCAATGCATCTTTAACCAGTGACTCCATTATTTTACCTGGAACAGAAGTTAAACTAACTGGTCTGCAATTACTCGTGTCACCCTTCGATCCCCCTTTGTGAATTGGGGATACATTTGCACATCTCCAGTCCGTGGGAACCTCCCCTGAGTTCAAGGATGCTCTCATAATTATGGCTAAGGGTTTGCTTAGTTGCTTTGCCGCCTCCTTTAATATAACTGGATAGATCCCATCCACCCCAGGTGCTTTTCTTACGTTTAACTTCAACAATTTCTCTTCCACTTTGCTCTCAGTTATTACAAGATCATTAAGCACCCTGCTACAATTTGATAACCTTCTGCCATTTTCAAACCTTAATAACTCCTCATGTGTGAATGTAGATGTAAAATACTCATTCAGTTTGTTTGCTATCTGAGCAGGATCATCAACAGTCGAACCATCGATGTCAAGTGGTCCAATCAGATTCATCCCCTTCCTTTTAGAGTTTATATAAGTAAAGAAATCTTTGCTGTTTTTCTTAGCATCTTTTGCCAAGGATTTCTCGTAATCTGCCTTCGCCTGCCGAACCTCCTTTGTGACCTGATTACAGATTAACTTATATCTGCCATAGGCTTCTGAGTCGCTTGATAATTTATATGCATCCCATGCATTTTTCTTCTCTGTTACGAGTCTCATTAGTTCATTTGACAACCATTTAGGCCTAAACCTTGAACAATATTTCTTAATAGGTATGAAACTTTTAGTAGCTTCCACGATTAATTCCTTGAATGCTTCCCACTTAGAATTTACTGTTAGTAACATCGTCAGTTGATCCCACTGTACAGAATTTAAAAACTGTCGGAGACCACTGTACTCGCCTTTACGGAAGCAAAAACCCTTTCCTTTACCCTTGATGGTAATTAAATCTTTAAGTAAATCCCACGTCAGTACATTGTGATCACTGCCACCTAGCGGTTCTTTTATCTGCAAATTCCTAATACATGAATGATCACTGCTGATAACCAGTAAATAATGTTTTGGATTTATTAAATAAGATACATACCACACTTAAGTTTACTTTAGAAATAGAAAATCCACAGAAAAAAAGCTATAAATTTCCTAAATTTCACTTTAACTAGAGTTGATTAGAATATACATTATAAATTTATAGGAAACTGGCAAATTCTTACACTGTGCTAGCTATCATCCATTCACATACAAACAGAGCATTATTTTTAATCAGTTTTACAACACATACAAATATAGCTCTACTCAGGAGTTATTACTAGATGAACTTATGGAACTTGCAAAAAGATTTCTAAATAGGGGTTACACATTTGGTACTATTATGAAGTTAAAACGACAAGCAAAACATAAACTTGAGACTGGTATAATGAATAACAGGTCTGAACAGAAACGTTTTTATTAAAGTTCCATATATACAGTACTGGTACAAACAATTTATTAATATCTTTAAGAACAATGAATTTAGCATTAGCATTAGCATTAGCATTAGCAGAGGCATATGATGCAAGAAAGCAAGCTTATTCAGCATCAGCCAAAAAAAAACAAAAAAAAAAAAAAAAAAAAAAACCACTCCCATTTCACCCCTCCGTTCGTTCGAAATACCTGTCCAGTTGAGCTTTAAATTTGTTTAGGCTATCAATTTCAACAACCAGTGATGGAAGTCGGTTCCACCAACCAACCACCCGCTGGCCAAAGGCAAATTTCCGCACATCTATCCGACATCCGTCCTTCCTCAATTTGAATTTATGCCCTCTGAGGTGATTATTCTGAGAAAGATGAAGAATCCCATTGGCATTGAGCATGCTCAAACCATTCAAAGCCTTATACACCTCTATCAGATCACCTCGCCGGTGCCTAGTCTCCAGACTCTGTAATTTGCAAAACTTAAGCCTTTCTTCGTAAGAGCAACCCTTTGTTCCATTTACTAATCTTGTTGCCCTTCTCTGTACCCGTTCCAGCAGCTCTACATCCTTCTTGAAATGAGGCCTCCAGACCTGTATACAGTACTCAAGATGTGGCCTTACCATTGCCTTATACAAGGGAATAATCACCTCCTTATCCCTGCTAGAAAAATTCCTCTTTATCATTGACAAGACACCATGAGCTACTCTTGCAGCTCGTCTGCACTGCTCAGAGAACTTCATATCTGCCTGCACAATTACCCCCAGGTCCTTTTCATTCTCCACCACTGTCAGTGTAGTACCGCAGAGTTGATACGTTGATCTGGGGTTACTGTTTCCCATATGCAGCACTTTACATTTGTCGATGTTAAACCTCATTTGCCACCTCTCAGCCCATCTGTTCAACCTGTCCAGATCCTGTTGCAGCAGCATAGCGTCAGTATTGTCCTTAACGACCCTGCCAACCTTTGTATCATCTGCAAACTTGGACATTAAACTTGATATCCCATCATCAATATCATTCATAAACACCGAAAACAACAACGGACCCAACACTGAACCTTGAGGAACTCCACTAATAACATTAGTCCACGTTGAGCAGTGTCCATTGATTACCACTCTCTGTCTTCTGCCACTCAACCATCCCCTTATCCATAGCAGCAATTTGCCTCCAATGCCACACTGCTCCAATTTGTGCAGCAGTCTTCCATGTGCAACAGTATCAAAAGCTTTTCTAAGATCCAAATATATAATATCAAAGTTATTCCCTGCATCCAGTTCTTTTGTGACTACATCATAGTATCCAATCAAATTGGTCAGGCAAGACCTGCCCTTAACAAAACCATGCTGCGTCTGAGCTATAACTGAATTCTTGTCTAGATGATCCTGCAGTGCTTCTTTAACCAGTGCCTCCATTAATTTACCTGGAACAGAAGTTAAACTAACAGGTCTATAATTACTTGTGTCAGCCTTTGAACCTCCTTTGTGAATTGGGGTCACATTTGCACATCTCCAGTCCATAGGTACCTCCCCTGAGTCCAAGGAAGCTCTCATAATTATGGCTAAGGGTTTGCTTACTTCCTTTGCTGCCTCCTTTAATATAACTGGATAGATCCCATCCACCCCAGGTGCCTTTTTTATGTTTATCCTCAACAATCTCTCCTCCACTTTCCTCTCAGTTATTACAAAATCATCCAGCTCACTGCCAATGTTTACTTTACCTACATCATTCTCCTTCCTGAATAACTCCTCATGCGTGAATGTAGATGCAAAATACTCGTTTAGATTGTTAGCCACCTGAGCAGGATCCTCAACTGTTGAATCATCAATATCCAGTGGACCAATCTGATTCATCCCTTTCCTTTTCGAGTTCAAGTATGTAAAGAACTCTTTTCTGTTTTTCTTTGCATCCTTTGCCAAGGATTTTTCATAGTCTGCCTTTGCCTGCCTAATCTCCTTTGTGACTTGGTTACAGACCAACTTATATCTATCATAGGCTTCCATGTCACCCATTAATTTGTATGTATCCCATGCATTTTTCTTCTCTGCCACATGTCTCATTAGTTCATCTGACAACCATTTAGGCCTAAACCTTGAACAATATTTCTTAGTTGGTATGTAAAGCCTGGTAGCCTCCAAGATTAGTTCCTTGAATGCTTCCCATTTTGAGTTTGCTGTTGGTAACATCATCAGTTGGTCCCACTGTATAGAATTTAAATACTGTCTCAGACCATCATAGTCGCCTTTACGAAAACAAAAACCCTTCCCTTTACCTCTGATGGTAGTTACCTCCTTGAGTAAATCCCACTTCAACACACTGTGATCACTGCCACCTAGTGGTTCATTTATCTGCAGGTTCTTAATGCATGAAGAATCACTACTGATAATCAGATCAAGAGTATTGCTCCCTCTTGTTGCCTCACGAACATGCTGATGTAGAAAACAATCATCCAATAAATCCACAAAAGCCTTGCTAGTGTGCGAGTGACCAACCCACAAATTCCAGTCAATATCTGGGAAATTAAAGTCCCCCATTATAAGACTCTCTGATTTACTGGCCCACTCTATTTCCCTGTACAACATCTTATTATACTCATCAGAGTCATTAGGCCTATAGCACACTCCTACTCTCAATTTTGATTTCCCTATATAAGATTACTGCCCAACTGACTAGTAAATTCCATGATGTTTTGAAGCATAGAGTGGTCAGCTCCATCTCAACCATGGATGCACACAATGTTGTTTATAATATTACTTGCAATGAATGCAATCTTTCGTATATTGGTTCAACACAAAATTATCTTTCGATGAGGATACAACAACATGGAGCATCGGTTAGGGTTAGAAGGACATGTGCCTCGTAACTTGCTTTCCATTCTATCAATGATAGCCACATGTTCCTTTTTAATGAAGCAAAAGTTTTAAATACATGAAAAAGAATATATTAAGTTATTAATTACTGAAACACTGGAAATGAGGTTAAATGCAAATTCTATTAATGTTCATAGGTCTTACACTATTTCAGACTCGTGGACTTTTTTGTGAATGGTAATTCACACATTGGTTAGTATAAATAATCTCATATCAAGGATTCGCCAGGTTTATGCATACAAAAGGGTGGACATCATTCACAAAAAATACTACTTCCTGTGAGCATGGAATCTACCCAAATAAGTCTACCCGAATGGTCCTTGAGGTTGTCACAGACATTCTCTCAGATATGCCAGACAAGCTGTACTTGCTACCTGGGAGTCTAAAACACTGATGGAACTGATATTCGGGTGGCATTTGAGTAAAGTGGACCCAATTTCGGTGAAGTCCAGACGGTCTTGTGACAGTCAAATCCTCTGCTTGCACCTTCACGATGGTGGGACTGTTAGTAATCCTGGGTATAACCTCCATGCACAAGCACACTGTGGGTAACCACCCAGGTGTGAACCAACGTAAGTAGGGGTCGAAGTGCGGTGCTCACACCACATGGAGGAATGCCACCCCCTCTGTGTTACCAGGCAATACTAGGTGGCAGATGACTCTCATCAACCGGTGCAATACCACCACTTTGCTTATGGGAGGCCTGAAGTGGTGGAACCCATGTTTAGTCTCTAGAGCTAAGTTCCGGTCAACCCTTCCCCACCTCTTTTATCATGCAGTATGACTGATGAGTTTTGATGAACATCATGGTGAGATCAAATCTTCCTTACATTTCAAGGATACAGCTCTAAAACGGTGTTTGCAGGCCAGCCGCCAGTTAGTACACCGGACTGAACCTATTGGTAACTCTTTAGGAGGCTTCCGGATCAGCTAGTGTATAATGTTGCTACCTCTACTCTGCCATATAGTGACTGGAGTCCGAGTAGTGTGTATGTGCAGGGGGAATTGTCGAGGCCACGTTATGTCAAGGATCTGGGTATATTCTTACCATGTGTACGTCATATCCAAAAATTCATTACTTCATACAGCATTTCCCATTACTTTTTCTTATTATTGAATACACCATGAATTGTCAAACAAATACAGTAAGCTTATCTGCGAAAAGATCTAAATCCCCCAAACACTTCCTAGTTCATTTCACAACTATACATGGTCTCAATTCTAATCTCAACGATGTCCATTTCCACTTGCAGTGTGCCAAACCCCATGTACTTTTTCTGAAAGAATCTCTGTCATTGGTTGATTCAAGTACTGCTCATCTCAGTTGCAAAAATTATTAGCTGTATGATTCCTTTCACCACAAAGGTGGTACTTATGCATATTTCCATTCCAACATTCCCTGTCACAGACTTGGTAATTTGGAATCTCCTCTTTTCGATCTTCTCTGGCTTAAAATCTCTCTACCTCATTGTGTCAAATTCATCTGTTGTCTCTACCATTCTCCCAACTCCACTAATCAATTGGAGCTCTCTGACTTCCTCTCTTTGAAACTTGACTTTCATCGGGCCAACTTTCCTAACAGTGAGACAATTTTCCTTGGTGATTTTAATGTTCACAACTCCAGCTGGCTTCCGTTTTCTAGTCACACCGACCCAGATCGTCAAGATGCTGAGGTTTTTGCAATTACTAATGACCTTGCACAGACTGTTCATTTACCTACAAGGATACCAGACAATCCTAACCATACAGCCAACACGCTTGATCTTTTTCTCACAAACAAGCCTTCTAAGTACAGAGTTGAGATGAGTGGTCCTTTAGGCACCTCAGATCAGAACTTGGTGATTGTCTCTTCTCCAATGGAGCCTTTATCTCATGGCTATTCCCAACCTCGTGTTGTTTGGCATTACAAGAATGCAAAATGGGATGACCTGCGAGATTTCTTTACTTCTTTACCTTGTTCGGATTACTGTTTCAAAACTTCTGATGTCAACATCTGCTCAGATCGTGTCAGTGAAATTGTTGCAGGAATGGAATTCTTTATTCCACATTAAAATCTTGTCCTTTATCTAAACATTGGTTTTCCAATAAATGTGCTTCAAGAGAAGAACACTGCACATCGTAATTGGCTTGTTTCCAATTCTTCAGTTTCATTTTCTGCCTACACCAAAGCAAGATCGCAACAATTGTAAAGCAGTTATTAATCAGTCCAAACTAGAGTTTGAACAGGCTAAGAGTAGAATGCTTCTTGCCCTAATGATAGCCGAGCATTCTGGTCTCTTTCCAAAGCAATTGGCTACAACTTTTGCCCATCTCTGCTCCCTCTGTCAAAACCAGATGGTTCTGTTGTCACTTCAGCCAAGGATAAAGCTGACTTGCTAGCATCCCATTTTTCTTCCAACTCACGTATTAACGATCTTGGTAAAACACCTCCTACCATTCCCAACACACTCCATTCAATGCCTCCTGTGGTCTTCCGTCAAAAGGATGTCAGAAGGATTATGACGAATCTTGACGAAAAGAAAGCTCCAGGTCCTGATTGTATTTCTCCCCTTGTTCTCAAAACCTGTGCTCCTGAACTTACTCCTATTCTTTGCCGCCTCTTTTCACTTTCTTATTCCAAAGTGTTTTTCCTTCTGCTTGGAAATTTGCTCATATCCAGCCAGTTCCTAAAAAAGGGTGACAAATCCCTCCCATCCAATTATCGTCCTTATTGCAATTACTTCTACTCTTTCTAAAATAATGGAGAAATTAATTAACCACTAACTCTTAAACTACCTAGTAACCTTCCGTCTTATCAACAATTGCCAGTATGGATTCCGTCAGTGTCGATCCACTGGTGATATTCTGGCTTATGATACTCATTTATGGACAAATTCAATGGAAAAGTTTGGTGAAACACAAACAGTTGCTCTTGACATTTCAAAGTCTTTTGATTGTGTTTCCATTAAAAGTCTTCTAAACAAGCTTCCATCTTATGATTTGCAACCGTTTTTTGTAATTGGTTATCCAGTTTTCTCTCTGATTGCTCACTGAGGGTGATGGTAGATGGCTCTCTTTCTTCTAACTTCTCCACTAATGCTGGTGTTCCCCAAGGTTCAGTTCTTTCCCCCCACTCTTTTCCTCTTCTATATTTATGACCTTCTTCCATTGACTGGAAATCCTATCCATAGTTTTGCCGATGATAGCACATTGCATTCCACTTTCCATTTTGAGAAACTTGCTCTGCTCGATCAGCTTCAACTTCTCGAATATCCGCTACCAATTTCTTAAATGCCGATCTCCAGGTAATTCTCCAGTGGGGGTAAAGACAACTTAGTCGATTTCAATCCTTCTAAAACTCAGTCTTGTCTTTTATCTCGCAAAAAGGATTCTTCTGCTCCTATGCTTATCCTTGGTGACACTCTGATTTCTAATCTCTCTTGGCACAAGCACATTACAAATATTGCATCTAAACAACTTGGTTTTCTCTTTTGCTCTCGGTATTACTTTTCTTCCAAACAGCTGCTCACTCTGTATAAATCGCAAATCCTCCCTACCATGGAATATTGTTCCCACATCTGGGGTGGTGCCTCCAAAACCTCTCTCAGGTTTCTTGATTCCATTCAGAAGAGGGCAGTTAGGTTAATTAATGATTCACCTCTAACAGAGTCTCTCCACTTGCTGTCTCATAGACAACATACTGTTTCTGCTGCATGCTTCTTCTACAGATACTTCCCTGGGCACTATTCTTCTGAATTGGCTTCTATTATTCCCGCTCTCTTTTTCAAAACAGTCCGAACACATGCCACCACCAGCCAACATCCATTTACTGTACAACTTCAAACTCACAGAACCAACTTTTCATCTTCCTCATTTATTCATTCAACTGCCGTTTTTGTGGAACAACCTTCCTTCATACGTATTTCCTGAAAATTACAGTCTACAGAAGTTCAAGTCTAATGTTAGCAGATAACTTCTTTCATCTTCTCAACCTCCAATCCAAGCAAGGTACTAAGTACTATAGGTTCTAATACCTCTTGTGTTTGGGGCTTTCATAAAAAAAAAAAAAAGTTTAATCCCTTTTAAGAAGTTTAGACGCTTTGTTTTTAGATATTTTAATTCGATTCACATTTATCTCATGTTTCTTAAGGATTAATTTGACAATTGTTTTCAGTTCTCATGTTAGCATATGACATTGGTTGGGTGTTTGGGGGTGTTGATGGCTGTCGGCTTTCCCTGGCTTTTCTTGGTGAGTTATGTTAGGAATAAGAATTGAATACATCACAATCTTTTAACATGTATCTATTTATATAATTTTAATGTAGTCTTTGTAATTGAGTTTATTTAATATTAAATATGGGACATTTATTCATATAATCACATAATTCTTTGACTGTGAGGGTTTGAAGAATTCCGGTCCTACATAAAGGTATGAGGTTTCCTCTTATAGCTGTTGTTTGTTTGGTTTTTAGGAGCATTAGCAACTAAGGCCATATTGCTCGGGAATATGCGGTAGTCATTCCTTGACCTTTCCGCATCCTCCATATTTGGTGGTGACGGGCTCGAACCCCGGTCTAATCAAGAAGCGTGTGGTACGCACTGCTGCTCCTTCCCACCTGGCTACGGAGACGCCATCCTCTTATAGCTTTTAATAATAACTGTAGTAGGACATATTGATCTTTATCACTCTTACGATCTTAATTAGTAGTCTTTTATGTGCAACATTATCAAAATACTTTCTGAAATCCAAATATATGATGTCAAAATTATTTTTTGTACTCAGTTCTTGGTCACTGTATCATAGTAACCTCTTTAGATTGATTCCATTACTTTACATGGAATGGCCGTTAAGCTAACAGATCAGCAATTTCTCATGTCGCATTTTGATTCACCTCTTTATGAATTGGGGATACATTTGCACATTTCCAGTTCACAGGGACCTCTAATGAATCCAAGGATGCTCTTATGGCCAAGGGTTTGCTTATCTCCTTTGTTGCCTCTCTTACTATAACTAGATTCTTAATATAACTAGATAGATTCCATCCACCCCAGATGGCTTTTTTTATGTTGCTCTTCAACAATTTCTCATACACGTTCCTTTCAGTTATCACAAATCATTTAATTCCTCATTAGAGTTTGAGATACTTCTAGCATCCCCTTCCCCATCCCCTAAAGAATTCTTCATGTGTGAATGTAGATGCAAAATACTCAGTTTGTCAGCAACATGAGCAGGGTCATCAAAAGTTAACCTACTGACATCAAGTGGTCCAATGTAATTCAATCCCTCCTTTCTACTGCTAATATAAGCATAGAAGTCTTTGCTGCTCTTCTTTGCATTCTTTGCCAGTGACGTCTCATAATCTGTTCTAGCTTGCCTAACCTCCTTTGTGACTTGATTACAAACTAATTTATACCTACCATAGGCTTTTGTATCACCTGATAATATATATATCCATCCCATGCAATTTTCTTCTCTGCCATGTGTCTCAATAGTTCATCTGGCATCCATTTGGGTCTAAGCCTTGAATAGTATTTCTTTGATTACTTTTCTGAATACTTAACATTTAGTATTCATACAATCATATCATTTAACACTATCAGTTGGTTCCACTGCAAAGAATTTAAAAACCGTGAGACCACTGTAGTAACCCTTAAGAAAGCAAAAGCCTTTCCCTTTACACTTAACAGTAGTTATGTCTTTAATTAAATTTCACATTAGCACACTGTGATCACTATCACCCAGTGGGTCTTCTACCTGTAGATTCTTAATGCATGAAGAATCATTGCTGATAACCTTGAGGTTGTCACAGACATTCTCTCAGATATGCCAGACAAGCTGTACTTGCTACCTGGGAGTCTAAAACGCTGATGGAACTGATATTTGGGTGACAGTCAAGTAAAGGACCCAATTTCGGTGAAATCCAGATGGTCTGTGACAGCCAAATCCTCTGCTTGCACCTTCACGATGGTGGGACTGTTAGTAATCCTGGGTGTAACTTCCATGCACAAGCACACAGTGGGTGACCACCCAGGTGTGAACCAACGTAAGCAGGGGTCGAGCTGTGGCGCCCACACCACATGGAGGAATACCGGCCCTCTGTGTTACCAGGCAATACTAGGGGGTAGATGACTCTCATCAACCAGTGCAATACCACCACTTTGCTTATTGGAGGCTCGAAGTGGTGGAACCCATGTTTAGTCTCTAGAGCCAAGTTCAGGTCAACCCTTCCCCATCTCTTCCATCATGCAGTATGATTTATAACTTTTAAGGTTATGATGAACATCGTGACGAGATCCAATCTTCCTTACATTTCGAGGGTACAGCTCTAAAACGGTGTTCACAGGCCAGCCACTAGTTAGTACACCAGACTGAACCTATTGGTAACTCTCTAGGAGGCTTCCGGATCAGCTAGTGTCAACACTAGCTAATCTGTAAGCCTCTTGCTACCTCTACTCTGCCAGATAGTGACTGGAGGGAGTCTGAGTAGTGTGTATGCGGGAGGCATTGTCAAGGCCACATTATATATATAAGAATATACCCAGATCCTTAACATAAGTTAAGGATCTGGGTATATTCTTACCATTTGTATTCCATATCCAAAAATTTTATTACTTCATACAGCATATCACACCCACTTTTCTTACTATTGAATACACCATGAATTGTCAAACTAATAGAGTAAGCTTATCTGCAAAAAGATCTAAACCTCCCGAACACTTCCTAATTCATTTCACAATATACGTGGTCTCAATTCTAATCTCAACGATGTCCATTTCTACTTGCAGTATGCCAAACCCCATGTACTTTTTCTGACAGAATCTCAGTTACTGGTTGATTCAACTACTGCTCATCTCAGTTGCCCAAATTATTCACTGTATGATTCCTTTCACCTCAAAGGTGGTACTTGTGCATATTTCCATTCCAATATTCCCTGTCACAGACTTGGTAATTTGGAATCTCCTCTTTTCGATCTTCTCTGGCTTAAAATCTCTCTACCTCATTGTGTCAAATTCATCTGCTGTCTCTATCGTTCTCCCAACTAAACTAATCACTTGGACCTCTTTAACTTCCTCTCTTTGCAACTTGACTTTCTGCAGTCCAACTTTCCTAACAGTGAGGTAATTTTCCTTGGTGATTTTATTGTTCACAACTCCAGCTGGCTTCCGTTTTCTAGTCATACCGACCCAGCTGGTCATGGTGCTGAGGTTTTTGCAATTACTAATGACCTTGCACAGATTGTTCATTTACCTACAAGGATACCAGACAATCCTAACCATACAGCCAACACGCTTGATCTTTTTCTCACAAACAAGCCTTCTAAGTACAGAGTTGAGATGAGTGGTCCTTTAGCCACCTCAGATCAGAACTTGGTGATCGCCTCTTCTCCAATGGAGCCTTTATCTCATGGCTATTCCCAACCTCGTGTTGTTTGGCATTACAAGAATGCAAAATGGGATGACCTGCAAGATTTCTTTTCTTCTTTTCCTTGGTCGGATTACTGTTTCAAAACTTCTGATGTCAACGTTTGCTCATATCATGACAGTGAAATTATTTTTGCAGGAATGGAATCCTTTATCTCACACTCCACTTTAAAATCTCATCCTTTATCTAAACCTTGGTTTTCCAATAAATGTGCTAAGTCTGTTCAAGAGAAGACCATTGCATATCATAATTGGCTTGTTTCTAATTCTTCAGTTTCATTTTCTGCCTACACCAAAGCAAGCTCGCAACAATTGTAAAGCAGTTATTAATCAGTCCAAAATAGAGTTATAATAGGCTAAGAGTAGAAAACTTGCTTCTTGCCATAATGGTAGCCAAGCATTCTGGTCTCTTTCCAAAGCTACTAGCCGCAACTTTTGCCCATCTCTGCTCCCACCTCTGTCCAAACCAGATGGTTCTGTTGTCACTTCAGCCATTTTTCTTCCAACTCTTGTATTAATGATCTTGGTAAAACACCTCCTACCATTCCCAACATGCTCCATTCAATGCTTCCTGTGGTCTTCTGTTAAAAGGATTTTGAGGAAGCTTGATGCTAAAAAGCTCCAGGTCCGAATGGTATTTCTCCACTTGTTCTCAAAACCTGTGCTCCTGAACTTACTCCTATTCTTTGCCGCCTTTTTTCACTTTCTTATTCCAAAGGTGTTTTTCCTTCTGCTTGGAAATTTGCTCATATCCAGCCAATTCCTAAAAAGGGTGACAAATCCCTCCCATCCAATTATCGTCCTATTACAATTACTTCTACTCTTTCTAAAGTAATGGAGAAATCAATTAACCGCCAACTCAAACTACCTAGAAACCTTCCATCTGATCAATGATCACCAGTATGGATTCCATTAGTGTCAATCCACTGGTGATATTCTGGCTTATGTTACCCATTTATGGACTAATTCAATGGAAAAGTTTAGTGAAACACAAGCAGTTGCTCTTGACATCTCAAAGGCTTTCGATCATGTTTGGCATAAAGGTCTTCAAAACAAGCTTCCATCTTATGGTTTGCCAACTGTTTTTTGTAATTGGTTATACAGTTTTCTCTCTGATTGCTCACTGAGAGTGATGGTAGATGGTCTCTGTCTTCTAACTTCTCCACTAATGCTGGTGTCCCCCAAGGTTCAGTTCTTTCCCCCCACTCTTTTCCTCTTGTATATTAATGACCTTCTTCCATTGACTGGAAATCCTATCCATAGTTTTGCCGATGAAAGCACATTGCATTCCACTTTTCATTTTGAGAAACCTTGCCCTACTCAATCAGCTCCAACTTCTCAAAAATCTGCTACCAATTCCTTAAATGCTGTCTCCAAGTAATTCTCCAGTGGGGCAAAGACAACTTAGTCAATTTCAATTCTTCTAAATCAGTCTTGTCTTATATCTCGCAAAAAGGATTCTTCTACTCTTATGCTTAACTTTGGTGGCACTCCGATTTCTAGGCAAAATGATATTTGTATCTCTTTTCGGGATTACTCTGACTTCTAATCTCTCTTGGTACAAGCACATTACAAATATTGGTTCCTCTGCATCTAAAAAACTTAGTTTTCTCTTTCGCTCTCGGTGTTACTTTTCTTTCAAACAGCTGTTCACTCTGTGCAAATCACAAATCTGCCCTACCATGGAATATTGTTCCCACATCTGGCGTAGTGCTCCCAAAACCTCTTTCAGGTTTCTTGATTCCGTTCAGAAGAGGACAGTTAGGTTAATTAATGATTCATCTCTAACAGAGTCTCTCCACTTGCTGTCTCATAGACATACTGTTTCTGCTGCATGCCTTTTTTTCAGATACTTCCATGGGCACTGTTATTCTGAATTAGATTCTATAATTGCCGCTCTCTCTCTTTCAAAACAGTCAGAACGCGTGTCACCACCAGCCAACATCCATTTACTGTCCAACTTCAAACTCACAGAACCAACTTTTCATCTTCCTCGTTTATTCATTCACCTGCCGTTTTTTGGAACAACCTTCCTTCATACATATTTCCTGAAAATTACAGTCTACAGAAGTTCAAGTCCAAGGTCAACAAATATCTTCTTTCATCTTCTCAACCTCCAACCCAAGCACAGTACTAAGTACTATAGGGTCTAATACCTCTTGTTTACATAAAAAAAAAAAAAAAAAAACTAGATTAAGTGTATTGCTTGATCATTTGTGTATCATTGTATATATTACACTAGCCAACATGATTTTTACCTCCTAGGACTTAAATGCTGTTTTTAACCAATTTTTATGCATAGATTTCAAAAATCACCATTATAGTTGAACATCACGTCACAGTTATTAAATATAGAGATAGTTACGTTTTATCAAAATATGCCAATTTCACATAATCTAGCTAGTAATATATGACACACTGATTTATTTTAACAGATATAAGCTAATTCTCTTAATTTTTGAAATCAATTCTGGCCTTTGTTTCCTTCTGATAAACATATTCAGACCTATGGACTTCTACGTATGGTTGTTAGGTTCAAATTCCAATGAACAATTTACAGTTTGAAGAGAGTACACTTAGTGTTTTTGATGAGGATTTTTGCAGGCTATGCCAAGGTTTTCCAAGTATTAACCGATCCTGACATGTTTTCAGGGTTGTATCAAACAAACAGTCTCTTGAGAGTAGGAGGGTTTGGCCCTCTTACTTCACAAGATGTCAACTACCAGCCAGTTAGTTCAAGTAGTGAAGTACATTTAATCAAACAAGAGGAGTTGAATGATTTGGTTTGAGACTTAAATTTGTCGAAAGAACAGGCTGAACTGTTAGGTTCTAGGTTACAGCAGTGGAACAGAGATTTTAATTTTTCGAAAAAGACATGAAAAGTTTTCAAAATATTTTGCTACGGAGGACAGTATGTATTTTTGCAGACATTACTGGACTTCTGAAAGAACTAGGATGTGTATAAGTCAGATGAATGGCATTTATTTATAGATGCTTCAAAATTAAGTTTAAAAGCAATTTTGTATCATAATGGCAACGAATTTCCATCAGCCTGTATTTCATTCAGTTGGACTTTAAAGTCATGAAAACACATCTAAGGTTCCACATGCTATAAAATACCAGGATTATATTTGGAACATATGCATGGATCTTAAGGTTATTGGTTTGCTTGTGGTTAGAACATATTGCAGTGATCTTAAGGTTATTGGTTTGCTTGTGGGATGGAACATATTGCAGTGATCTTAAGGTTACTGGTTTGCTTGTTGGGGGGGGGGTCAAAAATATTGTTATTTTTTGTGTTTGTGAGACAGCTGTGTGACAGAAGAACATTATGCTGCGCAAAATTGGAACAAGCGGGACAGATTCACACCAGGACAATGTAATGTAAAACATTCCTTTAATGCAGTGGTTTTCAACTGGGGCGCAGCACGGCACGGCACACTAGTGTGCCGTTTAATTTCCGTTTAAGTTACTTAAAGTTATTATTTTATTATTTTTTTTTTTATTTTTATTTATTTATTTTTTTTTTAAATTTATACATTTATTTCATTATAAAAAGGTGTACAGTATCCATTGTACCGTATCTTTTTAATTTTGTGGTGATCTATAATTGATTTAGTACCTCTATATAAAGAATAAAATTATTATATAGGTATATATTAAAATGGTCGAAAATCCACTGTGTTAGGTATTTCTTTTGGCCTAGGGGTGCCGTGAAAAAATTACTGGGACACTAAGGGCGCCGTGAACCGAGAAATTTGGGAACCTTTGCTTTAGTGCAATCAAACAAGGTTCTTCTTCCACCCCTGCACATCAAACTTGGATTGATGAAAAATTTTGTGAAAGAACTAGATAAAGAAGGTAACAGATTTGAATACTTAAAAGTGCATTTCCTAATTTAACATATGCCAAACTTAAAGAAGGAATTTTTGTAGGACCCCAAATTAGGAATTAAAGGAGGATGAATTGGCAGCTTGGCGATCATTTAAGGTGGTAGTACATGGTTTTTTGGGTAATAGGAAAGAAGAAAACTATGAAATGTTGGTGTCTAATTTACTTAAAAACATGGGTTGTTGAATGTCATTGAAAATTCATTTTCTTCATTCCCACCTTGAATTTTTCTCTAAAAATCTGGGAGGTGTGAGTGATGAACAAGGGGAGTGGTTTCATCAAGATATTTCCATGATGGAAAAGCGATACCAAGGTTGCTGGGATTCTGTAATGATGGAGGATTACTGCTGATTCCTTGTGAGGGAGAGTAAGCAGGAATACAAGAAAAAATCTATTAGTAGCAAACATTTTTAAGGATAATTACAGGTATGCTGATTACATATTATTGAAATATAACTATGATAATTTTTCTGAAGTTAAATGAGTTATAGAGAATGTATAACATTTTTTTACACTTGTATTACAAACTTTAATTTACATATATATCCCTCTATTTTAACATTAAATGTTGGTACATCTTTTGATGTTGTCATGATGGGCTTTTTATGGCGATTTTCGTTGTGGAGGTATGACAAAAATATTTTTTGTTGGTTAGTGTTATTATTATCAATTATTCCATTACTACTCTTCAGTATATATTGTTTAATTTGTTTTATTTTATATATATATAAGCTACCTAAGTCATAAATGAGACTAAATTTTTCCTAAAAATACCAAAAAAAAAATAATAATAATAAATAAATAAATAAATATATATATATATATTTAGCAAATATTTTTTTTATATGAATATACAACGAAAAGATATGAAGAAGTACAGTAAGTCCCCAACATATGTAAGAGATACAGTCCAGGACTTCTTAATTATATCCACATAATATCCTCAGAAGAATAAAGAAAAATAGTTATATATTTTTTATATATTAGTTACATATATAGAAAATAGTTATATATTTTTAATTAGTTCAATTAAAAACTTTATCTGGGGACAGCGGTGAAGTAGCCCAGTGGTAAATAAGAAAAGAAAACAAAAAAAAGGAAGGAAAAAAGCACGTTACTGTACTGTAAAAACTGATATGTATTTTGGTTATTATAGTTGACTTCACTGGTGCCTATCCCTCCACTTCTCATATTCTGTCTTTCTCTTTTATTATTGTGTTCACTGTTGACACTGACAAATCTAAATTCCGCACGATACTTATTAATGTTTAACCATTTTCATACATCCTTATTATTTTAATTTTCTGATCCAAATCTATTGCTTTCCTTTTCTTGGTAGATTTACTAGTACCACTGTCACTTATTCTCTTAGTCGACACGATGATAATGGTCAAAGTGAAATTTTCTCTAAAGAATTTCACAGGGTTAAGGTGGAAACACACTATTATCACCTCACATGCTTACATTTTACTAAAGCACATTTCTGGAGGTCACTACCATAAAACAATAAAGACAATTTTCAGTTTCCGGTTTATTGGGCTTGTCTGTTAGTGAAATTCATTATAAATGGGTAATAAACTTGATCTTATTGCATTTGCAATAATACCGATAGCTGGAATTTTGTGGTTTTTACGTTATTATGGTGAAATGTGTGTCCCCTTCACTTCAGTCATGTAAAAAAAAAAATTTTTTTTAGAATCTTCTCTTCATTCCTATTTTTTAAGCTTGTTACTCTGTATCTTACTTGTGCAATTTGTGCGTGCCATGTTCATCGTTATTGATTGCTTATTATTTTTTTTTTACTGTTTTAAATTTTGAAATCCTAAAAAAAAAAAAAAAAAAATTTGAGTGAAAAAAAAAATTTACGTAAGTCTGAAGTTATAAACTCAGGCTTACATAAGTCGGGGACTTACTGTGCTATACAAGAATTTTTATGGTAAACAAATTATATCCTGCACTTTTTTTGTAATAGAAAGAATTACACACTGCTCCATTCCATTACAAAAAAAAAAAGCTTTTTCCCCCAAGTTATCCCTTGAGTTCATGATTAACAGATGTAGAATAGATTGTGTGGAAATTTGCCTTTAGCCAGCAGGTGGTTAATTGCTGGAACAAATTTCCATCTGTCATTGTGAAAGTTGATAGGTTAAATAAATTTAAGGAGGAACTAGACAGGCATTTGGAGGGAATGGTGTGATTTTTTTTTTTTTGGCTGATGCTGCATAAGCTCATACACTTGCTTTCTTGCATCACGTGCCACTACTACTACTACTATTAACAAGTTACTGAAAATCATTATGTAAAGGAAAAACATGCATTGCAGAAATAATTTTTCCAATAGAAAATTAAGTACTAAAGGCAGGGTTACATTCTATATCAGACTTCTTTTATTTCTTTTTCTTCAAGAATGTATTTCTTTTGGGTTATAACAGCACAAGCAAACTTCACAGTCTGGTATAATTATGGAGAACACTAACTACAACCAGTAACAAACTAACAACATGCAAGTTGTTTATCAGTTCATGCACATTGCACATATGTGTTATGTTGTCAGCAATTTTTATTTTTCTTAATTGTAATTTCATAATAAAAGAGATGGAATGTTTACAAAAAGCTACTCTATAACTGAACATATTGTGATTAAAAAATAAACACCTAGCTCTCCCTCTTAGAGGTAAATGTTTATTTTCACAAGTTTCCCAAGTGCAATTAGCATTTCATTGATATAGTTTGTTACACTTCTAGTTGAAGAAGGCGGGGAAGAAACTGTGCATCTACAGTTAGTCCTGTTTTTTGTAAAAATTTACCCTGTAATCAAATAGCCCATAAAAGAGAATCCAGTAACTCATTGGTTTCCAAACTTTAGTGCTCCCCTTAAACTTGGCAACGTTTTCATTGCATCCATCTAGTATTAGTAGTGGAACATGATACAAGAAAGCAAGCTTATACAGCATCAGCCAAAAAAAAAATCCCATTCAAGGAATGGGCTGGACAAACTATTGTAATAGTTGGCCCAATTCTTCTTTGAATGGGAATTTTTTTTAAACAATAGTTAGTCAGTTCTTTCTTGAATTTATTCAAACTACCCACTTCCACAACAACAGATGAAAGCTTGTTCCAGCAATCAACCACCCACTGATTGAAGATAAACTTCTGCACATCTATTCTACAACCATCCTTCCTGAATTTATGCCCTCTTATGTTCATGAGTTGAGCAAGAGGAAGAATCCCATCAGCACTGAGTTTCTCAAGCCATTCATAGCTTTAAAACACCTCAATAAAATCACCTTGCAGGTGCCTAGTCTTCAGATGCTGCAATTTGCAGAACTGAAGCCTTTCTTGGTAAGAGTGTCCCTTTGTTCCCCTCCTCAGTACCCATTCCAGCAGCTCTATGTCTTTCATAACATGATGCCTCCAGACTTGTATGCAGTACTCAAGATGTGGCCCCCTTAGTGCTCCTCTCAAACAACAAAATTTTCATTGCACCCATCTTCTTCACTTTGAATTGAATTTAACATGGACATTTGTTCTCACCCTCAGCCTGAAAAGAGAGTTGGCCCTACACTTTTCAATCCACTGTAATAGTTGGCACCCTCTCAGAGAGATATGGATATTTGCTTTTGCTAGTTTCAGTTGTGAAATTAATGTTTTGCCATAAACAGTATTTTTTAGATTTATCCCGGGGAACATGAGAAAACATTTACAGCATAAGTAGACAACATGGTATGTCAAGGCTGCACTTTCCATTTCATTTTATGAACTAAAGCAATGCAATCTGAATATATGTCCATTAAAAAAAAATTGTATGCTTAACAATAATCAATATGCTATATAAGAGTAGAAATAAAGGAAATATGTGTATACATAATAAAAAGATGATGATGATATATTAGAACAATGCAGTACATATCCTTTAAGTTCATCTGATTAAAACACTCTAGATGAGTAGCACAAAAATCAATTTCTGTGAATTTAGTATTGAATTATTTTTCCAATTATCTACCATCCAGGCATCAAAGAGTAATATACAATACTGGTGATTTTTTTTTTTTTTTTGGATATTATATTTAATACATCACTGCTAGGACAACCCATGGGATTCTGTCAATGATGTACAAAAAATTGGCAACAGGAACAAAGACGTAATTATCCCACTGTATAAGGCAATGGTTAGGTTGCAATTTGAATATTGCATACAGGTTTGGAAACCTTTTGGAAAGGATGTAGATCTACAGGAAAGTACTCTAAAAAAAAAGGGGGTACTCTTATCAAAATGACTTGGGTTCTGTAAAGTGCAGTCTGGAAATCAGGCATCTCTGTGGAGATCTGACTGCAGTGATCAAGACTAACAAGGCTGAGTAAACTAAATGCTGATGGTTTCCTTTCTCTTCCTCAGATGACACATGACAGGGGAGCATTTATTTAAATTTGAAAAGCATGGCTGCAGGACAGATGTGTAGAAATTTACTTTCAGCCAGAATGTAATTGGCTGTTGAAATAAATTTTTACATAGTGTTATAGAAGTAGGTACTTTGAAAAAAAATTTAAGGAATAGGCAAATATTGAGAAAGAATAGGCAAACAAAGTGGGTTTTTTTTTTTTTTTTTTTTTTAATAGCTGATACTGTACAAGCTTGATTTCTCCTATCATTTTGCCAATACTAATATTAAACCATTATCAAATCATTATCACTAAAGAATATATTTTACTTACTTTGGACCATTCTATTATGCAATCCAAACAGAATGTGTGGTTACATGTTTCTGGAGAGCCTATGTCCTGTCCCAAAAATCGGTTTAAGCAAATTGCACACTTTTCACTTTCATCATCATCACTACTGTTTATAATTTCTAGTTAAATAAATAAAAGTAAAACTACCATTCAATTATTGTTTTGATGAAACACCATATAAATAATAATTGAAAAATGCTAGGAAAATAAATAATGATAAAAACCACTTCATCTTAGAAGTTATTTTGTGAATCTCTAAGAAAGAAAACATGATGCAACAGTGTATACAATAATGAAAAACACAAGTAAATAAAAATTAACTATTATTCAAAGTCACATGATAAGTCAACTGAAATAAGAATAAATACAGCAAACTCTTGATTATCTATGCAAAGTTTACTGGTTTTTCAGATTATCCATGCATGATTTTTTCAGTTTGTTTTTTGTTTCTTAACAATTTTTTGAAGACCTATGAAGCAGAATGCTATATAACTGACTGGAGCATATTCATTTCTCTTTCAAACTCTTCTAGTTTTGTGTTTTTGACAGTCTTATTTTTGAGTTTTATAGTTCTTTTTCAAGTAATGGAGAGTAAGAAGATTATCACTGCATGACTTCATTTATTTTTTTTTAATTACCATTGGTGTGTGAAATTTTGCCAAGACATGATAGAAGTTTATGATGAGAGCCTTGCCAATAAATTTGAGAGATTGTGCAAGGCTAATGGGATAAACTTTTTTTGGAATAGCTAGTGCTTTTAACAAGCACAGATCGGAACGTTTTCATAGCGATGGGATACACTTTAATAGAAGAGGTTAGTGTGAGGTGGTAGATGACTTTCATCAACCGGTGAAATACCACCACTTTGCTTATTGGAGGCTTGAAGTGGTGAAACCCATGTTTAGCCTCTAGAGCAAAGTTTCCAGCATCCCCCTCCCCCCCCATACTTCTCCTTCAACCCACGCACGGTACTAAGTACTATAGGTCTTGATACCTTTCGTGTTTGGGGTTTTCATAAAAACAAAAAAAAAAAAGAATATTTGCTGATGTTATCAAGGCAATGTCAAGCAGATCTGAAAACTGTTAGTTTGGGGGGGGGGGATATACAAACCAATATAATGCGAGCCATAAGCAGAGGTGGAATGGATTCTTGTACTGCTACTATTTTGATATGCTTTCACCTGGAAAGCAGGAGGGGGGGGAGCATTACATGGCCTACTGGAGGTCCCATGGGACTAGTAATTACATGGGCTTTGTAAGAGATGGCATCACTGTGATATTGGGATGCAGAATTTGAATATGGTGATTATAATGTATACGGAAAAGACAATGTGATGTGTGTGGGGGGGGGGGGGAATGATGCTTTTGGTAAGAAAAATAGTCTAAAATGGTACAACCAGTGTAATACTGAGTTGGTGGTGTAATACCAAGTCAGAATGGTGAGACATAAATACCAGGAAAATGACAAGTATGTAATGCATTACATTTCAGGCACATTAGATTTTTCTTCTTAAATTAATTGAATTTTTTTTTCTATAATTAATAGAGGTGAAAAGTAAATAGTTACATATCTTTCTTATCAATTAATTATTAAGATTATAACTTTAAAAAAAACTCAATAAAACTCTACAGTTTTGCATTCTCTTAGCCATTTAGAGAATTGTAATAATATGCACAAACTGTTTAAAGCTAACAATGCTGCAGTTAAAACCAAGTTTTCTTGCATATAAACTGTGTGGAAAAAAATATAAATAATAATAGCCAAAAGTTCTTATTATTGTTATACAAAATCAAAAAATTCAAATTTAAATTAAATCAAATTAAATTTTATTTTGCATATTTACACTTGATTTCAGCTTAGTCAATTTGAAACTGAGTCAAAATCTAAAATGAAAGAGGTTTCTGTATTTAAGTTTGCATTTTCCTTAGCCTGTTTCATTAGGTTTGCTCTATTACAAGTCATGCAGGGGCACCAGTGAATTTCTGGTTCCTTTTTAGTTCAGTAAAAAAATATGACCTTTTAGGTATCTAAAGTTAGGTGCTCCCCCTAAAGAAAGCATACCTGTGGTTCCATTATATTGTAACCTTCCTCCCTTTTTTTTCATTGAAGTTTATGATTAATTTCTTATTTGAGGGTCTGCAGGATGTGGTTCCTGCATTCTACTTGCATACATTGGTTAAGGAACTTTCTTTAATTTGATTTCATTTCAGCTATTTATTGGTTGGTTAATTAATATATATATATATATTTTTTTTGGCATGATAACAGTAAATAGTTATCTGCAAAATATAACGATACTTTCAGCAATAATTTCATGTGGTAGAAGAGCAATTCACGTACGTTGCCTTTTTGTTTCTTTTTTAATTTAATGTCTGACAGAATAACATGACAGATAACATGTACCAAAACGAAAATGATATATTTTAATTTTAGTTTCCTAGAGTTTTTGGTTACTGAAAGTTTGTGAAAAAAAGGAGGAAGTTTAATGTAATGTTTCATAATGGAAAGCAAAAATTCTTTTAAAACCATCTCACTAACATCTAAAGATGTTATTTTGAAAACAGCAAAATCAATAACTTTTTTTGATATTTTTTCAGATGGTTTTAAATGGACTTTTTTTGCTATATTTTAAACATATTTAATTCTTTATATATATAACAGGAATATTGGATCCCCCCCCCCCAGGATACTATGGATATCCTGGTTGTAGGTCTATAGTAGATTTCATCTGATGTGAGGACTTATCTAACCAATATCTACATGTCATTTTCCCTTAATGATTTCAATTTACTCACCAAAAATGGAAATTCTTCTGACACACTAAATTATGCATCACGAAACACCTAACTGTCACAATACACTGGTGGAGAAACTCTAGCCTAACATCATTAGTTTTAGTTATATAATAACTAAAATGTTTATGTTTAAGAAGCTAAAAATAAAAAAACCTACAAAGCATCTTCTGCTTTAATTTCCATTACAAAGTTATACTCAATTCTGGGATAAACTTTTCTTTTATTTTAAAAATATTTATTTCTTTTCATAAAAAAAAGCTCATTTTATTCTATAACTGTCCTATGATACATTTATAGTAAGGAAGACCAATAGTAATCCTCACAAAATAATACAGGAAATTGAACAAAGAAGTCAAACAATGGCATTCAATTAGCAACTGAAATATCATACAAAACTTGGTATGAAAGAAGTATTAGTTTTTCACTATATACAAATAAATATACACTGAGTTGGCTTTGCATTAGTAATGCACCCTTGTGTAGGAA
Source organism: Mastigoproctus giganteus (assembly GCF_048544385.1). Taxonomy (NCBI): domain Eukaryota; kingdom Metazoa; phylum Arthropoda; class Arachnida; order Uropygi; family Thelyphonidae; genus Mastigoproctus; species Mastigoproctus giganteus. The sequence continues at coordinate 81,837,474 of NC_143588.1, forward strand.
TGGACTAGTCTGTGACATTGGTGCAGGCTCAAAGTTGTGAATGGCTGATTTAAAATTGTAATTTGCACATGTGGAAATCAGTTTTGAGTGTCTTTGATGAAGAATGGGTCAGCATTTTGAAACTTTTAAGGTAGAATGATTATGAGGACAAGACATGCAGGTGTCAGTATCTAGACAACAGACAAATGGTTAGGTGCTCCCATTCTGTGGTGTGGGTTGATGCCCATAGTCTGTGACTGACTCAACACCAGTTAAACTACCAGCCAAAAGTCACATGTGGGTCAACCACATGTGACTTTTGGCTGGTTGTTTGACACTCACTGTGTGGTTGATGCCCATAGTGAGCATCATGTTCTGCTCTCATAACACAGCACTGATGTGCCAGTTAACTACTGTAATATAGGAATAGCAAGACTCTACAGAGACATGGACATGCATCCACATGGACTCTGCAGCAGACATTAGTTCGTATAGGCTATGGCAATCAACAGCTATTATGGATACCCATGTTCACTGCAAGACACAAGAAACTGCACCTTGCATGGGAATGTCAGCACCAACATTGGACCACTAACGTGGAATTCTGTCACCTGTTATGATGATCCCTTTTCCAATTCTATCATGCTGATCGGCTTATCCACATTTGGAGAAAACAACGTAAGGACATGGTACCTGGATGCAGTGTTGGTATTCGGCAGGCTGGAGGAGAGTTTTGTTATGGTCTGGGGACTATTTTTGTGGTATGCTGTTGTTATTGTTGTTGTTTGTTAGCGCATCGGCTTCTGTGGCCATAATGCACCTCCCAAAGTTTTGCATTTTCTACTCTGATCTCTTGCAATTTGCAGTTCAAATTAATGCCCGATTAGAAATTAATCACAAAGTATTTGATGGAGACAGGGAGTTTAATTGTATACATCAATTTGCAGTGACTTTTGCTTTTTAAATCTGATTATAAAAGCCTATTAATTTTAGATAGTGGAAGACCTCTTGTATATTATTTTTTTCACTTAAAATGTGTTTCAAAGTAGGAGCATCTTGAACTTTTGTTTTGGATTTAAAGGCTGCTTTTCTTTCATTTGTAAAGGCTGGACAGTCTAGTAGTAAATGTTTAACTGTTTCTTGTACATGACACTAATTACATCAAGGTGATTCTTCGGCTCTAAGTAGATAGAAATGAGTAAGATAAGTATGTCCTATCCTTAACCTGGCAAGGATTACTACTTCTTTTTGTACATCTCTTTCGCTGGACTTCCACTTCTTTAAATCTGGTTTAATTTGATAGATTTGAGCGAGCAAACTTATATTTATTATAAGTTTGCTTGCTCCACAATTTTTGCCATTGTTCCTTGCTGTTCACTTTGATGTTATGCATGTGTCTGTATATAGTACTTTGGTGGTTGAAGAAAGGGTATCGGTTGCCATTTTTACTGCATGGTCAGCTTCTTCATTCCATTTAATTCCTGTATGTCCAGGGATCCAACAAAAGATTGTTTTGTTTTCTTTTAAGGAGCTTGTTCAGAGTTTCTTGAATTTGTCTCACAGTTGGATGGAGATTCTTTGTGTCGCACTGTACTGCTTGAATTACACTGAGGGAGTCTGTGAAGATGAGACTATGGGGTAACTTTTTGTGCCATATTCGGTCTATTGCTAACTTCACTGCCTGTAGTTCAGCTGTAAAGATGCTACATTCTGTTGGGAGAACTTGGGTTATAGTAGTATCACAGAAAACTGCTGCCACACCTATTTTTGTATCGGTTTTCCATCCATCGGTATATATTTATGTATAGTGTGGATATTTTTCTAGATAGGCAGCATGTGGTTATTGAAAGCTGTTTCCTGGTAGGAAATTTCTTCCCCAGTTAAGGAAGTAGGTATCAAAGAATGGTAATATTGTATCCCAAGGAGGTCTTGGTGCATTTTGTACGGTAGCTAGTTTGTTCAAATCAAGACACCAAATTAGAAGTAGCTCCTTGATGCATATGTTTGCTGTTGGAAGTATTCTGTACATATTTTCCCATATCGGTGCATATAATGTTTTGTACACAGGATGATTTGGAATACACTTTATTTTAGCTGCATAAGATAAAGTAGTACTTGTCTTCTGAGGTGGAGATGGCTTCAGCATAGACTTTGAACCGGAGAAGTACTATATGCTCCTAGGGCCATACGTAGTGCATTATATGGTGTATAGGGTCTAACCATCTTAAGGCACTGAATCTTGCAGAGCTGTAAACTGGTGCCCCATAATCGAGTCTGGATCTTATCAAGGTTCTATGCACATGTAACAAAGTTTACCTGTCTGCTCCCCATGTTGTAGATATAACTTTCAGAATATTCAATTTCTTTAGACAGTTTGTTCTAAGGCATTTTATATGATCTAAAAAGGTCAGTCAGTTTCTTATCAAGGATCAGTCCAAAAAAAATTGTGCTGGGTGTTATTGGGATTAGTTGTTCTCCTAGCTTTAGTTCTGGGTCTGGGTGTAAGTTTATTTTCCGACAAAAGTATATTCCAACTGTCTTTTGTTTAGAGAATCAAAAGCCATTGTTTTGGGTCCATGCTATTACTTTATTGATTGTTGTTTGCAGTTGGCGCTCTATTGTTTGCATATTTTGCGAGTGACAAGAAATGCTGAAATCGTCGTCATAAAGTGCTGCATCTATGGTACTCGGTATTTGTTCAGCTATTGAGTTAATCTTTATGGCAAACAGGGTAGCACTGAGTACTGATCCCTGTGGCACTCCTTGTATAAAAACCTGCAATAGTGTGGTTAATATACAAAATTATTATACAAATATACAAAGTTAATATACAAAAGCCGAGAATTAGGGTTGAATTTGAAAGTGTCTGCAATTCTGCCCAGACACGATAGGAGGGAGTATATGATGAGAGCCTTGTCGATCAATTCGGCCCTGGAAAGATTGTGCAAGGCTCAAGGGGTAGAATTTTTTTCAGCCTGGACTGTACTTGTTAACAGGAGAGATTGCTTCTACAGGGATGGGATACACTTAAACAGAAAGGGTGCAAGAATATTTGCTGATGCTATCGAGGCAGTGTTAGGTGGGTCGGAAAACTGCTAGCTTGGGGGGAGACAAAGACCAATTGATTGACAGTAGCCACTGGCAGAGGTGAAAGAGATTCTTGCACTGCTTCTATTAGAATGAGCAGAAGCCTGGAAAACAAGATGCATGGTATTTCAGAGGCTGCTGGGAGCCATTGCAGTACAAGTAAACACATGGGTTGTGTTAGGGTAGCTAAGAATAGAAACAGATGCAGGTATACTTGCGTGTACACCAATGCTAGGAGTTTAGTAAATAAATTTGATGAATTTGAGGTATTGCTCAAAACATCAAAGGCAGATATTGTTGGGATATCAGAGACGTGGTGTCACACAGATATAAGGGATACAGAACTGCAATTTGGGGAGTACAACGTCTACAGAAAGGATAGACAGGATAGGAAGGGGGGAGGGGTTATGCTATTAGTTAAGAAACACATAAAAACCAAGGAAGTGAAGCCAGTCGACATCGCCGGACAGTGCAGTGTTGAGTCAGTTTGGTGTGACATTGGGAGATCAAAATTGAGAGTAGGAGTGTGCTATAGGCCTAATGACTCTGATGAGTATAATAAGGAACTGTACAGGGAAATAGAGTGGGCCAGTAAATCAGAGAGTCTTATAATGGGAGATTTTAATTTCCCAGATATTGACTGGAATTTGGGGGCTGGTTACTCACACACTAGCAGGGCTTTTGTGGATTTATTCGATAATTGTTTTCTACATCAGCATGTTCGGGAGGCAACTAGAGGGAGTAATACTCTTGATTTGATTATCAACAGTGATTCTTCATGCATTAAGAATCTGCAGATAAATGAACCACTAGGTGGCAGAGATCACAGTGTGCTGAAGTGGGATTTACTCAAAGAGGTAACTACCATTAGGGGTAAAGGGAAGGGTTATTGCTTCCGTAAAGGCGACTACGATGGACTGAGACAGTATTTAAATTCTATACAGTGGGACCAACTGATGATGTTACCAACAGCAAATTCAAAATGGGAAGCATTCAAAGAACTTATCTTGGAAGCTACTAGGCTTTACATACCAACTAAGAAATATTGTTCAAGGTTTAGGCCAAAATGGATGTCAGATGAACTAATGAGGCATATGGCAGAGAAGAAAAATGCATGGGATACTTACAAATTAACACATGACACAGAAGCCTATGATAGATACAAGTTGATATGCAACCAAGTTACAAAGGAGGTTAGGCAGGCGAAGGCAGATTACGAGAAATCCTTGGCAAGGGATGCAAAGAAAAACAGCAAAGAGTTCTTTACTTATGTAAACTCTAGAAGGAAGGGGATGAATCAGATTGGTCCACTTGATATTGATGGGTCAACTGTTGATGATCCTGCTCAGGTAGCTAACAAACTAAATGAATATTTTGCATCGACATTCACACATGAGGAGTTATTCAGCAAGGGAAATGCCAGAGGTGTATTCAACTCTAGCAGTAAGCTAGAGAATCTTGAAATAACTGGGAGTAAAGTGGAGGAGAAACTGTTGAAGATAAACACAAGAAAGGCACCCGGGGTGGATGGGATCTATCCAGTTATATTAAAGGACGCAGCAAAGGAAGTAAGCAAACCCTTAGCCATAATTATGAGAGCTTCCTTGGACTCAGGGGAGGTACCCATAGACTGGAAATGTGCAAATGTGACCCCAATTCACAAAGGAGGATCAAAGGCTGACACAAGTAATTATAGACCTGTGAGCTTAACTTCTGTTCCAGGAAAATTAATGGAGGCACTGGTTAAAGAAGCACTGCAGGATCATTTAGACAAGACTTCAGTTATAGCTCGGACACAGGATGGCTTTGTTAAGAGGAAGTCTTGCCTGACCAATTTGATTGGATACTATGATGCAGTCACAAAAGAACTGGATGCAGGGAATAGCTTTGATATTATATACTTGGATCTTAGAAAGGCTTTTGATACTGTTGCACATGGAAGACTGCTACACAAATTGGAGCAGTGTGACATTGGAGGCAAATTGCTGCTATGGATAAAGGGGTGGTTGAGGGGGAGAAGACAGAGAGTGGTAATCAATGGACACTGCTCATCGTGGACTAATGTTATTAGTGGAGTCCCTCAGGGTTCAGTGTTGGGTCCATTATTGTTTTCTGTATTTATAAATGATATTGCTGATGGTATATCAAGCTTAATGTCCAAGTTTGCAGATGATACAAAGGTTGGCAGGGTTGTCAAGGACACTACTGACACTATGCTGCTGCAACAGGATCTGGAAAGGTTGAGCAGATGGGCTGAGAGGCGGCAAATGAAGTTTAACATTGACAAATGTAAAGTACTACACATGGGAAACAGCAACCCCAGAGCAACGTATCAACTCTGTGGTACTACACTGACAGTGGTAGAGAATGAAAGGGACTTGGGGGTGGTTGTGCAGGCAGATATGAAGTTCTCTGAGCAGTGCAGACGGGCTGCAAGAGTAGCTCATGGAGTATTGTCAATGATATACAGGAATTTTTCCAGCATGGATAAGGAGGTGATTATTCCATTGTATAAGGCAATGGTCAGGCCACACCTAGAGTACTGTATACAGGTCTGGAGGCCTCATTTCAAGAAGGATGTAGAGCTGCTGGAACGAGTACAGAGAAGGGCAACAAGATTAGTGAATGGAACAAAGGGGTGCTCTTACGAAGAAAGGCTTAAGTTTTGCAAATTACAGTGCCTGGAGACTAGGCACCAGTGAGGTGATCTGATAGAGGTGTATAAAGCCTTGAATGGTTTAAGCATGCTCAATGCTGATGGGATTCTTCCTCTAGCTCAGAAAAATCACCTGAGACGGCATAAATTCAAATTGAGGAAAGACAGATGTAGGATAGACGTGAGGAAATTTGCCTTTAGCCAGCGGGTGGTTGTTGGTGGAACAGACTTCCATCCCTTGTGGTGGAGGTTGATAGCCAAAATAAGTTTAAGGCTCAGCTGGACAGGTATTTGGAACGAACAGAGGGGTGAAGTGGAAGTGGGTTTTTTTTTTTTTGGCTGATGCTGCATAAGCTTGCTTTCTTGCATCAAATGCCTCTACTAATGCTAATGCTAATATCCTAACTTGGAAAGTTCATTATTGCAAAAAATTATGGATATATATATTGGGAGATGTCCTCTCAACCCAAAGTTATAAATGTCTTTAAGTATTCCACATCGCCATGCTGTGTTGTATGCCTTTTCTATATCAAAAAATATCATTACTAGATGTTGCTTTCTCATGAAAACATTTCTTACGTTGTTTTCTGCTTTTATCATTAAGTCTAGAGTGCATCTGTTCTTTCTGAAACCACATTGAGCTGTATTTAGTAAGTTATGGATTTTCTAAAAATCACATTGGTCGGGCATTTATAATTTTTTCAAGTATTTTTCCAGGGCAGCTAGTTAAGGCTATTGGGCGATAGAGATTCAGATTTGCGGGATCTTTATCTGGTTTTGGAAAGGCTAAGACTATTGCGTGGCACCATTGATTCAGAAAGGAATTTTCTAGGTATATCCTGTTAAACAAGAAGAGCAACAATAACAATGATTTCTCATCTAATTGTTGTACCATCATGTATACTATTTCATCTGAACCCGCTGCACTTTGCCTCATTTCTGAAATGGCTTTATGAAGTTCTCTGAGAGTGAGTGAAAGGTTAGTTATAGGATTCTTACTTTTACTGGAGAAATTCAATTTGTATGTTTCTGTATTTTCTTTATGTTTTTGGAAAGCTAGTTCATAGGAGTGCACTACTGCTTGATATTTTTTCAAAGGGTCTACCAAGAGCATTGGCTATGTCTTCAGGCTTTGCTATATCTTTTCCATTCCATTTTATAAAAGGTAGAGAAATTCTTTGGTATTTGTTCTTTATTTTATTTATTTTGTCCCAAGTTTTCCGGCTGTTTGTTTTTCTAGTAATTGTAGATGCGAAACAATTCCAAGATTCTTTCTTACTGATCTTAGTAATATGTCTGACATTTTCCTTTGCCTTTTTGATTGTATCAGGTTAGTTGTGGTAGGATTTCTTCGGAAATTATTCCATGCCTTGATTTTTCCTTGTTTTGCTAGAGTACATTCATTGTTCCACCACGGCTTTGGATGTATGGGAAACTTTGAAGAAGTTTTTGGAGGAGTTTATCAGTTACATATTTCACTGCAGAGTCAATTGAAACTTGTTGTATTTGTTGCTCTTCTAACATGGCCAGCTGCTTATATCTTTCCCAATTTGCCTTATCTAATCTCCACTTTGGAGTTCTTTCCAGTTGACAAGGAGTCAGTTTGTTTAAAGTAATCTTTACTGGAAAATGATTGCTACCTAATGGATCATTGTGAACTGCCCATTCCGGTAGAGGGTATAATGATGGAGTGCATATAGAAAGGTGTATTGCTGTACTAGTTCCTGTGAGTAGACATATATATATGTGGGTGTCCCATCATTTAAAAGTATAAGGTTGAGCTTATCTAGTAGTTTTTCTAGAATTTGACCTCTTTTATCTGTTTTCATTTCCCCATAGAGGATGATAGCCATTCATATCTCCCATGATAAATAAAGAAGGTGGTAGCTGGACTACTAGGTCTTCTAGACCTGTATAGCTTATATCTTGGTTTGGTTGCAGGTACATGGAGGCAATTGTTATATGAAAGTTTACTGCAATGCATACTGCTATGACCTTTACATTAGTCTAAAAGGGAACCGGTTGGGTAGGTATACTGGAGTTTACTGCTACTCCACATGGTGGAGTACCAGTAAACTCCAGTACTGTTGGTAATCCTGTCCTTTCTGTATATATTGTAATGTTTTAGTGTTATTTTATTCTGAGATTTAAGATATGTTTCTTGCAAACATAGACTAATCGGACTGTACTGTGATAGGAGATTGTGGATATCTTCAAAATTGCTGCAAAAATTGAAGTAATGAGGTACTTGTTTGTTTGTTATTTGGTTTTTAGGAGCATTAGCAACTAAGGCCATATTGCTCCGGGGATATGTGGTGGTCATTCCCTGACCTTTCCGCATCCTCCATATTTGGTGGTCATGGGCTTGAACCCTGGTCTAATCAAGAAGCGTGTGCTACACACTGCTGCTCTTGCCCACCTGGCTATGGAGCCGCCTTAATGAGGTACTATTACTTTACTTATTCTTACCCCCGTTCTCCTTATGTTAGCATAAGCTTTCTTTTGAACATGTATAAAATAAATAAAAAACACTACAAGTGAAGTGAAAATTATGGTTGGCACTCTTTTTCTGTATTATTTGTTTCAAAGCTATCTGTCGGGCTAGCTGTTATCTTGCCTGTTTGCTGTTAAATTTAAAGTTCTTTTTTGGTTGTTTTTATGTTTATTATCGGTGGGATATATTGAATGGTGTTAGCCCTTGAAACAGTGCCATTCAATGTATCTGATTATCAATAATTATAGGCATAATCATTATTTTATTTTATATTTTTATTTTATCGCTAACTATATATTTATTTCCAGGGTATAGCAATGTAAACCAACACAGGCTATCTTAGTCTTTATAGGTTCTTTTAGCCCTATGGCCCACTTAGAACTTTTATGGCAATATATATACAGGGTGATTCACTACCAGTGCGACAAACTTGCAGGAGGTGTAGGGGGCACAAAGACGGATTGGAATCACATAGCATTGGAGGGTTCGAAATGCCTTCGCCGTGCAGTAGAGGACGTTGAACGGGAGGTTGCGTGAACAGTGATCCAGCTGGAAGTCAGCATTTGCGAACCGGTTCCTGAGGCAGTAGGATGGACGAGTATTCAAACGTTGCACTGGCCGGCATGCACCTCGCGTATGGAGGTGCGGACTGTAACGGGCGCGCTGTTCTGCGCTTGTACCAGGAACATTTCCCGCACAGGCGTGCTCCTCATCATAAGATTTTCGCATGTGTGCACAGAAGGTTACGTGAGACTGGTTGTTTCACGAGAGGTACCATGAATTGAGAGCGAACGACGAGGACGCCAGACAATGAGAAGAATGTCCTACATCTTGCAGAAGGCAATCCGAATACGAGTACTCGAGCGATACACCAACGATTGGGTATTTCCCAATCCACTGTATGGAGGATACTGTCAACAAACCAAATGAGTTCATACCATCTGCAATGCGTCCAATCATTGGAGCCTGCGGATTATCCACTTCGGAGGACTTTTGCTACTTGGTTTCTTCAACAGAGTGCGGCAGACAGCGCAGCGCATTTGCTGCATCCGTATTGTTCATGGATGAGGCAAGTTTCACAAGAGAGGGAACTTCAATCAACATAACGCCCATTTGTGGGCTTTGGAGAACCCCCATAGTACGCGAACACATGCAACTCAACACCGTTTCTGTCATTGTTTGGGCCGGCATTGTTGGAGACCACCTCATTGGACTGTACCTTCTGTCCCCTTGTCTGGACGGTAGGACATACTTGATCTTTCTACAGCAAGTCCTGCCCAAACGTATTGAAGAAGCACATGTTCCTCAGTTGTTGCGCCGCTCAATGCGGTTCCAGCATGATGGGGCTCCCCCACATTACACCAATGATGTCCGCCAACACCTAAATGTTACATTTGGACAGCATTGGATAGGTCGTGGTGGTCCAGTTCAATGGCCTGCTAGATCACCGGACCTATCATGCCTGGACTTCTTCTGCTGGGGTCAAATGAAGACATTGGTGTATGAGACCCCCGTTGATTCAGTTGAAGACCTCGTCGCTCGCATCTCTGTAGCTGTCGGGGAGATTCCAGGAATCTTCCAGAACGTTAGGGATTCCGTGTGTGGCGGCGCTGTGAAGCCTGTGTGACTGCTTCTGGTTGAACTTTCGAGCACCTTCTGTAGCATGGCTTTTTGCCAATGTAAAACTTGTCATTAAAATTATTTCTGTTACGCTAACAAGTTGCTGTTTCTGTTCTTTTTCTTTGCTTCTTTGTTCACGCGACCTCCCACATGACGAAGGCATTTTGGACCCTGCAATGCTATGTGATTCCGATTCTTCTTTGTGCCCCCTACACCTCCTTGCAAGTTGTCTCACTGGTAGTTAATCACCCTGTATATATGTTATATTATAAATAAAATTACTAACGTGTTCCAAATTTTATTATTTATTTTACTCTAAATTTTCCATGCTCAACTTTCATAACTTTTGTTTTTGGGTAACAAATTTTCATACCAAATTCTTTACAAAAGAAAAGAATGTGGTAACCTATCTTCTTTTATTAAATGGCCCATGAAATTCTGGAAAAAATAAGTAGTAATAAGATGCAGCCTTGACTTATTCCTCCAAGTTTAACCCTAAACTATTTTCCAATGCATCTTTCATTTCTCACTGCAGATTTGCTACTTCTATACAAATCTTTTTATTCTCCTTAAAAGTTATTCTTCATGCAATATTTTCTAAAATGTAAAACAGAAGATTTCCAGGAACTTAGTTCAAGAAAAAAGAAGTTAGTATGAAAACTTTTTTATTGGGCAAAACTGACAATAATCATACCTTTCTTAATTTCCTCTTCTACCTTGTCTTCATCTTCACTTTCGGATTCATCCTCTTCAGAATCATCATCATTACCACTATCATCTTCAGATGAGGATGAATGTGATTCACATGCAGTTTGGTCAACCTGTCATTATTAAAAACAATTTTTGATATTAAAGAGTTGTAAGAAATAAAAACTCTGCAATTCACATCATATATAAAATATCAAATGATGAGCCCTAAATTATTGAAGTAACAAAAATCAGCTCATTTTAGCTTATAAAATATTAGTTGGGTTACCCATTCTTCTCCCAAGTTTCTTAAAAATTTTACATAAAATACACACTATTCTTCCATTGGACTGCCCATAAAATGTGGTTCTTATGATTTTGTTTAAACTGTGTTTTCATGACATAGTCTACCACTATTTTGTGGGAGACATGCAAAATATTCTCCAAATCACTAAATCAATATTTATATGAACAGAAAGTATAGGAATGGTGTCACTTTTCCATTGTATTCTAACAGATCTAGCATTTCTGTCAGAATATAGTGGAATGTTCGTATAACTGATAAAAAAATCAGTCAGTTATTTGAACATTATAATAAATAGGCAAAATCAAATAAGAATTTTTTGGGAGAAATCTGATGGGAATCTGCCCCTTCATGTTACTTTTGTTATATGTACTTTTGAGGACCTTAGGACTCACCATGCTAAGTCTGGTGGTGATTGATCAAATAGTATAGGCAGATTTAGCAGATAGACAAACTCAAATATACAGATGACCCTCAATTTCGCAGACTAATAAGAGGGAAGGGTTATCCAAAAAACCTGGGAGTCCGAATTTTACGAATGAATATATACTTTACTAGTACCCATAATAAACATGATTAATATAATAGGTAGTGTACACACACAATGCACATACATTACTTATAAGCCACCTCCTTTAATATAACTGGATAGATCCCTGTTGCTTGCTCACTTGTTTTAAGACACTCGGCCAAGCAGTCCTCAACATGAATTATTCCAGGTTTTTCATCTGCACAACATGCAAATCAACCTTCAAACACACACTTTCACAGATAAAATATGCATATACAGATATGAGAAACAAGTTCCCACTACTATCAGAATGATAATTTAAATATGAATACCCTGGGACAAGAAACCTATCCTGCTAACCTTGCACACATACTCCATATGGTACAAGGAAGATAGATATGGTGCAAGGAAGAGTTGCTAGAATGAGTACAAAGAAGGGCAACAAGATTGGTGAGGGGAACAGAGGGGTGCTCTTACCAAGAAAGGCTTAAGTACAGCAAATTGCAGCACCTGGAGAGTAGGCACCTGCAAGATGATCTGATTGAGGTGTATAAAGCCTTGAATGGGTTGAGCAAGATGAATGCTGATGGGATTCTTCCTCTTGCTCAGATTAAGAACCTGAGGGGGGGCACAGATTCAAATTGAGGAAAGACAATTTTAGAATAGCTGTGCAGAAATTTGCCTTTAGCCAGCAGATAGTTGATTAGTGGAACAGACTTCCATCTTTTGTTGTGGAAGTTGATAGCCTAAATAAATTTAAGGCTGAGCTGGACAGGCATTTGGAACAAATGGAGGAGTGAAATGGGAGGTTTTTTTTTTTTTTTTTTTTTGTCTGATGCTGCATAAGCTTGCTTTCTTGCATCGTATGCCTCTACTAATGCTAATGCTAATTTTCTGCACTAGTAATCTTTATCCTGACAAAGCATGCACAACAAAACTTTTGCTACATTTTGGAACTCTTATCATTTTTTTTTTTTTTTTTTATTTGGTAGTTGTTGGCGCATCGGCTTCTGTGGCCATATTGCACCTCCCAAGGTTTTTGCAGTACTTTGATCCAAGCCCGAGGCGGGAATCGAACCCGCGACCTTTGGGTTGCCGGGCAGGTACTTTACCCACTCGGCTAGCCCGGTCGGCCACTCTTATCATGTATTATATCAACTTGGTATTAGTCTTAATGTTCCCTATTTCACAGAGAGAGGATATAGAGTAAATAAGTAAGGTAGTTCAAAAAAACACTTGTTTAATGCATATTAACTATCAAATTGTTGGGCATCCTGATGATATTTTTGGTAAATAAAAAAAAATAATTTAAAAAAATATATAGCTGCTTCAATGATACTTACATTTTCAAACTCTACGTTAGCATGAAAACTATCTTCACCGCTAGACACATGCTCCAACTTCCTCCGTTTCTTATAAGGAAATATTTCATCTTCTTCATCTGAAAGCATTATGTCTCACTTAAAATAATAGTTCTGCCACCTACGTAAATCAACTGATTTTTGCTCTGAAACAAAAGAAAATAAGATAAATATAATATAAAAAAGGAGTTAAAATAAAATGCAAGGTAACTCAAAAGTAAGTCAATAAATTTAACTTAAGTCCAAAATATTATTACCAAAAAAACACACATTTTTGTGTATTATGCTTGAAACTGTGCCAACTCATTGCAACAATAACTTAGCTAAGCTCTCATATTAGCCTGTCAGAGTGCAAATGTGATGTCATGGGCATATGATATTTGAAAAGTGTTTTGCAGTAAAAGCAGCACTTGCTTATGCAACATTACCTAATATCATTATTTCAATATACATTTTGGTCATAGTTTCATGTGACATATTCAGAATTATGGCATTAGCCATATGGTACAAGGAAGACAGGCTTGGTGCACCAGTAATTAAGAAAAACCCACCTACATATTTCCCTCTTCTCATAGATATCTATATACAGTTTGCCTTTGAATTTACCCAAGCTTTCGATCTCAACTCCCCATGGAGGCAACCTATTCCAATTATTAAAAGCTCGTTTGCTAAAGGAAACTTCATACAATTGAGTCTGTAACTCTTCCTTCTTAGTTTGAACTAATGCCACTGGTTCTAGTGTCATTTAATACTCTGAAAATTTTTCTCTCATTCATTTTACTATCCCACCTAAGTCTAATAAAACTCAATTAGATCCCCCTTTAAGTACCTAGTTACCAAGACCTGTAGCTAGTGCATTCAAAGTCTCCCCCTAGCAGGTACACCCTTCACGGAATCTCCCAAGGCACGATTGCCCATCTTGGAACCTTTCCAAAAATATCAATATATTTTTTTTCAGGTGTAGGCTCCATACTTGGATGTGTTATAAAGTTTTACAATTACTTTACGCAGTGGAATTTCGACCATCCTAGCTCTACAAGCAATTGTTCGATAAAATCATTAGCATAATATTATGGGCACTCCTTGCCCCCTGTCCGCACTGCACACAGAACTATGTGTCTGCCTGTATCAAAACCTGCAAACACCTTCTTAACTGTATCATTCATAATTGTTATTTTCTTTCCCAAGTATAAACCCTTGCAATTTGTAGCTTTTAAATATATCCTCACCTCTGTGAAGTACTGATAAATTCCTGAGTCACATGGCAGTACCAGTTAGATATAAAAAAGATATAAAAGACAACTAGATTCATTAACAGGTAAAATGTTTTACTCTGCTTTACTTTTGTGATGAATACTTCAAAAATATTTATTTATCCATGTTACCTATTTGGTTGGTGTGTTTGTTTGTTTGTTTAGGGATTTATTAGGCACATCAGCAACTATGGCCATAGTGTGCCATAGTTGGTGTGTCAGATGTCTTGAGGGTGACTGTGAACACTGCATTGCTAACCTTTTACCTATACTAACTTATCTTAATGTATACACAGGTTACTGTCAATAACTTTTACACGTATTTAAAGTTATAACTTACTAACAGTGGGATCAACTGATGATATTTAAAAGAGCAAATTCTAAATGGGAAGCATTTAAGGAATTAATCCTGGAAGCTACTATGCTTTTCATACCAACTAAGAAATCCTGTTCAAGATTTAGACCTAAATGGATGTCAGATGAACTAATCAGGCTTGTAGCAGAGAAGAAAAATGTGTGGGATGCATATAAATTATCAGGTGACACAGAAGCCTGTGGCAGATATAAGCTAGTCTGTAATCAAATCACAAAGATTAGGCAAGCGAAGACTGATTACGAGAAATCCTTGGCAAAAGATGCAAAGAAAAACAACAAAAACTTCTTTATTTATGTAAACTGTAGAAGGAAGGAGATGAATAAGATTGGTACACTTGATGTTGGTGGTTCGACTGTTGATGATCGTGCTCTGATAGCTGACAAACTGAATGAGTATTTTGCATATACATTCACACGAAGAATTATGTAAGGAAAAGAACAGAAGTTTACCAAACTCTAACAGGGAGCTTAATGATCTTGTAATAATGGAGAGAAAAGTGGAGGAGAAATTGTTGAAGTTAAACATAGGAGAGGCAACTGGAGTAGATGAAATCTATCGTTATATCGAAGGAAGCAGCGAGGGAAGTTCGCAAACCTTTAGCCATAATTATGAGAGTATCCTTAGATTCAGGGAGGTCCCGTGGACTGACGATGTGCAAATATATCCCCAATTCACAAAGGGGATTCAAAGGGTGAACAAATAATTATAACCCTGTTAGTTTGAGTTCTGTTCCTGGGAAAATAATGGAGTAACTGGTTAAAGAAGTGATGCAGGATCACCTAGACAAGACTGCAGTAATAATTCAGGCATAACATTGGTTTGTTAAGGGAAAGTCTTGTCTGACAAATTTGATTGGTTACTACGATGTGATCACAAAGGAACTGGATGCAAAAAATAATTTTGATATTGAGTACTTGGATTTCAGGAAAGCTTTTGATACTGTTGCACACGGAAGACTGCTTTACAAATTGGAGCAATATGGCATTAAGGGCAAGTTGCTGCAATGGATAAAAGGATGATTGAGTGGGAGATGGCAGAGAGTGGTAATAAATGGACACTGCTCTACGTGGACTAATGTTATTAGTAGAATCCCCCAGGGTTAGGTGCTGGGCCCATTGTTGTTTTGTGTATTTATGAATGATAACGATGAAGGTATATCAGGCTTAATGTCCAAGTTTGCAGATGATACAAAGTTTGGCAGGGTTTTAATGGCAGTAAAGACAGTATGCTATTGCAACAGGATCTATAAAAGTTGGGCAGATGGGCTGAGAAGTGGCAACTAAAGTTTATTTAACATTGACAAATGCGAAATACTGCATATGGGTAGCAGTAACCCAAGAAAAACATACCAACTGTGTAGTATAACACTCAGGGAGGTAGAGAATGAAAAAGACCTGGGGGTAATTGTACAGTCAGATATGAAGTTCTCTGAGCGGTGCAGACAGGCTGCCAGAGCAGGTCAATGTATATAGGAATTTTGCTAGCAGAGACAAAGAGATGATTATCCCCTTGTATAAGACAATGGTCGGCCACACCTTGAGTACTGTGTACAGGTTTGGAGGCCTCATTTTAGGAAGGATGCAGAGTTGCTAGAACAAATACAGAGAAGGGCAACAAGATTGGTGAGAGGAACAAAAGAGTGCTCTTACCAAGAGAGGCTTAAGTGCTGAAAGTTGCAGCATCTGGAGACTAGGCACCTACAAGGTGATCTGATCTGATTGAGGTATATAAGGTGTTGAATGGTTTGAGCAGGCTCAATGCTGATGGGATACTTCCGCTGGCTCAGATTGAGAACCTGAGAGGGCATAGATTCAAATTGAGGAAAGACAGTTGTAGAATAGATGTGCAGAAGTTTGCCTTTAGCCAGTGGGTAGTTGATTGCTGGAACAGACTTTCATCTGTTGTGGAAGTTGATAGCTTAAATAATTTTTTTAGGCTGAACTTGAAAAACATTTGGAGTGACTGGATGGGCGAAATGGAAAGAGTTTTTTTTTTTTTTTTTTTTTTGGCTGATGCTATATAAGCTTGCTTTCTTGCATCATATGCCTCAACTAATGCTGACAAGTAATATTTTGTTATTCTAATTGTTAACCAGTATAAGTAAGCTATCCAAATTATGTTACCACAAACTATAAGTTTTAAAAATGTGTAGTGACACCAAGGAAAACAGGAAATATTCCGACTGTGCCATCCTCCTTCATAATGAATAATTTTTGCAAATAATTACAACATATTTTTAAATACCCCATGGCAGCCATGTTATATAAGTTTCTTCTTTTTTTTTTTTTTATGAAAATGCCAAACACAAAAAGTATTAGAGTCTATAATACATGGGTTAAATATGTAAAGATTAAAGAAGATACTTGTTGACATCAGATTTCTTTACTTATATAAACTCTAAAAGGAAGGGGATGAATCTGATTGGTCCACAATATCGATGGTTCGACTGTTGATGATCCTGCTCAGATAGCTGATAATCTGAATGAGTATTTTGCATCTACATTCACACATGAGGAGTTATTAAGGTTTGAAAATGGCAGAAGGTTATCAAATTGTAGCAGGGTGCTTTTTTTTCTTTTTCTGTTAGTTGTTGGCACATCAGCTTCTACGGCCATATTGCACTTCCCAAAGTTTTTGCATTTTACTGTGATCCAAGTCCGAGGTGGGAATCGAACCCGCGACCTTTGGGTTGCCAGGCAGGCACTTTATCTACCTGGCTAGCCCGGTCGGCAGCAGGGTGCTTAATGATTTTGTAATAATTGAGAGCAAAGTGGAGGAGAAATTGTTGAAGTTAAACATAAGAAAGCACCTGGGGTGGATGGGATCTATCCAGTTATATTAAAGGAGGCAGCAGAGCAACTAATCAAACCCTTAGCCATAATTATGAGAGCATCCTTGGGCTCAGGGGAGGTCCCCACGGACTGGAGATGTGCAAATGTATCCCCAATTCACAAAGGGGGATCGAAGGGTGACACGAGTAATTCCAGACCAGTTAGTTTAACTTCTGTTCCGGGTAAAATAATGGAGTCACTGGTTAAAGATGCATTGCAGGATCATCTAGACAAGACTGCAGCAATAATTTGGACACAGCATGGATTTGTTAAAGGAAAGTCTTGTCTGACAAATTTGACAGGAATATATTATGATGTGGTTACAAAGAAAATGGATGCAAAAAATAATTCTGATATCATATATTTGGATTTCAGGAAAGCTTTTGACACTGTTGCACATGGAAGACTATTGTACAAATTGGAGCAGAATGGTATTAAGGGTAAGTTGCTACAATGGATAAAAGGATGGTTGAGTGGGAGAAGACAGAGGGTGGTAATTAATGGGTGCTGCTCTTTGTGGACTAATGTTATTAGTAGAGTCCCACAGGGTTCGGTGTTGGGTCCTCTGTTGTTTTTGAATATTTATCAATGATATTGATGAAGGTATATCAGGCTTAGTGTCGAAGTTTGCAGATGATACAAAGGTTGCCAGGGTTGTTAATGACAGTAATGGCAGTGTGCTACTGCAACAGGATCTAGATAATTTGGGCAGATGGGCTAAGAAGTGGCAACTGAAGTTTAACCTTGACAAATGCAAAGTACTGCGTATGGGTAGAAATAACTCCAGAGAAACATACCAACCGTGTGGTACTACACTTTAGGTGATAGAAAATGAAAAAGACCTGGGAGTAATTGTGCTGTTAGATATGAAGTTTTCTGAGCAATGCAGACAGGCTGCCAGGGCAGGTCATGGGGTTTTGTCAATGATATATAGGAATTTTGCTAGCAGGGAAAAGGAGATGATTGTCTCTCTGTATAAGGCAATGGTCAGGTCACGCCTTGAGTAGTGTGTACAGGTCTGGAGGCCTCATTTTAGGAAGGATGTAGATTTGCTTGAGCGTGTACAGAGAAGGGCAACAAGATTGGTGAGGGGAATGATTGGATCCTCTTACCAAGAGAGAGAGAGAGAGAGGCTTAAGTTCTGCAAATTGCAGTGGCTGAAAACTAGGCACCTGAACAGTAATCTGATTGAGGTGTATAAGGCCTTGAATGGGTTGAGCATGCTGAATTCCGATGGGATCCTTCCACTTGTTCAGATTACGAACCTAAGGGGGCATAAATTCAAATTAAGAAAGGACAGATCTAGAATAGATGTGCAGAAATTTGCCTTTAGCCAGCGGGTGGTTAATTGCTGGAACAAAGTCTCATCTGTCGTTATGAAAGTTGATAGGTTAAATAAATTTAAGGAGGAACTGGACAGGCATTTGGAGGGAATTGTGTGATTTTTTTTTTTTTTTTTGGCTGATGCTGTATAAGCTCATACACTTGCTTTCTTGCATCACATGCCACTACTACTACTACCACCTACTTCCACAACTGATGGAAGATTGTTACAACAATTAAAAACCCACTGGCTGAAGGCAAACCTTCACACATTTTATTATGAGTATAATGAGAATGGCAATTTCTATAATTATTTAAAGGATTAGCATCTATATACAAGTATATTAACACTCATTAAGTTTCTTGTAATTTGTAATTTTTGTAATTTGCTTACAAGTTAGTGTAATTTTCTTGTAATTTGCTTACAAGTTAGTGCAAATGCATCAGATCTGCTCACAGCTAACTACTAAATAGTTATAAGTTGGCATCATTATGTATATCTCATATTGTGAATACCTTCACGAGTTGCCATGATATTGCACTTCCTCGAATAAGTAACTCTTCACCATAGGAGAAGACTATTGTTACTTATTTTCAGCGGATGCCACCACCCAGATGGCACTGTTTCGGAGCTGACTGGCTCCTCTTTGGTGGGTGGGCAGGCACCCTGGTGTTGCAATGATGGCAAGGTAGTTGCGAAATATAACTCCACAATATGAGAGATGCCTGATAGTGTGTAGTAATTGGAATTAAATCGCATTTCAGGGCAAAAGTTGCAACACCAGGGTGTATGCCCATCCACCAAAGAGGAGCCAATCAGCTCCGAAACAGTGCCGTCTGTGGGTGATGACATCCGCTAAGAATAAGTAACAATAGTCTTCTCCTATGGTGAAGAGTTACTTATTCAAGGTAGTGCAATATCATGGCAACTCATTGTGAAGGTATTCACAATATGAGGTATGCATAATGATGCCAATCTTAGAACTATCTAGTAGTTAACTGCAAGCAGATCTGATGGATTTGCACTAACTTGTAAGCATGTTAGCTCACTATGCAACTTGAGGCTTTTGCCCTAAAATGCGACAAACAGTGGCAGTACATTGGTGAAACCATATTGCTATAGATTGTTTCTTTCCTTTTCAATACAATTATCTCAGCGTAAGCTGAGATAATAACTCAGGGGGAACCCTACTCTCTCCACCAAAGATCAGCTAACTCTTCAACCCTGATTGAAAAGCCATTTAGAAATTCCTCCATTCTACAACAAAGTTATTATACAAAGATTCAAACCCAGACCTTAGCAAACAGTGGCAGTACATTGGTGAAACCAAAGTGATTCCACAGAGGAAAACAATGCCAGTTGTAGAACAATCCAGAATGAAACTTCTGAACAATCCAGCGTAAGAAAAAGTGAATGCAGCCAGAAATTCTAATCAATTAGAATTAAGTAAAGAGAAATTCAAACAAGAATGAAATCTTGAACATGAATGTGTTCCATGACAACTATTTGTGAATTTTGCAAGTTAGAAATTTTCTTAAAGAAATACCCCAAAAAAATAAATATAAGTTATTTCCACAAAAGCAAATTGAAATTGGAACCCTGAGTATTTTCCAAACTGTGTAAGTAATATCAAATTCAAGCTCTCCATATTAAAAAAATTTCAGAGAAAACGTTACAAAGAATAATGCAAAAATTTCTGATATACCCGGTATTGCACCACATAACTTTAAATTTCATCATCAAGTTTATTACCGAGCCTCTCGTCTTCCAGCTGGTGACAACTTTCAGAAATCTGTGCAACTGTGTGTATCTGGTAGCACAGAAGCTTTTGATGTATATCTTAATTTTATAGATGTCATAAGGCAGATTTATTCATTGATTTTTCCCATAATTATGCAGATATCATTATGCACTAGTATATTTAAATTTTAACTTAATACTTTTACCTTTCATTTCCCTACTATTCTGTGAAAAGCAACAAATTTTAAGCAATCTTTGGAGAGGAAGGAAGAGAAATAGGATTAACCAGTAACACAAAAATGCTGAAAATGTGACAGAAATAGCTCACCAACAGAAACATATAAGGATGAGATTTTCAAAATATAGAACTGCATGATTATTCAGTGAACAAGAACACTGTATTATGAAATTGAAGTGAGAGTGGTCATATAGGGAAATGTACTTTCCGGTTCAAATAGTGATTGTGGGCAACAGGCTTACCTGTGCTGTAGGACTACTATCTCCCCACAACAAATCAAGGGTTAAATATTTGGAAAATTTTATTTGAAAAAAGTGCATTTAGAGCTTTTTATATGTTTTTTTTTTTTTTTTAGTTTTTAAAAAGTACTGAAAAAAAAGTAAAATTCTAAATTTATTAACTTGGTACATACTGCATACACACACTGTTTTGTATTCAAGCATAAGCCACATAAAACAGGGCTTAAGCCCTCACACTTTCAATTTGTGTGTTAAATATCCATAACTGCACATTTTGGGTCTTCTTCACAGAACCAGCTTAGGATCATGTCTACATTCAGCCCTGCATATAATATTCATTTTACACTTGCTGCTTCATTTTATTTATTAAAAAAATTAAGATTACTATGTATGTGATTTTTTATTGCAATAATAAATGAATCTTAATAAAAAACGGAAAAAACTACCGGGGATTACTATCTCCGGTTGTTATGGTTCCGCTCAGTTCCACTGTACTGTATCAATACCTATTACAACTCTCGAGATTCATTGCATTGTGGTTGCAATACAGCACTCTAGTTGATATACATCTAATTTTTAAAAAATATATTATTTTTAAATCTAAAATCTCGCTAAGAACTTACGTAACCATGCGCGAACATTGCCTTTCCTAATTTTAAAAATATGGAACTCGCTACATATTCCCTACTTCGGTATCCAGAATTTTTATATATTTTTTTTCAATCAGTTAGTTTACAGAAGCATGTCTACGAACAGGGGAATTGGTAAGCATGAATGAGATAAACTGAAAATCTGTTTTTCTTTACTGATTCGGTATCAAATAACCCATTCAAAAAATCCTACGTTTATATTTGATATAAACAGTAGACTGTACACATCTCAACAAATCGATATTTATTTTTTTTTTCTACAGGATATAGATACAATATCTAAAATTCAATATTATACACAATAATAAAGGGAGAGCTGCATGAACTTGAAAGTAAATCTCAAAATGATATTTAAATTATAATAACCAGTGGCGGTCGCTGGATTATCCGACGTGGGGGTAGAATAGAGCAATGTTTCGAGTAATTTTTGAGCTTTAATCACTTAGCAGTTAAAAAATATATAAAATAAATAATAATTTTATCATAAGAGGAGTATAATGGCCCCTTTAACTCCTACCTGGGACCGCCACTGATAACAACTAAAATGTGTCAGCACATTGATGAAACTCACTTCACAACAGAAATTCGTAAAGTGCATCGTACTTGGTCTTTCGACACCATCGAGAATTTCTAAAAAAAACATAACTTCTGATAAATTTTAAAATACATTCCACTACATAAAATGTGTACATATACACTTCTTAAATTGCATAATCGCTCATGCCAAAAATAAAACACGTATGCTTTCTCGTTTTTACACATACTATTATTCAATATAGACAAATTCACGTATGCACACTACAATTTATTAACTACAGGAGTTGACAATAGATGTCAGCAAATGTTGAGCACTAAACAGACAGCCGATCCCACAGAGTACAGTACTAACACATCTTACTTCTCTGTGGCCGGCCCAATAATTTTATAAAACGTTCTTGAACATTAATTTTTTTGTTGATTATAAGATACAATCGCCCCTTGTACGGCGGGAAAACCAGAGGAGCTTGATTCGATTTGGTTCTCAAATTCATCACTTGATACGCTGCAAGCAGTTAGTACACTATTTCAAATTTTTTTCTTTCAATTTTCGTTTTTGTTTGATGAATTTTTTGAAAGTGTATAAAACATCATGTTGTCTAAAAGTACAAACTGAAATACACTGGGCTAGCATTGTATTAGCAACGCTTGATGCTTTGGCGGGCCACCTTTTGCCATAATACAGCCCATACATTCTTTTGGCACGGACGCCACAAGGTTTTTCGGGGTGCCTGTGGTAGTGCGACCCATGCATTGCACAGTGTGTCCAGTAATGCTCGCGAGTTATCAGATGGTCATAGCATCGAATTTCCTTTTCCAGTAGGTCCCAACCATGCTCATTTAGGTTAGATCATCTTTCCTCTCCATGAAATATATAGTACACTATTTCAAATTTTCAAATCAAGGTGGAGACGGCCGCAAACTCATTACCGTTTCTTCGGGTATAGGTTACAGTCATGCAGCCCCATCAGCCAATTTCCCTCCCTCTGCTCTGCTCTCCCCTTCAGGAATGACGAGTGAAGTGCATGAGGTCACCACACACGATTCGATTCTCTGTTGTTGTAATAGGGTTTTAGGAGCATCAGCGACTAAGGCCATATTGCTCCGTGTATATTGTCTGTAAATTGCGTGGGTTCTGTGGCTGGATAAGGATTTTCTGTTTGCTGGACAAAAAATCGGAGTTTCCGGGAAGAAAAGCCATGCTACCCTCACTTTAGACCGACTAACTCGGGCACTTTATAAATAGAGCCCATAAAAATTCCTCACGTAATTGACGAGGCTTGAACTCAGGTCTTTTCCATCTAGTGTGCGGAGGACTGCGATTCTACCAACTGTGCTACCCACGAGGGCCAAAAACTTTGGCGAGTGTTGCATGGAGATTATAATCTGTCATACAGGCAAAAAGGTTTCAGTACACTTTATTTGTTTTTCTGTAAATAAAGGATGTTAATTGTAAGATAGTGTTTGCTGAGTTACTAGAGTAGGTGACTACCGGATTGAGGAAATTGAGTTTCCTTCAGTAATATTAACACATGGTTTTACTATGTGGTAAAAACAAAGTGAGTGGATAGTGACAGTGTTATTTGACAAACGGCATGGTGGTTTCCCACAACTCTGTGTTGTGAAGCAAACAATGTGGGTGGTTTCCCACAACTCTATTGTGAAGCAAACAATACTCTGTCAAGGCCAGATAATTTATGTTTGTGTTGGGTTATGTTGTTCAAATGGCCACTAGGGTCCGTAGAGCACCACAGATCGTAGTTGCCGTCGCTGGCACAGAGCTGGGCCAAAGCAGTAGGGCGAGAACTCTGGCTGGACCGACCCTGGGGTTGGCTGAGCTTCTCAGGAAAGGACCAAAAGAAAAATAAAGAGAAAAAAAAATTAAAAGAAGGGGTGATAGCTTGAAGAGTTAGAGTTATAGTAAGGGGGTAAAAAATAAAAGACAGAGTATGCAGAAGTAAGGCATCCTCTGGCAGAAAAGAAAATGGAAGGGTGAGGGGAGAGATGGTGTGAAAAGTTGCAGGGCGATGAGGAAAGAAGGAATCCTCCAGAAGGAACATAGTAAGGGGAAAAGGACGGGATTTCTGAGGTGGGGACCCACCCAGTCTCAGGAAAGGAGGAAATATTATGAAGTCAGATGCCCCACAAAGTCAGGTCACCTAGTGGCGTGATCCAACATTTGTCAAAGCCAAATGCCAGCAATACCTGTTCCACCTCTGGAGAAGTATTCAGGTAAGAAGATCCTACCCTGATAGGGTTAGAAGGTATTATCCCGCAAGTGAGCGGATGTATAGTAGTATAGTATCTTCTGTACAGTGGCTCCAGGAACATTAGTTCATCTCCACCGTAAGTCTAAGGATGCTTATGTGCGTATTTGGTAAGAAAGGCAACAAAAAAGATTCAAGTGACTTTGAACGTAGCATGTAAGTCGGCCAGAAGCGCTGCTATGAGTATTTTTTATTTATTGTGCTTGCTTGCAGCCACGACTAAACTATTGCAACTTAGCTGTACATTTTGTGTTGATTCATAAGGAGAAATCAAAAAGTAGTGTAAACGTATTGTAGTGTAATGTTGGGTTATTTTTTACATGTTAAGTGACTGGCCACTTGGCCCAGAGACTGGCACTGTCTGGTTACAGTACCTGCCACGTGGAGGTGGGCCAGACACCTGCTATCTAACTTTCTGCTGAATGTAACAATCGATAATCGATCTCTCGGAAACTACAACCCTGCTGGGTTTTCACATAATTGGTTATTAGACTATTCTCGATATATCTGAGACAAATTCATGTAAAGTGTAAAAACTTTACAAGACTTTGTCTCAGATATATCGAGATGATCCAATAACCAAATCACATCAACTGAAATCACGCATTCGGTTGGTTTGTTATTTGGTGTTTAGGACATTAGCAACTAAGGCCATATTGCTCCGGGAATATGCGGTGGTCATTCCCTGACCTTTCCGCATCCTCCGTATTTGGTGGTGACGGGCTCGAACCCCGGTCTAATCAAGAAGCGTGTGCTACGCACTGCTGCTCCTTCCCACCTGGCTACGGAGGCGCCACACACGCATTCGGAAACAACTGGTTGATGCCAGACAGAAAGGCCAATGGAGGTTGACAAGACTTATAGAGCATAGCAGAAAAGCCACAGTCCGTCCGGACAGCTCGTCCTACTTCTTCACACATTGAGTGTCGCAGCTATCGACAGAAATATTGTTCCAGTCCTGTCACCAAAAACAAGAAGGCGTGGTTACACATTATTGTGTGATGTAACCATACCTTCGTCTGGACAACAAATAAAGAATACTTACTGGTTACAGTGTGCTCATGGGCACCAGTAATGAACTGTAATGAATTAGGAAAATGTTTCCTGAATAAAGGAATCCCAGTTCCTGATGTTTGCGTGGACGAGGAAACTAGAATACAGCGAAAACAGTAGGAATCCACTGCCAGGTGCAAATTCAGGTGGTAGTGTTGGCAAGATACTACTACTATATTACATATTGATGAATTGATTTAGATGCGTTCTCTAACGGTTCTATAAAATTGTTTCCTATATTTCACGTTTAGTACATCATTTTCACAGGAAAATTTCCAGCCAAATGTTACCAAATTTGTTATTATTGAATTTTTTCATAAATATTAATGTTTTCTAATGAATTAAAAAAAACCCTTAAAAATTAATTAACCTAACTTAATTGATAGACATTAAAAATGAATTAAACTAACATAACGTAGACGAAGATCCTGACATTAGAGAACTCGCTGCTTTCGGTGATCATCAGGGAGGAAGCAAGGCATGATGAAATGACGCACACTCACACTTGTGTTAAAATTGATTGACATCCCATAAGAAGTATGAAGTATGGTGGGATGCACTTCCTATTAACAGGAACGTATCATATCTCCAACCTAGACCTATGACAAGATCATGAATTGAGCCAAGGGAAATTAAACGGTCCCCATCATCCGAAGAAATGCCACAGACATCACAGAGTGATTCTAGCAGATTCCTACACTCTGGAACATCTTTAGGTAGACCGACACACAGCTATAACTGATGAAGCAGAGATCATCAGAATGAACCAACCACAGAATTAGATGTTAAATATACTCCGGAAAGGCGTAAGCCTACGGTTATCTTTCTGAGTCAAGAGAAGAAGACTCTGCAACAGATGGTGAAGCATCACTATCTTCAGATGAAGCAGTTAGGGAGTTGGAAATATCTGCAACCGACGACGATGTAACAGACAATGTTGAGACTGATGATGATGTCAGAGAAGATATGCCACAGTCAACAGCAGCTATGACGGATGTTGAAGACGAAGGTGTGGTAGGACAATCACTGCAAAATGCTTTAACATGGTTTAGAGAAACTGTAGGGAAATGGACTGAGCAGAAGTGAAAAAAAAAAAAAGAAAAAGAAAAGGGTAAAGCATATATAATAAGATTACTAACAGGTTAACGATCAGTAAAAAAAAATCATCAAAAATCGAGCTATTTTGTATAATTTGAGGGGTATTGACTAGTGAATATATCCAAATATGTATAACCTGATTATTATGTTATTATTATTATCATTAGCCACATGGTGCAAGGAAGCCTGAGGCTTATACTGCACCAGCCAAAAAAAAAAAGTTTTTTTTAACCCTGGGGGGGAGAGAGAGAGAGAGAGAGAGAGAGAGAGAGAGAGAGAGGAGAGAGACGAGAGAGAGAGAGAGAGAGAGAGAGAGAGAGAACAAGGGTCAGAAGTAAAAGGGAATCACCAAGAAAAAGAAGAATGATGATATCCAGCTCATGACCCTGGGTGTGCCAAGCCCATACTCACCAGATGTGAGTCCCTGGGATGATAGCGTTTGTTCAAGAACAGTACAGATTAGAGCAGATGGGATGAAGTATATTTGACTTGAGATGTTTATTGAGTAGTCTTACTAGCTAACATCTGTATTACATTGTTGAACATTCTTTCGTTCATTTTTATAATGCATCGAAGTAAATTTCGGTATAGAAAAAAAAATGAGAAGTTGGGGAAGTATACTTATTGCTGCTGGTATGCTTTCCATGCTAAAATGGATTCTGTACAAGAACTGAATTCGCTAAATCTACTGACCCTTACAAATCAATAGGGAAAACCCCTGGATTTGGATTCTAAACAGGAAATCAGTCTAGAGCTTATGTCTCTAATTCATTGTTTATGTAAGAAGCATTGAAAACAATGGAAATAAATGCGAATTTGATTTGAATATGTAGTAGTAGTAGTAGTAGTGGCATGTGATGCACGAAAGCTCTATTTTATGTGATATTTATTATCACATAAACTAGCAGTATGATAAGAAGACATGATATCATTTGATAGTATAAATATCTTGTCCGGTTACCTTTTGGGAAAAGTAAACAGAATTCAGAAAACTATTTTGGCCAGAAAAAGAAAATAAAAAAATCCATTTTATTCGTTGTTTGGAATGTGAATAGATCATTTTCTTCATTATGGAAATAAAAATTTGGATATTTTTATTGCTATTTGGAAAAAAAAAAGAAAAATTTGGGAAGATATGTATAGCGATTGAGTATATCGGATGGAGTTTGTATCGGACTTCATTCATAGAAGTATATATTCCCTCGAATAGATACACTTAGTTCTGAGTTTATTTTTATATTACTTGGCTATAAAGAGTATACACGAACTCAGACCTAATCATTTTAAACTTTCCATTATAAGCCAATCAAAATTCGGGAATTCAGAGAGCTAGAAAACTCTAAATTGCAACGAAATATGGAGCTCTATCTAAGGAAATGCGTTCACGTGGAATACTTACAGGAACTCAGGGAATCCGAGTTCATCAGAAAGATATCATTATGACTACTAGGAAGCTGAATCGATTGAAGAACTTGGGCTGGATATAAAAAGAACAAAAACTTCGACCACCAGAGCACAATAATCTCAGTAAGGAGTATTAAATATTCACGAACAGCTAAACCGGAATGGAATTCGCCACTGGCTAATGAAGATCCTTTCCAGTTGGATCGTAATTTGGAAGCATATTTTAATCAAGCAAACTTCGGAAGGTTTAGACAAATTTTAAGATCAGCCCTGTATACAGCAGCCACCACAGAAACTTTATTAGAAAGGAGAATAGTTGAAACTCCTAAAGGCAAAAGTATTCCTTTTAGATCCACAAATATGTCAGTAAATTCTTGGGAGTAAAATTTGGAAACCTTGTGACTTTGTTGTAAAAAAAAAAAAAAAATCCTAGTGAATTTGATATCCATTTAGGCTTAAGTTTTGAACAGTATTATCTTTTTGCTTTGCATTAAAATGTAGAAGGATATGATAGAAGGGAAAATTGAAGTTCATCGATATATTCCATTAAAGAAACTGGAAAATGGCAGTCTTATCAACGCCTCGAGGATAGTACTATGGGAAATAGTAGTTCTTTGAAATCAACGCTAATTAAATATATACATTTAATCATCAAAACACATAAAATTAACAGGAATTTTCAGATTCTCAACGAGAAATTAGTCCTTTTAAAACAAAAATCGTAGACTTAACGCTGTTGATGAAATCAGCAAGGGTTGGGCGTGAGACCGGAAATGAGTTGTTTACTCTACAGTTAAAGCAAAATTCTTGATGCTATGGTTGGAATCACACTTAGAAGTAAGAACGGAAACGAATATTATATGTGAGATACAACAGGTTTCCACTATATGTGAGATACAACAGGCGATCTATGGGTTCAAACATCATGTGATCATAAAGAGATCACCTTTTGAAATTAAAACTAACCTTTGTTTTAATGCATAATGTGCGCATTCTGTTGGTTTCCGGTACGTAACGGGTGATTGCATTTGTAACCACGTGACTAGATTCTAAGCACGTGAAGCGGTAACATTTGGACTTCAGTTGCAGTTTGAAACTTTCTCTGTATGGTCGCCAAAATGTCACAGTCTAAAAAGTTTGACGATGTCAGGCAACAGAACGTTGTTTTCTACAGATGTGTGGGTCATAATACCACAATGAATGTTTCTTGTTACGAATTCGAGCTGTATGTCATGGTCGAGACAACTAATGCACACATGCGGTTATCGAGAAGACAGTGGACTGAATTCAAAGACAAAATGTCTGATATCTTGCTTTTCGTTAGAGCGAAGGCTAAAGAAGAACTCCAACTGCATTGGCTCCGGATCAATACAGAGCACGGTACTGGTGACTTCTTTTGGAAACATTCAACCCTAGAACCGGAGGTGCTCTTAACCCTACATCTTTCTGAGCTTGAAGTTCTGTCTACTAGAATCATAGACATCGATCCTTTTCTTCAACACCTAGAAAACGAAAAGCCTGTGTTTCTGTTAATGCAAACAGTTATAATGGAACACCTTGACAGTTGTAGAGAACGTATAAAGAATGATGTATTTTTAACTTCTTTTGATGTTACGTTTAATGATGTTTTTTTTTTTTTTTTTTTATTTGAACCCCAAACACGAGAGGTATTAGAACCTATAGTACTTAGTACCGTGCTTGGGTTGGAGGTTGAGAAGACGAAAAAAGATATTTGTTGACATTGGACTTGAATTTCTGTAGATTGTAATTTTCAGGAAATACGTATGAAGGAAGGTTGTTCCAGAAAAACGGCAGTTGAATGAATAAATGAGGAAGATGAAAAGTTGGTTCTGTGGGTTTGAAGTTGGACAGTAAATGGATGTTGGCTGGTGGCGGCACGTGTTCGGACTGTTTTGAAAGAGAGAGAGCGGGAATTATAGAAGCCAATTCAGAAGAACAGTGCCCATGGAAGTATCTGTAGAAGAGGCATGAAGCAGAAACAGTATGTCTATGAGAAAGCGAGTGGAGAGATTCTGTTAGAGATGAATCATTAATTAACCTAACTGCCCTCTTCTGAATGGAATCAAGAAGCCTGAGAGAGATTTTGGGGGCACCACCCCAGATGTGGGAACAATATTCCATGGCAGGGCGAATTTGCGATTTATACAGAGTGAGCAGCTGTTTGGAAGAAAAGTAACGCCGAGAGCGAAAGAGAAAACCGAGTTTTTTAGATGCAGAGGAAGCAATATTTGTAATGTGCTTGTGCCAAGAGAGATTAGAAGTCAGGGTAATCCCCAAAAGAGATATATCATTTTGCCTAGAAATCGGAGTGTCACTAAAGATAAACATAGGAGCAGAAGAATCCTTTTTGCGAGATATAAGACAAGACTGAGTTTTACACGGGTTGAAATCAACTAAGTTGTCTTTGCCCCACTGGAGAATTACCTGAAGATCGGCATTTAAGGAATTAAGTGTATGCTTATTACGTAAGAACTGCTGAACCATATACAAGTGTTAAAATTTTTTCGGCTAAGTGTTTGAAAGGAGTAACCACAGAGTTCAACGTTTATGGTTTGTACAAAGCTGTAATTTTGATGATCGATGAACTTCATACTGCCTACACGCTGAAATATACAACGTATCAGTTCAGATATATTGCGTATGTCTTTTTTCTTAGATACTAGAAAAATAAGTTTTAATTTTTTCCATTAATCAATAACCTTAAACTTTGGAAAGTTACTTTAGAAATGTAAAAGGCATTAAATTTCAAATATATATATATATATATATATTTGAAATTTAATGCCTTTTACATTTCTAAAGTTTTTTTCAAAGGCAAAGTGTATCTCTAAACATTTGAGATACAAATATTATCAATCATTGAAAATAAAAACTTTACATTCTAGAATAAGAAGGAAAATAAAAAATAAAAAAAAAAAACATTGGAAAATTAAAAAATTTACACATCAAAACACTACAGATCACATACAATCTTTACTTTTCAAAGACAAAGTGTCTCTAAACATTGGGAGACAAATTCAACTTGCAGAAAGAGCCAGCAGATGGAGCCATCGTACATATCTAGGGAGGGATCTATTCAGTTATATTAAAGGAGGCAGCAAAGGAAGTAAGCAAACCCTTAGCCATAATTATGAGAGCTCCCTTGGACGCAGGGAAGGTACCCATGGGCTGGAGATGTGCAAACGTGACCCCAATTTACAAAGCAGGATCAAAGGGCGACACAAGTAATTATAGATCTGTTAGTTTAACTTCTATTCCAGGGACATTAATGAAGGCACTGGTTAAAGAAGCACTGCAGGATCATCTAGACAAGATTTCAGTTATAGCTCAGACATAGCATGGTTTTGTTAAGGGGAAGTCTTGCCTGACCAATTTGATTGGATACTATGATGCAGTCACAAAAGAACTGGATGCAGGGAATAACTTTGATATTATATACTTGGATCTTAGAAAGGCTTTTGATACTGTTGCACATGGAAGACTGCTGCACAAATTGGAGCAGTGTGGCATTGGAGGCAAATTGCTGCTATGGATAAAGGGGTGGTTGAGGGGGGGAAGACAGAGAGTGGTAATCAATGGACACTGCTCATTGTGGACTAATGTTATTAGTGGAGTCCCTCAGGGTTCAGTATTGGGTCCATTATTGTTTTCTGTATTTATAAATGATATTGATGATGGTATATCAAGCTTAATGTCCAAGTGTGCAGACGATAAGAAGGTTGGCAGGGTTGTCAAGGACACTACTGACACTATGCTACTGCAACAGGATCTGGAAAGGTTGAGCAGATGGGCTGAGAGGTGGCAAATGAAGTTTAACATTGACAAATGTAAAGTACTACATATGGGAAACAGCAACCCCAGAGCAACGTATCTACTCTGTGGTACTACACTGACAGTGGTAGGGAATGAAAGGGACCTGGGGGTGGTTGTGCAGGCAGGTATGAAGTTTTCTGAGCAGTGCAGACGGGCTGCAAGAGTAGCTCATGGTGTATTGTCGATGATATATAGGAATTTTTCTAGCAGGGATAAGATTATTATTCCCTTGTATAAGGCAATGGTCAGACCACACCTAGAGTACTGTATACAGGTCTGGAGGCCTCATTTCAAGAAGGATGTAGAGATGCTGGAACGAGTACAGAGAAGGGCAACAAGATTAGTGAATGGAACAAAGGGGTGCTCTTACGAAGAAAGGCTTAAATTTTGCAAATTACAGTGTCTGGAGACTAGGCACCGGCGAGGTGATCTGATAGAGGTGTATAAAGTCTTGAATGGTTTGAGCATGCTCAATGCTGATGGGATTCTTCCTCTTGCTCAGAATAATCACCTGAGAGGGCATAAATTCAAATTGAGAAAAGACAGATATAGGATAGACGTAAGGAAATTTGCCTTTAGCAAGGTGGTTGGTTGGTGGAATAGACTTCCATCCCTTGTCGTGGAAGTTGATAGCCTAAATAAGTTTAAGGCCCAGCTGGACAGGTATTTCGAACGAACAGAGGCGTGAAGTGGAAGTGGTTATTTTTTATTTATTTATTTTTTTGGCTGATGCTGCATAAGCTTGCATTCTTGCATCAAATGCCTGTACTAATGCTAATGCTAATATTCAGCTGTTTTCAGTTTTTGGATTTCTTTATCCTCCTTCCACCGCTGGCATGCTCTAGAGTAGGTGGGGTGCCCTCCTTGGCAATTGACACAGATCGGTTTTGGAGCAGAACATTCCTTGCTCTCGTAGCCTTTAACACCACATTGAGTACAGGCAGGGTTACCATGACAAGATATTTGTATGTGGCCGTATTTTTGGCATCTAAAACACCACATAAGAACTCGGGTAGGGACGAGTTTCCCATCCTTCTGTATCGATATTCTCTTGACAGCTGTCACTCTTTGGTCTTTTAATTCAGAGCAGATTTCTTCAGAAACATGAAGGTCCCACTCTGATATAACACCTCGTGAAGAATTCAGAGTTTTGTGGGGGATGTCGGTGATAGGTATTTCCCCTTTGTATGTAGAGTTCAAGATTTTTACATCTTGTTTTGTGCTGGAAGCTTCAACCAAATGGTCGCCAGAATGCAGTTGTTTCACGGATTTTGGTGAACCTGCCAACCCTTCTAATCCTTTCTGGATAAAGAAGGGTGACATCTTTCCAATTGACTGCTCTCCGGTGGAATGGAGAATGAGGAAAATCGGTGTCACTAATGGTGGTGTATCCTCAGTCCTGGCTCTTTTTACAGAGGTGTTTTCTGCGTCATCGTCTCGAATAGGTAGGGGCCTTGTTGGGGCCCCAGAAGAATTTGAATGTATAATACTCATAGGAGTAAAATAAAAATTTCCGATGCCCTAAGTACCTAACCCACCACGGAGCCCTACGAGGGGATGCCCACACGTGAACTAGCAGGTACTGCGTAAACAAATGGGACAAGCTTAGAGGCACCATACCCATGTTTCCAATTAGCCTTGACCCATCCCAGGACCAAAGGGAGCGAGACTTATTGAAATGCAGTTGACCCTAGCAGTAAGAACCACCCATCGATTGATCCCAGTCGGGCCAGTCCGGGACAACCCATCTTGTCGAAGCAGGGGCCAAAGTGGTGTAATAAAGCTGGGCCCCTCATATTCCATGGGTTGCGGCACACGTCGGATTCCAAAGATGTAACCCTGGAACCAAGGTATGGGCATTAGATCCCAGTGATGCTGCTGGGCTTCCAGATTAGCATCAATGGGAGGTCCCCCTCACAACGTACAGGCGCCCACGTCAAGGGGTAATGCAGGATCAACTAGAAGACTAGTTATACAGGGTTCAGTAACATTATGACTACCTACCTAGTTTCCAGAATATGTGCCTTTCGCAGCATGCACCGCAGTGAGAGGGACTCAGTAAGTTCGCAGGTTGCTACAGTTATCTGTGACCATGCAGACTGCAGTGCAGCCTGTAGTTCCTGTAGGTTCATTGGTGGCAGATCCATCCATCTGATGTGTTGATCGAGGTGGTCATATAGATTTTCAATTGGGTTAAGATCCGAGGGATTCAGTGGCCAAGGGAGTAGCTTGAAGTCTTTGTCGTGTTCCTCAAACCACTCACAGACAATTCTAGCGACATGGCATGGCGCATTGTCTTGCTGATTGATACCCTCGCCCCCAGGAAACACGTTTAACATGTACGGGTGAACCTGATCGGTGATGATCAATAGGTACCCATTTACGTTCAGGGTGTCCTCCAGAGATATCAGTGGATCCAAGCCATGCCATATAAACAATCCCCAGACCATAACACCGGGAGAGAGTACTGGCCACATGCATAGTTTTGGTGCTCCGTTATTTGTTGTGCCATTTATTGAGTTCAAGTGTCACATTTTGATTTACTTTGTGTCCATCAAGTTCCTCTTCACAAGATGTGTCCATGGACATCAACTTCATCAAGATCGGCCAAGGTAATCGAAAATTATGGTAATTTTTATTAGCATTGATCACGCCAGGTCACAATGTGATTTTACATTGTATATTGTTATATTGTCAATTTTGTTAAAGTGAATAGTACCACAAATATTGCCTAAATATTGATGATAGTAATTATCAGGAACAGTAATTGAACAATTCCACAGCCACATATAATTTTCTTGATGAATTTTGGATATTTTGCTAACATTCCTTGTTTGACTTTAGTATGCTGCTTAATAAACTGAATAAATGAGGCCTTTGTTCTCAGTGTACACCACGTAGTCAAGACCTGTTTGAGTGACCGTTAGCGTGAGTTGGTAGTTATGTACTTCAAGACATCTATATCCAGAATATTTATTGGTACTAAATTTATTTGATTTAAAATATAAATAGAAGTTATTAATTTAATTACATTTAAGACATTGAGAACACATATACAGGATGATCCACTACCAGTGCGATAAACTTGCAGGTGTAGGGGGAACGACGAATCGGAAATGCATTCGTCATGCGGTAGAGGACGTTGAACGGGAGATCGCGTGAACAGTGATCCCACTGGAAGTCAGCATTTGCGAACCGGTTCCTGAGGCAGTAGGATGGACGAGTATTCAAATGTTGAACTGGCTGACATGCACCTCGCGTATGGAGATGCGGATTGTAACGGGCGCACCGCTCTGCACTTGTACCAGGAACGTTTCCCGCACAGGCGTGCTCCTCATCATATGGTTTTCACACGTGCACAGGTTACGTGAGACTGGTTGTTTCACGAGAGGTACCATGAATCGAGGCGTCCTCGTGGATGCCAGACAATGAGGAGAATGTCCTACATCTTGCAGAAAGCAATTCGAGTACGAGTACTCGAGCGATAGGCCAACGATTGGGTATTTCCCAATCCACTGTATGGAGGATACTGTCAACAAACCAAATGAGCTCATACCATCTGCAACGCGTCCAATCATTGGAGCCTGCGGATTATCCACTTCGGAGGACTTTTTCTACTTGGTTTCTTCAACAGAAAAGGTTCGCAAATGCTGACTTCCAGTGGGATCGCTGTTCACGGACCTCCCGTTCAACGTCCTCTACCGCATGACAAAGGCATTTCGGACCCTGCAATGCTATGTGATTCCGATTCGTCTTTGTTCCCCCTACACCTCCTGCATGTTTATCGCACCGGTAGTGAATCATCCTGAGTGTGTTCTCAACGTCAAATGTAGTTAAATTAATATCTTCTCTTTATATTTTAAATCAAATAAATTTAGTACCGATAAACATTCTGGATATAGATGTCTTGAAGTACATAACTACCAACTCACGCTAATGGTCACTCAAACAAGGCTTGACCACGTGGTGTACACTGAGAACAAAGGCCTCATTTAGTTTGAGTTTCAAAACCAGAGCCACTGATTTTCTGAAAGAAAAAGGCCCTATAACAAAAGAGATGAATCCACACCCCGTTACTTTTGACTGATGCAATCGAGTTTCCATGTAAACTCGTTTTCTGTCCCCCGAAATTTGCAATTGTGTTTACAGTGCCAATGAGAGTGAAACAGGCTTCATCTGTCCACAAAACATTTGACAGCCAGTTGTGACGTTCTTCAATTCGCTGAATCATAACGCAAATGCTTCCCTGGGATGCCTTAGTTCTTGAAAGTGTTGAATTTTGTGATATACATTGTATATGGAGGACTACTCTTAGTGCTCTCCACACTCCCATTGGGTGACAGTTCGATGTGAAACTTCAGAGTTTGCTTCTCCATGCGATGATGCCATTAGAGTATCCATGTTTCTGCAACTCAGGTGTAGCATATGTTGTTGGTCTTATACCTCATGGACGATCTTGTAACGAAAGAGTTGTCTCAAATTTCTTAA
The DNA here is from genome assembly GCF_048544385.1 of Mastigoproctus giganteus. Classification (NCBI taxonomy): domain Eukaryota; kingdom Metazoa; phylum Arthropoda; class Arachnida; order Uropygi; family Thelyphonidae; genus Mastigoproctus; species Mastigoproctus giganteus. The sequence goes on from NC_143588.1 coordinate 81,873,505, forward strand.
TCATCTTTAGTGCTGCAAGTCATTGGTCCTTTACCATGTCGCATACCCTTCAGCTGATGGAGATTGCAAAGCTGCAGATTGAGTGTTAAGGAAATAACATTTTACAACAGTGCTTTATCTGGTAGTAACATGACCGCTTAGCTTCTTTCCCAAACGTTCATTAAACTGCTTAGCTCTTGTTCTTGCAGTGCCTTTATAGCAGACACCCGCCCAACGTCATTCACAGTACAGCACCACCTGGTGGACACATTAGGAACTAATTTTGACATTCTTTCGAAAAAAATCACACGTAATTCTATGTATTTCTGCGCTAATCTTGTTACGTCATAATTCACTGAAAAACCGATTTTTGGTTTACTGACTTTTGGATTACCCTGTATTGTCTATAATTATTTACATTAATACAGATGAAACAATAGATGTGTAATAGTAAAAAAAATCATTCTCAATACATTTTTAATATTTGCTGTGGAAATCTTACATAGATTATTACATTGTCCACAACGCCCCTGGAAATTTGTGGTGCCTCCCCAGGGTGATGCCATGCAGTTTGAGAACTACTGGTATAAGGCAATGGTCAGGTCATATATTTACAGGTCTGGAGACCTCATTTTAGGATGCACTGCTGCTGCTGAATATGCACAGCAGTGCTGAGCAACGAGATTGGTGAGTGTAACAAAGGGGAGCTCTTACTCAGAAAGACTTGTCCTGCAAACTAGTCTGGAGACTAGGCACCTGCAAGGTGATCTGATTGAGGTTTAAGACTTTTAAAGGATTGAACAAGCTGATTGGATTCTTCTAGTTCAGACTAAACATGAGGGCACAAATTCAGATTAAGGAAGGAGTTGCAGAATAGATATGCAGTTTACCTTTAGTCACTAGGTGTTGGAAGCAACTTCAACCTGTTGTTTTTGAAGTTGATAGCTTAAATAAATTCAAGGAAGAACTAGAATAGATGTGCAGTTTGCCTTTAGCCAGTGGGTGGGTGGTTGGTTGGAACAAACTGCCATCTGTTGTTGTTTTGGTAGTTGATAGCTTAATTAAATTTAAGGAAGAACTAGTCAAACTATCGGGGGTGGGGGGGGGAGTGAATAGGTGAAATGGAAGGTGTCATTTTTCTTGGCTGATGCCAATGAGCTTGCTTTCTTGTATCATTTGACACTACAAATGCTGATATTGTTTACGGTAGAAAATAGTTTTTGCTTGTTTGATTACCCACATTCCATTGTCTGAAGCTCCTGTAATACTCCATGTAGGAGATACCTGCTTAAGTTGTCAGCGAAAATTTTGAATCTAGCAAAGGGAAAAAAATCCTCAAAACACAGGTGATTTTATACAGAGACCAGCGAAACTAGAGTTTAAATAAAAATTAATTAACAGTGTAAAGTGTAACGAACCATTTAGTTAGGAATACGTGAATCTTTTGTAATCAGAATAGGTACGAGTGAGTTTGTAATTCAATTAGACAATGAAGATGCATGACCCACTTGTGCAGCAAATAGACAGCTTATCCTATAGTATTCTTTCGTTGGCTCAATATATTTTCACAAGTATTTGGAGGCTACTATTACATGGGCCAGATTTATTGTTACGGCTGAGTTTGTTTAAAGCAGTTCTCTATCCCTCAATTGGTTTAAAGTATCATATTAGGACCGTTCAAGAAACATCTTATCTGCCCCGTAGAGCACATCCATAAGTTGCCTACGTTCTTTGGTAGATTTGTTTTGCTCGACAAAAAACCAGTTTCCAGGAGAGAAAACCTAGTCATACTTGCCTGACACTAACTCAGCCACTGAGTGAAAAAGCCCATGTTTCTCGTCTCATTGATAAGATTCAAACCCTTGTCTTTTGCACCTGGTGTGGGGAAGATGGCGATTATAAACACTGTGGTACATGCACAAGCTTAAACTGACTAGGATCTCAACTGTATTTGATGGAAACGTATTGCTTATACGTTTCAAAGAGATTGGGTTAGAGTAGTGGCTCTATTTGCAGTTGACCAACTTCATGGTAAGGAGACATCAGAAAGCACATATCTTAATGTGTATGTTTGTCCTAATGACAAACTTCCATGGACCACCCACACCACATTAGCTTATAAAATTTCATAATGCAGCAAGGCAAACCCAAGGATCTCATTTAATCAATATGCATACAAGCTATGCTTTTTTATGTATAATTTTACATACCTTCTAAAGAGAGAATCCATATTTTTGGATATTATCTGCTGTTTAATATTTGTAATCCAAACAAAAAAAAGTAATATTTCCTTGTGCATTTAGTGAATTTCATTAAGCATATATTACTACTTTAGAATAGCTGAGAGTAGTAGGCAGATAAATTCCCAGATCCAATTACAGGTGGAAAATATGATTACAATTGCAAAATTTTACAATGGTTATGGTATTAAATGTCTTTCTCATTTATGGGTGTAAACAAGTTGCTATTTACCTGTAAGTTGTAAGAATTAGACTGCAGTACCAGTTAAAAGTAGAATATAAAATGCTTCCTAATAAATGCCAAGTAGACAAAACAGAATGGGATGACAGGACCTAGAACTGTTCACAATAGAGTGAACCCATAATCAACTGTATGCAAATAGCAGATGACTGAGATTAACACAACCATTTATCCAAGACAGGTAGACAACCATTAATACCCTGAGCATACTGATACTGGAAATGAATAGCAAGAGAATATCACAAATGCATCCTCTTAATGAGCTAACTCCAGAGGGGGTCAGCTCATTAAAAGCTGATAAATGTAGGACCAACTTCCACCAGAAAACAGTTCATGGAGTGCATTACTTTACCAGCAATTGCACCTTCTTTGTGTACAAAACTTAGTCTCACCCAGATAGCATTTCTCCAACAATGAAGTTCAATGATGGTAGTGTAATGGTATGTGCCTGTTTTATTAATTTGGACTTAATTCATTGGCTGTCATCAATGAAACCATGAACAAAGCTGTCTATTGACATTTTGAACAAATTCTATTTTACCTAAATTTTAACCATTTATTAAGAGCTGGGACTGATATGGCATATCTGTATCAGAATGACAATGCTGACAGAAAGAATGGCCATTGCAATATCAGTTTGAGACAACCAGGAGAGAGAAGTTGTCCCAGATCAAACAGGAAACTAGTCCATCTTATGGAAAATCCAAGCAACATTCCAATCTCCATGTCAAAAACTTGGTAGAAAGGGTCCACCAGAGGATTTCAGAAACTGTATTCACCAATGACATCCACTGATGTCAATTAAATGCCCATTTTATTGTTATAAATTTTTTTTCGTAATCAAATATTTTTTCATTTAGTGTCCCAATTCATGTTGAAAATTGTGGTTATCAGTAATTAAAATGAAGCTTGAATTTTTAATTATTCATTATGTAAAATACACAATATTTACTCAATCTACAGATGGAGTGGATTATCCTCTGATCAGTTACTACACTTTGATTTGATTTGATTATAATCATACATAGCCCTATAAGGTTCAATCAAGGGCATTTCACAAATATAAAGTAACAGGTATTCCACTTACAAAGAACTTTATTCTTACATGGATTGCATATACAAGGTCTTCAATCAAGAAGAACAAGTTTGAAAGCCCCCCCCCATGTATTAATGTATTAAGCTGGCATTAGCAAATCTGGTGTCATTGAACATGCAAAAAAAAAAAAAAAAAAAAAAAAACATGAGTTTTTTTTTATGCAGAAAGGATTTTTCTCAAACTAGCAGTTTTTTTTAGTGCAAACTGAACTTAAAGTGAGATGTGGTTGCAGAAAAATGTCCACAAAGATCAGCAATTTTGAATATAACAAAGTTTGAATAGTTTGGTTCTGTGATAGACAGTAAGAGTGCATTATTGCAGAATCCTCATACACATGCAGTATTTTCATACTGCATATGTATGAGAAGATATTATTCACAGTTCAAGAAAATAGGTGAAACAGCTGTCACAAAAGCTCAGTTTAAATCTCTGTGGAAATTGTCATATGATGTCAGTAGAAGTAATCCACATAAAATGAAGTCAAGTTGCTGTGGAGGACATCTCTGCAGAAACATTAGTTGCAGTTATGGTGAGCCTGTCAATGCCTGTAAAATAGTGTTAGACACAGAGGAATCACACAGTGAATGTTTTTTTTCTTGAATAAACTCCCTAAGTCTTATGTATTTAATAACACCAAATTGTCCAATATTAGCACAGTACTTATGGAAATTAAATTGTTACATCTTTTCTTGACAACCTTGTATGATACTTAAGTCTGGTGTACTTCACATTTCCACAAACATGTTTCAATACTTTCTTCAATGATTTATCCTTGTGTAAAAGAAATCTGTCAAGTATCCTTAAATCTCTAAACAGTGGACTGCATAGTTACATAAATTGGCAGTTGCTTCTCAGCCAGGCACTCCTGCAGGGATAAGAAGAGATGGAAGTCACCTAATATAAAATCCATATTCCGTGGCACGTATTCCAGCACCTCCCAACCACAGTGGAACAGTAACCCATGCTACTTGAGACAAAAGTCTTCTGTAAATGATCTATATATTAGATAGTATGAACCAGAGCTGTAATGCTCAAAATGTTCTACGTTGATATCAATATTTGTTAAATAATAAGAGAAGTTTACCTCAATATAGTACGTAGAAAAATTGAGTTTTATTGGGTTAAATTGATTTTTAAGTATTTGTTACTCTAATGTAAGTTTTTCAATTTTTCCGTTTTAATTTCTGGAGAGTATCACATGGAAGTGTTCTACATACTACACTGAGGTAAACTTCTGTTATTATTTTACAAATGATCTATATATATATTTATAATATTAAGTTTTGAAGAGAGGGTAATGAGTATGAAAAACATAAGGGATTATAGTTCTAGATTACTACATTAATAGTAGAAGAAACTGGCAACTATAAAGAATATAGATAAAATATATAGAGCCTATAGACAGGTACTGTATAGAGTGCAGAGTAGTCTAAAGAACTATCTGTTGAATCTATAGTAAAATTATAAGAAAGTACCTGTAAAGAAAATTACAAGAAAGTACCTGTAAAAAACATGAAATTAGTAATGTGAAATTACTCACTGTTGCAGTTACAATGATTTTAGCAATGGCCAAAATCATCGTAACTGCAACAATGAGTAATTTCACATACTAATTTCATGTTTTTCACAGGTACTTTATAATTTTACTATAGATTCAACAGATAGTTCTTTAGACTACTCTGCACCCTATACCTATAGGTTCTATATATTTTATCTATATATATACATATACACACATATTAAAGTAATTTAGATGGCAAAAAATTTATATTTATTTCCATCCAATAATGTAAGGACAATACCCTGGTACACTCAAGATAGCAGTTTTAATTGGGGGGGGGGGATAACACAAATTAAGAAAGAGAGGGTTTAACAAAGGAATAAAATGAAAAAGCTCATTGAAACTGGAGATAACAAGTCTGCTAAAATTAGACAATTGATATCAATGAATCTAAAATTTTTGCACTGTCATGAAACCAGATATCAGGGTCAAAATTGAAATATGACTAGCTTGTTAGAGATGTTTATAAATGAAGAATGAAATATATCTATTCTGGAAAGTTTACACTGAAAATATGGAGTGGGTCTGGTAGTACTGGATGGAATTTGCCGCTGAAGGAAAAATGTTCCCAGATATTGATGAAGTCAGTTACAGTGGTACCTTGACATACGAGTGCCCTAATATACGAGTGTTTTGAGATACGAGCCGCCGAGCGAGCGATATTTTGCTTTGAGATGAGAGCAAGATTTGAGATACGAGGAATCGCACACTACACCGCTGCACACGACCCCAACATGCGGGGCGCATGTTGGGGTCGTGTGCAGCGTCTAACAGTTTCTCCCACCTCAGACTAGACCTCAGTCTGTGTGCTTGTTTCCCTCGTTTTTGTAGCATTTTTGATAAGTTGGGTTCGCGTTTTTTGCTTTTTGTACATTTACAAAACGTTGTTGTTGTTTGTTTGGTTTTTAGGAGCATTAGCAACTAAGGCCATATTGCTCCGGGATATGCGGTGGTCATTCCCTGACCTTTCCGCATCCTCCATATTTGGTGGTGACGGGCTCGAACCCTGGACTAATCAAGAAGCATGTGCTACGCACTGCTGCTCCTTCCCACCTGGCTACGGAGGCGCCCTTACAAAACATTATCAAATTTATTTTTATAACCATGGGTCTGAAGAAGAAGATGATGTCTATTGAATTAAAGCGTGAAATCATAGAAAAACATGAGCAAGATGTGCGAGTAATTGACTTGGCGAGGATGTACGGGCGTAGCACATCAATGATATGTACTGTGCTTAAACAGAAGAAGTTAATAAAGGGTATAACGCCAGCCAAGGGCGTTACAATAATTTCTAAGCTCCGGACCTCTCTCCATGAGAAAATGGAGAAACTACTGATGGTGTGGGTGACAGAAAGCAACTTCAAGGAGAATTCTTAACACAAAGTATCATATGTGAGAAGGCACGAGCGATTTACGGTGATTTGCTGAAGCAGATCCCACACACTTCCACATACGAGGAATCGGAAGACTCGTTTAAAGCCAGTCGGGGCTGGTTTGACAACTTTAGGAAAAGGACCAGCATTCACTCCGTCGTCAGGCATGGTGAGGCAGCAAGTTCGGATGTGAAGGCAGCTGAGGTTTACATCAAAACGTTTTCCGAACTGATAGAAGCCAAAGGATACATCCCTCAGCAAGTCTTCAACTGTGACGAGACAGGGCTTTTCTGGAAAAGGATGCCGAATAGGACTTACATAACGGCAGAGGAGAAGACGATGCCAGGTCACAAACCCATGAAGGATGGATTAACTCTAGCACTTTGCACCAATGCGAGTGGCGACTGCAAAATCAAGCCTCTGCTAGTATACCATTCGGAAAATCCCAGAGCATTTAAGTCACATAAGATTTTAAAAGAAAAACTACAAGTTATGTGGAGGGCAAATCCGAAGGCGTGGGTCACCAGGAAATTCTTTGTGGAGTGGATAAACCTGGTGTTTGGCCCTTCTGTTAAAAAATATCTACAGGAAAACAACCTACCCATGCAAGTCCTCGTCCTCGACAATGCCCCTGCTCACCCAACAAATTTCGAAGATGATTTACTCGAAGAGTTCAAGTTTATAAAGGTTCTCTACCTACCACCCAACACCACTCCTATCCTGCAGCCCATGGATCAGCAGGTGATTTCTAATTTTAAGAAGTTGTACACCAAGCACATTTTTCGGCGCTGCTTTGAAGTGACGGAGAACACAAACCTTACCCTTCGAGAGTTCTGGAAGGACCACTTTAACATCGTGATATGCCTAAGAATTATTGATCAGGCCTGGCTGGGTGTTACACGATCTACATTCGCAGCAGCATATGGTGGTTCAACGAAAAATTAGTTTTGAAGAGGAGCCAGAGATGGAGAAGGTTATCTCTACAAGAAATATAAAGGAGATCTTGGGAATGTGGGAGAAAGTTGTAGAGTTTGTGGATAAAAATCACCCCGAAAAAGTTGCAACTGGTCGTGCATCGGAGTTGTTCAACAAAACTTGCGTAACACATTTCAGCAATATCCTGAAAGGGAGGAAGAAACAAACCTCCTTGGACAGCTTTTTTAAACGATCTGCAGGTGAAAATGAGCAAAGCATGACAAAAAAACGAAGACCAATGACGAAAATTATAAGCTTCCGTAAGCACTTCACCTTTTCTTTTATTATGTTTCTATAGAATATGTATTTGTTATTTATAAATAAATGTTTCTTCTTGTAAACACATTTTTCTTATTCAAAAACACTTAACAAAAACAACTGAGGTGGTTTTTTGGGAGCTGGAACGGATTAATGGCATTTCAATTAATTTCAATGGGGAAAATTGCTTTGAGATACGAGCAATTTGACATACGAGCAAGGTTACGGAACGAATTAAACTCGTATGTCGAGGTACCACTGTACTTTGGCCAGTAATCATAAATACAGAACACTGAATAACTGCCAGTGAACAGTAAGAGGCATTATTTTGATTTGTTGGTAAGAGTTGATGTTGAGATGATGCTAGGAAGTCCAAGCTTGGCATTTATTCACCTGGTTTGAAAACTATAGCTGAAACGATAGGCTAAAGAGCAGATTACGAGATTAAAGACCAGATCAATTATGCCTAGAGGAAGTGAGGTAGAATACAGATGGCAAAGTATTTCCATGTAGCATTCATTTGTCAAAGAATCACAAAGTTCTTTGAATGAGACTCTTTCACATGCATTTGAAATGTTGCCATCATAAAGGAGTGTGGTTTCTACAGAGCACTGTTATAGAAGTCAAAGTATAAAGTCATTTCAGGTCACACCTACCATGTGTGACCAGAAATGGGGGAGGGGAGAACATGACATAAAAACTACACTCCATATTTTGTTGACAACATTTCAAATGCACAAAAGAGGGGTGGGGATTCCGGAGGACTTCTGCACGTTAGTAAATCCAAACATTTTTTTCTGAGGTGGTGATAAATCTAACTCATTTCTATGAGACATTTGGTCTATACAAACCTACAGATAAAATAGGAAATGAATTATGAGCACCTCTCTGTTTGATCATGTTTCCACTAGTCCTGCCATCTTGAGAACCTGGCAACTCCCACATGTAGCTGTCCCATATTCTGCACAATTTACAGTGAAGGCTCTCTGTTACTGTCAATCATGCACGTCATATCTTTTTGCCATGTTATACAGTCCTATAAAAGAAAACTTATCAGATACAGTCTCTCTCTACCTAAGAAGAATCAAACTGGAAAACCCCACTTAAGCCTAATTTTTGAACTGATGTGAAATTTGTGTACTGCAGGCATTTGATAAGGATATGATGTGCATTTTCCAAAAGAACAAAAATCATATGTACCATTTACAATTTTCTGGTTTTTCACACACATATGTCTCATCAAACAGTGGAGAATTTGTAATATCCTTAACTTTTGCACAAGTGTAAATAGAAAATAAACTCATTGAAACTTCCTGAAAAATCACCTCACATATAAAGTCTCTCTTTGTAGAGAGATGAAATGAGATGAGATGGGATGGGATGTTGACACAGACCACAGTATAAATCAGTTTTTCAAACTACATTTCATGGAATTCCAGGGTTCTGTGAAGAGGTTTAAAGGAGAAATCTAAGACAAGGTCTTTTGCACAACTATTTATTTTTAATGCTTTCACATATGAAGTATGATAAAAAAAGTATACATATCCATCCATTACATAACAGTTTTGCTGAAACACTTGTTTCTTCTACATGCTTTATTATTACATTGGCTAATTGATATTAATCTTTCTCTTTCTCTAATCATATATAACTTGTACTGATATCTGGCTTTAATCTTTAGAAGCACATAACATGCCCATAAAAGAATATTTCCAATTTTGAAATACTAATGATGTTTTTAAAAACGTGTATTAAACAGAACCAAGCAACACATGAATTTAGTCAATTTATATCCCAGTGTCAACCACATACTTTAGAGGATCCATCTTTGCAAAAATTTTGAGAACCATTGCTATGTATAAATATACACTATATAATCAAAAGTATTGGGACAAGTGACATCTGTATATGTGAAAAAAAATAATAATTTTGTGATGTAGGCCCACTTTTTGTCTTAAATAGGGCAGATATTTCATCAATATTTGTCAATTTTCAATGGAAATACTTTTACATTCTCTACTGCAATGAGTTATGATATACACTCATTCCATATAATGAACAATTTCAGCCTGGTGACATCTAGGAGAATATTTCCATCACCTCAAACAGTGAAGTAGTGGTGGAAACAATGGTGTTGGGATGCTTTCAATAATGTATGGCAGAGAACTGCTGATTTTTTACAGATGATATAATGAATCGACTCTCCTACTCTGATATGCCAGACAATGATGCACTTTCTGGCTGATGGAATTTTACAATGAAGGTTCACCACCTTTCAGAAGGAAGCTGCTCCCTGCCATAAATATGGTACATGGTCTGGTTTAAAAATAACACTGTGCTAGCACTGGAAGTTGGTCCAGAGCTGTGATTCTAATTCCACTGAGACTTGTGGGATTATTCCAATTAATGTTCAGTTTCTGTAAGCATGGAACCATGTAACCATTGCAGCACTGATTTTTGTGATGGTTTGTGTATCACAGTTCAAGTAAACCATCCTGATGCAATGTTCCCTGTATATGCTCCTCAATCACTGAATGAATCGGCTGCAGATGTACCGATGATGATTTTGTTTGGCAAAATTTTATCATTTTGAGGCTTCATTCTCAAAATATCACTTTGTGATTTGGCTTTTGTATCTTCCATATAATGCTATATTTAATAGTCCATGGGCACTTCAGCACCTCTGAAATCTGTTAAAACTAAATGGCAGCCAACTACTTTTCCACATTCAAAACTGCACAGTTCTGTTTCATGTGAAACTTCACTTAGAAACTGAAAAAGATGCATTCTGCAGTTAAATTTAAACCCATTACTACTAATTAGGTAGAGGCATTATCACTCTCCATATTATTAGCACAGTCAATATTTTAGATACCATGAGATTATTCTATGGTATCTCAATACTTCTAACAATAGTGTACAATAAATAGCAAGATTTAAAAAATGAGTCAAGGTTGATTCAATTGGTGTTTTGTCACTTATATGAAAAATAAATTACAGTGATATGCTTGAGAAAAATCAAAGTGTGTCAACAAGTATTATGAATGTAACAAGAAGCAACTGATTAAATATGGCGATGGGAATTTCCATACTAGTGTTTATTCAATATGTAGTGTGAGCACCTCTAGCAGTAATAAGTGCATTTAAATGGCAAGGAATACTTCTAATGGTATCCCTACAACTGCACACCTATGCTGCCATCTACCACTTCTTGTAGATCTAATGTACAGGGAGGCATGTCTAACTTTTGGTTATCTACCCAACTAGTTAAGTACTAAACAGACAAAATATCAGTGAATATGCTGAACAAAGAAGGATATATCGTTATACCACTGAAAAACAGTCTGGAATGTTCCTGAGGAATGGCACAATCACCAGATCCAGAATGTTACTAATATACTGACAAGCATTTAATCTTTGGAACCCCCGGATCTCACATCTGGTGAGTATGGGCTTGGCACACCAGGGTCCTGAGCTGGATATTATTCTTCTTCTCTTTCTTGGTGATTCTTCTCTATCATTCTTCTCTCTCTCTCTCTCTCTCTCTCTCTCTCTCTCTCTCAGGGTAACTCAGAATTTTTTTTTGCCTGGTGCAGCAAAAACCTCAGGCTTCCTTGCACCATTTGGCTAATAATGATAATGTCTACCACAAACATAATCCACAGATCATTATTCTAGCAGTGGACCTGTGTGATGGACGATGACCATGCCTTCAAACATTTTAAGTGCACAATTCTTAGATAAGCATTATGAAAAATAAAAAAACCTGGATTTAGAGTGAATGCCATAGATGTCCATTCTTAAGTGTGGTATCTTCTAACTCTCCACCCTTCCAGGCTGTGTCATTTAGTGATTTTTTTTAATGGTAGCAGATTGTAGTGAAATACATGCATGAGCTAGGCCATTGCAACAGCATATCAAGGCTGGCTAGCAATAACAAAAGAATTCTTATATACTATTTTTGCACGAAGCAGTGATCACCTCACACTGGTAATTCTTTGTGGGTCAGTACCTGGCCTATGGGCACTATTTTCCCTAATCCAATTACAGCAGCACCATTGTATAATACTGACATTAAGATCAACCCATTGTGACAGTTCAACTTCATATATATAGCTGCCAACTTTTGTCTTTTAAAATGCCAAAGTTCACACATTTGAAAATAGAAAGAAAATAGGTCTTTTGGGCCAAAACAACAGGAGGATTTTGCAAAAGAGCAGGCATGCTCCCAAAAAAATGCAGGTTTTTAAAGTTCATACTGCACCAGAAATTAAATTTCACTAGAAAAATACAGCCACAAGATCGTTTTTCAGTACAGTATTCTTTTAAACATTAACTCATCTAACATTTTTCCAACTGTAGATTTCTGTTTGGATATTCTATTAGATAAATGATATTTTCTGCTTCAAAGGTGATATTGCAATTTTTTTATTTTTTAAATAAAACATTGTCACAGTGGGATATAGCTTGGAACCACTTTCATTACTGCCATCCGTAACAGTAAAAAATGTAATTTTTCGGAGCCATCAGTATCTCTTCTTTCCCTATCTATAAACTTTCAATAACAATGCCTCTTGTTTTAGTTTCACTATCAGGAAACATATTTATAAACAGTGCATTTGCATGATCAACAACACCTCAGAGAAAGATTATGTTCTATGATAAAAAAATGCAAGTAAACACATTCAGCATGCATGATATCCTAATAAACATGAAATGCAACATCTGTTTTCGTATTTATTTCTATGCAATGCATACTGTTATTATGCCTATTTGTTGTTTGTAAATGTCTGATTACATAGTTTTCTCCTCTGCTTGAAACTGAAAAATCACATCTAATTATGGTACACAGGGCAAATGATGCAAGAAAGCAAGCTTATACAGCATCAGCAAAAAAAAAAAAAGACACCTCCCATTTTTAATTAATCATTCCCTCCAATAGTTTGTCTAGTCCTTCCTTGAGTTTATTTAAACTATCAACTTCCACAACAACAGATAGAAATCAACCACCTGCTAACTAAATCTTCTGCACATCTATTCTACAGCTGTATTTCCTCAATATGAATTTGTACCCCCCCCTGAGTGTAGTTTGCTCAATCCATTTGAAGCCTTCAAAGACTTACACATCTCAATCAAATCACCACACAGGAGCCTAGTCCCCAGATGCTGCAAACTGCAGAACTGAAACCTTTTGTGGTAAGAGCACCCCTTCTGTGTACTCACTGCAGCAGCTCCACATCTTTTCTAAAATGAGGTATGCATTTTCCTGTATGCAGTACTCAATGGGATAATCATCTTCTTATCCCAGCTAGCAAAATTCTTCTATATCATTAACAAAATCCCAAGAGTGCTCCTGGCAGCCTTGCTCATATAACTTCATATCTGACTGCACAATTACCCCAAAGATCTTTTTCATTTTCCATTACCCTGAGTGTAGTACCATATGGTTGGTACATTACTCTGGGATTACTGCTGCATGTACTTTGCCTTTATCAATGTTAAACTATAACTGCCATTTCTCAGCCCATCTGCCTTTCTATATCCTGTTTGAATAGCATACTGCCATTAACCACTCTGCCAACCTCTTTATCATCTGCAAACTTGGACAATAAGCCTGATATTCTTTCTTCAATAGCATTGATAAAAACAGAAAACAGCAGTGAGTCCAACACCGAACCATGGGGGACTCTACTAAAAACATTAGTCCATGAAGAGCAATGTCCATTGACTACCACTCTGTCTTCTCCCACTCAACCATCCCTTTATTATCCATAGTAGCAACTTTCCCTAATTGCCACACTGCTCCAATCTGTACAGCAGTCTTATGTGCAACAGTATCTTTTTTTAAGAGCATTAGCAACTATGGCCATATTGCTCCAGGGATATGCGGTGGTCACGGGCTCGAACCCATCTAATCAAGAAGCGTGTGCTACGCACTGCTGCCCCTGCCCACCTGGCTACGGAGGCCCTACAACAGTATCAAAAGCTTTCCAAAAATGTGTATGATATCAAAATTATTTTATGCATCCTGTTTCTCTGTGACCACATCATAGTAACAAATCGCCAAATGGGCTAGCCGGGTGGGATAGTGCCTGCCGGGCAACCCAAAGATCGCGGGTTCGATTCCGGCCTTGGGCTTGGATATCACGATGGTGCCGTACTATCTGGTTGGATCTCAAGGCCACGATACACGAAGGAAGCAGGAAAAAACTGGTTCCTTCGTGTACTGATCACATCATACGGTGATAAAAAAAAAAAAAAAAAAGTAACAAATCAAACTGGTCAAACAAGATTTCTCCTTAGCAATTATACTTCTGTGTCTGAAGTATAATTGCAGCCTTGTATAGATGATCCTGCATTACTTCTTTTACCAGTGACAGCATTATTTCCCTGGAACAGAAGTTAAACTAACTAACAGATCTGTAATTCCTTGTCATCCTTTGATCCCCTTTGTGAATTGGGGATACATTCACACATCCAGAGTCCACAAAGACCTACCCTGAATCCAAGGATGCTCTCAAAATTATGGCTAAAGGTTTGTTTGCTGCCTACTTTAATATAACTGGGTAGATCCCACCCACCCCAGGTGCACTTCTTATGTTTAACTACAAAAAATTTCTCCTCCACTGTTCTCTCAGTTATTACAAAAAATCATTTTGCTCCCTGTTAAGAGTTAAAACTTCTGGCATCCACCTCCCTTAATCCTCATGTCTGAATGTAGATGCAAAATACTTATTCAGTTTGTCAGCAACCTGAGCAGGATCATCAACAGTCAAACCATTGATATCAAGTGAACCAACCTGATTCATCCCCTTCCTTCTAGAGTTTACATAAGTAAAGAAGTCTTTGTTGCTTTTTTTTGCATCCTTTGCCAATGATTTCTTGTAATCTGTCTTCCTATGCCTAACCTTCTTTGTTACTTGATGAGACTAGTCACTGGTATCTGCCATAGGTTTCTGTGTCGCCTGATAATTTATATGCATTCATGTATTTTAATTCTTTGCCATGAGCCTCATCAGTTCATCTGATACTTACTTAGGCCTATACCTTGAAGAGATTTCTCAATTGGTATGAAAAGCCTAGTAGCTTCTATGATTAATTCTTGAATGTTGTATATCTGGCCAGTTGGCAGTTATGGATCTCTAATTCTCATTCTGCTCATTTCAATCAAATACTGATATCTGTAATGTTGTCATCCTATCCTCTAACTTAAAGAGTACAATGTTTTGTCTACAAAACTGAAATAACAATATCAGTTACTACAGCTCATCATGTAAATTTTCTTAGAATAACAAAAGAACAGACTAACTTGTCTGTTCTTTTGTTATTCTAAGCTTGTGTACACGTGTGCAAACACACTATTTTTTGCCCCCTGTAGTAGCAATAATCTCAATATTTGATATTTAATCAGCCTTTCCCCAATACAAACTTAAGAGTGGGATAACAAAAGGTTGTATTCTATTCCTGCTATTGAGACAGATATAACACTGTGGAAGCTGTGAAACCCTTACAGAATGCATCTTTCCTAACTTTTTTTCTTTCCCTTAGGCAGCAAGTTAGTTATGCTAAATAACCAATCTGCTGCTTAAGAGTATAATTAAATTGTATTAAAATATAACAATCAATGAAGTGAATTAGACACAAATAACAAATCCAGCATGCTATGTTATGGGAATGATTGTAATGTAATGTAAAAATTCTTTACAGCACAAAAAAAAGAAGAAAAAAAGTTATATCTGAGACTTCTTAAATTCATTTAACAGTTTGATTAATTGGTTGCAAAAATACTACTGAATAAAAAATGTATCAATTAAAGTACAATTGCACACACTGTACAAATGTTAAGTCTGTTGTTTTTGATACATAATATGAATTTTAAGGACACTTTCCTTTGATTCTAAATTAGGAAAAAAAATTCTTTATTGTGTTAACACTTGAAATTTGATACTTCATAGTTATTCCGAATATATGTTTATATATTTGGGATAATTATGAAGTATCAAATTTGGGATATATATATAAGTGCAATCTTATGTTTCTTCACAAAAAATAGGAAGAAACCATGTTCAATGGGATAGCTTAAGAAAAGGCCAAAAATCAGGCAGCTAAAAACTATACTGGTAGAGTTAGCAGTCTGTGTATACTTAAGATGTCAGTGTAAATATGCATATAAAAAAAGAAAAAATTGCCTTTTGCGCACCTACCAAGATATTGCTATCAGATCAATAATGCACTTTTTCCTCCATGTTTTAATATTAAATAATAACAACACTATTGAGGTAGATTTGTTCAATTTATTAGTTGACCCAATTACAGGAAGTGTTACCCATAGGACTAAATTCACAATAGGAGACAAAAGATAAAAAAGTTGAAAATTTATGTTAAACTAAAAATCTGCCAGCAGAAACACTTCCTCATACACACACACATACAAAGCTATTGCTTTTGGTGAGGGTATTTCAGTCTTGTAAATCATCCATAGGACAGTAAAATTTACTAAATTAGTAAAGCACACATTTACTTTCAGCATATCAAAATCTAGAGATGTGGAAGATGTTTGATACTGATCTACGTCATTCTCTTGAAATGAAGTGCACAGTCCAGACTTCATTGAAATAGTTTGTGTGCCTGTTACTTTAAAGAGATTTGGTACTAAATCATGCTAGTTGCTGTTATAGGCTTGAAACACAGTACAGGCCACAGAACAGTCAAATTCAGATCATATTTCAGTCAGCAACAAGAGGGAGCAAAGACTCTTGTGGACCTGATCACAAGAACAGAAATAAAGTGCAGCAGTATAAATAAAAATCATCTAACATAAGGATGCTATGTTACCCCAAGGGCCATGATTACAGGAAACTTTGCTGAACACATAAAAAGAATTCCACTCGTAGAATGAAATTCAAATTTCTCTTCTGATCACCACTCAAGACACTAATTTTTGCTATTCAGTTATCACCTTCATCAGAACCTTCTTCTTCTTCTGCTTCTTCTAGCCATGTTAGCCACTGATTCACCTAAAATAAACAGCAATTTAAGAGAAAGTGTCTGCTAAAAATAAAAATCTAAAAAATCTACTCCTTTAATGAATTCTACTACTATTCTCGAGTAATATTTTAGCAAAATACTACAATAAAAAATATGCAAGTAAAATACAAGATGTTATACACTAGCTTTCCCATTATTAGCATTAGTAGAGGCATACGATGCAAGAAAGCAAGCTTATGCAGCATTAGCAAAAAAAAAACACCCTCCCATTTGCCTTCCAAATGCCTGTCCAGCTCAGCCTTAAATTTATTTAGGCTATCAACTTCCACAAAAAAAGGTGGAAGGCTGTTTCACCAATCAACCACCCACTGGCTAAAGACAAATTTCCACATATCTATTCTACAACTGTCTTTCCTCAATTTGAATCTATACCTCCCTCAGGTTCTTAATCTGAGCAAGAGGAAGTATCCCAATCAACATTAAGCCTACTCAAACCATTCAAGACCTTAGACACCTCAATCAGATCACCTCACAGATGCCTACTCTCCAGGCCCTGCAATCTGCAGAACTTAAGCCTTTCTTGGTAAGAACACCCCTTGGTTCCCCTCACCAATCTTTTTACCCTTCTTTGTACTTGTTCTAGCAACTCTACATCCTTCCTAAAATGAGGCCTCCAGACCCGTACACAGTACTGTAGGCGTGGCTTGACCATTGCCTTGTACAACGGGATAATCACCTCCCTGTCCCTGCTAGCAAAATTCCTATATATATCATTGACAAGACTCCATGATCTGCCCTGCCAGTCCATCTGCACTGCTCAGCGAACTTCATATTTGACTGCACAATTACCCCCAGGTCTTTTTTCACTTTCCACTTCTCTGAGTGTAG
Organism: Mastigoproctus giganteus; assembly: GCF_048544385.1. Classification (NCBI taxonomy): domain Eukaryota; kingdom Metazoa; phylum Arthropoda; class Arachnida; order Uropygi; family Thelyphonidae; genus Mastigoproctus; species Mastigoproctus giganteus. The sequence goes on from NC_143588.1 coordinate 81,891,104, forward strand.
AGAAGTGGAAACCACACAGTTGGTACGTTTCGCTTGGGTTATTGCTACCAATATGCAGTACTTTGCATTCGTCAATGTTAAACTTCAGTTGCCACTTCTCAGCCCATTTGCCCAACTCATCTAGATAGAGTTGGAGCAGCATACTGTCTTTTCTGTCGTTAACAACCCTGCCAACTTTTGTATCAAAGGTTGGAAGGTATTATAAAAGTGAATAGCAAATTACATGCTGAAGAGCAACACAAACTGGGAGATACTTGTGCAGTTTTTGTGGAGTATATTTTTCCCTCTCTAGCTACCTCTCAAACATTGAGTCATTCATGACATTCTAAATTATTTAAAAATCTTTTCTTGAATACTTCTTGAGCAGCTTCCACTGATGATCCTTAAATTTTTTCCATTGTTCACCTTAAAATGTAATGGTTTCTGTGTTTAATGTACACTGAAAGATCTGAGAGCCTTTAATATAAAAAGTCATTTTTATACTTTTTTGTACATCTTGTTTTTGGCAGTAATTACCATTTTAATATTCTCAGTACAGGATGATGGTTATTTCCAATCTTGTATCATCTGTATACCCTTGTATCTTCAGTTCTTTTTTATAATGATATTTCAGTCAGCAACATATATATATATATATTTTTTTTATAAAAACCCCAAACACGAAAGGTATCAAAACCTATAGTACTTGTTGTTTGTTTGTTTGTTATTTGGTTTTTAGGAGCATTAGCAACTAAGGCCATATTGCTCCGGGGGTATGCGGTGGTCATTCCCTGACCTTTCCACATCCTCCGTATTTGGTGGTGACAGGCTCGAACCCCGGTCTAATCAAGAAGCGTGTGCTACGCACTGCTGCTCCTTCCCACCTGGCTACGGACGCGCCTCTATAGTACTTAGTACCATGCATGGGTTGAAGGAGAAGTATGGGGCAAGGGGATGCCGGAAACTTTGCTCTAGAGACTAAACATGGGTTTCACCACTTCAAGCCTCCAATAAGCAAAGTGGTGGTATTTCACCGGTTGATGAAAGTTATCTACCACCTTTTATATAACAGACATTGCAGCAAAATGCAAGGTCTTATCCACTGTATAAGGCAATTATAAGACCACATCTGGAATAATATGTTCTAGTATGGAGGCCTTATCTGAAAAAAAGACAGCAAGCTTCTTGAAAGGGTCCAAAGATGGGCAACTTGAATGGTGAGATCAGCAAAAGGGGCATATGAGGAAAGGCTTTGATTATGTGGGCTACAGAACTTGGCAACCAGGCACCTCAGAGGTGACCTGATTGAGGTTTATAAGGCTCTGAGAGTGGTTAGTAAAATGAATAAGGTGGAATTTTCACTGTTAAAGAGAATTCCAGAACTTGGAGGCATAAATTCAAATTACAGGGGAAGAGGTTGAGACTAGATTGTAGGAAGTTTTCCTTTAGCCAGCGGGTCATTGATTGTTGGAACAGGTTGCCTGCAGAGGTAGTTAAACTGACAGCTTGAATAAATTTAAAGGTCAATTGAATAGTTACATATGTGAAGAGGGAAGCAAATAATTTGTATTTTCTTATCTTCTCTCTCTCTCTCTTCCCCCCCCCCTCCTTTCCAGCCAGTGCAACAAAAGCCAGTGGCTTCCTTGTGTTACATGGCTATTAGAATTTCGTGTAAATCAGGTACTCTTAATTACAATAACAGTCCAACAAGTTCACATGGAGTGAACATAACAGAAATAAGAAAAGCATAACTAGCTATATTATCATCATAAAAAAAAAAAAAAGGATCTTACACAACCAACTGAAGCTATAAGAGTATACAGAGGATACGAGATTGGAAATGATCATCATCCTGTACTGAGAATATTAAAATGGCAATTACTGCCAAATACAAGATGTACAAAAAAGTACACAAATGACTTTTTATATTAAAAGCTCTCAGATCTGTCCATGTACATTAAATACAGAAACCCTTACATTTTAAGGTGAAGAATGGAAAAAATTTAAGTAACATCAGTGGAAGTTGCTCAAGAAGTATGCAAGAAAAGATTTGTAAAGAATTCAGAATGTCATGAGTCGCTCAAAACACTGGAGGGGTAGCTAGAGAGGAAAAAATATGCTCCACAAATATACTCCTGGTGAGATTTAAAGTACTACAACCTTGCATGTGGTTTTTTCTCTCTTTTTTTTTTTTTAAATTTCATTTTATTTTTTAAAGAATGCTAAACTAATCTATAGTACTAATTCCTAACATTTATCTGTGCATATTCACAAATATCTTTTAATAAAGTCAAATTTTCAAATTTTTTTATTGTCATATTAAAGATATGAGTAATTCAACCTTTCTGCCAAAAGAATCAAGGAATAGTTGAAAAGAGCCACATGTTTGGATTTCATCATGTATACCCAAAGAAAAACACATTAAATCCTTTTATCTATTACACCCACCAGAGTTCAACTATTGTCATTATGCTTGTAATATCAGTTGAGCAAATGCATTAGTTACTTTATGTCATATTTAAAAACTAAATCAAATTATATTTTCTGGTTGAGACTTAGCATTAAAAAACCCATTTCATCTATCCATTTGCTCAAAATGTTTGTCCAGTACTTCCTTGAATTTATTTAAGCCATTAATTTAAAACAAAAAACATATGGAAGTTTGTTCCAGCAATCAACCACCTACTAGATAAAAGAAAAACTTCCACACATCTATTCTGCAACCATCCTCCCCCTCAATTTGAATTTATGCTGTATCATGTGCATATTCTGAGCAAGAGGAAGAATCCCATCAATGCTGATTTGCGCAAGCCATTCAAAGCCTCAAACACCTCAGTCAGATCACCTTGCAGGTGCATAGTATCCAGATGCTGCAATTCGCAGAACTGAAGCCTTTCTTGGTAAGAGCTCTCCTTTGTTTCCCTCACCAATCTCGTTGCCCTTCTCTGTACTCTTAGTCCTCCAGACCTGTATACGGTATTTAAGGCATGGCCTGACCACTGCCTTATACAAAGGGATAATCACCTCCTTATCCCTGCTAGCAAAGTTCCTCTATATTATTGACAAATCCAGAGGTGTATATATTCAGGGTGTGCTGGGTGTGCAGTGCATACCCATGGAATCACAACGTCACCGATATTATATTTTTGCATTTTTTTTTCTGTTAAAGACTCCCCTAATTGTTTGCTGGCTTTGTGATTCCTAAAATTAAATCCTATATACAATGTTTCATGAAGAGGAGAAGTTTTGGCACAAACATTGCATCACATTTGCTTTAATAGCCTGGGTGTGTGGTCACAAATAGACACCTTTGAGCCTTCTAAACAGATGTACAGATTGCGCAGTAGGTCAAATTCTTAGCCTTCCACTGGCTTTTTAAACCATCCAGAAGTCATGGCAGGGTGTGCACTGAGATAACAGCACCCAGTAGTTAGTGGCTGTGATTGTCTATTGTGTGAAGCAATTAAATTCAACGTTGTCACTTGTCATGAGTTGCTGTTTTTGTTTTCTGAGTTTTGTCTGTTTTGTGTGTGTAAAGTGTGAACCAACGTGTTCATGACACCAACTTAGACAACATTTTAATATATATTTATAATTTTTTTTTAGATATAATTTATAACTTTTTTGCACATATTTACAATGGGAACCAGTGTTGACGATGTACTGAATGTCCCGTCTTCTGCCAGAGCTTTTGTGGATTGTATGAACATAGTCGAAGAAGGTAAACTTCGTTGTCCTCTTCCAAATTTACTGCGCAAGCACAAAGATGCAAAAAACTGAGTACATGAGACCTTTCTTCTGTTTCACAATACGATACAGTAGAATGGTTAACTGGATGTGAAGTGCGGTCAAGATGTTTTTGTTGGCCATATTTATTATTCTCCAAAGAGAAAGGTGTTTGGATAAGTATGGGTATTCTGATCTTAATCATTTAGATCAGAATACCCATACTTAACCATAGCTAGAATACCCATACTAGCAGTGCAAAAACAGGAGCACTCCCAACCACATGTTCAGTCATTTTTAAATCTTAAGATGTCTAGAAAACAAATTGACACTCTCATTTACAGCCAAAGAAAAATTGAAATTAGCCATCATAATGAACAAGTCAAGAAAAATGGAGACATTTTAAAAAGATTAATCGATGCTATGTTATTTGGCTAAGCAAGAGCTTCCTTGGAGAAGTCATGATGAGTCTGAAGATTCAGCTAATCAAGGGGATTCAGCTAATCAAGGGAATTATATAGAATTTTTAAATGTGCTCCATGAGTACAATCCTCTTTTAGAGTCATTTAAAGGCATTGACTGTATTTCAAGGAACTTCTTCCACAGTACAAAATGATATCATTAACACTATATCTGATGTAGTTAAAGATGCTATAAAGAAAGAAATTTCTTCTGCTACATTTGTAGCCATTCTTCTGGAAATGTTGTAAACAGAGTTGAGGAATTTAACATTAAGGACAAGTTGGTCAGCCAAACTTATGATGGTGCCTGCGTCACGAGTGGGCATATTAATGGGTTGCAGAGTAAAGTTATTGAGGCCTATCCTTTAGCAATATGTATGCACTGATATGCCCAAGTTTTGAACTTAGTTCTGAAGCAAATCCTCTCGAATATCAGGGAATGTAGATTGTTTCTCCAAACTATCAGTGGATTGGCAGCATATTTTTCTAAATCATCGAAAAGAGATTTCTTTGAAAGATTTTCTTGTTAAAAAATTACCCTCCGCCATACCAACCAGATCAAACTTTACTTCTCATTTAACAAACATAGTAAAACATCACAGAATTAAATTTATTGAACACATTGTGGAGAATTCTGGGGAATGGGATGTGGATGCTGTAATCAAAGCTCATGGTTTTTTGTATTTCTTGCAAGATTTTCAAACAATTTTGTTGCTAGAAATTTTTTGTTCTGTTTGGCTATACTGATATCTTGAATAATATATTGCAAACCTCATCCCATGACACATTGTACTGTTGCAAAAAGGTGCATGATACTATGAAACAGCTTAGGAATGACAAGGAACATGGATTTGATGATATTTGGGTTTCTGCAAAGGAAAAGTATACGGTTGAGGAGCAGAGCATGTGCCTTGAAATGGAAGAAAGATACTCTTCACTTTCAGGAACTTGAATTTTTTCAACTCCTTTGTAGCGAAAGATATGATCAGTATGTAAAAACTTTTCCTGATGGTATTCTAGAAAAATTAAAGGATTTCTAAGGACCAGTTTTTGACCACATTCGCTTGAAAAATGAACTAAAAGTACTTTCTTCTTCTGATGAATTTGCAAGGAAACCAGTGCATTACCTATTAAAATTCATGCAAAAAAAATCAGCTTCAGGTTGCATTCAAAGAAATTTACATATTAGCAGAACTCATGATGATTTCGAGCTCTACTGCTACAGTCAAGCATTCTTTTTCAGCCACGAAGAGAATACAGTCTATAGTGTTATAGAAGAACACAAATGCAGGCAAGGTTATGCGACCAAAGTTCACTCGCCATTGAAAAGGCATTGTTGATGGAACTGAAGAAAAGACCTTCATTTTATGATGATGTGCTAACACAATTCCTAGGGCAAAACAGGAGATTGGGACAGGTGTATAAATAAGTAAAATGAGTTTCAATCCAGAAAAGTAATATTTCCCCAAGTAATTACTTTTCGGATTTCTGTGCGTATCCGTTCTCACTCTTAATTACCCTAACATCAGCCCATGTATTTATTTGTTCCATGATGACTACAAGCAGTTCTTGAAATCCCCAGCACCTTGCTTTCCAGGCTGCTGCTCATTCCAATAGAAGCAGTGTAAGTTTGCTTACGATAGAAGCAAAAGCATTAGCAATATTTTATTACGTAATAGTCGTAATAAAATATGTATTTTATTACGATTATTTATTGTTTGGTTACAAATGTGTTCAATCTTGGGTGGTCGGCACCTAACCCTGTTTTTCCCATAGGACCTGTTGTTTATATTGCACAAGGGTTTCTAGGAACACAACTATTGTGCTATACGAGGACTGACTGTATAGTGTAAATACTTTGAACTTTTAAATGAAGGAGTTATTATTATATCTAAAGGAGGAGGGGAAAAGACCATGGAAAATACCAAACATCAGGATGGAAAGACATTGGGTGGAGATGGAATTAGACAAAGTTTTGAAATCAAACAGAGAAGTGTCAAAGTGGACAGATCAATATTATCCAGAGGTTATTTTCTAAAATATAAGTTCCAGATGATCAGATAAGGTACTGACTGCTCCTATATAAAAAGGGAAATAAAGTAGAATTTAATAATTATAGGTGAATTACACTCCTTGATGTACTAGGTAAAATCTATGCAATTATCTTGGAAAAGAGGGTCAGAAGTATTGTTAAATATAACAGTCAGGTTTTAGGCCAAAAAAGTGATGGCCAGATCAAATATTTTCACTAAGATATGAAACATTTCATTGAAATGTATGAATAACCTATGCACTGTATTTAGGATCTGCTCCAACTTCAGAAATATAAGGGCCAAGTCTTTTAAAGGGGAATAAAAATGGAAAATCTTCATTGAGAGCTGAATGAGGCATTAGAAAACAGTTAAACCTGATCATTAATATATACTCTTGATATTTCTATATAAATTATATAAAAGGTTAGAGACTGGTGGTTTCCAACCATTTCACCACCACGAATGGTAATTTTTGTTTATTAATGATTCTCTGACTTTAAAGGTTCCATCTGCCAGGCAAAACTTTTATTTTTAACTAATAAATAACTGTTTCACCCAGTATCAAACTCCAAATTCTGTCAAACAGCAAAACTGAAAAATCATGCATGGCCAGATTAGTTTATTTTTGTATTTATAAAAGTATTTGGAAAGCTATAGCTTGATATTCAGATAGCCTTTGCTATCAATATTTTGGTGTGAATTTTGTAACTTGTTTTCAGTAAATTAAAAATAACTTCTTTAGTGATTGAAGTTTTGTCAACAGTTTAATTTCTGCAATATTTCATTAACATAAATTCTGTAACATATTGTAAATTTTAATTTTGTAATCTTTGTAAAAGCTCATATTTTACTTGAATTATGGTAGTTACAAGATCCACTTACAATACAAATTCCAGGGACATTGGAACTCAAACAGAAATGCCTGCCTACAAGCATTTCTGGTGTAAGTTGCAACATCATCAAGCATTTCTGGTGTAAGTTGCAACATCATCATTTGTATAGCCAGTGGTATGTATTCTTAGGCTGGTCTAGTTAGACAGACCTAGCCCATATGGAGATTCTTTCTTTCTTTTTTTTTTTTTTTGCAACTGATGTAAGGAGTATACCGATCTCAAATTTGGAGAAATACAGGACTATGTTGAAAAAATGTTGTGAGTTAGATCAGAATACACGTGTCTGCAATTCTGCCCAGACATGTTAGGAGGGACTATATGCTGAAAGCCGTGTGGATTAACTCGAGACTTGAAGGAATCTGCAAGATTCTGGGGGAGGTGAATTTTTTATCAGCATGGCCTACATTTGTAGGTAGTAGTATGCAAAGTCTTACATTTGGTGGGATAGTAGTGTGTATATATATATATATATGTCTTATGAATGGCAGTGTCTGGAACATCAGTTCAATTCTGCCACGTTTCACTATGGTGATAGAGCCTGTAGGATTAAAAACAAAGTAAACCATTTCAGGTTAAATTAGGAATTCAAACCAAAGGAAATTTTGTTTAGAGTTAGACTTTCTTTATAAATAGGGGAACCAATTAGAGATAGATAACCTCAAATAGTTAATCACTCAACTGTCTGCATGAGAAGGAAATTATACAGAAAATGATACATCTTTAAACAAATAGTTATACAATGTGTTAAAGCCAAAAAAATTATACAAAAAATTTAGTTATATAGATGCAAAATATACAGAATTAATAAATATATAAATAATTATACAAAAAAAAATTCAGAGAAAAAGAATTATTATTATTAAAAAAAAAAAAAAAAAAAAAAAAAAGAATTAGCCATTAAAGTTGATAAATGTTCCCGTCCAGCAATTAATGTCCAATCAGTTCAAGACATGAAACAGGTGTTAAGCACAATAAATTTTACAAGATGACAAATTATATTATTGTCATATTTTACACAAATTCTAGAGAAAACAAAGGTGTTATTTAAATATAAACTTAATACTATTTACAAAATACGAACATATATTTAAGAAATGTTAAATTATAGCACATTAAAAAAACAGTTGAGATGAATGTTACAGCTTATACAATTTGTGCTACCAGGCTAATAGCAACGAGAAAATGTTTGAATACATTCCTTAAAAATTTAGAATTTAATAAATTTGGGGAGAAGTTTGGTGAAGTTCTAAAAGAATTTGGGAATTATGAATGAATTTAAGTATAGGTACTGATCAATAATATAAAATAGGTTTATAATTCAGACAATAACTGCCATCTTTTAAGAAAGAGAGCATGAGAAATTCTGAAAGAAGGCAGGAGAAGAAATGAAGACAGATTCCTGACCAGAAGTAAAAGGACCAGTGACAGACAGAAACTGTGAACGAAATTCACTGTAAATAGGGCAAAAGAAAAGAATGTGGGTAGAATCTTCAACAGAACTGCAAAGACAAAGTCTGAAGTTGGAAAGATGAAATAGGCAAGTTTAAAACTTAAGGAACCAACGCCCTATTACAAGAAAGCTAGAAAACATGCTTTCAGAAGAAACCATTTATGGGTTTTTTATCAACAAACTTCTGGAATAAATAATTTTGTTATTAAGCCTTTTTGGGAATCAAACCAGTGAAGTTGCCAACAGTCAGGAAGAATATTTAAAATTTGTTTTTCTTGTTTAGGACTGGAGGACACGTCGATTTGAATTCTGCAGGGAGGCCTTTACGAATGAAGTAAGAAAGTCCACTAAGTTAAATGAGTCTAAAGGTAGTGAACCAGATAGAATTTGTAGGGCAGAGGTAGAGATAGTTGTACATGCCCTAACTAGTACTAGGAGGAAATTGCACTGGATCGAACCAAGCTTGGACTGAACTGTAAGCAATTTAGTGCATCTAAACCAGGCTGCAGCAGCATAAGTGGTAATTGGTAAAACAACAGCTTTATATATTAATTGCAAAATCTCACAGTTCAGACCCCAGTCCTGATGGGAAATGCGAATGATTTGAAAGAAATTTTCTCACTCTCACACAGATGATTCAGATGGGGAAGAAAGGTAAGGCAATTATCAATCAGTAATCTGAGGAATTTTGTGGTAGTTACAAAAGGGAGAGATTTACCATTAATTTTTATGAGAGGAGGCCAAGTTGGGAAAAGGGTGCCTCTGAAGGCAATACAATATACATCATACAAGTATTATTGTGAGAAATAGTAAGTTTCTTAAGTGTTGACCAATCAGAAAGTTGAAGAATAGAATTTGTGTTTTCTTCTAATGAGTGGTGAGAATTTCTATAAAAAAAGAGAACTAAATCACTTGCATGCAAGTGATGAATAATTTGGGAAATCTTTAGCAACCTCTGGTTGAGAACAAGATTCCAAAACAAGGGTCCAAAAATAGACCCTAGCAGACATCCATGTAAGACTTTTCGAGAAAGTGTGTGAAAATTTTATGTAAACTTAACAGATCATTTCAGAGTTCTAAGATGTTTGAGGGCACTCTCCCACCAACGATAGTCAAAGGTGCCCTCGAAGTCGATAAAAATTTCCAGGACGTATTTAGAAGAGTAACAAAGCCATCTTCAACACTTCTTATCAAAAGCAGCCTGAGCACAACGAAAGCCTTCCTGGATTCAGACGTTTAGCATGCGAATCTGTATGGTGTGAGATAGTTGGAAGCAAAGGTATAATGACAGTGGGAGTAATCTACAGGCCAAGTGATTGTGAAGATTATAAGAGCTGTTACATGCAAATGGAATGGGCAAGTAAGCGTGAATGTCTTATTATGGGTGATTTTAATTTGCCTCTAATTGATTGGAGCAAATGGGAAGGAAACTCCACATGGGGGGCAAAATTTTTAAATCAACTAGATGATTGTTATTTGTATCAACATGTCAGGGAACGTACTAGGGAAAACAATACTCTAGACCTCATCATCACCCATGAACCAGATGACATCATAGGGCTGACAGTACAGGAACCAGTAGCAGGAAGTGATCACGGAGTTTTACACGGTAGACGATGAAGAGAGAGAGGTAGCAGTAGTTAAAGGCAAAGGAATGGGTTATAACTCCAGGAAAGGAAATTACGATGGCCTCTATGGTACTACATGGCCTCTATTAACTGGGTAGATACCTCACAGAGAGCGAATACAATTGAATTACGGTATACCTTTAAAACATTAATCACAGAAGCGTTGAATGCTTATATACCATTAAAAAATACTCCACGAGGAGGATTCCAAGTTGGATGAATAATGAAGTTGCCAAATTACTTGAGCAGAAAAAGACAGCATGGAAAAGTTACAGAGCAATAAAAAGTACTGAAGCCTATAACAGCTACAAATTGATCTGTAATAGTGCCACAAAAAAGGTTAGGCTGGCAAAGGCAGATTATGAGAAATCGCTGGCAAAGAGGGGGGGGGGATAAGGAATTCTTCACATATATAAATGCAAAGAAGAGAAGAACAAACCAGATTGGAACCTTATGATACCCCAGATGAAGTTGCAGATGAACTAAACAGTTACTTTGCATCGATATTTACAGAAGAAAAACCCTTCATGTCATTGAGAAATTATGGGAGTGAAGTTGTAATTAATGATGTTAAAATTTTACATATTTAATTAAAAATCTTGAGCCAACAGGCCAGTAAGGCTCCTGGCATATACCCTATAATCTTAAGGGAGGCGGCAAGTGAGTGCATTGAACCATTGAGGCTAATTATGTGAGCATCACTGGACTCAGGAGTGCTTCTGTTGGATTAGAAAAGTGCTAATGTATCCCCAACACATTAAGGGCAGTTCTAAGAGTGAAGTGGGAAATTATTGGCTGTTCAGTCTAACTTCAGTAGTAGGGAAAATCATGGAGACAATGATCAATGTTTGAATTCAGGATCATTTAGATAGAAATGGAATTCTGAAGGATACTGAGCAGGGTCACTCAAGAGTTGGATTTTGGGAATAATTTCAACATTGTTTATTTGGATTTCAGATAAGCTGGAACAGGTTGGAATCACAGCGAGTCCTTAGATGGATAGCAGGATGCAGAGGGTTGTGATAAATGGCTATTCCTCGAATTGGGTTGATGTAAGAAGTGGGGTTCCCCAAGGATTAGTATTAGGACCACTGCTGTTGTTGATTTTCATGAATGACATCGATGAAGAGATAGAGGGTGTGATGTCTAAATTTTCAGACGATGTAAAGATTGGTAGAGCAGTTAATGATTGCCGCCAAGCAGAGCTTCTTCAGAATGACCTAGATAGACTTTAGGGATGGCCAGAAAAATGGCAGCTATGCTTTAATCCAGCAAAGTGTACGGTATTGCACCTGGGAAACAATAACTCCAAAATAACTTATACACTTGGTAGAATTGAACTAAAGCCGGTAGCGGAGGAAAGGGACTTAGGTGTTACGATACAGCCAGACTTTAAGTTCTCTGAGCATTGCAGACAGGTTGCAAGGAAGGTACATGATGTCCTATCGATGATGTATCGAACAATTGCTAGTAGAGATAAGGATGTCATAATCGAATTGTATAAGGCTATTGTTAGACCACACTTGGAATACTGTGTTCAGGTATGGAGACTGCACCTAAAGAAAGACATTGTGCTTCTTGAAAGGGTCCAGAGATGGGTAACTCGCCTGGTTAGATCGGCAAAAGGGTGTCCATATGAGGAAAGACTTCGAATATGTGGGTTGCAGAGTTTGGAAACTAGGCACCGTAGAGGAGAATTGATTGAGGTGTTTAAGGTTCTGTGAGGCATAAGCAAAATGAATGATTTATAAATAATTCTAGAACTAGCAGCCATAATTTCAGGTTATGGGGGAGATGTTTAGACTGGAATAAGTTACCTACATGGGTGGTAAAGGTTGACAGTTGAGGGAAATTCAAAGGTCACTGGATAATTATCTATGGGAGGAGGGAAATGCTTAGGTTGTCCATTTCCTTTTCTCTTATTTATTATTATTTTTTAAAAATTTTTTTCTTATTATTATTTTATTCTTATCGTTTTATTTATTATTTTTTTTGTTATTTTTTTTATTGATTTATTTTTATTATTATTATTTTTTTGGCTGGTACAGCATAAGCCATAGGCTTCCTTGCACCATGGACTAATACTAATATCAACTCCAGAACGAAAACCACATTGATTACTAGAATAGTTGTCTGTGTCCTGAAGCGAAGCTAGGATTTTACATGAGATCAAATGTTCTAGGATCTTACGAAAATTAGATAACAAAGCAATAGGTCTGTAAGACTGGGGAAGATTAGGAGATTTGTCAGCAGATTTCAACAGAATTCCTAAGATGGCAGATTTCCAGGAATTTGGGAAAACAGGCCATTGTAGACATTTATTATATAAATTTAGAAGACACCTGGAGGAGTTGAATTAAAAACAGCGGAGGAGGAAAGGAATCTGGGAGTTACAATACGGGCACAAATGAAGTTTTATGAGCAGTCAGAGGCGGATTTAACGGCGGGTGCACCGGGAGCATGCCACGGGCCCACGCAAAACCCCAACAAATTAGTTGAACATATTAGTTCAAAGCTTCGTGATTATTATTATGCTATTATTAATTATATTATTCATATATTATATTCAAATTTTATTGGAAATAAAACATTAATAGTACATAATATTTTTTATTTATTTAAAAAATGGTTAACATGAATTTTTATTTTCCCTGTCTCTCTCTTTTTTTTTAAGGGGCCCAATATTTTCTTCTGCGTCCAAGGCCTCAACCGACCTTAATCTGCTCCTGTGAGCAGTGTGAACAGGCAGCCAGGAAAGCCCGTGGTGTCCTATCGATAATTTATCGAAAGCTATCTGTAGAGATGGGAAGGTCATAATCCTATTGTAAGACCACAATTGAACACTATGTTCAAGTATGGAAATCTCATCTGAAAAAAGACAGAGCTTCTTGAAAGGTTCAAAGACGGACAAATTGAATGGCAAGATTGGCAGTATGAAGAAAGATTCCGATTATGTGTGTTACAGGGCTAGGCACCAGGTACCTCAGAGGTAACCTGAGTTTTACAAGGCTGAGAGCCATTAGTTAAATGAATGAATGAATGTGGAATTGTCACTTTTCCAAAGAATACCAGAACTATGGTTTATAAATTCAAATTGCAGGGCATGAGGTTTAGTTTCGATTGTAGGAAGGTTTCTTTTAGCCAGCAAGTTGTTGATAGCATGAGCAAGTTGTCCTCGCAGGTAGTTGACACTGATGGTTTGAATATATTCAAAGGTTAACTCAATACTTGCCTGTGTGAGGAAGGAAACATGTGTTTTCTTATCTACTTGTTTTTTATTTTTTTATTTTTTTGACAGTGCAGCAAAAGCCTGTGGCTTTCTTGCACTATATGGTGAATACTGTTAAGGACAGGACAATGTTGGGAAAATTGCAAGTAACGACTGAATTTGAAAGTACAGGTAGCCCTTGTTTTGCGCCAGTCCGATTTGTGCCAATTCGCAATAGCGCTGATCACTAACCACAATTCCATTTTTTTTTTTTTTTTTTTTTTATAAATGGAAAGTTTAAAAATCGCCAGACAAAATTTATCTGTATCATACTGTGCTATGTATCGTGATTTAGGACAATCTGAGCCACTCAGCAATTAGCATTCGTATCAGAGATGAGAAAGATTCCTGCCCTCAAAGTAATCACTTGTGGATGTGGGTAGTAAAGGTCCATGTGGTGAAGCATTCAGTTGGTGGTTGTTTATGCTATTTACACGTGTTGGAAATTTATTACGCTAACATTTTCTTTTATTAATTGTGCTATTAATAAATTAAAATAATAATAGTGATAGCCATGTGCAGTTTTTTCCAATTGTGTTATAAAGTTTTTAATTTAATAGAATAAAGGACATGCCATGTCTGGTAAAAGTAGTTAATTGAATCCTAGCAATAGTCGTCGGAGGATAGAATCTGATGAAAGCTGTCCTGGGTTTAGGGCTATGAATATGCCTCCAACGACTATTACTACAACTATGAAGAATTCTAATAAAATAAAACAATCAATGCAAAGTGGTAGGTAAAATTTTTGGTGCCCGGAATCTAACCCTGTGATTTCTGATTGACTCCATTATATAAAGGGTTCCATTTGCACCTGTTCCCCCACGAACCTAAACCTAGCATAAATCAAGGGCTACCTGTATCTGTAATTCTGCTCAGACACGATAGGAGGGAGAGTATATGTTTAGAGCCTTGTCAATCAATTCGGCCCTAGAGAGAGACTGTGCAAGGTTCATGGGGTAGAATTTTTCCCAGGGTGGCCTGTGCTTGTTAACAGGAGCACATGTTTTTATAGGGATGAGATGTACTTGAGTAGAAGGGTTCAAGAATATTTGCTGATGCTATCAAGACTGATAGGTGGATCAAAAAACTACTAGCTTTGGGGGGGGGGGGGAGATAAACAGACTAATAGCTAAAAGTAGGATTATCTTGATCATTATCATTAACTTCTTCGCTTTCAGGAGTCTCAGAAACAATCTCCACTATTTCGTCTTTGCTAAGAGGTTTATCAAATAACAATTCTTCGATATCTGCCGACATAAGATCATCAAATCCTTCTCCACCAATTTCACATTCCAAACTTATTATATTGGGGAATTCTGCAGTATGATTGAAGGGAACAGGAGCATTCTCTAACACATGCGGGCCAAATAGCATTCCAGCATGCATTCATAGTTTCTGGTCTCAATTCAGATAACGAAAATCGAACCTGATCAATACAATCCATAATTGAAAATTTTTTCCATACATCCATAACTGACAGTGTTTCATCATCATTTAGCTTGTTCAAAATGAACTGAAATGTTCGTCTGACATAATGTTTTAAAAGTCGCAATTATATCCTGATCTAGAGGTTGTAGCAGTGATGTGGTTGTAGCAGAAAACAAAATTACACATTTGGGTGTTCTATGGCAGGATGACCAAGTGCATTATCAAGAATCAAAAGCACTTTAAATTCGAGACACTTGTCATTCAAATAGAGTCTAACCCAAGCTTTTTTTTTTTTTTTTTTTGTTGGCCATCCAACGAACCGGCAATTTTTTGAAAATCAACGGCTTTCATTGGCCATGGTCTTCATGATCGATTTATGAGCAGTGGTTTTAACATCTGATCTCCTAAAGCGTTCACACAAAATAGGAGTGTTAATCGATCCTTTGCTGCTTTGAACCCACCAACAGTTTTTTTGCATTTTTGATACGCAAGTTCTGTTTGTCATTTTTTCCAGAAAAGGCCAGTTTCATCCATATTCCAAACTTGTTCACGAGTGTAACCTCCATCTTCAATTATTTTAGCAAGTTTTTGTGGAAATGCTTTAGCAGCTGTTTCATCAGCAGAAGCCGTTTCACCTTTAATTATTATATTATGAAGAGCATGTCTTTTAATAAACTTAGCCAGCCAACCATTGCTTGCATGAAATTCATATTTTTTTCTTGATTGAGATGAAGTATCTGGCTGCAGTTTTGTAATCTGTTCATAAACTCTCAATGCTGATTGCTTGATGGAATTTCCGTCACCTGGCATTCTTTTTTGTACATTATCTTCTATCCACATCACTAAAGCTTTTTCGGCCCTTTCTAGAATAACATCTCTTGGGCATGATGATAATTTCGCACTCGATTTTGTACCAGAACATACCGCTTTTCTAATAGCCTCTTCATTTTTCTTTAGATCTGATAGTTGATTCACGGACTCCAAAATGCTTACCCACAGCTGTCGCACCTTCCCCAGTTTGAAGACTATCTAAAATTTGAATTTTTATATCCAAGGAAACGGCTTTCCTTATTTTTTTGGTTATTGGCAACATCATGCGAGGGCTAGATTAAAATCTTCGGTTAATGAAATGAAAGTTTGAAAATTACATAGAATGTAGTTTACTATTTATTATTTCTTGGCAAAATTATTAATTTTATAACGCGATTTTATTTTGATTTCATTTAAAAAATGCAAATTCAAAAAATGCGGTAACTGTGTTGTCTACTCAAACACCAAATTTAAACTGCTAAGAACTGTTTTTTTATGCACAGTCAGTTATGTAATTCGGGGAATTCCCAATAAATGAAATTCGTAAGAATTTTCTAAGCTGATACGAGAAACCAAATTTAAACTGCAAACAACTGCTGTTTTTTTTTTTTTTTTTTTTTTGTTGTTTATGCACAGTCAGTTATGCAATTCGGGGAATTTAGAATTTTCTTAATTGAAACAAGAATGAAATTCTACAAAATTCTCAGAATTTTCTTGAATTACGCATTTTTTCCTAACAGACTTTAGGTTGGTAGTGTAAAAAAATTTGCATAAAAAGAGGCTTGTGTGTGTGTGTGTGTGTGTTATACACATGATCATATTGTAGTACATATCGCATAATCCTGGCATCATTTTCTAATGTCACCCACCAGAATTGTAAGACAAGACAACAATATAGTGTCCATTGTTTCTAACATAAATTAAATGCTGTGGCCAAATAGAATAACATCAAAATATAGTATTGAAGAAGGACTGGAAGAAGAAGAAGAAGAGAAAAAAAAAAAAAAAAATATATATATATATATATATATATACACAGTTGAACCTCCCTATAATGAATTTGATAAATCAAGCAAAAAAATTCGTTATACAGGGTTTCTTTTTTATTAGAAATTATTATCTAATTAGAAAACGAAAATAAATCTATATTTCTTTTAAATGTATTTTATTTCAAAAACACTTATTTCAATTACGTTTACACAATTTTCGCTGGTAAGTATCACAAATTAAAAAATAATCTAATTTTCATTTCCAATTAAAAATCTTTGAGAATCAGACAATTAAAAAATGTCTGATTCTCAAAGAAACCTCACATTTGTTCAGAGCATTAAAAAGATTATCAGGAACATTTTCACAAAACTGTAGACCCATACGAACCGTTTTAAAAGCGTGAATCATTTCTTCGCAAGTTGGCTTTTCTATAGGTTATTCTGATGTGTCTTCAGCGTCATCGTTAATTTCTTCTTGATCATGGTTGCATCTAACACCGTTCAGCAGTATTTCATCATCATTTGGATGTTCTGTTGTAGTCAGATCTTGACTACATAAACATAACTATCCAGTGTTATTTCCAGACGATTCTAATAATGTCCAAAGGTTTTTCAGTTGTGAAAGGGGCAGTTCATCTTGTTTGTCCAGTTGTTGTTTTACTTCTGTATTCAATGCAAATCCCGCTTTCGAAAAACAATTTTGAATAGTGCATTCAATGACATCGTTTGTCCAAACTTTTGCCAGTTCAGAGATGCAATCTCTATGGTTAACTGTAACCTTGAATGGGTTGAGCACGCTGAATTCTGATGGGATCCTTCCACTTGTTCAGATTACGAACGTAAGGGGCATAAATTCAAATTAAGAAAAGACAGATGTAGAATAGATGTGCGGAAATTTGCCTTTAGCCAGCGGGTGGTTAATTGCTGGAACAAACTTCCATCTGTCATTGTGTAAGTTGATAGGTTGAATAAATTTAAGGAGGAACTGGACAGGCATTTGGAGGGAATGGTGTGATTTTTTTTTTTTTTTTTTTGGCTGATGCTGCATAAACTCATACACTTGCTTTCTTGCATCACATGCCACTACTACTACCTCCAAGTTTCTATTTTCTTATAATGAAATTAAATTTTTAATAATGCCTTGGTCCACTGGTTGGAGTTTTGACATTACGTTTGGTGGTAAAAACAACAACTTCACACTTTTAAGTTTGGCAGAAATACTGGCAGGATATGCCGGACAGTTGTCAGTTACCAACATGATTTTCCTTTTTTCTTTTGTTATACGCTTATCTAGGTTTAATATCCATTCTTCAACAATATCACTTGTCATCCATGCTTTTTTATTAAAGGTGTAGTCAACTTCCAAAGATTTTGTGCCTCTAAAACATCTTGGGTTTTTTTGATTTTCCGACGACTAAAAGTCTTAATTTTTCATTTCCTGTCATATTTGCTCCACAGTGATTCTTTCTTTGCTTTGTTTTCCACCAAAATATTTATCATCCTTAAAAGCAAGTGTTCTATTCGGTAAACATTTAAAGAATAAACCCATTTTGCCAGCATTAAAAACATCCTTAGGTTCATATTCTTCCAAAATCTTCTTTAAGGTATTGTTCCTCCAACTGTTGCAATCTTCTTCGCTTACATTAACACTTTCTTCACAAATAACCTTTTCCACAATTCTGTGGTGCTTCTTAAATATATTTAGCCACCCAGTGCTCGCATTAAATTCTGTATGTCCAAGGGACTGTGCAAATTTCATAGCTTGTTGCTTAATTATTGGACCCGATATTGGTATATTCTTTTCGCGTATCATTTGCACCCATTTTAGAACAGCTTTATCAACATCTTATATACACAACTTAATTTGCTTCTTGTCTGCTCCTCCAATTGCATTTAAAATTGATTCTCGATTTTTTAAAATCGTAGATAAACTGCTTGCAGTTATGCCATATTTCTCCGCAATATCTTTTTTCTTAAAATCCTGGTCAATATCACAAAGAATCTTTACTTTATCATTAATACTTAAACACTTTCTCTTCGACATTGTTTCTGCAACTGTAAAAATTACTCGACTGCAGCTCTTGCCAATACATACACCGCAAACTTCGCTGAGCTGGCCATACAGTAAATTGTCAGTACTGCCTACTCAATGACGTCCACTTGCCAATTCAACAGTATCACGTGACCTTTCCTATCAATCATTTTGAAGAAATAAACAACTTTGTGAATTCTTTTATTCTGCTTTCATTCATATATACACAAAAGAAAATTTATGGTTAATGTATGCTGTATGTTACTTTTCAGGAAAAAAAAATACAAGAGCATATATAGCCTATGTGATTGATGACAAATTGTTCTAAAAGAACGAAATTAAAAAAAAAATTCATGGAGACCATCTACTGGGAGGCTAGTTAGATGAGAAGGAATATATTATATAATGATTGAAAGGAAGGTCACATGGTACGGTTAAGGTGAGAAGCGAATGTCACTCAGTAGGCATTACTAAAAACCGACTATGGTAGAATTCTATGCATTTCCGCTGCAGCATGCTAAAGGTTTACCGCAGCAAATTTTGTTTTCCCTTTGGCCAACATCAATTTACAAATCTACCCTATTTATTGTAAAGTTTATGACCACTTTTAAGAAAACCCATTTGGTTTTATAACTGTAACAAAAATGAAACAAAGATCCTCCTACAGGTGTCGATGGCTACAAGTGTTCACTAAAAGGATGATTAATTCTAGATGCTAATGCATAATTTCGGAGGGAAGGAGGCTTATATTTGAGCGGCTGTTTAGCAGTAAATGCTTGAAAATCTTCAAAAATGCTTTTACTAATTTTTTTAAAAATTCGTTGTAGAGAGACTAATACTTCGCTATACGGGGTTAATTTTACATGTAATTTCATTTCAAGGTGCAATGTTTTGCGAAAAAATTTGTAATATAGAGAAATTCGTTAAATAGAAGTTCGTAATGGAGAAGTTCACTGTATGTATATATAAAGTATGGATACAATGATAAATATAAGGCAGTAAGTTAATTGAGTGATAATTAACTCAATTAACTTATTGCTAAAAGTATAAATTAACTTATATATAAAAGTGATAAAAGTAATATGACAGTTGCACTTAAGCACAAAAAGCAGCAGCAAAGAATACAAAAGTATATATATATCTGGTAGAAGTAATAAAACTGTTGAAAAGCAGGTCGACGGAGGTGTAAATTTCTGAAAAGTCATATTAATGTGTATATAGTTATGTAGGCAAGCAGCCTAATAAACTACTCTATTAATTTTCACATGGTATAGGAGTGGTTTTAATACAATAATAACCTTAATGGAAAACAACTGCATAGCATCCTTCCCCAACTACTGTATTTCTTCGATTCTAAGGCATACTTTTCTCCCCTATAAACGTCTCTAAAAACAGGGTGCGTCTTAGAATCGTGGCATCTTACAATTGGTTATTTTTCGAATTTTCCCGCCCTTTGCACACGGCACCACACGTTTTGTTTTTATACGGAAACCCCACCTCCAAGTTTGACCATTATCGCATTCTCCAATTCCATTGGAGAATAAAGTGGCATGGGTGATTTCACGCGATTTTGAAATGTGAAGCCATCTTTATTTCATTATCATCATCATCATCATCAGCCATTTTCAATCCACTGCAGGATGAAGGCTTCTCCAGCAACTTTCCAATTCCTTCTGTTTTGAGCACTGGCCATCCATTTACTACCCACAAACTCATTAATTTCATCTATCCATCTTCGCCTTTGTCTTCCAGGTTTTCTTCTAGCTCCTCTTGGGTACCATTCTGTTATTTTCTTAGTCCATCTGTCATCATATCTCCGTGCTATGTGTCCTGCCCAAGACCGTTTTAGTTCTTTAGTTTTGATAAGAATGTCCTTTACTTGAGTTTGCTGCCTAATCCATGTGTTTCTCTTCTTACCTAACAGTCTGATTCCCAATATAATTCGTTCCATTCTTCGCTGTGTAGTTCTCAGCTTCTCTTCCATTCTTTTGGTAAGTGCCCAAGTTTTACTTCAATAAGTCATGGTGGGGAGTGTACACTGGTTCATTATTTTAAGTTTCAGACAAACTGGGATATTGCTCTTCAGTATGTGACTATATTTCCTGAATGCTATCCATTCAAAATTTATTCTTCTCTTGACTTCCAGCCATTTATCATTATTACAGCTAATAACTTGTCCCAGATAAGTATATGACTCCACCTTTTCAATTACTGCTCCTTCAATCATTATTTCCCTTTCTGTGGCATACTTGTTCATCATTACTTTTGTTTTAGCCATATTCATCTTTAGTCCAAAATCCTTACTAGCTGTGCATAACTGATTAAGATTTTCCTCTAAATCTTTGGGATCGTGGCTTATGACCACAATGTCATCTGCAAATCGTTTAGGTACTCTCCGTTCACATTGACTCCTTTCTGCGACCAGTCTAATCTTCTGAAAGCTTCCTCAAAGGCAGCAGTAAACAGCTTCGGAGATATTGTGTCTCCTTGTCGAACTCCTTTCTCGATTTTAAATTTCCTACTGTCTTTGTCTAGTCTAATAAAGGAAGTAGCACTCTCATATATTTTCTTCAAAATCATAATACGTGGGGTATCTATGCCTTGTCTTTCCAGTGCCTGAAACATTGCCTTATGCTGTATGGAGTCAAATGCCTTTTCATAATCCACAAATGCCAGGCATAATGGTGTTTTATATTCATTTGCTTTCTCCATTAGCTGTGATATTACGTGAAGGTGATCCATAGTTGAGAATCCTGTCCTAAAGCCAGCTTGCTCTTTCGGTTGATTCTCATCAAGTATTCTTTCTAATCTGTTAGTAATGACCCTTGTGAACAACTTGTAGATGTGGGATAACAAGCTGATTGGTCAATAATTTCCAATTTCTGATTTATCTCCTTTCTTATGGAGCAAAACTATGATTGCATTATTCTACTGCTTACGCATCACACCTTTTCCAATGCAATTTGTGAAGATCCTTGCCAGTTTTTGTGTTATGTCTCTTCCTCCCAATTTTAACAACTCTACAGTAACTTCTTCTTCCCCAGGGGCTTTCTTATTCTTCATTTTCTTCAATGCATGTTCTATGAAATGCATGTTCAATGCATTTCATTATAGTGGAGCTTAATCAGAGAAAACTGAGTTTTGTTCGTATCTTCGAAAGTATATAAGAAGTGGAGTTACTGTATTTCTTTCATTTTGATCCCTTAGTGCACATTAAAATGTTGCTAAAAAGATTGCAGTATGAAGCTGCACTGAAACGAAAAGTCATTGTGTATGCAAAAGAACATGGAAATAGCTGTGGGTTGACATTTTTACATTAATGAAGTAAACATTTGTCACTGGAGAAATGATCGCAATTCCTTTTTTTCGTGCAAAGCAACAACCAAGTGCTTTATTGGGCCTAAGAAAGGAAGGTTTCCACAAATCGATGAAGCTGTGATACGTTTTTTAATGGAGACACGCGCAAAAGGATTACCCATCACTCGACAAGCGATGCAATTGAAAGCCGAAGAAATTGTTAAGTCCCTCGGAACAGAGAAAATAATTTTTAAAAGGCAGTTGCGGCTGGTGCAACAGACTCATGCATCGTAGCATATTATTGTTATCTGTCAAAAAAAGAAACTAAGTTTAGTCAAATTGGAAATGCTGATGAAACCCCGGTCTTCTTCAATATGCCCCAAAATTACAAGTCAACGCTAAAGAAATCAAGATTATAAGAACAGGCTATGGAAAGCAGCGTATCATTGCTGATGGTCAAAAGTTGCCACCGTATTTAATTTTAAATCGAAAACCAGTACCGAAGAATGAATTTTCCCGAAAGATGTTATTGTGCATGCACACAAAAATGGATGGATGTTGGCAGAGCTTACAGAAGACTGGCTAAATGTTGGAATAGACGTCCCGGAAGCCTTCGTAATCCACCTAGCATGCTAGTACTTGATGCATTTCATGGACATTTGTGCGAACGGATCAAAAATAGAAACGTTGTGACTTGGTTGTGATTCCTGATGTCATGACTAGCCAACTGCAGCCACTCGACATTCCAGTCAACAAACCATTTAAGGATTACTTGAGAAAGGAATATGAATCCTGGCTGTTGACTAACCATCCAGAAAAATTAAAAAAGCATCGGCATCAAAATTGGCAGAATAGGTATCACAACTGGGATTAGCTTGGAAGCTAATCCCAGAAAGAATAGTGCAGCACTCATTTAAAAAATTATGCATCACCAACACTCTCGATGGCTCAGAAGATTCAGAAGGAAGTGATGAATAACATACCTACTGATAAATACTATTGTTCTTAGTAAATTGAATTCTATTATAATAAAAATATTTGTTAGATCTATTTTAGCATTTTATTTATTTTTTTTTTTTTTCTTAGAATCCAAGCTTTTTTTTCTGTTGGTGGTACTGAAATTAAGGTGCGTCTTATAATCAGTGGCGTCTTAGAATCGAAGAAATACGGTATATTCATTAAACAGAAATTTCGTTATAGAGAAATATGGCCTTTTCAACATTGAAAAGTAGCATAATTCAACAATCAAAAATAAATGTAAATGAATAAATTTTCTAACATTTTAAACAATTAATTTTTTAATACATACATAAAGAAATGCCTACATACATGATGGAGAACAATATATCAGTACACTTTTAACAATTATTTCATAAAATATTTGTTTTTTGTTTTGTTGTACTCTACAATTTGCAGTCCAATGTTGATAAAAATGTTCACATTTGTTTAAACACCCAAAATACATTCTGGCATATTTTCTTCACATGGAAGGCCTTGATGCAAAGTTTCAAATGCTGCCAACATTTGATGTTTGGTAGGTTTAATATTGCCCTCATTTTCATCCAACTCATTGCTGATATTATCACTAGTTCTTTGAATATTCTTCAAAATGTTGGTGTCACTTGGTTATTCAGCTACTATGACATCATTAGACTATTAAAAATTTGTCAAGAACAACTTATCCACTGATCAAACCTCTCGCTTGGAGTTCTTTCCAAAACTGCTCAATGTCTTGTAGTAGCTCATCCCTCTCACCGCTGTTATTTGGTGTTTTAGCAAACCTGCTTTTGCAAAACAATTCTTAATCATTGTTTACGTAGCATCTTGACTCCACACTTTTGCCAACTCTGATATGTACATCTGCAAAACTATAACAAAATCTATAGGTTTACTGGTTTCTATTCTCAGTATAATTTTTTTCAGATGCACCTTTGGTAGTAAATTTTCACATTCTTGATAATGCCTTGGTCCATTGGCTGCAATTTAGATGGGATATTCAAAGGGCAGAAAACAAGCTTTATACTTCTATAAGTTTCGAAATTACAAAGTGAAGATGGGCAGGGCAGTTATCGACAATCAATGCGATTTTTCTGTTTTCTTTCGTCATCTTTCTATCGAAATTTAAAATCCACTGTTCAAAAATTTCACTTGTCATCTAAGCATCTTGTTGTAGTCTAACTCTAACAACTTTACTCTTTTGAAACATCGGGTTTTTTACTTTTGACTATTACCGAAAGCTTCAGTTTTTCATTACCAGCCATATTTGCACCAACCAAGACTACTTCTCTCCTTACTATTTTACCACCTAAGCATTTTTCACCCTTAAAAAACAGTCAGTATCTTATTTGGCAAACATCTGAAAAATAGACCTGTTTCATCAACTTTGAATATGTCTTTTGGCTCATAATCCTCATTAATTTTTTTTAAATTGTTTCTTTCCAATGAGTACAGTCTTCTTACATTACAACTCCACTTTTGCCAGAAACAACTTTTTTGAGTAAGCCATGGTGATTTTTAAATTTGTCCAGACAACCAGAACTGGCTTGGAATGTTTTATGCCCCAGAAAAGATGCATACTCCATAGACTTTTCTTTTATTTTAGTCACATCTTGACTCCACACTTCTGCCAACTCTGATATGCACATCCACAAATCTATAACAGAATCTATAGGTTGGTTGGTTCCTATTCTCAGTAAAATGTTTTTCGGTATGCACCTTCAGTAGTGCATTTTCAAATCCTTGGCCCATTGGCTGCAGTTTAAATGAGGTATTCAGAGGGAAGAAAACAAGCTTCACGCTTGTAAGTTTTGAAATTACCAAGTGAAGGTGGGCAGGGCAGTTATCGACAATGAAAGTGATTTTTCTGTTTTCTTTCGTCATCTTTCTATTGAAATTTAAAATCCACTGCTCAAAAATTTCACTTGTCATCCAAGATTTTTTTTGTTATAGTCCAACTCTAATGACTTTACTCCTTTGAAACATCAGGGTTGTTTACGTTTGCCTATTACCAAAAGCTTTAGTTTTTTATTACCAGCCATATTTGAACCAACCGAGACTGTAATTCTCTCATTATTTTTTACCACCTAAACATTTATCACCTTTTTAAAAGTTTGTGTCTTGTTTGTATGTCTTTGGGCTCATAGGCCCTCCGTAATTTTTTTCAAAACTGTTTATTTCCAATGGGTATAGCCTTCATCAATTGCAACTCCACTTTCATCAGAAATAACTTTTTTGAGTAAGCCATGGCACTCTTTAAATTTGTCATGCCAACCAGAACTGGTTTGGAATGTTTTGGTGTCCTCTGTTGTGTCAACTTTAAATTACATGCTGGCAGTCTATATATCCTCCTTTATAGCTTTAATTTTACATTATTTCATAAATAATGTAAACACCCCCCCCCCCCCAATACTATATCTTGATGTTATTCTATCTGGCTATGGCATGTACTTTATGTTAGAAACAGAGGGCGCTATATTGTAGTCTTGTGCAATTCTGGTGGTTGACACTTGAAAGAAATACCAGGATTATGCGATATATGACAATATAATCATGTATATATTTTGTATATAATATTTAATTATATGGTAAGATTAAATAAATTTAATCTTACCTTACAATTAAATGAAATAATTAAGATTAATTAAATAAAAAAACAATTATAAACCAATCACAGAAAACAGAAACATCCATCCAGGCATTTTTATGATTTTTATACAAAACAGGAAAATTAGAAAGATTTTTAAATGCTCTCGGTTTTTTCGGCTTACTGATAATGAGCATGGACAATCTGTCCATCACAGTAGCATTTGCACATATAGCAATTGTAACTCGCTCTTTTCTTATCTTAAAACCCGGTGCAGGCATTTCTCTTTTAGTGGCTAGGGTTTTTCTCAGTAATGCTCCCTCCGTAATAAACCCATCTCATCAACATTATAAACACTTTCTTTCTCTTAATTTGCCATAACCAAACATACTTACAAGGACACCGCTGTTGATTTGTCTGCAGAAAGTTTCTCTCCTTGAATATCTAGTTCACGTATACTGTGTCTCAGTGTAAAGTTTTTCAGCCAACCTGCGCTTGCCTTAAAATCTTCATTACCTCTTAATTTTCGATTGAAATCCAATGGTCTTTCGCATAACATCGATTCAACATAGACACCGGTTCACCTAAACTTTGCTTCTGAAGAAACCACAAATAAAGTGCACTCTCTAAAGTGGCATTTTCAGGTTTTGACATTGTCCTTTTCCCACTAGATCCTCCTTCACTATCAATAATCAACACAAATTCTGTTATAGCATTGGAAATCTTGATGTCATAAATTGTTGAAGTCCCCACATTAAACTCTTTGGAGAGATTTCCTAAATTTTCACCTTTTCTAATTCTATTAACAATCTCCGTTTTTTGTTGCAATGTTAAAACTATGCGTTTTCTTTTCGTTCACATTTTAGCGTAAAAAATTGAGAAAAATAATAATTCACACAATAATATTATTATTCTCTGAATCTGAAGCTAAGCTAACCTGAAATTCACTCATGGTTTCCATGACAACCTAGTAGTCTGATATTTTTATAAAGCACATTTCTGAAGGCCATATTAGGTATAAATTGATGCTTTGCAAGTCGTAAATAAGTGATGTTATATAAGTGGTCATTGGGAGATTAAAAAAGCAACAACCAAATGTTTAGTTTGTTTTAGTGCGTTGCATCGATTGTTGTGTTCCGTCACACCGCAAAAAGGACAAATTTTGTTTCATTATGTCAGGAATGGCGGAATTTTTTTTCTCTCGTAACTATTTTTTATTTTATTTATTTTTTTTTGTTTAGAAATCGCAAAAGTGATGGGTAAAAGCAAGAGTTGTGCTTTCAATTAAACAAAAACTTGAAATTATTCAAAAGTTTGAAAGCGGTGCATTTGTTAAATCTCTAATGAACCATTATAATGCTGGTGACCAAATCATACGCGACACTGTAAAAAAATAAGGAGCAGCTATTAGATTTAAAATCTACATTGTAAAAAATTAATGCATGTCCAGTACGCACTACTCGCATATTGGACATGCGAGTAGTGTGTGGCAAATTTTTTTTGTTTTTTTATCTATCGCTATACTTTTTACATAGGTTGCTGAACATTTTTCGATTTTAATACTTACTGTATATATATATATATATACAGTTGAACTTCCCTATAACGAATTCTATAAATCCAGCGAAAAAATTTGTTATAGAGAAATTTCGTTATACAGAGAATCTTTTTTATTAGAAATTGTTATTTAATTAGAAAATGAAAATGAATCTACATTTATTTTTAATGTATTTTATTTCAAAAACACTTATTTAAATTACGCTTACACAATTTTCGCCAGTAAGTATCACAAATTAAAAAAAATCCGTAATTTTCGTTTGCACAGTACAATTAAAAAATGTCTGATTCTCAAAGAAAACCTCACATTTGTTCAGAGCATTAAAAACATTATCAGGAACATTTTCACAAAACTGTAGACCCATACGAACCGTTTTAAAAGCGTTAATCATTTCTTCACGAGTTGGCTTTTCTACGGGTTGTTCTGATGTGTCTTCAGCGTCATCGTTAATTTCTTCGTGATCATGGTCGTGTCTAACACTGTTCAGCAGTATTTCATCTTCATTTGGATGTTCTGTTGTAGTCAGGTCTTGATCTACATAAACATAACTATCCAGTGTTATTTCATTTTCGATGTTCCCGGACGATTCTAATATTTTCCAAAAGTTTTTCAGTTGTGAAAGGGGCAGTTCATCTTGTTCATCCAGTTGATGTTCGACTTCTGCATTCAATGCAAATCCCGCTTTCGAAAAACAATTTTGAATAGTGTATTCAGTGACATCGTTTGTCCAAACTTTTGCCAGTTCAGAGATGCAATCTCTAAGGTTAATTGTAACTTCCAAGTTTCTATTTTCTGATAACGCATTGACAATCTTCATTATTATTCTCTTTCGATAATGAAATTTAAAATTTTTAATTATGCCTTGGTCCATTGGCTGGAGTTTTGACGTCACGTTTGGTGGTAAAAACAATAACTTCACACTTTTAAGTTTGGCAGAAATACTGGCAGGATGTGCTGGACAGTTGTCAGTTACCAACACGATTTTCCTTTTTTCTTTTGTTATACGCTTGTCTAGTTTTAATATCCAGTCTTCAAAGATATCACTGGTCATCCATGCTTTTTTATTAAAGGTGTAGTCAACTTCCAAAGATTTTGTGCCTCTAAAACATCTTGGGTTTTTTGATTTTCCGATTACTAAAAGTCTTAATTTTTCACTTCCTGTCATATTTGCTCCAACTAGCACAGTGATTCTTTCTTTGCTTTGTTTTCCGCCAAAACATTTATCATCTTTAAAAGCAAGAGTTCCATTCGGTAAACATTTAAAGAATAAACCCATTTCGTCAGCATTAAAAACATCCTTAGGTTCATATTCTTCCAAAATCTTCTTTAAGGTATTGTTCCTCCAACTGTTGCAATCTTCTTCGCTTACATTAACACTTTCTTCACAAATAACCTTTTCCACAATTCTGTGGTGCTTCTTAAATATATTTAGCCACCCAGTGCTCGCATTAAATTCTGTATGTCCAAGGGACTGTGCAAATTTCATAGCTTGTTGCTTAATTATTGGACCCGATATTGGTATATTCTTTTCGCGTATCATTTGCACCCATTTTAGAACAGCTTTATCAACATCTTATATACACAACTTAATTTGCTTCTTGTCTGCTCCTCCAATTGCATTTAAAATTGATTCTCGATTTTTTAAAATCGTAGATAAACTGCTTGCAATTATGCCATATTTCTCCGCAATATCTTTTTTCTTAAAATCCTGGTCAATATCACAAAGAATCTTTACTTTATCATTAATACTTAAACATTTTCTCTTCGACATTTTTTCCCCAAATGTAAAAATCACTGGACTGTAGCTATTGCCGATACATACACTGCAAACTTTGCTGCGCTGGCCATATAGTGAATTGTTAGTACAGGTACCGCCTACTCAATTACGTTTGCTTGCCAATTCAACAGTATCACGTGACTTTTCCTATCAATCACTTTGAAGAAATATACGACTTTCATTCATATATAAAATTTACGGTTAATGTATGCTGTATGTTACTTTTCAAAAAAAAAAAAAAAAAAAAAAAATACAAGAGCATATAGCCTATGTGATTGATGACAAATTGTTCTAAAAGAACAAAATAAAAAAAAAATTTTTTTCATGAAAACCATCTACTAGGAGTCCAGTTAGATGAGAACGGACATATCATATAATGATTGACAGGAAGGTCACGTGGTACGGTTCAGGTGAGAAGCGAATGTCACTCAGTAGACGTTCGTTACTAAAAATTGACTACGGCATCATTCTATGTATTGCCGCCGCAGCACGCTAAAGGCTTACCGCAGCGAATTTCGTTTTCCCCTGAGCCAACATCAATTTACAAATCTATCCTATTTATTGTAAAGTTTATGACCACTTTTAAGAAAACCCATTTGGTTTTATAACTGTAACAAAAATGAAACAAAGACCTTCCTACGGGCGTCAATGACCACAAGTATTCACTAAAAGAATGATTAATTCCAGATGCTAATGCGTAATTTCGGAGGGAAGGAGGTCGTATATTTTTAAAAATTCGTTATAGAGAGACTAACACTTCGCTATATGGGGTTAATTTTACATGTAATTTCGTTTCAAGGTGCAATGTTTTGCGAAAAAATTCGTAATATAGAGAAATTCGTTAAATAGAAGTTCGTAATAGAGAAGTTCCACTGTATATATATATATATATATATATATATATATATATATATACTATCATTGAAATATATTAAATAAAGTTAAATTATAATAAAATAAAGAAATAATTAAGCATTCATTAGAGGCAGCGACATGCAATTCCTCCATATGAAGCTGAAATACATCCATTATTTTAAATTAAATAAAACATAAGCCAGTAGTATGGCAAAAACCATAGAGCGAAAATTAACATAAAAATAACCCAAATAAACAATCGAACGAAAAGAAAGAATAGATATAAATAGTAGCCCAGAAACCCTAATATAATTTCGATCTTAGATCGAAATTATATTAGGGTTTCTGGGCTACTATTTATATCTATTCTTTCTTTTCGTTCGATTGTTTATTTGGGTTATTTTTATGTTAATTTTCGCTCTATGGTTTTTGCCATACTACTGGCTTATGTTTTATTTAATTTAAAATAATGGATATATATATATATATATATATATATACATATATATATATAATAACTGGAATGGACTGTATATATATATATATATACAGTCCATTCCAGTTATTTGGGACACATTGGGACTAGTGCATTTTGGCCCGATTAAGCGGCTGCCCCAATTATCCGAAGTTTCACGTAAATAGTTAAAAATACAATGTAACCCCCCCCCTTTTAAAATTGGTTCGCAGTACAATCAAATCACGTTATGACGAACTCACCATAGTAAAGTACCGTTCACTATACGATGTGCAGTAAGCGTCGGTCATTGTGATCACGTTTGTGAATTGAACTTTAATTCTATTACACAGCGATTCTAATTAGCGAAAATGGGAGGAATATTATCCACAGGCTATAAAAGCAAAGACATATTAAGCACAAATTTACCCTTTATTACCTTACCAATTAAAAAATACGTGAAAATCGGAAGAATATACGTAATAATCGGAATAATTAATACGTACTGTAATAAGTACATACGAACTAGTTGACATTTCTGTTCACTGACATTTGTGGGTGGGGGTTAAAATTTAAAACAGTAAAAAGATAAGCAATCAATAACAAAGAACACGGTACACACAAATTGCAAGTAACAGGATACGCGCAAGTGAGAACGGAGTAACGAGTTACAAAGCTTTAAAAATAGGAATGAAGAGAAGATCTGAAAATTAATTTTTTTATATGATTGAAGATTCCATGGAAGAGTAAACACATTTCACCATAATAACTCACAGAATTCCAGCTGTCGGTATTATCACAAATTCAATAAGATCGAGTTTACTGTCCGTTTATGATTGATTTCACTAACAGAAAAGCCCAATAAACAGGTGACCGCTAATTGTTTTTATTGTTTTATGGTTGTGACCTCCAGAATTTCGACCGAACCACGTGGTACCGTCGGAGACAATCGTAGGGTAATCTCCAGTGCTGCGGTCTCCTGCTCCGAAGTAAACCCTGGCTATTTTCTTGATTGGTTTCTGTTTTTTTAAGATTTGCCCCAAATAAATGGCTGCTCCAATTAACCCGTGGCCCAAATAACCGGAATCCACTGTATATATGAAATATGAAAACGAAGAAGTGGAAGGGAAAAGAAAAAGAAAACAAAAAGAAGAAAAGAAAGAAAGAAAAAAAGAAAAACAGTATGTGTACCTGAATGTGCTCAGCAGCAAAACAGAATACAGGTATGTAAATAAATGTTACAAATGAAAGTAAAATGAAATATAAGTAAATATAGATGGAGAAGTTATTAAACACAAAATGCCAGGCCTAGTAGAAAAAAAATAGGAGAGAAAGAATGTTAAGAACCTAAAAAAAAAAAAAAAAAAAAAAAAATCATTAAGTAGAATTAAGGTTGAATTAATGCCGAATTAACAGGCTACACACACACACACACACACACACACACACACACACACACATTATACAGTAAGTCCGACTTACGTAGCTTCGGACTTACATTACGTCATTTATATATTTTTTATGACTAGAAGATTTAAGTGAAGAGGATACATTTCACCACAATAATGCAAAAACCCACTGAATTCCTATCGGTATTATCGCAAATGCAATAAGATCGAGTTTACTACCCGTTTATAACGAATTGCACTAACAGAAAACCCCAGTAACTCGGAAAGTACAATTGTTTTTATGGTTTAATGGCAGTGACCTCCAGAAATGTGCTTTGGTAAAATGCAAGTTCGCGTGGGGTGATAATAACGAGTTTTTGCCTTAAACCTGTGAAGTTCTTTTCAGAAAATTTAATTTTGACTGTTATCATGGTGCCAACTAAGAGAATAAGTGACAATGGTACTAGTAAATCTATCAAGAAAAGGAAAGCGATTGAGTTGGATCAGAAAATTAAAATAAAAATTGTTCCTAGAGACCGATCACACTAATCAGTAAGCTTTTATGAATAACTACTGTTATCCAGAATAAATCACCACTACCAACATGCAAACCTACCCTCACCAAACCAGGTTGATCTACAGTTGATGCACTCCGAGGCCTAATTGCCTAAGCGCAAGAATCTGAGAAAAAATACGTGCTAGCTATCTCAATTGATTTTGCTGGGACTTTCGACATACTATGGTGGCCAAGCATCCTGGGCTGGCTCCGTGAGGCAGGGGTTCCTGGCAACCTCTTCGATGTGCTTAAAAGTTACCTCACCGACAGATCAATCAAGATAAAAAGCTCCCTACAAAAAATTAGAAAGAAAAACATACAGAGGGTGCCCACAGGTGTCAGTACTTGTACCTCCAGATGGACCGGTTTCTAAACAAGGACCTGGAAGGGGTCCGCTCACAAGCCATTGCAGATGACCTCATCCTGACAATAGAAGCTAACTCCAGAGCACAACTGGAAATACCTGGCAAACCACGCTCTGCAAATTCTCCAAGACTGGGCTACACACCATTTACTACAAATCTCACCGACGAAGACCAACTCCATAATCTTAAAGGAAACCCTGAACACCCGCAGACCACCCCAAATTAAAATTGACACTAGAACAGTAAGGCTCAGCACAAAGCTCAAATACACGGGTGTCATCTTGGATACCCACTTATCCTTCAAACCGCACCTAAACTACGTAAGAATAAAAATAAGAAACTGTACTGCCTTAATAAACAGAATTGCCCAAAGAGACTGGGGACTGAAACAAAGAACGATGATTCTTTATTATAAAGCAGCTTTCTTACCAATCAGGACAAACACATACATTGTTGTGTCAGTGTTGTTTCCTTCTGTAACTCACGAGGTTCCTTTGGTATGCTTTTCCCATATCCAAGCCACTCCTATGAGAACCCACAGATAAAATCTGACTGATCCTTAAATTTTGAACACCAGTGTACCTCTCGTGTTTGTGGTTTTCAAAAAAAATGCTCATCTGTTATTCTGTTTCATTTTAAATATTTATTTGATTTTAAGAATGAAAAAAAATCTGCTTGCAAACATACTTTGATCTGAACAAAGTAGCCATTTTCTTTTATTACCAGAAAATCTTCAGATGGGAGAGCTTTGTAGAATTCAAATAGTTTATTTTCGCAGTCCATATACTTATTTTAGACTAATGTTTTGGCTTGAAGATCAATAATTTCTAGTTGCAATTCTGGGATTGTAGTTTTCAGCCATAGAAGTAAATGGGTTTTCAAACAAAAGCTTATGTCTTTCTCATGGGATTTTATATAAGAAAATAGACTTTCAAACTTGTCAAAAAGTAATTGTAATAACGAAAGGCAACGATTATTTGAAAATGTGTTTCTCCTTTAGCTCAGTACAACATTCAAAGTGAACTAAATTGTCTTGCTCAATTTGGGATTTAAATAATAACAACTTATTCTGAAATGATTTGATATCACTAAACAAATCAGACCAATTTTCCTTTCCTTTGTAGTTTTAAATTAAGAGCATTTAAATGACTAGAAATGCATGTATGAATTGCAAGATCGAAAAGCCACTCCATATTTGATAGTTTTTTTATTGGTTTCCCTTTTTCTGTGTTGAAAGATTCGGTGATGTTTGAACAGCCACATTAAGGCCATGTGATCTTATAAAATTTACAGTTGAAATAACCACATTCATAACGTGTTGGAGATCCAATACTTTCCCATAAAGAGCTTCTTGATGCACAATGCAATGAATTCCAATCTGAGGTTCAGCTCCAATATCTATCATTTTCTTGGTTATTCTACCCATAAGCCCAATGTTTTTACCAATCGTATTTTTCGCGCTGCCAGTTGTGACTCCTACCAGGTTTTTAATACTTAATCCCAACTTTTCAATCGACTGGCAAAAATTTTCAAAAAGATTTTCACATGCAGTTGTTCCATGTATAATCTGTAGATCCACTAAATTTTCAACTGGTACAAAACTATGATCAATTCCATGTATAAAGATGAGGGGTTGGGGCATGCCATTTACATCAGTTCTGTCATCCAGTGTGACACTAAAATATTTAATGTTTTATGTTTTGCAAAAGTTGCTGGAACAAATTCTTTCCAATATCTTCTACTCGTTGAATAACTGCTTGTTGAGACAAACTAACGTCTGGTTTCATTGTTCCTCTCTCCGGACAAATTTCTTTAACAATTTTTAATGAACACCGTTTAACAAATTCACCATCAATGAACAGTTTACTTTCAAAAGTGATCAAATGTACAACTGGATAACTGGCACTTACAGCAGATAAATTTCTTGACTACTTTTTCAGTGTATTTTGTTGTTCTCAATTCGTTTTGTAACTTTTCTTTTTGCAACACTCCTTTATGTTGATCATAACAGTTATGCTTGGAATCACTGTCGTTTTAAATTATATTCTTTAAAAACTCAGTCTCCTGAAACACTAAACACACTGCTTTTCTGTCTTACTCAATGAAGAAATAGTCTTCAGTCCACCTTGGATCAAAAACACGACACTCCAAGTCGATTTTCCCCCTTTTGGAACATTTTTAAGAATCTTTTTTTTAAATTCAATACAAATTAATAATTAATTCAATGCAATGAACAAGTTAGATCAAAATACATAACTATATTTATGTGTACATGTACACATTTGACACAGTCGAGCTGGAAGCTTGCATGCCTGTACATGCAGTGGCTATTGATGTTGCTTTAGTTCACTTTCCACGCAGGCCTTATAAAAATTATTTGCAGGCGGGACCCCGCCCGCAGGCTGTAGGTTGGGCACCACCACAAAAACCATTGATCCAACAATCTTCATTCAGGTAAATGGAAATCACCCTTTAATTGGTACTACAAACAATTAGTCTAAAAACCTTGTCGAAATGCAGTGATTTTGTGTAATCTTTACATTGCAAAATGTAAAATATAATCTGTGTTTACTCCTGATATCTGTGTTTACTCCTGATATGAGAAATGAAGGCAAATTCAAAGAAAAGAATCATTTCACTAAATAAGAGAAATGCTTCATTCTGTGTAGTCAACTGAAATTTAGAAATTAAATAATCACAAAAAGATATGTGTACATAACCATACGTTACAATCTCTTCTTGGAGATCTTCAACCTCTTATTTTATTTTTGTTTCATTTGAGTTAATGGTTGAAAACATAACATAAAACTAACACAAAAGAAACAATTTAACATTTGGTCTTTATTTTATTCACCAAAAATTAAGATTGAAAACATAAAACAAATCAAAACAAACATAAGCAGCTCAAGTTTTTCAGTCTTCATTTTATTTTTACCACAGTCAAAAGATCTTAAAGAGATTGTAAAATTTTTAAAAATTTAGGTTAATTACCCACAGTGAAACATTCCTCTCAGTTTATTTGTTTCATTTGAATGAGCGAGCTAAATAACAACTTTAATAGAGAAATTTTTGTAATAGTGTTAAGCAATCTAAGACTATGGGACTGGAAGTGAAAAACTTCTAATATGTATGGAGCAGCACTAAAATTATCAGAGAATTGCAAATCTCTTATAGAAAATAATAGATAATTTAAATAACAAGAACTTTAATATGTCATAAATGAATTTTGATTTAAAACTGACATCTTCAGAAAGTTCATTTTGTAGATGAAAAAAAAAAAAAAAAAAACTTGAGTTTCGATGATGCTCCAAACACTCGAATTCAAATGATTGATACTAAGAATATATTACTTCTAATATACTTTTTTCAACTAAAGATCACACAGTGAGAATCAATTAATCTTGAACAGAAAAATTAAGAAAGTACTTGTCATGCAGGTCACTTGCAAATCCATTAGGAGTGGCACCATAAAGTGCACTGCAATGTAAATATAGTAGACTGGTGCAACTCACTGGAGTCACAGCCAAAGGAGAGCACCCTAAATGCCCTTGAAATTCATGTCAAACTGATAAAATTAACATTACGGACCCCAAAATCAAATTTTGCAACAAATTTTGATTGCTGTGGCTTTAACAACATGCTGGTCGTACGCTGGAGGAATAGAAACAAATGTGCTAGTTGGATCAGTCCAAATACCTGGTGCAATATGCCAATGGACCCTCCCCTCTTGTGTGTGGCACAAGCAACAAGTCCATGAACCAACAGTTAACTCCAAGAGCTCAACTTTCATTGAGAGAGAGAGAGAGAGAGAGAGAGAGAGAGAGAGAGAGAGAGAGAGAGAGAACACGCAAGAGAGAACTTGAAAGGTACCAAAAGTCTGAGTATAACTGGCAATTCTATTTCTATAGGGAAAATCATTTTAGTGTAATGAGGTTCCACACCAGCATGAAGCATGCCAGTGTTTATATTATAAACTTAAAATACTGCTCATGTTTCCTTAGGTAATTATAAAAGTACTTACTTGAAAGAGAGCTTTACCCTTTCCGGGATACTCGTCATTAACGTCTTCTTTCCATTTAAGAAAGGCTTCTTCTTCGACAATCTCCAGATCATATAAAAGAACAAACCATCGCAGGAGCATTCCTAATACAGATAATACAAAATTAAAACTTTTTGTGAGAAATATAATTATATACACATAGTGATCACAGAATTGTGACTATCCCATCCGTAATGGACTATGCCACATGGCTCAGTGTATAAAATGCAGAACAGCTTTCTATGCTGGAGAAGTAGTAAAGATATCATGGAGTTTCAAAAGGAAATGACTGTGGAGCTCATGAGTTGGGTGCTTCCACACCAGAAATGGCACATCTTGTTGGTTGCTTGTGGCCCACTGTGGTTAAGGTGTACAACAGAATTGTAAAGGATTATGCAAGGTGGATGTTCGAGTCAAGTGAAGGGTGCAGCGCACTGTATGGGCTCAACAGCAGGTCACTGTTGACATAAAAGTACAATACACAGAATTGCAAGAATGGCATCCCAAATGACGATGTGCCTCACACTCAGACATGGGGCCCCACAGCAGGTAACTCAGAGACCTCTCCTCACCGCCAATCATTGTTGCCAGCGAATGCTGTGGCTTCAACAACATGCTGGTTGTACGCTGGAGGAATAGAAAGAAATGTGCTAGTCGGATCAGTCAAATACCTGGTGCAACATGGCAATGGACCTCCCTTGTGTGGCAACAAGCAACACAAGTCCATGAACCAATCGCCATCATGCATGGTGCCGAGAGGCAGACTGGTTCAAAAATTCTTACCAGGAAAAGCTGGTAGCAGCCTCATACTCATGTTTATGGCCAAAATCACCAGCCTCTGAAGTTCCCATAGTAAGTCTTGTGGCTAGTCTGCCTCTAATGTTGCCCACTACCAAGACAGGTGTTGGTGATTGCTAAATATGAGGCATGTTTTGCTGACAAGAACCAGGACCCCTAGCACATGAATTGGAATTTCACTGGCAAGGTCTAACTAGCAGTTCTGAAGAGATCATGTGCACCCTGCCAGGTTGCATTTTTTCTCAGACAGAAACAGGATCTTCCAATGTTTCATCTACATTATGATAATTCGCCATATCATCAGGCACAAATGGTTCAAGAATCACAGCGAAGATATCACCATTCTTGATTTGTGGAATGGGGAGTGTATGAGCATCATCCATCAGCTATTCAGACGCCTTGCAGGCAGCATGGCAGAAGATCCTATGGATGTCTTCAGACATTAGTGGAATCAATGTCTGTGTGAAAAGTGGGCTATCATCCATGCAAATGGTGACCCAACACAGCATTAGGTAGGTGGTCATAATTCAGTGATCACTGTAAGTGGAGTCATATTTCAATGGAAGCAGCATGAACAATTTACAACAAAGCCACAACAGAGTAATTCTACACGGAAAATTAAAAAAATAACTGCAATATTTCTAAACAAAGAGTGGTTATAAAAAACCAATACATTGATAGGAATTTTTTTCTCTATTAAATTCATTATTAATGTGTTCCGATTTACAAATATTATTCCTGAAAGAACCTATTACTCTATATGTGCAGTCAGTTTTTCAATACATTATTATCATGAAGTTCATATCTTTGCAAATGACTTCAGTCATTTGTCAGTCAGAGAGACAACTAACGCCTCTGTACAATAACATTCATGATTCATTTCTGAGCAAGAAAACCACATAAGCCACATTGTCATTTTTGGTCACTTAAAGCACTCTTAAAGTTGCACATTTTTTTTTTTTTTTTTTGGCTGATCACAGTTTTGTAGTCATGCAATTATCAGCATTTGAAGTCCATCTATCTGCTATAATTTTCATTGCAAGTGTGCAAAAATACCCCTCTCTGACTTTCTGATTTTCACAAATGGGTGATTTTACTGAATTAACTCAATAGTCACTTTAAAAAGAGATCTAAAATTAAAAGATAGCTAAGCATGGTATCACTGGTGAAGCTGCAAGTGCAGATAAAGAGGCTGCAGAAAAATTTAAAGCTGATTTTTGTGAACTGAATGAAGAGGAAGGCTATCTTCCTCACCCAGTGTTCAATATGGATGAGACTAGCTTCTTTTGGAAGAGCGTCTAAAGAGAACCTAGATAACTAAGAATGAACCTGCTTTGCA
Source organism: Mastigoproctus giganteus (assembly GCF_048544385.1). NCBI lineage: Eukaryota > Metazoa > Arthropoda > Arachnida > Uropygi > Thelyphonidae > Mastigoproctus > Mastigoproctus giganteus. Next base: position 81,929,810 of record NC_143588.1, read on the forward strand.
ATGGCATCTACTATGGGTTAACCTACTTCACTGCTTGGTACTAATGCTTTTAGTGCCTTTAAACGAAAACCTATGATTATGTATCACTGAAAATCCCAGGGTATTCAGGCAACAATAAGGTTATCACAGAGGTGAACTGGAGATTACTGGGAGTCCAAATGCAAGACAGGGATGACCAGGCAACTATTTACTGAATTGGCAATTGAAATTTTTGGTCCTGTTATGTCTTCTCAGAACACTTCTTAGTATGTGATCACTAAAAAGCTGGCATTGAAGGCTACAACGCTTTTCAACAATGCACCTTGCTATGAACTATGAACTTGCTGCTTTTTTGGAATGCAAATTTGATTTTAAAGTGACATTCCTGGCCACTAACATCACTTCTTTGATCCAGCCTCTAGAAAAACAAGTGATAGCAAACATCAAGGTGTTTAGGCAATGCCATGAAGCAACATTAAGTGGTGATGTGATGCCATGACACTAAAAGAAATCTTAGAAGACTAAGTTCAACATCCTGTAGGCTGTAAGAATCATTGTAGCACCATGGAAAGAAGCCTCATTTCACTACAAGACTGAGGGCTTAGAATATCAGGCTAATGTTGACCAAGAATCTCTCTCGCTCTCGAAGTATTAAAGAAGATGATGACCTAGTTTAGTCTCATGAAAGGGTACTCGCCACTGAAGACTTGCAACGATAAAGTCTACAACTGAACATGAAAGAGCAGGATGATATGATAGGGGAAGAGGAAAGAGCAGGATGATATGATAACGCAAAGGTCAAGTGCGTTCCTTCACTGGAACCCCAAGTGAAGAGATTGGCTGTATGGCATTCCTTCATAGAGCAAACAGAGCTGATGACCTGTCATTATGGCAGTTCATAAGCATACTTTTATTATTCATATTTTGATTAATAAATACTTACAAATATGAAATGTTCAAATACTGCAAAATACTGTGTAATACAGTATCAGTTTTTCCGTGAAAAAGTTAAACACTCAATTAACAATTTTTGTTTATGATCATTAATTGAGGACTACTGTATTCCAAAATTTGAAGGAGTCAGAAGCTATTAGATAGTAGGGTATATTTTTGTTTCAAATCCCAGTTTTGCAGTAGCCTAGGAAGTTTCTGTAATCGAATTACTTGGAAGGTTATGCATACTAAGGCAGTTCATGAGAAGTCTGGCTAAACATGCAGAAAAGTAGAAAGAATTTTTTGAAAGGAAAGTGGAAGAGAGACTGCTGTAGCTAAAAGTGAATTGAACCATATTTTATGCAACACTGATCAGCACACCCCAAGGCCAATTTGTTAAAAGATGAAATTTAAAGCAGAAATTCAAAGAATTCTTTTTTAAAAAAAAAACTCTTAAAAAACTGAAATTTAACATTAAACTATAGTTACTAATGTTGTTAAAAAGGATAAAACTGTCAGGGTGGTGATACAGAGTTGATTTTTGTATGTGTGGTGGGGGGAGAAATAGCTTCACCACCGATTGTCCAAGAAGATCAGGAGTTGGGGGGAGCCCCCACCAAACTATGCACTTCCTATAAAATCTGAAGCAGACATGGCCAATGAAAAATTAATCAACTAGGATGATCCCATAGCTACAAAGAGAGAGAGAGACGGGGAGAAGAGATATTCACTAGACAAGAAGCCATTTTAACCTTTGGGTGTTCCTTCCCTACTTGTAACAGGGTGGAAAGAAAACTCATCTTTGTAGGCCTTTAGTGGGGAGGGGGCATTCATATTTGTTGGATTTAACTTGTAGATGTCACTTCTCATTTTGACACTTGGCTGAATTTTTCTTTTACTGGAGTCATTTAGTCAGGTTTACAGTAAAAGAAATGGCATAGACATCTGTAGCTGCTAAGAGTATTTTGAGATTTCATCGACTTGGCCAAGGACAAACTAAGGACTTGCCCAAGTCTCTGACAATGTAATTGTCATTCCTCGAGAAATGGATAGCTGTGATTTGCTATCAGGAGAGTTTTTACTCGACAATGACGTTACTGTGGACGTCTCCATGGAACTCCTATGGTATACGTCTGGGATCTTGGAAATGCTCATACAGAGGTGTGAAAGTGCCCGATTGGCAGGTGCCTATGAGTGAGTGCAAGGTTAGAACCTAGATTATGTGCCTGAACTTCTAGGAAAGAAAGTTCAGGCTGATGACACTGGAGAGGGTACAAGGGCAAGAAATTCTGGATTGGGTTGATGGTCATGTTGAGTCAGAAGAAAGATCACAGAATATTTGAAACTGATGGGTTCCCCCAGCTGAAAGTAAAATGGCTCTACATAGTCTTGATAGGTGTTCCTGAGAGAAGAGAATCTGGTGATTTCAGCCAACATCTGAATTGTAGGTTGACTGAAATTGTCACATTGTCATGTTGAATGCCTTTGAGCTGACATGAGGATCTATCATAGGATTTGAATTCTAAGTTATGTATATATTTTTATACGAAATATATTGCCTGCATATCGGGTAACACAAGCAGCCTAACTAGTGGAATTTGCCCTTCTCTTTGTCATTTCTTTAAACAAGATCAGAGGTAAATCAGTGGTAAATCAAACTATGTACATTACTGCTAGGCCTTATATGGAAATCCAAAGAGGCAAGGCTGCTGTAATTGCTTGTAAAATAGTTATCAAAATTACACGTTGGGCAGACAAATTGTGTGATCGAGACCAGCAAATATTTGTAAAATCGGACAAATTCTAATTTATTGTGATTTTCTCTTGTAGAGAATCTGTCCTCATTTTAAATTTAAATCAATGTTTTGAATTTTAACCAAATAAAAGTAAAATAATAAATATAATATATAAAGGATATTAAGAAATATTATTTAAAAGACCTTCGGAAGAACCTTGCAACAGGACAAAGGAATAAGAGCAATCTTTGACCTAAATCCATGCATGGCGAATAATTGGAAGTATAATGGGAGATAATTACCTGAGCTTGATGGGGCTTTTCATTTCTACCATCTTCAAAGGGAAGCGAACGTGTCGAATGCTGTATATATAGCCCCGGCACTCTCCATTGCCATATTTAAAAAGCTTGGGGTGTTTAAGTAGGCGAAAGGAAGAGAAGGAGGACAGCAGGAAGTTCCAGCCCCACCGTATTTCACTAATAGTTTGGGAATTTGAAAATCTAGGGATTTAGAACAACTTAAAGGTCTTTTAGAGAAAAGAATATGAAAGATTCCACTGGGAAATCCGGATGCGTGACTACTCGTCCCCATTAGTGGAGGTCCTGAATGGGGGGGGGTATGCTTTGTTATTAAATTTGAACTTGTAGGATATTTGTTTTTGATCCCACTCCTCTGAAATTATTATTGGTCTACGTATGTTTATTGACCTTATTGCTAGAGTTTCACTGGTTTCCAACTTAAATGTTGTGTTCTGTTTGTCTAATATTATGGTGTTTTCAAAGGATGGGTAATGCCCCGTGTCTAAAGCGGTGAGCTACCAACTCAGAACTAATTTTTTCATTACTACTTGAGGCTACTTTTTAAATTGCTTTTGTGTTTTTTGATTCTGCTAGGTAACAATGTTCTTGTGCTGCCTATATATATGTGTGTGTGTGTGTGTGTGTGTGTGTGTACACACACGCACACACACAGTCTGTTGTGCAAGGAATTCCATAACCTATATTTGTTTGTTTTTAAAGTCTATTGTTTTGTTGAATTTTTAAGGTATACCCATAGTTTCTTATAGCTTTGAAGGCTAGGTTTACCCCTGAATCTTTGAAAATTTTTTTCAGGGGTTGTTGGTAACTTTCAATGTATGGGAGGCCTATCCATTGTTTTTCTTTACTATTTCTTTCGGCAGTATTTAAGGCACTGTTATGAGCCATTTCGGGTAACCACGGTTGAAGAATCTGGAGATCAAGTGATTTGATCTCCTGTTTGCAATCATCATCTATAGTTGAATACTTGAATGCACTGCTGAACTGGGCTATTTTGATTGATTTTTTGTGAGTCCGTAGCTGCCAAAATGTAAATAATTTCCCTTATTTGTAAGTTTGTGATATATTAATATTGATTTTGGTGGCATTTCTTAATGTTAGATTTAAGAAGTTTATGCTGTTGTTTTCTTCATTTTCTATTGTGAATTGTAGCCTTTCATCTACATTATTTAACTCATGAAAGATTTTATTTATAGTATCTGGTTTGCTTATAAGGAGACAATCATCTATGCACTTCCCATAAAATTTAAGGGTAGTTACTTGGAAATTATGTGGTTCTCTATTTCCATGAAGTAAAATTCAGAGAAACGTCCAAATATGGAATAAGGGTTTAGCGTACCATTGGTACCTCAAACACTTGTTGGTAGAAGGCTCCTTCATGGGTAAAATAATTGGCAGATAACAGTATGTTTAGCAAGTTTATGTCACTAATTTCTAATTTTGTCCTGTTTTTCAGTGTGGGATCATTGCGTAACAAATCCTGAATAGCCTTCACTGTTTTTTGTGTAAAATCACTATATACATTTGTATATAGTGATTTATATAAGGAATCCCAAAAATTCAAAGTGAAAAAAATATAATTTGTCATTGGATTCCAATTTTATATTGTTGACTGATGAAAATATGTGTTTCATATACTTTTTTGCGATATTTGGAATAATTCATTAAAGGTTTTAGTAAGTCAACTACAAATTTTGCCAAGTTTCCTGTTGACGTGTTTTTGAAACTTACTATGGGCTTTAATGGTTTGTTGGGTTTGTGTAACTTAATGATACCAATTATGTAGGGTGAATGTGTTGTATGGGCTAAGAGATCTATGTGCAAATTGCTTGTAATTTTTTCTTTGGAGCATAATATTTTTAATTATTTTTCGATTTTTTAATTTGATAGTAGGAATAAGATTTTTTCCTAGTTTCTGGTATGTATTTGTATCTTGCAGGAGGTTTGTCAGTTTCTTATCATAATTGTATTTGTTTTTTAATACTACCGAGTCACCTTTATCAGCCTTTTGGATGATGATGATGTTTTTGTTCGTGGCTAATTTTTTGATACACTGAAAATCCTTTGAAAGGTTAGGAATAAGATTTGGTTTTTTTATTTTTTACATTATTTATTTGCTTAATTAGTTTTTTTCTATTGCTGTGACTATGTAATCCTGTTTGGACTTGTATCACATATTCGTTGTATGGGACCTTTTTGAAGGAGATTGTATTCTTCTTTTGTTAAGTTATAATTGGAAAGATTGGTAACGAATTCACCGTTTTCAGAATCTGTTTGGTGCATTTCTATAGGTTGTGGTCTGTGTTTTTAAAAGGGAGTTTTTTTTTTTTTTTTTTTTTTTGGGTAGTTGTTGGCCATAATGCACCTCCCAAGGTTTTTGCAGTACTTTGATCCAAGCCTGAGGCGGGATTCAAATTTTGATTTTTGATTTGATTTGATTTTTTATGGCGCATCGGCAGCTAAGACCATAATGCGCCAAGTCACGCGGGATTCAAACCTGCGACCTTTGGGTTGCCAGGCAGGCACTTTACCCACCCAGCTAGCCCGGTCAGCAAAGGGAGATTCATTTTTTTCTCATGCCTTGCTGTAAGTATTTCAGTATGAAATTTTATTCTATCCTGTATATCAGCGTTTCCCAAACTGGGGTCCATAGACCAGTTTCAGGAGGTCCATGAGATGGACCCTCTGGTACTGGTCAAATTTTTCATTTTATGTATACCAAATTGATGATAAATAAAATTGAGTTGTTTTAAACATAAAACTTTGACTCTGTGAATATAGTACAGAAGGTTTCCATTTGCAGGGGTCCTTTGTTTCAGTGCACATTTTGCTATGGATATAGCAGCTCTTTTGAACAAACTTACTAAACATACTGTTATCTGCCAATTACTTCATTCATGAAGGAGTCTTTTACCAACAAGTGTTTGGGATACCGATGGCCGGTTCCATAAAGGAACATCTCTCTGAATTTTACCTCTTGGAAATAGAGAATCATCATTTCCAAGTACTCTTTCCCATCCCTTAAATCAGCTTTTCTCAAACTGTGTTCCGTGAGATGTGAACAAGTGCAAAAAACTGTAATTAATAATTAAAAAAATAAAATAAATAATAAATTTTGCATATTAGTAGCATACACCACTTTTGTATCATTATAACACTTAACAATTTTTTGAGAAGAGAAGTATGCGTAGAGGTAATGACACCTACGAAAAAGTAACAACACAGTGATCTAATATGCCATTCGTATGCGATTTGGCCTGCAGTACATGAGTTGAAGGAAGCGGACTGATATCATAACTAAACTCACTTCCTTGTATAAATTTTTTTGATTATTAGTAAATTTTAAAATATTATTACTAAAATATGTGACCATAGATTTGTGGTTGAAAAAAGAACTTTAAAACGAGAAGCAAAGTAATTCTAGTAGTGCAACTTGCTCAATGAAAACGAACACAATATCATCACACTTCAAAGTGAGGATGAACAATCGCAGTCTTTCATTCCCCAGAAATACGAAGTAAAAAAACAGGAACCAAACAATAAACAACCAAAACGAAAATATGATGATGGTTATTTGAATTTTGCCTTTACATGTGTTGGAAATAAAGATGCTCCTGATGCACAGTGCGCCATATGTAATAAAATATTAGCAACAGTTCTTTGGTTCTCGCTAAACTTGTGTTTCGTAAGTGTTCCATGAATATGTTGAGAGTTGAAAAGTATTCCATGACTAAAAAAGTTTCGGAAACGCCATTGTTATACGATACAACTTTATATCCCGAACTAGATGGGGTTAGCTTAGTATAGTATAGTATAAAATATTATCAATTAACCAGTAAAATTTATTAATCTTGATAAACTTCATTGTCAAATAAATTGTACTTTTTAACTAAATACATATATTGACTTAGATTTTACAAACGTAATATAATTAATTAATACATAACTCGATACAGAAGTTATATAACAGAACTCGGAGATAATACTCAATACTGAAAAAATATATATACATATATAGTGTTATAACTGCGTTGGGATACAAGTTTAGGGTTATAATATTGTACAGGAATTGAAATTTTATTGAAGTTGAATCGAAATCATGACTCAGACCAGAGCAGCAAAGCAAAAGGCTCAAGCTAATCGGAGTGCTGTGGCTCAGGGGAGAACTCAAGGGGGGGTCAGTTGTCCTCTGAATCACAGCCTTTTAAAATGCACTGCTTGCTTGATGTTTGTGGAGCAATCAGGTAAGGAACATGATATTGCCAAGGGTAATGTCTTTTTTGTGTGCGTGATGTAAGGAGTGTGAGGAAATCAGGCGACAAACTCAGCATTGTTATGGAACTATATGAGAGCTTGAAGGACAGGGTGGATGCACTCGAAGGATCTAAACTGAGGGGCCCATCAAGCTCTCAGCTGCCCACATCAACGCAAGAGCTTGCACTTGATCATCACGCAACACAGCGGCAGCCCCCAAGGTAGAATGCGCTGGTCCCACAGGAACTAGTAGTTGTAGGTGACTCTATTGTCAGGGAAATGGGGAATATGGTATGTAAAATGGATAGGTGGAACAGGACAAGAGTATGTCTGCCAGGTGCAAAGGTTGATGACGTTGTAGAGCGGATATCATCTTTTAAGGGCACAAAAGATGATACTGTTGTACACTTTGGCATTAATGATATTAAGAATAGGAGACCAGTGAAATTACTTAACAAGTACAGGCCACTGTTGAAAAAAAGCTGTGAATTAGGGTTGAATTTGAAAGTGTCTGCAATTCTGCCAAGAAACAATAGGAGGGAGTAAATGATGAGAGCCTTGTCGATCAATTTGGCCCCAAAAAGATTGTGCAAGGCTCAGGGTGTAGAATTTTTTTCAGCCTAGACTGTATTTGTTAATAGGAGAGACTGCTTCTACAGGGATGGGACACACTTAAATAGAAAGGGTGCAAAAATATTTGCTGATGCTATCAAGGCAGTGTTAGGTGGGTAGGAAAACTGCTAGCTTGGGAGGATCCAAGGACTAATAGATTAACAGTAGCCACTGGCAGAGGTGAAAGTGATTCTTGCACTGCTTCTATTGAAATGATCAGCAGCGTGGAAAACAAGATGCAGGGTATTTCAGAGACTGCTGGGAGTCATTGCGGTACAAGTAAACACATGGGTTATGTTAGGGTAGTTAAGAACAGGAACAGGTGCATGTATACTTGCGTATACACACCAATGCTAGGAGTTTGTTAAATAAATTTGAGGTATTGCTCAAAACATCAAAGGCAGATATTGTTGGGATATCAGAGATGTGGTGTCACACAGACATAAGAAATGCAGAACTGGAATTTGGGGAGTACAATGTGTACAGAAGTATAGACAGGATAGGAAGGGAGGAGGAGTTATGCTATTAGTTAAAAAACACATAAAATACAAGGAAGTGAAGCCAGACGACATCGCTGAACAGTATATTGTTGAGTCAGTTTGGTGTGACATAAACATTGGGAGATCAAATTTGAGAGTAGGGGGTGTGTTACAGGCCTAATGACTCTGATGAATATAATAAGAAATTGTATAGGGAAATAGAGTGGACCAGTAAATCAGAGTCTTATAATGGGGTTTTTAATTTCCCGGACATTGACTGGAATTTGTGGGTTGGTCACTCACACACTAGCAAGGCTTTTGTGGATTTATTGGATGATTGTTTTCTACATTAGCATGTTCAGAAGGCAACTAGAGGGAGTAATACTCTTGATCTGATTATCAGTAGTGATTCTTCATGCATTAAGAATCTGCAGATAAAGGAACCACAAGGTGGAAGTGATCACAGTGTGCTTAAGTGGGATTTACTCAAAGAGGTAACTATCATCAGGGGTAAAGGGAACTACAGTGGTCTGAGACAGTATTAAAATTCTATATGGTTGGACCAACTGATGTTACCAACAGCAAATTCAAAATGGGAAGCATTCAAAGAATTTATCTTGGAAGTTACTAGGCTATACATACCAACTAAGAAATATTGTTTAAGGTTTAGGCAAAAATACCTAAACCTAAATGGATGTCATATGAACTAATGAGACATATGGCAGAGAAGAAAAATGAATGGGATACATATAAATTAATGGGTTGACATAGAAGCCTATGATAGATATAAACTGGTCTGTAACCAAGTCACAAAGGAGATTAGGCAGGCAAAGGCAGATTATGAGAAATCTTTGGCAAAGGATGCAAAGAAAAACAGCAAAGAGTTCTTTACCTATGTAAACTAGAAGGAAATGGATGAATCAGATTTGTCCACTGAATACTGATGGTTCAACTATTGATGATCCTGCTAAGGTGACTAACAAACTAAATGAGTATTCATCTACATTCACATGAGGAGTTATTCAGGAAGGGAAATGCCAGAGGTGAATTAAACACTGGCAGTGAGTTAGATGATTTTGTAATCTGAGAGGAAAGTGGAGGAGAAATTATTGAAGATAAACATAAAAAAAAGGCACCTGGGGTGGACGGGATCTATCCAGTTATATTAAAGAGGCCGCAAAGGAAGTAAGCAAACCCTTAGCCATAATTATGAGAGCTTCTTTGGACTCAGGGGAGGTACCCATAGACTGGAAATATGCAAATGTAACCCCAATTCACAAAGGAGGATCAAAAGGCGACAAGCAATTATAGACCTGTTAGTTTAACTTATGTTCCAGGAAAATTAATGGAGGCACTGGTTAAAGAAACACTGTAGGATCATCTAGACAAGACTTATAGCTCAGATTGTTTGTTATTTGGTTTTTAGGAGCATTAGCAACTAAGGCCACATTGTTCCGAGGATATGTGGTGGTCATTCCCTGACCTTTCTGCATCCTCAGTAATTGGTAATCACGGACTCCAACCCAGGTCTAATCAAAAAGTGTGTCATACGCACTGCTGCTCCAGCCCACCTGGCTACAGAGGCGCCTATAGCTCAGACACAGCATGGTTTTGTTAAGGGGAAAGTCTTGCCTGACCAATTTGATAGGATACTATGATGAGGAACTGGATGCATTGAATAACTTTGATACCATATATTTGGATCTTAGAAAGGCTTTTGATACTGTTGCACATGGAAGACTGCTGAACAAATTGGAGCAGTTTGGCATTGGAGGCAAAGTGCTGCTATGGATAAAGGGATGGTTGAGTGGTAATCAAAGGACACTGCTCATCGTGGACTAATGTTAATAGTGGAGTCCCTCAGGGTTCAGTGTTGGGTCCATTGTTGTTTTCTGTATTTATAAATGATATTGATGATGGTATATCAAGCTTAATGTTCAAGTTTGCAGATGACACAAAGGTTGGCAGGGTTGTTAGGGACACTAATGACAGTACGGTGCTGCAACAGGATCTAGAAAATTTGAGCAGATGGGCTGAGAGGTGGCAAATGAAGTTTAACATCAACAAATGTATAGTACTACACATGGGAAGCAGTAACTCCAAAGTAACATATCAACTCTGCGGTACTACACTTACAGTGGTAGAGAACAAAAAGGCACCTCCGTAGCCAGGTGGGCAAGAGCAGCACACACTTCTTGATTAGACCGGGATTCGAGTCCATGCCCGCCAAATATGGAGGATGCGGAAAGGTCAGGGAATGACCACTGCATATCCCCAGAGCAATATGGCCTTAGTTGCTGATGCTCCTAAAAACCAAATTACAGAGAATGAAAAGGACCTGGGGATAATTGTGCAGGAAGATAAGAAGTTTTCTGAGCAGTGCAGATGATCTGCAAGAGTAGCTCATGGTTTTTTGTCAATGATATACAGGAATTTTTCTAGCAGGGATAAGGAGATGATACCCCCTTGTATAAGGCAATGGTCAGGTCACACCTTGAGTACTGTATCTGGAGGCCTCATTTTAAGAAGGATGTAGAGCTGTTGGAATGAATACAGAGAAGGGCAACAAGATTAGTGAATGGAACCAAGGGTTGCTCTTATGAATAAAGGCTTAAGTTTTGCAAATTACAGTGTCTGGAGACTAGGCACCTGTGAGGTGATCTGATTGAAGTGTGTGTATAAAGCCTTGAATGGCTTGAGCATTCTCAATGCTGATGGGATTCTTCCTCTCGCTCAGAATAATCACCTGACAGAGGGCATAAATTCAAATCGAGGAAACAGATGCAGGACAGATTGCCTTTAGCCAGTGGGTAGTTGTTTGGTGGAACAGACTATCATCCCTTGTTGTGGAAGTTGATAACCTAAATAAATTGAAGATTGACCTGGACAGGTATTTGGAATGGAGAGGTGAAATGGGAGTGTTTTTTTTTTTTTTTGGCTGATGCTGTGTTAAGCTTGCTTTCTTGCATCATATGCCTCTAATAATGCTAATGCTGCCTTAAATTTATTGGAAGGTGCATAGATGATTGTCAGCTTATAAGCAAAACCAGATACCATAAACCAAATATTTCATGAGTTAAATAATGTAGATGAAAGGTTAAAATTCACAATAGAAAATAAAGAAACCAACAGCACAAACTTCTTAATTCTAACATTAATGCCACCAAAACCAATACTAATATATCATAAACATACAAATAAGGCAAATTATTTACATTTCAGCAGCTATGGACCCCCTTCTCACAAAAAATCAATATTAACAGCACAATTCAGCAATGCATTCAACTATATATGACTGCAAACAGGAAATCAAATCACTTAAGGACAGATTCTCCAACTGTGGTTGCCCAAAATGGCTCCTAAACAGTGCCTTAAATACTGCCGAAAGAAATACTGCACAGTACAATGTATATATATATACATATATAGGCAGCACGAGAACATCGTTACATAGCAGAATCCAAAATACAAATATTTATATATATATATAGGCAGCACGAGAATATCATTACATAGCAGAATCCAAAACACACACACACACACACACACACACACACGCAGCACGAGAACATCGTTACATAGTAGAATCCAAAATACAAATATATATGCAGTCAAACTTCCCTATAACGAATTCGATAAATCTGGCGAAAAAATTCGTTATAGAGAAATTTCATTATACAGAGAATATCTTTTTTATTAGAAATTGTTATCTAATTAGAAAATGAATCTACATTTATTTTTAATGTATTTTATTTCAAAAACATATTTAAATTACATTTACACAATTTTTGCCGGTAAATATCACAAATTAAAAAAATCTGTAATTTTCGTTTGCACAGTACAGTTAAAAAATTGTCTGATTCTCAAAGAAAACCTAACATTTGTTCAGACCATTAAAGACATTATCAGGAACATTTTCACAAAACTGTAGACCTATATGAACCGTTTTAAAAGCGTTAATCATTTCTTCGCGAGCTGGCTTTTCTACGGGTTGTTCTGATGCGTCTCTTCAGCGTCATCGTTAATTTCTTCGTGATCATGGTCGTGTCTAAACACTGTTCAGCGGTATTTCATCTTCATTTGGATGTTCTGCTGTGATCTACATAAACGTAACTATCAAAAAATGCATTAAATTGTTATTTCATTTTCGATGTTTCCAGACGATTCTAATAATGTCCAAAAGTTTTTCAGTTGTGAAAGGGGCAGTTCATCTTGTTCGTCCAGTCGTTGTTCGACTTCTGTATTCAATGCAAATCCCACTTTCGAAAAACAATTTTGAATAGTGTATTCAGTGACATCATTTGTTCAAACTTTTGACAGTTCAGAAATGGAATCTCTAAGGTTTAACTGTAACCTCCAAGTTTCTATTTTCTGATAACGCATTGACAATCTTCATTATTATTCTCTTTCGATAACGAAATTTAAAATTTTTGATAATGCCTTGGTCCATTGGCTGGAGTTTTGACGTTAAGTTTGGTGGTAAAAACAACTTCGCACTTTTAAGTTTGGCAGAAACATTGGCAGGATGTGCCGGACAGTTGTCAGTTACCAACACGATTTTCCTTTTTTCTTTTGTTATATGCTTGTTTAGTTTTAATATCCATTCTTCAAAAATATCACTTGCCATCCATGCTTTTTTATTAAAGGTGTAGTTAACTTCCAAAGATTTTGTGCCCCTAAAACATCTTGAGTTTTTTGATATTCTGACGAGTAAAAGTCTTAATTTTTCACTTCCTGTCATATTTGCTCCAACTAGCACAGTGATTCTTTGTTTGCTTTCTGCCAAAGCATTTATCATCCTTAAAAGCAAGTGTTCTATTCGGTAAACATTTAAAGAATAAACCCATTTCGTCAGCATTAGAAACATCCTTATGCTCATATTCTTCCAAAATCTTCTTTAAGGTATTGTTCCTCCAACTGTTGCAATCTTCTTCACTTCCATTAACACTTTCTCCACAATTCTGTAGCGCTTTTTAAATTTATCTAGCCACCCAGTGCTCGCATTAAATTCTGTATGTCCAAGGGACTGTGCAAATTTCAGAGCTTGTTGCTTAATTATTAGGCCCAATATTGGGATATTCTTTTCACGTATCATTTACACCCAATTTAGAACAGCTTTATCAACATCTTCATATATACACAACTTAATTTGCTTCTTGTCTGCTCCTCCCTCAATTGCATTTAAAATTGATTCTCGATTTTTTTAAAATCATAGATAAACTGTTTGCAGATATCCCATATTTCTCCGCAACATATTTTTTCTTAAAACCCTAGTCAATATCATAACAATCTTTGCTTTATCATTACTACTTAAACACTTTCTCTTTGACACTGTTTTCGTAATTGTAAAAATTACTGGACTGCAGCTCTTGCCGATATATACACTGCAAACTTCACTGCACTGGCTATATAGTGAATTGTTAGTACAGGTACCGCCTACTCAATGACGTTCGCTTGCCAATTCAACACTATCACTCCCTTGGAAGAAATATACAACTTTGTGAATTTCTTTTAGTCTGCTTTCATTCATATATACACGAAAGAAAATTTATGATTAACATATGCTGTTACTTTTCAGGGGAAAAAAATACGAGAGCATATAGCCTATGTGATTGATGACAAACGAAAAAAAAAAAAAAAATTCATGAAAACCATCTACTAGGGGGTCCAGTTAGACGAGAACGGACATATCATATAATGATTGATATGAAGGTCACGTGGTTTGGTTGAGGTGAGAAGCGAATGTCACTCATAGGTGTTACTAAAAACCGACTGTGGTAGTATTTATGTATTGCCGCCGCAACATGCTAAAGGTTTACCGCAGCGAATTTCGCTTTCCCCTGAGCCAACATCAATTTACAAATCTACCCTATTTATTGTAACGTTTACGACCGCTTTTAAGAAAACACATTTAGTTTAATAACTGTAACAAAAATGAAACAAAGACCCTCCTACGGGCATCAACGGTCACAAGTGTTCACTAAAAGGATGATTATTTAATTCCAGATGCTAATGCGAAATTTCGGAGGAAGTATATTTGAGCGGTTGTTTAGCAGTAAATGCCTGAAGATCTTCAAAAATGCTTTTACTAATATTTTTAAAAATTCGTTATAGAGAGACTAACACTTCGTTATATGGGGTTAATTTTACGTGTAATTTCGTTTCAAGGTGCAATGTTTTGCGAAAAAATTCGTAATATAGAGAAATTCATTAAATAGAAGTTCGTAATAGAGAAGTTCCACTGTGTATATATATATATATATATGCATCCAAATCATGCTACCATTAATACGAATTCACATATATTCTGTAAAATGAATAATGTCATATATATGATCACATGTCGTACTTGCAATGTTAAATATATTGGTCAAACTAGCAATAAACTAAATATTAGAATGAACCTTCATCGTTCTGATATTAAAACTTATAATAACAAATCCAGCAAGAAAATAGGTAATCTGGAACATGATATTGAATTCAGACATTTCCAAAAACATACTTTTGGTAATATTTTCATTTCAATACTTAACGTAATTAATAACGCAAATGAAAGATTATTGCAAGAAGATATTAGCATGTTACAATATAAAACACTATATCCATATGGTCTAAATAATAAATTTAATCAAAAATATATGACGAATAATTTAAAATATATTTGTGTTTATAATATGTTTCAAATTGCCAAACTTCGTAAATATAATCGCAATAGGAAACATAGTAAATCCAACACATATAAAAGCAACCGAGAACATCTAGGAGACTTCATAGATTTATTCGAAATGTGGGACACGGATCCTATAAATATTAGTAAAATACATAACACACTTTTCAGTATTAAAGTTAGTGTACTCAAAGCACTAAATAGAAAAACCAATGATTACGTCTTTGTATCTTCTCATCTTATGCACATCATATCAGACATTGTCAAATTCAGATTTCATATTTTGAATGTTAGCAAGCAGCCGGAAAACTCTGTCCTCATCTTATACTTTCAAAATAAATTAATGGATGATTTAGATATACATAAAACTATTAATTAAGTAATGACTTGCTGCCTATTAATATCAGATTTAGATATTCTAGACCATTTGGTCTTAAAGCGTATAAAACAATAGCCACAAACCTTCACAATATTAACATCGGACAGGATACATGTGTTTGACACAAACCTTCATTTCATAGATACGTGGATCCTAACCATAATCACATTATAACTGGCAATTTAGATATAATCCCATATCCCGAACTTAGAGATATTTTATCACTGGGTTTTAAATTTTGACCTAATTTACCTATTAATAAATCTAACTTTAAAAAATTGTTATATCTAGATTTACTTAAATACTGCATAAGATCAGCATACAACCATAACATACCGGTTGAAGCATACCACATGTGGCTATTTACAATGCTTAATTTCATATCTAGCAAATATAATCAATTGAAATTCATACAGGATAATCTATATAATACCAAATTAATAAATAGGCAGCTCAAAGATATACATGAACATTTTGTAATTACTCCCGTTGACAAAGCTGCTTGTAATTATGCAATCATATGTAAATCATATTATATAGAAATTTTAAAAAATGAACTACAGTCTAGCCATACATATAAACAGATAACATCTTCCTCTAATATAATAATCAAAAAATTAATTGCATTGCATAAAAAATTAAAGTTAAAGTATAATAACCTAAAATATCCATTTATATATGGCATACCCAAATTTCATAAAACACCGACTGCTTTTAGATTCATAACATCACGTAGAGATAGTTATGCTAAATTTCCCGGAAAAAAGTTAGAAAAGTTACTTAAAATTATATTAAATAACTTAAATAAAACTATTATAATAAATAACTTACCTATTATAAATACTCTAAAAAATAACAATATTCATCAAATACAAACATTTGACTTTAACAGTCTATTTGCAAGCATTAATCTTGATAACTTAAAATTCGTCCTCCAGAAACTATATTTAGAAAATAAAAATGCTATAAAGGTTGATTTAACCTATTGGGATTCTCTAATAAAATTATGCATCTTTAATAATTACGTATATGACGGAACATCGTTATACCTACAAGTGACTGGCACCCCTATGGGAAGTCCAGCATCAAGCATAATCGCAAACCTTTATCTACATTATACAGAAAGAGAATTCCAAGATAACCTACTTATATATAGATACGTAGATGATATATGTGTTTTTAATTGTCCACATTTTGTCCGGGATTACAGTCATTACTGTAATCCCGGACAAAATGTAATAAAACAACAATAATAAAACACAATAAAAACATAATTAAAAGACAGTAATAAAAAAACCAGTAGAACTTGTATTGGAAAAAACTAATAGTTCCGATACTATAGCAAATTATCTGGATCTTCATATAGAAATATTCCATAATAATAATATAGACGTAAACATATATAATAAAAGAGATGCATTTAATTTTAACATAGTCAGCCTTACAAACTGGAAATCTAATATATCAAAATCAGTGCATGCTAATATAATTTTATTGCAATGTCTAAGGATTGCTTATATCTGCAATAGTAATAAAAATTGTTCAGCGGGCTTAACAGCGTTGTACGGCAGGTTGATCAATAATAATTTCCCTACCGCTTACCTGAAATATCATTTCAGGAAAGCGATAAACATAATTAATTTCAAAAATTTGTTTTCTGAACCTATTGTTTTAATATAATTTTCAATATAATCGTTATATTTAGTGCCATGTATATATGTAAATACGATACACTTTGCATTCTTGGTGTCTTACGGCGTAGAAAACTTGTACCCACCAGCTTGCAAATTACAGTGTATCATTTTTTTTTTAATATATAGTTAATATATAGTTAAATTCATTTAAATTTACTTAAGTTCACGCTGAGATAACATGCAAATTCAGCTCAGGGTCCTACTATAGGAACGGGTTTGCGATCCCGGGCATACCCGAGCCACAACTTATATCTTGTAATGTCTTTAAACTGTCCTACACTCTTTATTTTTATTTCTCCGAAATTATTAGGGCAATCCGAGGACGTAGGAGAAACTATTTTTTATCTATACCACTATTTTTCGCCTTTGTGGAGTTCAGGTTCTATTATTCCTACTCCTTTAGTTTTTCTTCTTACTATCTGCATGTTTCTCTATGCATTAATTTAATTATTTATTTTTACAGTATCTATCAATAGGGGGCACCACATATTATTTTGATGACTATTACATTATGTCCTAGATACGGTCAATATGTAGTATGAATTATATATTTAATCTTATTTTAATCATTAAATTACGTTCCCTGTCTGGTCAACGATGATTAATATATCTTACATTTATATTTTACTTATATTTCTTACCTTTGATTCTATTATTTCTAAATTTTCTTAACTTTTATTATCATCGGCCTATACTGGTTTATATTTGGTTTAGATTTAAATTACTTAGCATATATTGATCATCACAGAAACAGAGAACCTCTTGTCGTTTTTTGCCTTCATTCTGGGTGGTTGGCCCCCAGTTGAAGTCATCTAGATTGTCGGTAAAAAGCGATAATAACATATATTTTTTTTTTTTTGGGTTTTCTTAGGTCCCTGATGGTATTATTATTGGATTGATTTGCTTATTCTAATGGTTCTTTATATTATCCTTAATATTATATATATGCACAGCACGAGTACATCATTACATAGCAGAATCCAAAAACACAATCAGTTTAAAAGTAGCCTGAAATAATAAAGAAACAATTAGTTCTGAGTTGGAGCTCGCCGCTTAGACACGGGGAATTAACCATCCTTTGAAACACCATAATATTAGAGAAACAGGACAAAAAATTTGAGTTAGAAACCAGTGAAACTCTAGCAATAAGATCAATAAACATACATAGACCAATAATAATTTAAGAGGAATAGGATCAAGAACAAATATCCTATAAGTTCAAATTTAATAACAAAATATAATCCCCCCCCCCTCCCATTCAGGATCTTTATTAATAGGAATGGGTAGTCTTGCATCTCGATTTTTGAGTGGAAACTTTTATATTCTTTCCTCTAAAAGATCTTTAAGCTGTTCTAAATTCCTAGATTTTCAAATTCCAGACATTGTTGCACATGGAAGACTACTGTACAAATTGGAGCAGAATGGTATTAAGGGTAAGTTGCTGCAATGGATAAAAGGATGGTTGAGTGGGAGAAGACAAAGGGTGGTAATCAATGGGCACTGCTCTTCGTGGACTAATGTTATTAGTGGAGTCCCACAGAGTTCGGTGTTAGGCCCACTATTGTTTTGTATATTTATCAATGATATTGATGAAGGTATATCAGGCTTAATGTCAAAGTTTGCAGATGATACAAAGGTTAGCAGGGTTGTTAATGACAGTAATGGTAGTGTGCTACTGCAACAGGATCTAGATAATTTGGGCAGATGGGCTAAGAAGTGGCAACTGAAGGTTAACCTTGACAAATGCAAAGTACTGCATATGGGTAGAAGTAATCCCAGAGGAACGTACCAACTGTGTGGTACTACACTTAAGGTGAAAAAAAAAAAAAAAACAACAAAAAAAAAAAAAAAAACCTAGGAGTAATTGTGCAGTCAGATATGAAGTTTTCTGAGCAATGCAGACAGGCTGCCAGGGCAGGTCATGGGGTTTTGTCAATGATATACAGGAATTTTGCTAGCAGGGAAAAGGAGGTGATTTTTTTTTTTTTTGACTGATGCTGCATAAGCTGATAACACTTGCTTTCTTGCATCACATGCACTATTACTATTACTACTACTATTAGTGAAATACGAGGAGGGGCAGGAATATCCTGTTATTCTTCTTCTTTTCTTCCTTCACCTTAATTAAACACCGCACACTTTTGAAATGCGGCAATGGAAGGTGCCGGTGACATATATACGGCGTTCGACACATGTTTGCTTCCCTTTGAAGTTGGTATAAATGAACAGCCCCCCTCCCCCCATCAAGCTTTGGGTAATTATCTCCCATTATACTTCCAATTATTTGCCATGCATGGGTTTAGGGTCAAACCTTGATCTTATTCCTTTGTCCTGCTGCAAGGTTCTTCCAAAGGTCTTATATAAATAACTTCCATCTATTCTGATTCAGTTATTCCCAAAAAAAAATCTGGGGCAAGATTTCCTGATTTAAAATATAATATTTCTAAATTTTAATATTTCTTAATATCCTATATATTATATTTATTATTCTACTTTTATTTGGTTAAAATTCAAAACATTGATTTAAATTCAAAATGAGGACAGATTCTTTACAAGACAAAGTCACAGTATGTTAGCATTTGTCCGATTTGACAAATATTAGCAGGCCTCGATCACACAAGTCATCTGTTGAAACGTGTCTAGTAAAGTTGAGACAACAGGATTCCCATAATGTTTTTAGTTATCAATAAGGAACTTTACAAGAAATGAATTAGTAATGAACAGAATTTTTTAACAAATGAAAGCTACACATAAAATGAGTTTGGTAGAAATTAAACAAACTTACCCTTTGGAAAACAGTTATTGTAGCAATGTACTTGTAAGGCATAGAGGGTTACAAGCTGCAGTTCAGGATGCTCATGAAGAAAAGCTTGGAAAATAGGCTGGAAAAAAAAGAGAAAAAAAAAAAGAATAATACAAGCATATAATTACACGCACGCACGCACCCCTCTACCAACCACTCTTCACACACTTTTTATTGCAAATTGTTGTGCAGAATTAAAACAGAGTCAACACTCACTACTTTCAACGCTCTTGTACTGCTAATCCGGCTGCACTAAAATTTCTTTCGGAGCTTGCACTGCTGGCAAGTTATTTCGACCGAAAGAGTAAAAATTTTGGTGAATTTTGGAGTTGTTGATGATGTGCACCTTACTGGCCAATTTGTACCCAAGCTGAGCCTGAACATTATTCGTGTTACCCGAGTCGAGCCAAAACCCAAGGATCAGACCCGGGTCCGTGCAAACCTCAGGTATATATAAGGGGTTTCCCTCGTATACACTAAAAGTAAGGTAACACAGTTTTTCTCTCGATGATGTTTAATAATACGAAGTTGAAATTACAAACCAAGGAATAAGTGAACATGCATCACTTCTCCACAAAGTCTCCAGTTTTATTGATGCACTTGTCCCAACGATGGATCAGTTTATCAATACCAGTACTGAAGAAGTCCATGCCCACATGGAGTAACCAACACCCCACTACCTGATGAACTTGCTCACCTGTGGTGAAATGCTTTCCTGAAAGGTGTTTTTTCAGAGGGCCGAACAAATGGAAATCTGAAGGTGCTAAGTCTAGGCTGTAGGGGGATGTAACAGAGCTTCCCAACAATTACGGCACAACCACTCATGAGTGCTGTGGGCAGTGTGTGGAGTTGCATTGTTGTGCAACAAAATCACAATGCCTGTCAGGAGTACTGGTCGTTTTCGTTGAACGTTGGCTTTCAGTTTTTCCAATGTTGCACAGTAAAGCTGTGCATTGATTGTTCCTCCCTTCGGCAAGAAATCCACCAACAGAATGCCTTGGTGATACGAGAACACTGTGGCCATGACTTTTTGGACACTGGGAACAGTTTTGAATTTTTTTGTGTACAGGAGATTGTAGAGGTTTCCAGATCACGGAGTCTTGTTTGCTCTCCGGGGTAAAGTGATGAACCCATGTTTCGTCTGCTGTGACTATGCGAGCGAGAAAATCTTCTCCTTTGTCGCTGTATCGCAACAGGTTCTCCATACACATCCCCATGCGTTTTGCTCAGTCCTCCTCTGACAATTGTTGGGGCACCCAGCGGCAGCACACCTTTCGAAAGCCAAGGACATTGTGAACAATCAACTTACTCACGTTCATTATTTGTGCAATTTCACACAGTTTCACCCGCCTTTTTTCAAGAACGATGCCCTCAATGCACGAAATGTTGTCTTCTGTCTTGCTCGATGAAGGCCTGCCCGATGCTGATCTTCAATGTCAACATGGCCCGTTATAAATCGTTATAAATAAGGTGCATGTTTATCTGTTGCACCAAAACCACACTTGCTTCTTTGTCATCACCTTTTTGCCATACACATAACCAGTTCACACAGTGAATGTTACATGGTGAAGACCCTTTTGCTTGCAAAAAGCAAATAACTTCACGAGCACCTGTTTTGGACCACAGTTGCATGGTAGCCGCCACTTTGCAACTGGATCTGCTGTGAGGCGACAGTACCACAACACTGCACTGAAGTTCTTTTTGAATGTTATTAACGGGTCTATCTGTCCACCGCATTTCATCTCATTCCCTTTCACCTTTATTAAGGGGAAAAAAATGTGCTACCTTAATTTTTGGAAATCCCTCATAGTATATGGGAAATCCCTCATATACTATATAGTAGTATATGATTAGATGTTCAAAGATGTTTTCACATAAAACATCTTTCATGTGTACAGGATACACACACACTTTTTTTTCTATAACACTACCTTGCAATATGAGAATCTTAACACCACCTTCTCCACGGGTCCTTAACGTTGCCATTCGAAAATCTGCAGTTGGCAGATATTTTCAGGAAAGTAATTACTACGGATGATTAATATTCGATAACACAATTTTTAAATCTATTTTAACCAACAGAGTTGAAAGCTAGGCATGAAATAATACATTCTATGGAAAAATGTTTTAAAGAAACCATTCATCCTGCAGCATGTTTATCTGTAGCCACTCGAATCACATTCAACATGAGGCTAATTTCCATATATAAAGAAGAAGATATTGCCACGATGCCCACTGATAAGGGTAAATGTACTGTTGTGTTGAAAAAATGGGATCATGGGATCATATAAAAGCAGAAAGCCTTAGACTCACTTCAGAACCAGTAAGTATATGAAGTTCTTCAGGACCCTCTCAAGTGTTAGAGAAACTGAAGTCTACAGTAAACGAATTAGCAAATTCTAGTTTCTAAGAAAGATTTCCAAGGCTTTGTGTTGGAGATTTCATGTGTTAGGGTGGCAGCTTCCTCAGTTTAGTGGCCTTCCTAAGGTGCAGAAACTAGGTATCCCATTGTCGCTTTTTCTAGCACCCCAATATATGACCTTTCCAAGCATAATGTTGTTACCCTTTCTTGTAAATCTTGGGAAATTCTATTTCACTGTAGCTAGTAGTTTCCATTTATTGCAAATTATCAAGAAGTTTTTATATATTTGAGAGTGCGATGTTCACCTCTTTTACATCCATTTAAATTCAGCAAATAATTGATCCTGCTAGGCAATTATCACATAGGAATTCCATGCTAGAACCTTGCTTTCTGTGGCATACATGATGCCTTAAGTGTATGTTTAACTGGTTGTGCAATAATGTTCAGCAATTACTTGTATCGGCAGATTCAAGGAATTTCTTGGTGACCTGTTAATTCCTCCATAGTTAACATCGTTATGAAGGATCTTGAAAACAACACATTCTTGAACCTGCCAATGCTTGTTATTCTGGCAGAGATACAGTGATATTTCTGCATTCATATCCTAGGGGTTGGAGGTGTTGTGTCTCCACTATCTTAATTCTCTGTCACCCTTTATCCAATTTACAAAGGAGCCAGAAGCTAATCACATGAACATCTAATGTCTTAGTGTGACGAGCAGGACTCCACTGTGATTGTATGCTATGCCATTCTTCTAAAGCTGATGAAGGAATACTCCTTTCCAAATGCTACTTATCGAATATAGACTGAAGAATATAAAAGCATAAAGCTTATAAATATAAACTTTACACACACACACGCTTCATTTATTAACATTTTTATTTGCTATTTAGTCAGCACACATAACAGGAACTTCATATTCTATCTATTCCCAATGTCTCTTTTTTAAATAAAAAAGTAGTTACAAAAAAAAAAAAAAAAAATGGAAGACTTTGGACATTTGGTACTCCTCACATTTTATTAAGGAACTACAAACCAGAGCATAGCATACTGTTCTATTATTATTATTATTTATTATTTTTTTTTTTATGAGAACCCCAAGCACAACAAGTATTAGAACCTATAGTGCTGTGCATGGGTTGAAGGTTGAAAAAATGAAAGAAGATACTTATTGACATTAAACTTGAATATCTGTACACTGTATCTTTCAGGAAATACTTATAAAAGAAGGTTGTTCAAGAAAACGGAAGTTGAATGAATAAATGAGGAAGAAGAAAGTTGGTTCTGAGTTTGAATTTGGACAATAAAAGGGATGTTGACTGGTTGAGGCACGTGTTCGTGCTTTGGAAGAGAAAGAGAGGGGGGGGGGGAATTACAGAAGCCAATTCAGAGAAGAAGAGTGCCCATGGAAGTATTTATAGAAAAGGCATATAGTAGAAAATGTCTACGAGACAGAGAGTGGAGAGACTGTTAGAGATGAGTCATTAATTAACCTAACTGCCCTCTTTTGAATGGAATCTAGAAGCCTCAGCAAGATTTTGGGAGCACCACTCCAGATGTGGGAACAATATTCTGTGGTAGGGCAGATTTGCAATTTGTAAAGAATGAGCAGCTGTTTGTAAGAAAAGTAAGGCCGAGCGCAAACGAGAAAACCCAGTTTTTTCGATGCAGAGGAAGCAATATTTGTAATGTGCTTATGCCGAGAGAGAGAGAGAGAGAGAGAGAGAGAGAGAGATTAGAGGTCGGAGTAATCTGCAATAGAGATATGTGATCTTGTCTAGAAATCAGAATATCATCGAAGATAAGCATAGAAGCAGAAGAATCCTTTTCCAATATAAGAGGACTGAGTTTTGGAAGGATCGAAATCAACTAGGTTATCTTTGCCCCACTGGGGAGCTGCCTGGAAATCAGCATTTAAGAAATTGGTAGTGGATATTCAAGAAGTTGAAGTTGTTTGTGGGAGGAAAGGTTTCTCCAACTGGAAGGTGAAATTCAGTGCTATCATCAGTATAGGATTTCTGGTTTATGGAAGAAGGTCATTAATATACAAGAGAAAAAGAGTGAGAGAAAAAAAAAAAACAAATCCTCAAGGAACACCAGAATTAATGAAGTTACAAGACAGATAGCTATCTACCATTATTGCAGCGAGCAGTCAGAGAGAAAACTGGATATCCAATTACAAAATAGTTGCCAAACCATAAGATGGAAGATTATTTAGAAGACCTCTATGCCAACCATGATCAAAAGCCTTTGTCATGGCCGGCATAAAGGACTGGTTGAATTTGACACAACTTTTGCATTGAATTTATCCATATATGGGTAACATAAGTCAGAACATTATCAGTGAATTGACACTAATGGAATCCATACTCAATGGACGGTTTCTAGATTAGATAGTTTACGAGTTGGTGGTTAATTGAGTTACCCATTATACTAGAAAGAGTATGTGGTAGATGACTTTCATCAACCGGAGAAATACCACCACTTTGCTTATTGGAGGCTTGAAGTGGTGAAACCCATGTTTAGTCTCTAGAGCAAAGTTTCCGGTACCCCCTCCCCCCATACTTCTCCTTCAACCCATGCACGGTACTAAGTACGATAGGTTTTGATACCTTTCGTGTTGGGGTTTTCATAAAAAATATGTGCAATGAGACGAAAACTGGGTGGGAGAGATTGCGAAGTTTTGATCTGAGGTACCTAGGGGACCATTCACTTTGATCGTGAACTTTAAAGAGTTGTTTGTGAGAAAAAGATAAAGTGTGTTGGCTGTGTGGTTAGGATTGTCTAGTATTCTGGAGGTAAATGAACAATCTGTCCAAAGTCATCAGTAATTGTAAAATCTTCAGCATCTCGATCAGCTGGGTCCATGTGACTAGAAACAGAAGCCAGCTGAAGTTATGAACATTAAAATCACCAAGGAAAATTATTTCACTGTTAGGAAAGTTGGACTGGTGAAAGTCAAATTTCAAAGAGCTCCAAATGATTAGTGGAATTGGGAGAGAGGCAACAGATGATTTTAGGCCAGAGAAAGTCGAAAAGAGGAGATTCCAAATTACTAAATCTGCGACAGGGAATATCAGAGTGAACATATGCAAAATCACCGCCTTTAAAGAGAAAGGAATCATATAACAAATAATTTGGACAACTCAGATGGGTAGTGGTTGAATCAACTGATAACTGGAATTCTGTCAGAATAAGTACATGAGGTTTGAGAAACCATAAGTGGAAATGGATATCACTGCAACAGAGTGGAAATGAGACCACATACATTTGTGAAATAAATGAGAAAGTATTTGAGAGGTTTAGATCTTTTCACAGATTATCTTGTTCTATTAATTTGACAAATCATGATGTATTCAGTAGTAAGAAAGGGTGTATTGTGTGTGTGTGTGGGGGGGGGGGGGAATACACGCTGTATGAAGTAATGAAATTCTTGGATATGATGTACACACGACAAGAATGGAGTCAGCTCTTTGACAATGGCCCCATCATGTCATTTCGAGATCTCTTCCTAATGAGAGAGAGAGAGAGTCACTTTCTCTATTCATAATTTCTAATGTTGCAAATTCTACGTATAAAGAATTCTTAATACAATGTTAAGAAATTTTTCTACTTTAAAACAGAAAAAACCTGAGTTAGACCACTTTATAGTAGCATAGTTCATATATACAAATTTAATCTAATCTAAGATCTATAATTTAAACAGATGTATAAAATATTGCATGGTTTAATAAGTAATATAAAATTATTTTAAAAATCATGCAACTTCTCTTACCTTAAATTTATCAAGAAGATCCTTTTCTTGGTCTAATATAACTTTATCTGGAGCATTAGTTCGATCTAAACCTTCAGCCAATGTGGTTTCATTTGTAACAAATTTAATCAGGCTAAAAAAAAAAAAAAAAAAATATATATATCCAAAGTATGTAAAATGCATAATCAATAAACTAAATATAATAAATATACCAAATTTAATTTTAATAAACAGTTCTAAATCAGCTACCTTCCTAGACTTAGACATACATATAGTTAATAATACTATACACAACAAACTGTATGACAAACGTAAAGAATTTCAATTTAATTCCACAGACCTCACCAAATGGAACTCTAACATCTCCAAACGGATTCATAGAAATATAATAGTCGCACAAGGTATCAGAAGAACATGCATATGTAACAAGGGAGACTACATTATAGATACGCTTATAGATTTCAGATCTAAGTTAACATAAAAACGGATTCCCACACCATATTATTGCACGATACCTATTAACAAACGGCACAATAACCTTAACCCAGATCTTATTATGGATAAAATCTTGAGCCGCACTTATATAGCACAGAATATGTAGGTGTATTTCGTTGAAGTTACTGTTGGCATAGGTAGTTTTTGTTGGACATGTATATATATACATAGTAGGCACTGCCCACGGAGTAAGCTATATATAGCTTACACTCAATGAAAAAGTCGTACCTATATTTACTCTATGGGTAGGAACCAATTCTATTATACTCTACAATGTCTCCTAGAACTATCTATTTAGTAAAAAAGGCCTACGCGCTCTGGATTCATCACGAAAATTTATTTTGTTTCTAAGAGCAAACTAAACATAATTACAAATTAATAAGCTTTCGGCTGGGAGGCAGCCTTCTTCAGATTGAATACATGAATGGCAGTTGGAATAGAGATGTGCACTGCCAGGATGGTGCATGAGGCGCGTGGTTAATTGTTTGTTGATGTTTGTGGCTGTGACATATGGTGGTGACGTGGCCAGCGTTTGTCTATGGATAGAATTACTACCTCTGTGATGGGGTTAACTTGGCAACCACTGTTCCTGTTCAAAGAGGCATCCGAGCATTTTATATTTAACGATTCCAACCAGGTGCGCTTTAGGTAATGGTGGGACCTGTCCACAACCACGACATCGCGGTGTGGGTCGATGTCGTGGCGGGTTGTCCAGACATGCTCGGCGATAGCTGAGTGTTCTACATCTGCCAAACGGATCGCCCTTTTATGTTCTGAGAGACGTTTCTCGAGTCGACGTCCAGTCTCTCCAAAGTAGCAGCTGGTGCAGTCACAGCAAGAGATGCGATAGACCAAACCGCTCTGTAGAAGAGTGGGGACGGGTGTTTTTACGTTGGAGATAAGAGAACGCAGTTTCTTGCCTGGGAGTTGGATGCATTTTATCCCATATGATTTTAGGATTCTACCGATCTGTTGTGACAGGTTGGGGTAGTATGGGATAAATGCCCTCGTGGATGACTCGTCACTGTTGGCATTGCTGTTGGTCGTCACGTTGTCGCGTGCCTGTAGATCACACCTGTCAAGGACGTCGATGGGATAGCCACACTTCGTAAGGTCTACTTTGACTCTGGTGATCTCTATGCGTCTCTCATCTGCGAAGCTGGAGTGTGTCCAGGCGCGAGTTAGCAAGGTTCGGGCAGTGGAGAGGAGGTGGCCCCGCGTGTGTGCTGACCGGAAGTTGGTAAATTGGCCAGCACACATAGGTTTGCGATAAACTGTCGTCTTCAAGCATGTGTCTTCGCGCCGGACAAGTGTATCTAGGTATGGTATAGAGTTGTTCGACTCCAGCTCAATCGTAAACTTTATGAAGGGCGATAGTGAGTTGAGGTGGGTTAGGAGTCGTTGACCTGAGTCTCTAGGGATGACAATGAACACATCGTCTACATAGCGACACCAAAAGGCGATGTGACCTGGCGCGTGTGTAAACGCACGTCCCTCTAACTCCTCCATCACGATGTTTGCTGTGACAGAGCTGACAGGGGAACCCATGGCTGTGCCATGTATCTGCTGGTAGATTGAGTCGTTAAACATGATTGCACCCCCTGTTAAGCACAGTCCGAGGGCGGCGGAAATGTCACCAGGCGTCAGCCTAGTTCTGTCGCTAAGGGTTTCATCGTTGTCCAAGAGTTGTTTTGCACAAGAGACGGCATGTTCCACTGGGATGGAGGTAAATAGTGATATTACATCGAACAAAGCCATGACTTGATCCTGTGAGACGGATATAGAGTGGATCCTTTCTATGAACTCAACACTGTTGGAGACGGTGTAGGTGGTCTTGCCAACTAGAGGAGAAAGAAGTCTCGAGACAAACTTGGACAGCTCGTCAGTCGGTGATCCACAGCAGGATACAATTGGTCTTAGTGGTGTGTCTTCTTTGTGCACCTTCGGCAGGCTGTAAAACCGTGGGATCTGACACCCGGAGGCGATTACGGGTTGACTGTGTGATTTTTTCTTGTTTCAGCCAGCTGTTGATGAGGATATTCACCTCTGACTCCCATCGTTCCAAAGCTCTGTTGGGGTTAACGGCTAAGGGTTTGTAGACGGAAGTGTCTCGTAAAAGCTGGTTCATTACAACTGTACGACGGCCTTTGTCCGCTGGTAGGATGACGATGGACGAATCCTGTTTCAGTGTCTTGAGGGTAGAAATCTGCATACGGCTGGTACATCCGAACGGCTGATAGTCCGAGCATATCTCCAACGTAAAAACACCCGTCCCCGCTCTTCTACACTTGTCTTCACGTCGGACAAGTGTATCTACGCATATATACACAGGTTAGCCTCCGGCACAGTCTTTTCTGTCAACACCACCAGTAGCGGTAAGTCCTTGTCATTCGGTCACTCCTATTCCTTTGTCTTCGCCTATTTCACTTTCATAGCGGTCTACTTACTTCTGTAAGGTCATCCATGTTCTGTATGTAATACTTTAGTAACACATAATAGTTTTGCATAACTTGATTTTAATTATTTATTCAAAATTTGTATTCAAAATTCTTTTTAGATTTTACCACGTGGTTTCTTGCACGTGTTCTTTGACATACAGAACATGTCAGAAACAGAAGTAAGAGTATTGCTGTCCTTTTCATAATTT
Organism: Mastigoproctus giganteus; assembly: GCF_048544385.1. NCBI lineage: Eukaryota > Metazoa > Arthropoda > Arachnida > Uropygi > Thelyphonidae > Mastigoproctus > Mastigoproctus giganteus. The sequence continues at coordinate 81,958,921 of NC_143588.1, forward strand.
TGGTGGACGACCTCTGAAGAAGACACAAAAATTATGAAAGATACTGCAATGCTATTTCTACCTTGGTCGTTGTTTTTTTCAAAATTTGCTTTTTGGTTCTTTTCATTTTATATCATTACACTTAATTTCTTTTCCTTTCTTCCACTCTTTGTTCAACACATATATTGCTCCCAGGGTACACCATATTTTCATTAGTAGCATTAGTTAAATTCGATATTTATATGTATACTTACTATATTCTACACATAAAAATAATTTATGTATACATTATGGTTGTAGGGTACCTTTGCGCTTGCAGTGTCCCTGATCCATAATTCATATTATCGCAATTCTAATCCATCTAAATCTTCTTCCCCCACACATACCATACAGCTTCTCTATTTATTTTTATTGTTATTATTCGTAATTATATATATATATATATATATATATATATATATACACGCACACACAACTACACAGATTATATGAAAAGGAAGGGGATAAGAAAGAGTAAGAAAAATGGGGTGGGGGAAATTATGGTAAGTAAATAAGTAATAGCTGCAGAAAAAAGAATATCATATATATAGTAGCAAAAACTATTTCACAAATCATTAAACATCAGCTGTTTTAGAGATGAAATTAGATTTTGCCCCACAAACTGAAATGAAAATTTAAAGAGAATAAATTCAATAATATAAAAGCCATCTAATGAAGAAAAATAAGTGAAAATACTTGAAAAAAATAGAAAAGGAACTCAGCTGCCAATGTCCCATCTTTTCAATTTATTCTCTCTAAAATTTTATTTCAGTCTTCATTTTTATTTGTGAAAGTTTTTGCCAATCAAGGAGACAGACACATCATCTCACCGGCTTTTGAGTGTTTTCACCTCTGAAATTCTATTTTCTAGCTACTACAGTTTTTCATTTTTAGAAACCAGCAAAGAAACTGTTTCGCTGGTTTTGTTCTTTTTTAAACTTTTTGGTTACATTAACTGTACAGTCAGTAGTAACAAGAATATTCATCTTATTTCATTCCTGACCTCTGAAAAAGGGCTATTATGTATTAGTTCACAGTTTTAAACCCTTCTGTGCTTGCCTCTTCGATTAATTAAAACTCTTCAATCTCCCCTCTACCTAAACTGCTCTGCACTTCTAACATCCCTACTCTCCTTACTTTTAGACATTATCAAATTAAATTCAATAGTTTCATCCATATGGAGTTAACACTCCATGTTTTAGTTAATTTGTTCAATTTAGCATGTTTTACACTCTTCGGCTGTTACCCTTTCCTCAGACATTTTCTAGTTTAATATAGCCATTTTTTCAGTCTACTCAAGGCTGTATATATTTTTGTTGGCATATGCATGCACCTTCACTATTTCAAAATTTGTGATTTATACACTTTTGCTTTTATTCCACCGTTATTTTGAACATTTCTTAAATTTATTTCTTGTTTCCTTTCTTCAAAATTCATTTTATTTTTACTTTTATTATTTATATTCCTCAATTTTGGGGTATCCTTTCTAAGTTTGAAATGTCAAACACAAGGGGTCCTCGTTATTTGAGGATAATTGGTTCCAGAAAATTCCATTTAAAATGAATCTACATAAAACAGGGGCCAAATATTCGCAATGTGTATTATGTATTTGTATATAGTAAAAAATGGATTGAAGGAAATGAAAAATGAGACAATTATTTTGTTAGATACAATAATAATACCCCGACTTACGCGAACTCGGAGTTAGGCGGTTCTTGATTTTTTCGTTTGGTGTATATCTAAAATTAGCTTACCAGTGATTTGGAAGTCAAATCAAAGCTTGAGTGACAGCTTCCGTTTTTGAGGACTGGTTTGGTCACCACTTCATACCCGAAGTCGAACGTTATTGCAAGTCTAAACAGATTCCATTTAAAGTGATGCTTCTTATTGACAATGCACCCGGTCACCCTCCTGCCACCCTAATTAATTTTGACCCACGTGTGAAAGTTGTGTTTTTGCCTACAAACACAACCAGATTGCTTCAACCGATGGACCAGCGAGTCATCAAAACATTCAAGGCTTACTACATGAGGTGTTCGTTTGCACGTCTAAATGAAACTATGAGACAAAATAGTGAGATATCTGTTAAAGACTTTTGGAAACAATTCAATGTTTTAGAGCCTGTAAGAATCATTGAAGAATCTTGGGATGAAATTCACAAAAAAACATTGAATGGTGTCTGGAAGAAACTTTGTCCATTTTTTTTTAAAAAAATGAGATGAAAACAATGCCAGTAACTGATCATGTCGCTCATGTGATAGAAGTTGTTAATCTTGCCAGACAATTAGATTTGGAAGTCAATGGTGATGATGTCAATGAGCTGTTGGATTCACATAGTCAGGAGCTGACAATGAATGAGCTCATAGAGATGCATGAGCAAAATGTCACTGAAGTATCCGACACTTCAGACCCAGTTCCACCAGAAAAGCACATGACAATTGGAAGTTTGACAGAAGGTCTCAGCTCAATTGAAAAGGGCTTAAAAATTTTAGAACACAGACTCCAATGAAGAATATGTTATAGCTACAAAGCAAGGAATAAAAAAATTATTAGCTTGCTACGAAGAAATTCTGCACGAAAAAAAAAAGGCGCTGTGTTGTCAGACGAATTTGTTAGATTTTATGAAGCCATCGACATCGAAATAACTTTTTTACATAACTCATTTATTTTTTAATACATATTTTGCATTAATATGTATAAATAACTGCAAATTTATTAAATATTTTTCTTCTATACTAGTGTTTTTGTTAGTCCTTGGTCCCAATTAAAAAAAAATTATGTATTTATATGCAAAGTTGTACCCCGACTTATGCAAATTCGACTTAAGTGATTCTCATCGGACCCACCTATCGCGTAACTTCGGGGTATTACTGTATTTATTATATGTTGAACAATTTAAGGTTAAGTAAAGTTAATTGAAGTTACACTATTTTTTAAGTTTTTCAAATAAAGAATGAATCCAGGATTTTTTTTTTTTTTTTTTTTTTTGCCGTATTTTTTCAGATAAAATTGTATTGTAGAAGTAGTCTAACTTTGCATAAAAATATTCAGTGCTTGGTTAATTTTCTCAAAGGCTTTCTTTAATTCTTTAATTTTCAAATCCTTGTAACTGCGGGGACTCTGATACCGGGGATTCCCCCTGTATTTTATTTTCAATAGATGCGCAATCTCTGAATATTTGTTCTGTTCAAGCATTTGCTATTTTATTTTTCATAGCTCTGAGTGCTCTGCAGGCCAGGGCTGTGCTTTCTTACAGGATGCACAGTATCAGGGTCTAGATCCATTCAAATTTCGACTCTTCTGAGTTAAATGGGTTATCAAAATACTACATTTGTCTTTCACTCAATAGAATGCCTTTTAGCTTCCCCTTGAAAAGATGAGGGATCAGTGGCCAAATTCCTTTACTATTCTTTTCCTTTCCAATCAAGAAGATACATCTCTCTGGCTTTCCAAAATTTTCTTCTATCTACCACAGTTTTTCATTTTTGGAAACGCTAAACCTGCAAAGAAACACACAATCTCAAAGGGTTTGGTGTTTTCTTTTCTTTTTAAAAATTTAAGCTGCATTTCCTGTCTGGTTGGGATGGATATCCTCACCAGATAGGAAATGCAGATATTCAACAAGATATTTATCTTATTTCATTCCAGACTTCTGAAAAAGAAGTTATTACGGTATAATTTGGAAATGTTTGCATTAAATTAGCACAAGTTTACTTAATTTTATGCTGCAAACAGAACAGAATTGTGTGGCTTGTGAAACATTGCCAGTGGATGATATGACCAAGCTACAAAAATGGAAGTTGTGTGGCTGTGCATATTTACGAAACAAAGTGGAGCCCAGATGGTAGATAAAATTTATTTCATGTCAATAACTTGACGTTCATTTCATTACTGTTCATGACGTTTCTAAGCAGAATGCACTCAAGACTGTAGAATAAAATCTAGTATCATAACAAATCAAATTGTGTGAGTATAAAAATAAGCTGTTAAATTGATATTTTGAACTGGCTCATGGCATTTCTGCAGCATGACCTTTTAATTTTGGGACTAAATAATTAATATCCCATATATAACTTGTACTCCCTTAAGAACTAACAATTGGTTTGTAATAGCTATAATTTCTGTACCAGGCAAACATACTCTAGTTATGTTCAATCTGCTTTTTTTTTTAAACAGAAATGCTCAGTTTCCCTTAGAACTGAGTATCCAGATAAAATGACCTCATCTTGAGGCAGAGCATTTGGTGCCTGATGATGTTAGTTAGTTGTTGGCACATTGGCTTCTTTGGCCATAATGCACCTCCCAAAGTTTTTGCACTTACTCTGATTCTAGCCCGAGTCGGAAATCAAACCCGTGACCTTTGGGTTGGCAGGCAGGCACTTTACCCATCTGGCTAGCCCGGTCGGCTGCCTGATTATTCGATTTTAGGGTCAGTTCAACTGGTAGATGCACAACTTGCTGGGCTCTCACTTTTAGTACAGTCTAAAGGTATCTATTAATTTCCTGAGAGATTCAATTTTGTTCATTAATATCACAAACTTTAATTTAATCTTGTTACATAAAAATGCAAGACACATTAAAAGTCAAAAATATATAAAAAGAAGAGGTTATGCAGTATTCCGAAATAAAGATAACTCTACTGTTATTCATGATGTGTGCGTGCATTATTTGGTAGGAGAAAGGAAAACTCTACGAATCTAAAGTAATCATGTAACGCAGCTTTTCAAGGATATTTGTCCTAACAACTATTTTTCAACAAGGAGAGAAAGGGAGAAATCAGCACTCCAGACTACTCACCAACACTTTTTGCCAATACTGAAGGTCCTCTGCAATACGATATACTAGTTTGCACTGGAAAAAATGACTGATACCCTGCACAAACATTTTCAAAACAGCATTATCTTCTGCAATTTCATGGAAGAATGTCTTCCCTGAATTCAAAGAAGTTATTGTGAGACTGCATGAGATGCATGTTTTTTAACACAACACATGCACAACATCATGGGTACCAAAAGGGACCACATGAAAAAAGCCTTCAGACAAAACAATTCAGTTACAGATCATTCTAATGTAATAATGAGCAATAGATGCAGTAGTCATCAGAATTTGTAATTACAGAATCCACAAAGTGTATTCCAACAACATTTCTGTGATATTCAGCTCAGAATACAAACTGTGAACAGCAGGTGGATAAATACTGTAAATCTGATTTTCTAAATTTAATATAAGTCTACAAAAATATTTGGATTTTATGAAATGAGGAAAAAGCTCTAGAAGAAAAAACAAATTTAGCATGTAGATTGTGTTTGTTGAAATATTTATTATTTATTGTTCTGTAGGTACCAAAAATGGGGTTTGATTTTGATTTGATTTGGTTTTTTATGGCGCATTAGCAGCTAAGGCCATAATGCGCCAAGTCAAATTTTAAAACGCTACTAAACAATTTTGGTAGCCAAAGCTACCACGTCAAGTAATAAATTATTGTCAAAAGATGAATAGTAAAAGTATAAAAAGTGTAAACCTTAGATTCTTGTATAAAAATTAATAGACTGTAAAAAGTTAAAAACGTCAGACATTGTCTCTGTCACCTATAATCTGACTGAGTGTAAATGGCTCAGTCACATTATTAAAAGCGGTAAAATACAAGCGTCGCGCTTCTATAAAATCAGGACATTCTATTAATATATGACTAACGGTTAAAATAACATTACATATCTCGCACATAGGTGGGTCATCCGCCCTCAGCAAGTAGGAATGGGTTAGATGACTATGACCTATGCGGAGCCGAGCAAGAACAACTTCCTCTCTTCGGACCCTGCGTAGACTGGACTGCCATTGCGCAATTAGAGGCTTAATGCGATGTAATTTATTTGTGGCCTGTCCGTGCCAAGAATCTTGCCATTGGGAGAGTAATTTAGAACGTATTATTTGCCTGTAGTCTGTATAGGGGACTGACAGGCAATGATTATCCAGGGAAATGGCTGATTTGGCAGCGGTATCAGCTAATTCATTTCCCCAGATCCCAATGTGGCTTGGGATCCAGCAAAAGCGAATATCAAATTCGAATTCCACAAGAGAAAAAAGAATCTTCCGGATCCTGGAGAGGATCGGATGAGGGTTATACCTCACCGATACTAGAGCCTGTAATACGCTCAATGAAGCACAATAAATCACATACCTCTGGTAGTCGCGATTTTTAATGTGATCTAGGGCTGATTGTATTGCATGCAACTCTGCAGTATAAATGCTAGTTTCTTGTGGGATCTTATAGGATAATGTTTTGTGAGGGAACACAACAGCAGATCCCACATGACATTCTAACTTTGAGCCATCTGTATAGATTGGCAGAAAGTCAGAATACTGCTGTCGATGTAATGCAAAGAGTTGCTGGTAGACAGATGGCGGTGTAGTAGCCTTCTCCCAGATCTTAAGGGAGAAGTCGCAATTTGGAAAATAAGCATGCCAGGGTGGAAAGAATTGCCTTGGTGACTGGGCAACGTTGTCTACCGTCAAGTTTAGTTCATTCAGCAGCCCTTGAATGCGAATACCAAAAGGTTTGTTGGCAGTCCGACGGGTGTTGTAGAGGTTTTCCCAGCGCGGCCTCAAAAACAAATGGCCACGTGGGATGATCGGGCAGGGATTTTAATTTGAAGGCGTACTGTAAGGACAACTGCTTACGTCGAAGAGACAGAGATGGTTCATTTGCTTCAACGTAAAGGCTTTGGACAGGAGATGTGCGAAATGCTCCAGTGGCTGTCCGGATGGCTTGATGGTGGATTGGATCTAACCACCGAAGTGCACTGTCTCTAGCAGAACCATAGACCTGAGACCCATAGTCGAGTTTGGAACGGACAAGTGCCCGGTAGAGACGAAGAAGGGTAGCACGATCTGTGCCCCATGGGGTTGACGAAAGGGCACGAAGGATGTTAAGCCCTTTGACACATCTTGTCCTCAGCTTACGAATATGTTGTAAAAATGTCAGCTTTTTGTCGAAAATAAGTCCAAGGAATTTGAATTCTGCTACAACTGGGATGTTATTTTGCCCAAGCCTTAATTCTGGGTCAGGATACCAAAAATGGGGAGGGGATGAACTAGTGGTGAACTCATGCAAATACAAGAAGACAGCTTCTTTCAAATACAAAAAATATATATTTACATGCAAATACAAGACAGTAAAACAAAAATAGATCACAATTCAGACACATTTTGTGTTTCAGTATAAGTCTAAAATAATTAATTTAGGCAAACTCACCAAGCCACAAGTGCACTGACAAATCCAGGAACAATATGCTGAGATGGATCTACATTTTCCTTGATCCACCTATATAATGTATTAGGACTTGGATCTGTCTGAATTTGTTTCCACAAATCAGCTTGGATACGTAGCAGTGGATATAGGAAACTAAGACCACGATCTTCTAAGATGTCAGCTAGCCTTTCCTTTGTTCTATCCATTTCTGTAATATAAATTGATATATCTAATATCTATATGCAGTCCTGAATACATATAAATTAGTTCTAAATTAAATGTAAAGGGCAAAGTAGTGTGCTCAATACACACATCTATAAAAACTAAACAAAAGGCGAAACCATTTTACTCAAGATGTTCCATACTAGTTCTTCATGAAGAAACCTAAAAAAGCTTCTTAGTAGAAAGGGGAACACAAAGAAAGCATTAAAAATTTATTCTACCTATTACATATGATATCATACAGTTTACAAAGTACCTATCAAATTTGACACAAGTTATATTTTCCAAATATATTTTCCAAATATAACTTGTCATATAAAAACAGTTTTTCTATAAAAAATAAAGCAATTCTTAGATTGAAATCAATGTTCTATGTAATGGGTATTTTAAAATTAAATACAATTATTTACTGAACTTTATTTTAGTTTATAAAGGAAATAATAAATTGTGACCCAGTATGTTAGCAAAAGTAAGAGAAAAGACGAAGGATCAATCATTTTTAACTCTATTAACACATTTTTTGAGAAGTGCAGAATCCAATATAACAAAATAAAACATATACTAGATGTATAACTTGCACTTGTTTCACTATTGCAATAATAATAATAAAGTCAAACTTAAGAATAAAACTTTCCTACTCTTCCTGAAGCTGGATGGGCCTTTTTTGGGTACTCCTTCAAATAAAATGGTAATACATACTGAAGGAAGACTAACAGCCTGGCTTTGCTAATATATTAAAGTCCCCCCATTATTACCATGATGTAGGAAGTTTGAATACTCTTAAAGTCCCACGAGTCTTAGATTATGTATGGTTAGTGAATGTTAATGGAATTTTGAAAATTCGTTAAAGAGGCCTCTGGAGTCAGGAATTTAATAATTCATTTTTAATGTCGCTAACCACTGATTCAAAACTGCATATATAGCTTTATTTACAATAAAATATATTATAAAATAAAATAAAACCTTCAAAACTGCATTATACTATAATTAAAGCAAGCCAAAATAAAGTAAAATAAAATAAATGTGTATATTAAGATAATAATAAATCACTGATTAAAATTTTTTTTTTTTTTAAATTTTAAATTTAAAGGTTGAAATCAATCAAAACCACTATACAATAGCTTTTGGCAGCAACAGCTGCCGTCATCAGCTGAGATGGTTACAGGTTATCCACAATATATATATCCCAGCAGGTCCGCGACGTCCACTAATGACACATGAGCATTACTAACTTCCCATACACTGGAACCGGAAAAGGCTCGAGTATGCATTATTCTAAATCGCTCGTCCTCCCTAAAATGAGGGACTCAAAAAGCAGATGAATGCAGCAGCCCTTATCCATATTAATTCTATAGTGCCTGGACAAACATATCCATAAGCTCTCTAGTCACTTCCTGTTCCGGAAAACACTAGCTCTATCGATAACCAACGCTCCTTTGGCTGAAATATCATGCCGTTTCCCAAGCACGTTTACCTAGGCAATCTCACAATCTATGCTTTGTTTCTCCCACATAACACGCCCTACATTCTGGGCATTCAATCTCATATATGACCACGCTAGCATCACTGGTATCAATGTAATCTTTAACCATGGACATCACTGTGTGAATCTCCGATGGAAGCTGCACACAGCGCATCTGACACAAGTGTAAAATACGTGCAATGAGTTCCGAGCTATCCGGATAATAGGGAATGTATGCGGTAGCTCTAGGCATAAAAACATCCCTATGCCCACTACTCATATCCTTTTGACAACCATCAATAATGCTCTGGGGGTAGCCACACATCTTGAGGTCAGCCGTAACCCAGTCTAATCTGGTCATCTCTCTCTCCTCAGAGGAGGAACCTTAGTTCTCAAACATGGCCTACTGTGTACACATACACATCAAGGAAAGGAAGGGTCCCCCTCCGCCTCTGAGGTAAGCAGTCATTCAGCCACCTGAGTACTTCATTAACCTGACCCCTCTGTATTATTGTAAAAGTGTCATTGACATATATCTTCCACACCCAAACCAGGGGTGGAAGAGTGCTCACCAACATCCTACCCTCAAACTCCTCCATAGCCAGGTTGGCTATAACCATACTAATGGGTGAACCCATGGCCACTCCACGGACCTGCTGATACATAATATTTCTAAACAACATAGTGGTACTAGCATACACAAACTAATTCCTTAACAAAGATCTTCACAACTCAACACTGTCCTATCTTTCAAAGTATATCTCTTTTCAAAGCTACCCGCACACAATCCAAACCGTGTTCAATGCGTATACAGGTGAACAAGGAAACGTCAAAAGACACCAAAAAGTGAATAAAGGTGGCATAGAACAAGAGTAAGTTCAGGAGTGCAGGTTTTGAGAACAAGTGGAGAAATACCATCAGGAACTGGAGCTCCATCGAGAAATACATCAGGACATGCCAACCGGGCTAGCCGGGTGGGTAAAGTGCCTGCCTGGCAACCCAAAGGTCGCGGGTTCGATTCCTGCCTTGGGCTTGGATCGAAGTACTGCAAAAACTTTGGGAGGTGCATTATGGCCACAGAAGCCTATGCGGCAACAACTACCAAAAAAAAAAAAAAAAAAAAAAAAAAAAAAAAAACATCAGGACATAATCTTCATTATGTATTGAGATTGGCATCAAAAATTTGCAACCAAATTTTGAACAATTATTCATAAATATCCAGCCTCAATCATCTCATTAAATGTTAAGTTTTGTCTAGTAAATTTTATTGCGTATTGTACTTAATAAAATTTTTGAATATTTCAATTTTAGGTTTATCATTATATTCATTTATTCACCCTAGTATTGAAAAGCAGTGATTTTTTCAGGTTGTAAATTTTCTAAAATGAGCATTTAAAAGCAAAAGTGGAGTATTTCAAATGTGGAGAAACAAAAGTAAAGTATTAAAAAAAAAAAAAAAAGTAAGTCATTTTTATAATTTTAATAAAATCTAAAAAATAAATCACTGACATAGATTTGTTGCACATAAAAGTGCTGGGAATTTTCATTGTTTTATATCTAGCTTGAAAAGAAAAAATGGTAACATGAAAAATAGAAACTTCCTTTACTGAGTAACAAGATATAGAAAATGAGACAATTTTTTTCTTGAATCACTCTGTGCAGCCTGTGAAACAAATCTAACTTTGAATATGGCCCTGTACGGGAAAAGGTTGGACACCACTGGCCTAGGTGAACACAATAGAACCATCAAGACAGCTGATTATGGAAGCTCAGCTATAGCCAAACATGTTTGGGAAATGGGGCATGATATTTCAGCCAAAGGAGCATTGGTTTTTAACAGAGCTAGTGGTTTCTGGAACCAGAAGTGGCTAGAGAGCTTATGGATATGTTCATCCAGATGCTATAGTATTAATAGAATAAGGACTGCTGCATTCATCGCTTTTTGAGTCCCTCATTTTAGGGAGGGATGAGCGATTTAGAATGATGCGTTCCCGAGCCGTTTCCGGTTCCAATGTATGGGAAGTTAGTAGTGCTTATGTGTCGTAGTGGACGTCCAGATCTGCTGGGATATATGTAGGTGTGTGTGTGTATATATATATATATATATATATATATATATATATATTGTGGATAACTCTTAACCATCTCAGCTGATGAAGGCAGTTGCTGTCAAAAACTATTGTATAAGTGATTTCAACCTTTAAATTTTAAATTTTTAATCAGTGATTTTATATTATCATCATATACATTTTTATTTTATTTTACTTTATAGAATGTTTTATTGTAAATAAAGTTATATATGCAGTTTTGAGTCAGTGGTTAGTGACATTAAAAATGAATTAATTTTGAAAATCCTCATATGCAACATCTCTGATATTAAGAAGTTATAGCAGTTAGGTTGAGGATGATTATAATTTAATCAAATTTGAATGCATAAGCAGACACTTCCAAGTGCCATCACAACTCTGGCATGACTGTTCTTTCAGCATTCAAGTTTTTGTTAAGTTTTACCCTGTCTGGTAACAAGCAGATGGAACCTTGATATGTAAAATCACACTTAGTATACATTCAGCATTATACACAATGCTGTGTGTATTCCATAAATCTGCATAAATTATAATGGATACATTAATGGAGAAACATTTACTTAATGTAGGGATGGTCTAATACTAACAAAACATCTGTATCCTGGGAATTAAAAAAAAAAAAAAAAAATTTCAGTACAGTGGAACTACTGAATTTAAAGTGAGTGTCTTCATTACTTTCATCTTTTAACTGGCTGAACAAGAGAAAAGCTCCAAAATCAGCTTCATGCAGTATCTCTTCCATAAATAACAATTTAATGTATGTACACAAAAAACCAAATTTAATTCCACACAACCAAGATGAAATTCCATAAATGTAGTCAAATGTATATTTTTAAAGCTCTACCCACAACACTGGGTAGAGCTTTCTCTCGAATGCAATAACATGTCAAACTGGTCATTTTGGAACTAACTAAAGTGACTGTAGTAAAAGCAGTATAGTGCTATGTTAAGAAATTTACTGATGATCCAGCAGTGACAGAGCTTTTGTCACACTTTTTTGCATGGTTACAAGCATTAAACACCAAAAATATACAAAAATGAAATTCAGCAATCTTTGTCATTATATGTGAGAAATTAAAAAAAAAAAAAAAAAAAAAAGATTTTATATACCTCATTGTGCTTAAGAAAATATATATTTTTTTATTATCATTCTCTCTTAAATTGAGTTAAGAGAGAATGATGTGTCTCGTTATGAACAGCACTCACTATTTTAGCAAGGAAAACTGTGAATGCTATCATAACAGATTGCTTTTTAAAATTTATTGCTATACTTACAGTAGTGTTACACAATGACAAACACTAGTCTCAGACAAAACTTTTGTACCAATCTTATACTGAATGCAAAAGAAGAATGTACTGTGAATAAAAACTTTTTCTTTTTTTTTTTGCAAAAACCAATATTTCATTTGAACTAACAAAATTATGACTGGAAATTGGTGAAATAAGGAGCCAATAATGAGCCTTCAACCTGCATGGAGTGTAATCTGCCTTTAATTTCTTAAAGAATTACAAGATTATTGTCAGACATTTCATGGTACTTCCCATAACACTTTGTGACCATAAAGACAGCAGAACTGGTAAATTATAGCAAATTCTTTATTTACACAGAGTTGTTAATCAAATTACATGTTTCCTAGTTAATATCTAGCCATTATTACTCATATGCATAACAGAATGTGAATTAGCCACACACAGCTGTTAGTAAACATTACATTGAAGGTGGGGTAAATTTTTCTGAGGTATTATTATGGTTTATTTTTATAACTGTTCTAATAATCAGCTTTTGAAAATATGCATATGGTTAATGCCTATCTGCATGACTTCGTTTCGGTTAATATTGTTGGTTGAGCCAATAATGAAGGATTCTTTGTACAGTCGGCATTTCCTATATCTGCCAATGGTTAGAACAGAGGTGTTCTTAAAAATCTCATTGGTAAACCTTACACCAGGCCATAGACTATGCCATATTTATGTTCTTAATTCTTTTGAATAATCTTCTATGAAAACATAAATGACATAGCCCACGGCTTCATAACAAAATCAGATCTTACATTCCATACCTGCATTCCTCCCATACATAAATTCATGCTAATTCGTGAATTATTACTATTATATTTGATTTTTGTATATTTGATCTGCCAGATCAAGTATACATCTTTCGTGGATAGACATTTGATCATAGCAGCACATTTTAAAGGGAAAATGTCTATTTGTGGCTGTATTTTAAACTTCCAAACACTGTGTCAAATAAAAATGATATGAAATAAATGTGATTTTTTAAAAAATAACTATTGCCATTACCGATACAATTTTTTTAGGCACATTAACATATATACATAGTGTATTTTTATTTATTTATTATTTTTATTTATTTAGTTGGTGGCACATCGGCTTCTGTGGCCATAATGCACCTCCCAAAGTTTTTGCATTTTACTCTGATCCAAGCCCGAGGTGGGATTCGAACTTGTGACCTTTGGGTTGCCAGGCAGGCACTTTACCCACCCGGCTAGTCTGGTCGGCAGGTGTATTTATCTTCACCATGTCTGTCTGTCCATCCATCCATTCACATGTAATAACTCAACTCACAATGGACAGATTTTTATGAAATTTTATATGTGGTTCTTTTAGAAATATTTGTGGAGCCAAACCATCCTAAATTTAATTGAATTATGACAAACAGAAATCTGGTAATTATTATTATTTATTTTTAATTATTTATTTTTTTTTTTTCCCCATACATATCAACACGAATTATCCATATATTGTAGATGAGCCACTGGATGTTATGTACATTGTGATTTGCTAATTGGAGGAATGAATGGACAGTAAGGTAGATAAGCAGAAACAAAATATTCTTGGTTTGTGCATGAAAGTTGATGTATTTCTCTTTTTTATCCGTTTACTAAATATATAAAGAGTGAGCTATTACTATTTGCTTCCTATATTAATCACAATAGAAATGCTAAATACATGTTATATCTCAATTGTTATTAAATATTAAAATTCAACAAGAAGTAAACTTTACTTCTAAGCAATACATAAAGTGTTGCCAGTATACTATGAATATTATGAATATTTAATTTACTAAATCACAGAGCCTGAAATGTGTGTTTCATTTCATGCATTGTTGATTATAACATACTGTGTTACAAAACATGGAGTGAATATTATGTTGGGAGGTATATGCAGTGAAGTGTTATTTTTATACATTATTAATTAATCAATTAGTAATTAATTGGTAACAAGATAATTAGTTACTTTTTGCTTCTATTAATCACAGAAAAAAAAAAAAAAAACTCAATCAAGTTAAGCAATAAAAATGTAACATGCCTGTAATGTAGTGGATCAATGACACTTGTTTAGTATTGTGATAATATTATTAACCACCAGAAATCAACTAAGAAAAAAATAATATAAAAATCAAAGAAATTTTCATAAATATTGGTAGTTGTTATTTGGTTTTTAGGAGCATTAGCAACTAAGGCCATATTGCTCTGGGGATATGCAGTGGTCATTCCCTGACCTTTCCACATCCTCCATATTTGGAAATATTGGTAGAGTACTGAATTTTTAAAATTGGGGTCTCTTCAACCCAACATGAATAGACATTACAAATCCCAGCATTAAGTGTATCCAATGCAATACATAGTATTAATTGTTAGTTAACCCTTGTAATCTAATTACTATTCTATGAAGGCTGGACAGTTTTAAAGAATTCTGCAGTGTTTCCTTTGTTGTAGTGATTAGATCAGTGATTCTCAACCAATCTTTTGCAAGCCTTTTAAAGGAAGGCCACCTGATTATGAAATACCATTATTCAAACTAATGAGAATTACTTTTCAGGTGTGTTTTAAATAGCATTTTTCATTCAGAATGACTCAAGTGACAACAAGTTTGAGAATTACTGGAAAAATGTCTAAATAAACTCACTGTAACCTATTGTTCTAGAACACCACTACAAGCTGGATTGTTTCTCATTTGTTGCATGGAGTGCTGTATCACTGGACTGCACATTCCCTTTTCTGTTATCCCTAGCATGCCACTTCAGGAGTGAGAAAAATGCACATGCTTTGTTTTTATTAAGAAAAAATAAACGTAAATGGGCATAACAATTGGAAATTCACTACAGAACTATCAGTGATATTTCACAATACTTTGTTCGCAGTAGTGAACTACAACAGTAGTATGAGTGGCACCAATTTAATTGTATCTCATATTGTGACTACCACAAAGAGTTATCATGATATTGCACTACCTCGAGTAAGTAACGCTTCACCAATGGAGAAGACTATCGTTACTTATTCTCGGCAAATACCACAACTTTGGCACCATTTCAAGGCTTATTGGCCTATCACAATGAAATCAGAGCCACTCATACTACTGTTGCAGTTGACTTCTACGAACAAAGCAATGGGAAATATCACTGATAGTTCTGTAGTAAATTTCCAATTCGTAGTGTATTATACCTAGTGCATTTATTTTTCTTAGTATTATTACTACATACCATTTAGGATTTCTCATATTGTGGAGTTATACTTCATAACTGGGTCGGCATGACTGCAACACCAGAGTACCTAACCACCCACTGATGATAGGCCAAAATAAGCTTTGAAACGGTGCTGTCTGGGTGATGGTATCTGCCAAGAATACATAACAAGAGTCTTCTCTATTAGTGAAGCATTACTTATTCAAGGTAGTGCAATGTCATAGTAACTCGTTGTGAAGGTAGTCACAATATGAGATACAATTAAATCGATGCCACTCAATACTACTGTTATAGTTCGTTAATATGAACAAAGTATTGTGAAATATCACTGATAGTTCTGTAGCTTTGTTTTTATCTATTTGCCTTGCCTTCTTTTTAGTTTAATAGCCCTACAATACTTAATGTAGGCATACCCACTCATCTTGTAAAATGAATCGGTCCAATGTTATATATTAACTCCCCCCCCATCTTATTAGTTTCCACCTATGGCAACCAGCCTTCACACGTTGAAAGAATGCACATAAAAAAAAAAAAAAAAATTTTTTTTTTTTTTTTTTAAATGGCCATCTGAGAAGTGCTTCATATTTCAAGATAGAACAACCACCACTGATTCAAATTTCTCTATTCAACCTCAATAACTCAAAGAACAATTTGCACTATTTTTCAGAAAATTAGCAGGTTTGATGCCTGAAGGAAACTGGAATGCCACATTTAATAAATATAACAGGTGGCACCACTAATACAGTAGAGCATTGAAAATCCGAATGTCAATAATCTGAATGAGCCAGCATTTATTTATTTTTTTTATGCTGGTGCTATAAAATAATTGCCATAAGTGCTGGTTATTGTGATCACGTTTGGAATTGAATTTTGATTCTATTAAATGGCAATTCTAATAAGCGAAAATCAGAGGATATTATCCACAGGCTATAAAAATCTGATATTTCTGTTCACTGTCATTTTTTTGTAGGTTGTAAAATCAAAGCAGTAAAAAAAAAAAAAAAAAAAAGATAAGCGTCAATTGAAAACAAAGAACACAGTATGCAGAAATTACAACTAACACGATATGTGCAAGTGAGGTACAGATTAAAAATATTCTGAACAGAGTTTTTACAGAGTCTACGTTAGCAAAATTTTAAAAGGTTTGAAAATCAACCATAACAGACATTAAAAATACAAGGAAAAACTTTTAGTTTGTATTGAAACTTGATTCAGATGGTGCAAAAAAATAAAAATAAAAACTATGAGAACAGGTAATGACCCATCCCTCAAAGATACCATTTATTTGTGGTTCACAGAGTTTTAGAGAATCCATATCTGGACTTTTGTTGTGTGGAAAGACACTGCATTCTAACAAAAAATTAGGCAGTCCCTAGGGTTTTAAAGCAAATACTTTTATTTCTAAACTTTTTTGGTGAAAATTTATAAGTGGACACCCCTTCCGATTGATCATTGCGAGTAGCAGTGACTGACATGCCTAGTCTGCCATAGTTAGTCTTATTTAGGGCCCCCCCCGCCGCTGTTTTAAAACTGGGAACTCATTTTCTGATTTTAAAAGAGTGGCTGGGATGGGGGTGGGGGGGGTGAGACACCCTAAGTCTGACCACAGTGGCTTAGGCATGTCAATCTCTGCTACTCGCAATGATCAATTGGAAGGGGTATCAGCTTGTAAACGTTAATCTTTTCTTTTCTTTTTTTTTTTTTAGTTTCCAGAACAGTGTTTTTGGTAAGTTCGAAAATCCGAACTACCCCAGGTCCCAATTAGTTTAGTTCGGATTATCGACACTCTACTGTATGTGTGAACACACATGCACACACAAACCCATACAAGTACATGCACACACAGTCACGTTTATTAATATTACCTGGTAACATTGCTAGCAGATTCACTTTGCTATTGCTGAAAATTGTGTCTAACCAATTGCGTCCTTGAGTTTTATGTAAATGTTGAAGACATAAAAGAAAAAGTGGATAATGAGCACCCCCCTCAAGCGGCTCAGCAAGGTCTCCAAGTGTCATTAATTCATCACCTATAGCACGAGCTGCAAATCCACTCACATAAGATTTCACCCGTGGTACATCTGCTTCTAATTCAGACATTTGTTGGAATACATTCTTTAAGGCCTATAACAATTTAAAATATTTTGAGAATAAGAAATATATTACATATTAAAAACTAGACAATAATAAAACAGAACCTTCATTAATAACAGCACAGTTAAATACACAGTTTAGTATGCAACATTATCACACAAAACTGCATTCTTCATTAGCAGTCAAAAATTCATTGTGTTCGGTACATGTGCAGTAGTAATCCCAGAGTAACATACCAAGTGTGTGTGTGTGGTAACACACTGTGGGTAGTGGAAAATGGAGAGAAATAGGAAGGGAGGGGGTAATTGTGTATCCCATTGTACAAGGCAATGGTTAGGTCATATCTTGAGTACTACATACAGATCTAGAGGCCTCATTTTAAGGTGTGGACCTGTTGGAATGGATGCAGAGAGGAGCAACAAGATTAGTAAGGGAAGAAGTGCTCACTAGGAAAGGTTTCAGTTCTATAAATTGCTGTATAGACTAGGCAACTGCAAGGAGATTTGATTGAGATGTTTATAGCTTTCAATGGATTGCATAAGTTTAATGCTGATGACATCCTCATGTTCAGACCACATGTGAGGGGGGCATAAATTCATATTGGGGAAGGGTAGATTTGCAGAAATTTACTGTCAGCCAGAAGGTAGTTAGAATAAACTTCCATATGGTGTTGTGGAAGTTGGTATTTGGGATAAATTCATGGAATAACTATACAAATTATTAGAGGGAATGAAGAGGTGATGGGGAAGACTGGGGTTTTTTTTTTTTTTATTATTCAAGAAAGCAAACTTAATGCAAGTTTGCTTTCTTCAGAATCATTTGCACTGCTATTACTAATAAAAATGTACAAATGCAACATGGATTGCATTCATAATTATTTCAGTCATTTTTACAATAAAGATGAAATAAAAGTTACATAACAATTTAATGGGCTCATTTTATTTTTGCCAATCACTCCAGTCAAATAAGGGGCATATTGAAATTACCCATAATAAGACATTCATACTTGCTCATTCCATCTACATGTGATATGCCACTGATACACAGTACCTCTGCTCATAAGTTTATTGTATTACATAGGAAATTTGTTGCACTTATGATCAAAAACTGAAGCTTTCTGTGACTTTAATTTTTAGCATACATTGACAAAAAAAACTAGCAAATGTAGCATTTCAGTTTCTGTAAAGGAAAGCATAGTGTAACTATCGAAAATCTTACCAATCAGTGCCATAAATAAACTGTCCTTTTTTCTGCTTACTTCACACATTATGCCTGCACATTGTTGACAATAAAAATTAATTACTAAATAAACATGGCTAAAATTTCATATCTATTTTACTGAAGGCTATGTATTTTCCGTCTAATCACAACGTGGGGACCCAAAAACTTGGAAATGCTAAAAAGCTGTAACCTTCATACCTCAAGTTTATAGTATAAGAGGTTATCATCATCATCTTCAGCCACTGTCAATTCATTGCAGATGAAGGCCTTCTCAGTGTTTCCAGCAATTGAGGTATTGTGCTTTATGTTGTCATTGTACACCAGCAAATTTCACAATTTCATTGATCCACCATATCTTTGGTCTTTTTTTGAGTGTTTAGTGTAAAGCAGTATCCATTCCAAAATATTCGTTTGGTCTAGCATTGGTTCTTTTTGATATGCGAGTGGTTTAATTGCTTTGTTCTTTCAATGATGTCACAGACCTTGGTTTGTTGGTGAATCTATACATGTTTTCAGTTTCTTTTGGCTATGTTCAAAATTTGGTGCCCCATACTTCTTTGTGTGACTTTGTCTTTGTAAACCTTTGGCATTCAGTGTCCATGTTTAACAACCATATGTTAGGACAAAGAGAGTAGACTGATCAAAAACTTTTTGTTTGAGACAGTGATAAATTTGTTTCCGGGTCTATATTAATCTTTCCAAATGTTTGGAATACAAATTATGTGCCTTTCAATTTCCACCATGATGTTTCCTTCTGTTGAAATTTCATGTTCAAGGTAAACATACCTTTTCACTCCTTGTCCATTAGCCATGATCTTCTTTGGTCTGATGAATTTGTCGAACCTAATCTGTGTTACCTTGATATTTATCTTCAAACAGATCTGCTTTCAAGCCTGCAGTTTTTCAATGTTTTATTTAAATTCTTCTGGAGCACTGGCAAAGAGAATGATATAATTTGCAAATTGGAAGTGACCCAGGTAATCTCGAGTCCTTTATTATCCCAATTTAGCTTGCAAAAAATTTCTTCAAAACTGGCAGAAAATTGTGTCTCCCTGTCGGACAACTTTTACTACACTGATGTGAACTTTATCATTGTTGACCTGTACTGATGCAGTTGCCTTTTCATAGCTGAGTGGGCAAGCACGAGGGTGAGTATGTACATATGCCTTGAGTAACTGGGGTTTGAGCCTGCCACTGCTAAATACTGTGTTGTTTCTTGTTTGTTCTCTATATTGTGAGCTATGCTGACAATGTGGTTCTCCCAGAGTATAAAGGATTTTGAAGTAAAACTTCCTTAAGCACTCCGCAGGAAGTTTTGACATGGAAATAACTTGCATCTGTGGATTGATAAAAATGCGACACGAAATGATTCATCATCCCTACCATTGTATCACTCTGTACCAGGCACAAGCAATGCAGTGCCATACATAGCAATGATGCATGGCGCAAGCAGTAGTTTTTCAAGCAGTTTTGCAAGCAGTAGTACCTTAACAGCATGGCCACGGTGTAACTCGCATGCATGTTGCATTTAATCACCATATCTCAGCTTCTAGCAGTCCGAATTTTAAAATTTAAAAACCGAAATATTTCTTTCATCATTCTCTACTGTATTTCATAAAAAATTTTAATGGAAAAAAATTATAATTCAACATCCTGAAGACTAATAATAAGCACTGTAAAGTGTATAGAGCATGTATAAGTGCAACTAAAATTCGGTCAGACCATTAACAACGATTTCAATGACTGGATCTGGAACAACCATTGTTGGAGTATTTCAATGATGCTTACAAACTTTGAAATCTGAAATTTCTGCATCATATTTTAGCTATCATAAGTCACATGTATCAATGTTACCATATTAAATCTGTATAAACTTTGTAATAAATTTGTAACAGTTGTAAAAAATTAAACCACTGTAACATTGAAATAAAAAATGTTTCAAAAGAAGTTTCACTTAACTTTCGCTATGCTTACTCGGCGCGCACACACACAATGTATATATATATATATACTGATTAGAGAATATTGACGTGAGCTCTGTCGACACATTGGTTGATTAGGGTTTTGATTATTGCTTTTGTGACTGAGTCAAATGCTTTTTCATAGTTGATGAAGGCTATACATAATGGAAGGATGTATTCACTGTCGTATGAAGGCCTCTCCAGCTACTTTCCAATTCCTTCTGTTTTGTGCAATGGCTATCTATTTACTACCCACAAACTCATGAATTTCATCTGTCCATCTCAGTCGTTGTCTTCCAGGTTTTCTTCTAGCCCCTCTTGGGTACCATTCTGTTATTCTCTTAGTCCATCTGTCATCATGTCTTCGAGCTGTGTGTCCTGCCCAAGACCATTTTAGTTTTGATAAGAATGTCCTTTACTTGAGTTTTCTGCCTAATCCATGTGTTTCTCTTCTTATTTAACAGTCTGATTCCCAATATAATTCATTCCATTCTTCGCTGTGTAGTTCTCAGCTTCTCTTCCATTCTTTTGGTGAGTGCCCACATTTCACTTCCATAAGTCATAGTGGGGAGTATACGCTGGTTCATTATTTTACGTTTCAGCCAAATTGGGATATTGCTCCTCAGTATGTAACTATATTTCCTTCTGCATCTAGCATTGGATCCAGTTGTTGTCCTTTATCCTTATAAGATTTAAGGTTTGAATAACAATTCTTCCACTCATTTTAGTATCTGTTGTTGTGTTATTATCAAGTCTCAAAGCAGACATTTGGCTCATGTGTGTAACCATTCATTGTTTTGCTTTCTTTAGCCCTTAATTTTCTTCTAGTGTTCCTCCGACAAGATCTATGTTGAATTTGCGCATTTCTTCTTTTATGCACTTTCTTATGGTCTTGTACTTGTACCATTCTACATATTCTACCTTATTTCTTGTGTTATCCCTCTGCTTCATTTCTTGCCTCTTTTTCATCATGGCAAATGTTTTTTTTTTTTTTTTTTTTGATACTCTGGTTGGTTTTTCTTGTTTTATGGTAGTTGCAAGGGCATAGGCAGTGTCCACAACAGTCTCAATGACTGTCATTATAAGTTGAAATAACTGTGCCAGGGTTTTGCAGCATATGAAATTGATTGACCAGTTCTAGTTCAAGGTCTTTATTCAGATAGTTAGTGTCAATCTTCTTCACTTTAGTTGATTTAACCAATTTCTTTCATTCTTTTCTGCAGTCAATTTTGAATGCTCCTCCCAAAGTTTTTGCATTTTACTCTGATCCAAACCCAAGGCGGGATTCGAACCCGTGACCTTTGGGTTACCAGGCAGGCACTTTACCCACCTGGTTTGCTCTCAGTAACCGATGGTCAGAGCAACCGAGGAGATTATATACCTGTAGTAATTTAACTTTTGATGGAAGCTTTCTTCAAATTTAACCAAAAATTTCAGGTTTATATATTGATCCATAAATTCTTCAGCAAAAATCGGTTTACTTTCACAGTATGAGACACGCAAATTATGACCAACGAAAAAACACAATACTACAGACAGTAGAAGCTTTACTGTTGGCTACAACAGCAATACCTTACTATGGCTTCCTGAATCTTAATTATGCCTCTTAACTGTTTCCTAAAGATTACATTTCGTTAAATTAAGATGTTTTTCCCCCTGCCTCAAGAACTACTTTTGATCAAAAAAGAATTTTGTTCAATCAATCACAAAAAATGCTGAAAAGCATAAAATTCCTTAAAAAAGGATATATTAGAATTACAAGATAAGAATTTAGTACGTCACTTATTTTAAGTAATTATCTCCCTGCATAATATCATCCTATATATTTTTAAAAAACCATAAGTACATACACAGGGTATATATACATATAAAAAATCATAACTTGAATTATTTGCTTCAATGTACATCCAAATCCCGATAATCCTTTTCAAAATAGTTGAAATTGCAACCCCTTAATTATGTTTTTAAAGTATGCAAAATTTAAGTTACAAGGTGCCAATGTATATATATAATACCAAATATACAGTATACCTTTGATTTAATGGAAGCCACAGCAATTAAAGCAATGTAATTAGGGCACAGAAAATTCAAATGATATGGAAATTAGGATGTTTTCAGAGGATATGTTTTTGCAGTGATTTAAAGCATATAACCACCAATTAATACCTACCAGTAATTGTTGTACAGGGTGACACAAAATGATGAACATAACTGAACCAGAAGATGGTATAGTGATACCAGATATGACTTGAGTACTAGTTGTAGCTAATTTTGCAAGAAAGCTAGCTTAAAAAAGAACCAGCCACACGAAAAAAAATTTCAGAACTAGAGGGCCATAAATTCAAATTACAGGGGAAAAGGTTCAAGATCAGATTGCAGGAAGTTTTCTTTTAGCCAGGGATTTGTTGATTACTGAAACAAGCTGCCTCCTCAGGTAGTTGAGGCTGACAGTTTGAAAAAATTCAAAGGTATCAACTGCACGGTTATTACCTGTGTGAGGAGGGAAGCCCACAATTTATTTTTCTTATTCACTCCCCTCCCACCCCAGCAGCAAAAGCCTGTGGCTTCCTTGCACTATATGGCTAATAGTAATACTAATATTCCCATACCCTGCTGATTCTCCCAACCTGGCTCTCGTGACTTCTTCCTATTCACAGATTAAAATGACAATTCAAAGAGACTACAGACATTTAAGCTGGATCTCAGCAAGTTTTAGGTAGCATCACAAAACAGAAGATACAGAGATGCTTCAAACAGTGGGGGAAACACTGTGGTAAGTGTATAAACTTTGGAGGGATGAAGGGGCATCACCAAAAGATAACTAACTTAAGTCTAAGTTAATTTTATTTTGCAAATCCAGAAACTTTCAGCTCACACTTCATATATATATATATATATATATATATATATATATATATATATATACAGCCACTCCCCGACTTATGTAAGGGTTGTGTTCCACGGAAACTCTACATAGGTCAGAATTTCCCCAAATGCTTATGCAGCACTCGCAACTATGAGTGCTAAATTTGATTGAAGCAAAAAAGAAATGTTCGACGAACGTGTAAATAGAATTATTTATTCAATTTTTTATGTCATGAGAAGGAAAAATTACAAAAGTGTACAAAATTACAAAAAGAGAGAGGAGACACACAGGCATAACGTCAGCAAGTTTTACCTTTCAAGCATCGTTGCGTTGCCAGAATTAATTATCCAGTTGATAAGCACGCTGCTGCGGAAGTTGAGGGCTGTGGAGATTTAGGAGTTTTTTCGAACACATCATAAAATTTCTCTGCAGCTGCAGAATCGTCACTAGTGACTTCACCGCAAACCAGTGCGATGCTTGAACCTATAAACCACCCGATGCTCGCCACGAACTTGGCTTGGGATTCACCATACTTATCCTTAATATCTTCATAAATACTTCTTGCTTTTGTTTGAATGGCCATTGAACTCAAGGGGCACTTGCTTCTGAATCGGATTTTCCACCCATATTATTAATAGCTTTTCCATCTTCAAGATAGCACCTGAACACTGTTTTGTGATCACTGTTGTCTTAAATGCATTGATCCTTTACACATGTTCTTTTAAATGTGCACTGTCCCTTAAAATAGTATTCACTGTTGAAGCATCAAGATGGAATTAGTTGAAGCATCTAATTCCGTGCAATAGATGACAAACTTTGTCCTGCTTCGTACTTCTTAATTAATCATCTTCATTTCCAAATCAATTTTGTTTTGTTTCCTAGCACTGCCAGCACTTGCACTTTCTGTTGGTCCCTTTCCCTTCATCATTGTATTAAGTAAACGGAAATTAAGAGAAGATTCTGAAATTTTATTTGTTTTTTATGTGATTGAAGATTTCAGTGAAGGGGAGGGAACTCACTTCACCATAATACCGTAATGTAAAAACCCACAGAATTCCAGTTATTGGTATTATTGCAAATGCAATAAGATTGAGTTTACTACCCGTTTATAACAGATTGCACTAACAGGAAAGTGCAAATTGTTTTTATTGTTTTATGGTAGTGACTGCCAGAAATGTGCTTTAGAAAAATATCACAAAGGCATTCCAAACTGATTTTTATAATGGAACATATGATGAAAGTGTAGGGCAATTTTCTTTATAAAAATGACCTTTTAGAGAGATAAATAGCTTATTTATATAGTGAAAATTTCAACTTCCGAGGTCTTGGAACGAATTAAAAAAAAAAAAAAAAAAAAATGTTATTAGGTTCACATTATATTTTCACAATACCTCCATTTATTCCTACGGGAGGCAAAATACATCTCCATGATTTTTTTAAGTTTGCACCGGCTGGCAAAAACTCACAAAGTCCAATTTCTGTAAATCGAGTATTACGTAAGCCGAGGAGTGCCTGTATATATACATAACAGTGAAAATAAACCATTCTAGTCAGCATCAGTTGCAACCAATGTCATCATCAGTTCTGCACCTTGTAATTATGGGCTCTTATGTTAGTAACAAAATATATGAAAACTGTATCAAAGAACAGAATACATAATTTTCATAACTCTATTTTATTTTGCAAGTCAAAATGATCACAATGTTTCGTTTCTATGTCATGTGTCAATCCAATTCACGGTATTAATAGTCCTCCAATTCTTTTATTTTCTTTATCTACTCCATAAAGGTGAAGACTGCTTGTCTATAAAGTGATTTCATGTTTTAATGCCTGTTATATGACTTATATTATATCAATTTGTATTATATCAATATCAAAGAATGCAATGGCATTAAACATACTTTGTACCTGTTGCAAGCTATAGTATGAATATATAATATTCATACTGTTAGCTGGAATGAATATATATAATGCTAACATTCCATCATTTGCTAACATAGCTAATCACTGAGTGATCATCATAAATCATTTTAGTTATTGTTACAATTCTATTTTATACATAAAAAACAATATTTTACTTAAAATACTAAAACTCATACTAGTACCTCCAAGGTAACATTTCCAAACAGAGCTCCATCTTTTTTAAGTTCAGAAAACAGATGACTAACTTGTTCTCTATCACCCTCCATTTTTTCTAAAGTTTTGGTCATGAGAAATGTCAATATTTCTACCACAAACCTGAAGAAATAAAATATATTAGATACATACATATTATTAGTAGTACTTTTTTAAGAAAGTGAAAGTATATGAGAAATGAAATTTAATGATATGATAAGGACAAATATTCTGTAACCTGCCAGTTGGCACAATTACTGACCCCCCCCCCCAGAACACAGGGTCTTGCAGAGCCCAATTTTCAAATATTCAACATCAGCATTAATAAAGTTTTCTTCTGGTCAATTATATTACTTAGTATGCAACTTATATTTAGGAAGTTCATAAAGCTGCTTCCAATAGATTTTTCCTCTAAATTTTGTTACAAGATCAAATATTCATCTATAAGAGGTATTGTAATAAAATAATGTTAAAAAAAAATAAACCTATGCAGCTCCTTCCAATAGATGAATTTCCTTAAACTTTTGTTAGTTTGCAAACACACTGAAGGAATGTATAATTTTTTCCTCCAAAAAATAATTTGTTGTGAGAAGCATGCATGTTTTTTCTTTTGCATAATAACTAATGGAAATTTCTAAATTATCAATATAGAAATCAAAGAAAATGTACTGGAAGTTTCAGCTGTGGACAGAGTAGATGAGCACAAAATTACTAAAATTCACTGGAGTGTTAAAGACCACATGTGACCAGGATCAATATCCATTAATAATAACTGCTAGTGTATAATTATCCCTGGATTTCTTTTTTCTTGATGCAAAATCTTATGCTTAGAATGATTAAACTTCAACTGCCATCTTGCAATCCAGATATGTAACCAAGATAAATTATTTCAAGCAGCAACACAGACTTAATTATTCACCATCAAATTGACAGATTTCCCGATATACACTTTCACTAAACAGTTAGGAAAGTCCTAAATAAGAGAGACCCCACACTTAACTCTGGGGAACTCTTTTTACTAAACTAACAATTCTGAAGAATACCCATTGATTACCATCTTCTGTGTCCTTTCACTGAAATCCACAATTTCACCAAGCCTCAAATGCACTTAAGGATCTTCCCAGCAATCCTAGCACATACAATAGCCCCCCTCATGGGGGAATCAAAAGTAGAGTAGACTTAACTCATAGGTATACAATATTGAAATTCTCTCCAACGTCTAATCAAAATAAGTACTTAACTGAATTTACAAGGCAAGGCCTTCTCTTCACAAAAATGAAGCTAATTAAGAATTTAGTCTAGGATTTCATTCTTAATAAAAATGAAATTGTAGACTGTATACTTAATCACTGAGCTTACACATCACAAAAGTTAAGTCATTGGTTATCTAGAGATCATTATAGTTACTTACCTCTAATCCAAAGGAACCACCCCCACAGATCTGATCCAAAGGAATTGTCGCCAAGTCTAGCAACAATCTTGGTAGAAATCCTAATGGTAATGGTGCACTCCATCCAACCTAAACGCCTTATTATCTTTCAATTCTGAAATGTACCTTCTCAGATATCATTATATTACTAATCCTACTGTAGCCTGACTCTGTATAGTTCAAATGTGCTTTCAATTGTAAAAATTAATGCAAAATACCCATCCAGCTTCTCTGTAATTCTGGCTGGACTGACTATAATTTCCGATTTCATTTCAGATATGGAAGGGATCTATATGATTTGCTGTCTTTTTATTATTATTATTTTTTTTTTTTTTACTCACATAAGCAAAACTCTGTCTCAATCTTAGCTCTTTTCACCAATAATTTCTCATGCCCAGCTTTTGCTTTTCATGCCTTACCTGTAGTATCATTTTTCTAATAATTCTCATATGTGGCAATGTCATGATAATCTGGAATCTCTCATCCATTTTGGCACTCTTTTTATATGCTTTATCACTGAAACAAATACAATCATTGCTTCAGGATAATTTGTTTAAATGTTCCCTAGAGAGCATTCTTATATAGCATATGAAATTGCCACTTCAGTCAATATAAGACCCTCAACCCCTGTGCTCCATCCTCTTAAACTTGAAAGGCTCTCCTTTGACTTTAATTTCCTTGGATTCTACTCAATTTATAATACTGTGGATGAAGCTGCTAGTGGTTCCTGTATCATCATATCTTTGATAACACTTGAATTCTTAGCAAGAAACAAGTCAGGGATATTTGGACCCTTTGTACTGTAATGTGCACTTTGATGACTATTACTTATTTTGACAAAATAAGTAAACAATCACCAGATCAGTTTGGTAAAAAATTCCAATCAATAAGGGAAATGTTAGTCACTCATGATGCTCTTTCTTGCCTATTCAAGTTGCATAAAGAGATTTTTATATTCTCCACAATCATTAAGCCCATTGCACATCCCTATTACCAACTTTATATTATCTCCAGAAAATTGAAATGCTGATTTTACATTCAACTGGGCATGACCAGACTTTTTACAAAAATCTGACTGCTTTCAATCGGCTTTTCATAAGAAGCATCAACTCCCACCACTACTACTATAATGAAATTTCTTGTCACCAATTTCAGGATGACACCATTTTTCAGTTATCCCTACAACATAATCGTGGAAGCTACTAGATGTTTCATACCTATAAAGAAATACTGTTCAAGGTTTAAGCCTAAATGGTTGTCAAATGAACTAATGAGACTGAAACTAATGAAACTGGCAGTGAAGAAAAATGCATGGAATGCATATAAATTATCAGGTGACACAGAAGCTTATGGCAGATATAAGCTAGTCTGTAATCAACTCACAAAGGAGATAAGGCAAGCGAAGGCAGATTACAAGAAATCTTTGGCAAATGATGCTAAGAAAAACAGCAAGGATTTCTTTACTTATATAGACTATCTTGAAGTAGACCCGGTACTGTTTTACCAATTTGGTCAACAATACAATAAAACGTTAACCACGTATCGAAAAAACAACTACATTACTATGGTTCAGTTTAAAGGAATTGAAGGCCAGAACATACAATATTCCTGCACTTTTCAGTCAGGTAAAATTACACAAGACTGGATTTCCTATTCGACCTATTGTTTCCTACAGGAACTCGGCATTTTCAACCTTAGCCACACATGTATATAACATTGTGAAACCCTTTAGACAGGTAATACAATTTGGGATTAAGAACTACAATACATTATTTAATAATCTTAAAGACTGTAGACTCGGTGACAATGACAATTTATTCTCACTAAATGTTACCTCGTTATATACGAATGTAAATGTTGAATACACATTAGATATTATTTGGGATATGTTAAATAAAAACTCTACACCGATTAATTATACGAAGCTACCTATTAAGAAAATTTTTCACTTAATTAAACTGTTAGTTGAGGCCAACTACATCACCTTTCGAGACAAGGTGTACAAACAAATTTTTGGATTACCAATGGGTTTGAGCCTGAGTGGCTTAATGTCAGAGATCTATCTCTTAACGATTGAGCATATACATTTGACACCTTTTCGACCCCATATCACTATGGGAGGTATTTAGACGATGTTATAGTTATTACTGATAGTAGTACTATCCAAGACATTTTACATTCATTTAATAATATTCATTCTAGACTCAAATTTACATTGGAAAGGGAGGATACAGATAAAAGTCATTAAACTTTTTAAATTTCACGCGTACCTGGGACTCGAATAAAATACAATTTAGCATCTATCGACAACCTACAAACACTGGTATGCTTCTACATTATAATAGCTGTCACCCATTCACCTACAAAAGATTGATTATCTTTAATCAATTTCTAAATGCCTATAAATATTCAACAACGGAATCTGCTTTGGACTCAGAAATACAAATATTAACTAGCAGGTTCTTAAACAGGGGTTATTCCATTGCCACAATAAACCGAATTAGGGTACAGACTAAGGATAGGATACAAAATACTACACCAATCAACAATAGTAATATCAAAAAATACTTTATTTCTGTCCCATATGTTGAACAGTGGCACAAACAGCTTAAAAGATTCTTTAAAGATAGCGAATTTAAAATTGTAGCCAGGCCAAAACGGAAGTTACAAACTATACTAAACAATCGCTCGGTTCTTTCGGCGTTCGCAACACAAATTAATAATCTGGTATACAACATTTCTTGCGGTGATTGCGACTCGTCTTACCAAGGTTCGACGTGATTTTCTCTTAATATTCGTGTAAATCAACATGAAGCCTCAGTTCGTGCTTCTCGTTCAGCAGCGTCAGAATTAGCCTTTCATACCATTAACGAAAAACATACTTTATTTTACGAGGCCAAAATACTTAATGTTCAACATAATTATATGCGACTATTAATTGCAGACACTGTAGAAATTAAATTACACAAGAATTCGGTTAATGTTCGGCGGCCATATTTCATCTCCGATGCGCGAACCTTTACGCGCATGCGCGAAGACAAATAATGACTATTTGAGTTCCAGGTTTAACCCGATTTGGTAATTTTCATTCCTGTGATCATGACATACGGTTGAAAAACGTTATCAGCTTCAGGAAGGAAAATCGTTTTATATATTTTTGCTAGATTCTCTTAATTGCATTAATTTGATTTTTAATTGTTTTAAATTGATTATTTAATTATTTATATTTTACTCTAATGTACCGGTAAGTTATCGATTTTTTTGTTTTTTCTGTTTTAATTTCTGGAGGGTATTATACGGAAGTGTTCTACGTACTATATCGAGGTAAACTCCTCTTATTATTTTACAATTATTGAGCATTACAGCTCTGATTCATACTATATAAACTCTAAAAGAAAAGGGATAAATCAGATTGGTCCACTTGATATCGATGGTTCGACTGTTGATGATCCTGCTCAGATAGCAAACAAACTGAATGAGTATTTTGCATCTACATTCACATGAGGAGTTATTAAGGAAAGCAAATGACAGAAGGTTATCAAATTGTGATAGGGTGCTTAATGATTTTGTATTAACTGAGAGCCAAGTGGAGGAGAAACTGTTGAAGTTAAACATAAGAAAGGCACCTAGGATGGATGGGATCTATCCAGTTATATTTAAGGAGAGGGCAAAGGAATTAAGCAAACCCTTAGCCATAATTATGAGAGCATCCTTGGACTCAGGGGAGGTCCCTGTGGACTGGAGATGTGCAAATGTATCCCCAATTCACAAAAGGCGATCTCGAAGGGAGACAATTACAGACCAGTTAGTTTAACTTCTGTTCTGGATAAAAATAATGGAGTCACTGGTTAAATATGCATTGCAGGAATCATCTAGACAAGACTGAAGCAATAATTCAGACACAGAATGGGTTTGTTAAGGGAAAGTTTTGTCTGACAAATTTGATCGGATACTATGATGTGGTTACAAAGGAACTGGATGCAAAAAATAATTTTGATATCATATACTTGGATTTCAAGAAAGCTTTTGACACTGCTGCACATGGAAGACTACTGTACAGGTGCCTCCGTAGCCAGGTGGGCAGGAGCAGCAGTGCATAGCATGTGCTTCTTGATTAGACCGGTCAAGCCCGTGACCACCAAATACAGAGGATGCAAAAAGGTCAGGAAATGACCATCACATATACCCGGAACAATATGACCTTAGTTGCTAATGCTCCTAAAAACCAAATAACAAACAAACAAACTGCTGTACAAATTGGAGCAGAATGGTATTAAGGGTAAGTTGCGACAATGGATAAAAGGGTGGTTGAGTGGGAGAAATGGGAGCTGCTCTTCGTGGACAAATGTTATTAGTGGGATTCCACGGGGATTGGTGTTGTGCCCACCGTTGTTTTGTATATTTATCAATGATATTGATGAAGGTATATCAAGCTTAGTGTTGATGTATGCAGATGATACAAAAGTTGGCAGGGTTGTTAATGACAGTAATGCCAGTGTGCTACTGCAACAGGATCTAGAAAATTTGGGTGGATGGGTTGAGAAGTGGCAACTGAAGTTGTACATTAACAAATGCAAAGTACTGCATATGGGTACAAGTAACCATAGAGGAACATACCAACTGTGTGGTACTACACTTAGGGTTGTAGAAAATGAAAAAGACCTGGGAGTTACTGTGCAATCAGATATGAAGTTTTCTGAGCAATGCAGACAGGCTGCAAGAGCAGGTAATGGGGTTTTTCAATGATATACAGGAATTTTGCTAGCAGGGAAAAGGCAGTGTTATCCCTTTGTATAAGGCAATGGTCAGGCCAAGCCTTGAGTACTGCGTACAGGTCTGGAGGCCCCATTTTAGGAAGGATGTAGATTTGCTTGAGTGTGTACAGAGAAGGGCAACAAGACTGGCAAGGGGAATGAAGGGATCCTCTTACTAAGAGAGGTTTAAGTTCTGCAAATTGCAGCAGCTGGAAACTAGGCACCTGCAAGGCGATCTGATTGAGCTGTATAAGGCCTTGAATGGGTTGAGCATGCTGAACTCTGATGGGACTCTTCCACTTGCTGAGATTATGAACCTAAGGAGGCATAAATTGAGGAAAGACAGTTGTAGAACAGACGTGTTAATCGCTGGAACAAACTTCCATCTGTTGTTGTGGAAGTTGATAGCTTAAATAAATTCAAGGAGGAAGTGGTCAAACAATTAGAGGGAATGGCTGTGTGAATTTTTTTTTTTTTTTTGGCTGATGCTGCATAAGCTCATATGCTTGGTTTCTTGCATCGCATGCCTCCATTACTATTACTACTACAGTGGATTCCGGTTATTTGGGCCCCTGGTTAATAGGGGCAAATTTTAAAGAACAACACCCAATCGAGAAAGAAAATAGCCAGGGTTTACTTCGCTTAATTGGGACAACATGCCGTTTAATCGGGGCAGGAGACCACAGCACTGGAGATTACCCTGCAATTGTCTCTGACCATGCCACGTGGTTCAGTCAGATTTCTGGAGGTCACAGCCATAAAACAATAAAAACAATTAGCAGTCACCAGATTATTGGGCTTTCCTGTTAGTGCAATCTATCATGAACGGATAGTAAACTTGATCTTACTGAATTTGCAATAATACCAACAGCTGGAATTGTGTTATTATGGAGAAATGTGTTTACACTTCCATGAAATCTTCAATCATATAAAAAAATTAATTTTCAGAATCTTCTCTTCATTCCTATTTTTAAAGCTTTGTAACCTGTGCTCCATTCTCGCTTGTGCATATCACATTACGTGCGTGTGTGCCGTGTTCTTTATTATCGATTGCTTATCTTTGTTCTGTTTTAAATTTTAATCCCCACCCACAAATGTTAGTGAAAAGAAATGTCAACTAGTTAGTATATACATATTACAGCATATATTAATTATTCCGATTATCGTGTATATTCTTCCGATTTTCACGTATCATTTAATTGGTAAGGTAATAAAGGGTAAATTTGTGCTTAATGTATCTTTACTTTTATAGCCTGTGGATAACATTCCTCCTATTTTTTACTAATTAGAATTGCTGTTTAATAGAATTAAAATTCATTTCGCAAACGTGATAACAATGACCGGCGCTTACTACACATCGTATAGTGAATGGTACTTTACTGTGGTGACTCCATCGTAAAGCAATTTAATTGTACATAAGGTATGTTCATGTTAGACGGCACCTGGGATTTCTCCCATCTCTGTGATTTGATTGTACAGTGACGCAGTTGTAAAACGGGAGTCCATTGTATTTTTAACTATTTACGTGAAAGTTCGGATAATTGGGGCAGCCGCTTAATCTGGCCAAGATGCACAAGTCCCAATGTATCCCAAATAA
This sequence comes from Mastigoproctus giganteus, assembly GCF_048544385.1. Classification (NCBI taxonomy): domain Eukaryota; kingdom Metazoa; phylum Arthropoda; class Arachnida; order Uropygi; family Thelyphonidae; genus Mastigoproctus; species Mastigoproctus giganteus. The sequence goes on from NC_143588.1 coordinate 81,992,482, forward strand.
CCAAAATCGGTTGTATTACTATTACTATATAAGGTGTAGACAAAGACCTAACCAGCAGTTCAAATTCATTTAAAAGTAAGCAATACTCCCAGCACTATTCTATAAATAGGTCACTCCTTTTGCTTTTTACTTCCTTTACATTTATATACAAATTTGTATATCCATTATAACACTCATGTAAGTTTTAGTTGTCGATGTGTCACTTCTCATGCAAGTGTTATATTGAGTTTTTCTTACAAATGCTCACAAGAAGGATCAAGCATAACCTTGATACACATCTCAAATAAGATTTCCAATGAATCCCCCCCCTCAAAATTAGCAGTTTTAGTGAACCTTTAGCATCTCTCTTATTACTTCAGCATAGACTTTCATCTCCTCTGTTCAAATAGACACTTTATAAAATCAATTCATTCTACCAATTAGGGCAGGCCATTGTAAGACCCCCCCCCCAACATGTCCATAAACCTTGTAAAGTATGAGTATGGAAAGAACTATGTCACCAAAAGATCCCTCCTACTGTGTCAGGCAGAATTGCAGACACAAGAACATTTTTTTTTTTTTTTTTTTACACAACTCATGACATTTTTGCAGCATGTTCTTATATATCCCAGATGAAATTATGAATTCATTTATACTTTAATAGTATGCAATTATATAATTACACTCAATTACTTTAATTGCTTAAGAAGCAACAGTTCGTTTCTAATATCCTTGACACTCAGGCATTCAATCTCTGCACCAAGCAGGCATACTATTATTTTATTCCATCTTTTCTCCTTAACCCCCACATTAAAATTTTTCGTTTCCTTTAAAAACGAATCACCCAATAAAAAACTTCACTTTGAACTAGAGCATTTGGCACTTAACGGTCCAGTCTTATGGTTGGGTCAAGTGGGAGTTTATCTGACATATTACTGGACACATTACTGCCAAGCCCTCAGTTTTAACACTTTCTAAGGCATCTACTCACTGATTCAGTAACTCAGTTTCATCCATTAATACAGCAAACTTCAAAATTGAGAATTAATATATTAACTTTTTTGCTTAATTTCTTTAATACATTGTAAATTTACAATAATTTTGAAAATTTAATTGTCAATACTTGTAAACTAATTTTGTAGTTACATTCTTTTCAGTAGCTTATAAGGTTTAATTTTTTAAGTTCAACAGTAAATAAATATTTATTATATCAGCATAATTACTGTAATATTTTATAAAATAATTTCTTTTATTTCCTAAGTTTAAGTAGTAGTAGTAGTGGCATGTGATGCAAGAAAGCAAATGTATGAGCTTATGCAGCATCAGCAAAAAAAAAAAAAAAAAAAAATCACACCATTCCCTCCAAATGCCTGTCCAGTTCCTCCTTAAATTTATTCAACCTATCAACTTCCACAACGACAGATGGAAGTTTGTTCCAGAAATTAACCACCCGCTGGCTAAAGGCAAATTTCCGCACATCTATTCTACATCTGTCTTTTCTTAATTTGAATTTATGCCCCCTTAGGTTCGTAATTTGAACAAGAGGAAGGATCCCATCAGAATTCAGCATGCTCAACCAATCCAAGGCTTTATATACCTCAATCAGATCACCGCGCAGGTGCCTAGTCTCCAGCCACTCCAATTTGAGGAACTTAAGCCTCTCTCCGTAAGAGGATCCCTTCATTCCCCCTTACCAATCTTGTTGCCCTTCTCTGTACACGCTCAAGTAAATTTACATCCTTCCTAAAATGAGGCCTCCAGACCTGTACACAGTACTCAAGGCATGGCCTGACCATTGCCTTATACAGAGGGCTAATCACCTCCTTTTCCCTGCTAGCAAAATTCCTATATATCATTGACAAAACCCCATGACCTGCCCTGGCAGCCTGTCTACATTGCTCAGAGAACTTCATATCTGACTGCACAATTACTCCCAGGTCTTTTTCATTTTCTACCACCTTAAGTGTAGTACCACACAGTTGGTACGTTTCTCTGGTGTTACTTCTACCCATATGCAGTACTTTGCATTTGTCAAGGTTAAACTTCAGTTGCCACTTCTTAGCTCATCTGCCCAAATTATCTAGATCCTGTTGCAGTAGCACACTGCCATTACTGTCATTAACAACCCTGCCAACCTTTGTATCATCTGCAAACTTCGACATTAAGCCTGATATACCTTCATCAATATCATTGATAGATATACAAAACAACAGTGGACCTAACACTGAACCCTGTGGGACTCCACTAATAACATTAGTCCAAGAAGAGCAGCACCCATTGATTACCACCATCTGTCTTCTCCCACTTAACCATCCTTTTATCCATTGTAGCAACTTACCCTTAATACCATTCTGCTCCAATCTGTACAATAGTCTTTCATGCGCAACAGTGTCAAAAGCTTTCCTGAAATCCAAATATATGATATCAAAATTATTTTTTGCATCCAGTTCCTTTGTAACCACATCATAATATCCTACCAAATCTGTCAGACAAGACTTTCCCTTAACAAACCCATGCTGTGTCTGAATTATTGCTGCAGTCTTGTCTAGATGATCCTGCAATGCATCTTTAACCAGCGACTCCATTATTTTACCCGGAACAGAAGTTAAACTAACTGGTCTGTAGTTACTCGAATTTAATTGTGAACTTTATAATAGTTCCTACAATGCTCTCTGAAAGTATTTGCAATTCAAACAAGAATGACCATCATCAGCCATTTTCAATCCACTGCAGGATGAAGGCCTCTCCAGCAACTTTCCAGTTCCTTCTATTTTGCAATGGCCATCCATTTACTACACACGAACTAGCGAATTTTATCTATCCATCTCCGTTGCCGTCTTCCAGGTTTTTCTTCTAGCTCCTCTTGCGAACAACTTGTAGATGTGGGATAACAAGCTAATTGATCTATAATTCTGTTATTTTCTTAGTCCACCTGTCATCATGTCTTCGGAATACGAGTCCTGCCCAAGGCCATTTTAGTTCTTCAGTTTTTATAAGAATGTCCTTTACTTGAGTTTGCTGCCTAATACATATGTTTCTCTTCTTATCTAACAGTGATTCCTAATATAATTCGTTCCATTCTTCGCTGTTTAGTTATCACTTCCATAAGTCATGGTGGGGAGTATACATTATTTTACATTTCAGACAAATTGGGATATAGCTCCTCAGTATGTCACCATATTTCTTGAATGCTATTCATTAAAAATTTATTCTTCTCTTGACTCCCAGCAATTTATCATTATTACAGCTAATGACTTGTTCCAGATAAGTATATGAACCCACCTTTTCAATTACTGCTCCTTTAATGATTATATCCTTTTCTGTGGCATACCTGTTCATCATTACTTTTGTTTTAGCCATATTCATCTTTAGTCCAAAATCCTTACTAACTCCGCATAACTGACTAAGATTTTCCCTAATTCTTTGGGATCATGGCTTATGATCACAATATCATCTGAAAATCGTTGACAATGGAACTCTCCATTCACACTGACTCCTTGCTGCGACCAGTCTAATCTTCTGAAAGCTTCCTCAAGGGCAGCAGTAAACAACTTCGGAGATATTGTGTCTCCTTGTCAAACTCCTTTCTCAATTTTAAATTTGCTATTGTCTTTGTTTACTCTAGTCTAATAAAGGAGGTAGCGTTCTCATATATTTTCTTCAAAATCATAATATATAGGGTATATATGCCTTGTCTTCCCAGTGCCCAAAACATTGCCTTATGCTGTATAGAGTCAAATGCCTTTTCATAATCCATAAATGCCAGGCATAATGGTGTTTTGTATTCATTTGATTTCTCTATTAGCTGTGATATTACGTGAAGGTGATCCCATAGTTGAGAATCCTATCCTAAAGCCAGCTTGCTCTTTCAGTTGATTCTCATCAAGTATTCTTTCTAATCTGTTAGTAATGACCCTTGCGAACAACTTGTAGATGTGGGATAACAAGCTAATTGATTGATGTATAATTTCCAAGTTCTGATTTATCTCCTTTCTTATGCAGCAAAATTATGATTGCATTGTTCCACTCTTTAGGCGTCACACCTTTTCTAATTCATTTTGTGAAGTCTTGCCAGTTTTTGTTTCGATATCATTTGTCTTTCTGTATTACTGCTCATAGCTACTAATTTAAGTCCTTTGTTTTCCCTTAATGCTTGTTCTGCTTTTCTTGTGTTAAATCTTCTATGTTCTCTCCAAGTCTCTTTCTAATGGTTTTGCATAACTCCGTATACTCAATTTCATCCTGCTCTTCATTTGTCGTCTTCGGTTCATCACGACAAGTATTTCTTGACTAATTTTTTCTTCTTTGGATTTCTTTTTACTTATAGGTTTCTTGGGCTTTATCACTTTCAGAAAGTTGTAGTATTCTTCGTCGATATCTTGGTCCTGAACAGTCTGCAGAAGCTCAAACTTGTTCTTAAGCTTTTTGGCTATTTTAAAAAATCAAATGCATTCTCAAGGGGATTTGCCACTAGTGAGAATATTCAAAAGAATGTGACAAAGATTTGAAGGCAATTCTTAAAGGAAGTTCCAAAATATTTTTGAGCAATAGCACCATCAATTGAATACATGTACAGCCTTCCAAGGTGACAACATTGATTTATATGTTATAAGTTTAGACAATCTTCGATTAAAAAAAAAAAAGAAAAAAAAAAAAAAGAAAAAAAAAAAGGATAATTAATTTATAGCCAGAAATTACTAATTTCTCTTGAGGTCAGGTTTATTCCATTTGGTCAAATACAAGTGCATAAAAATTGTACTGCTAAGGTTTACAAAAACAACAATCTAAAAGTAACAACCGTTTAGCTTTTGTTTACACTTGCTCAGCAAATACATTATTTAACAACCAGAAATTGAGTTTTCTATTGCTAATTACACTAGCCATTTTGAAAAATATTCACTAATGTTTTCTCAGGAAACTGTTTCTGAATAATTTTCTAGTAATGCTGATTCAAAAATAACTTCTGTTTGTTTCTATCACATTAGCTTCCTTCAAAAATCATGAAAAGAAAATTAGACTTTTAACAAATTTTTTATTAATTTCGGTGCACAAATTTAAGAATTTGTGCACCCAAAATAATAACAAATTGCTACTTTTACCAGCTTTTTATATTTAAATACATGTTGAAAACACTATTAAAAAGGGCGGTGTGGTAAAGTCACCTAAACACTCACTTCTCATTTTAAAATCTAATCTACCATCATTGGTCAAATTTTGTTTCTTTTATTTTCTTGCAGATCCTTCTACTTTACAGTTCCTCTTCAGCACCCAGCAACAGTCAGCCTTCACATTGACATTCCACCTCCTCAGCTACCTCATCTTTATATCTTTAATTTCCTGGTTAAACCTCTCACCTTGTTCTTCACTAACACGTCCCACATTTTCTGGGAAGTAGTCAATGTGGGCGTCTAAAAGGAGGATAGGTTTGGGGTCTACTAGTGGTTTATGAACTGTTCTTTGATCAAGACAACAAACTGGTCCTATTTAGCCATACCTTGACATCTCAGTGCATACTCCTTGCCAGACTCTCCCACTCACACAAAGAGGAAGGCATTTTTGTGTAGCAAGATTGCTGTCCAAGTAACATGCCTATCACTTTAAAGTCAGCACAGAGCAACCAATCATGTTTTTTTTATTTAATATTTATCAACAACTTCAAGTTCTCATATGTTTATTTCAACCACACAGTGAGCTACTGGAATTAACCCATATTTATTTCCATTGTGGAGCAACATACGTTTGAGACTTCTCTTTGATGAATCAATAAAAAGTTTTCACTGTGTAGGATTGTAACTAATTCCTAAATATAATGTCTTCAAGCATGTAGACTTCAGTTTCATCTTCAGAAGCTTCACTTTCAGCACTCTCTGCTGCTATATTTTCCAATGTAAGTGGAGGGCATGGAATTGGTAGCTAATCTCCATGCAGGAATGGTCTAATGCAGTGTTTCTCAATCTTTTTACTCTCGTGGCACATTTTCCAAAGAAGAAAAATTTCGCGGCACACCTACATAGTCATAGAAGAAGAAATTTCTAAATTAAATATATAGAACGAAAAATAATATTAACAATTTTTTTATTTATACTTATATTATATCTGTGTTATCCAAACAATTCTTACAACCAAAATAAAATTTTCGGACAATGATGTTAAAATAAAAACGACGCTAGTTTTTTTTTAAGATTTCGTGGCACACTTGGAAAATTTTGCGGCACACCCTTTGAGAAACACTGGTCTAATGGCAGATGAAAGACACAAATGCCCTTCTCACTCTTTGCATTGCATCCCTGTACATTAACTAAGTAAAAGTAACAGTCATCACAGTGGTTTGTAGGCAACCACCAAATCACAGGAATTGCAAATGGCACAGCTTTCTTTTTACTATTTTTCCACAACCTCAATGCTTCACACCATGGGTTAGGAAAATTTTATGCGGAGCCCACTGTTTACTTTGGTCACTGTGTTTCTTTCACTACAAAATAAGCACAATACAGATTTTTTTTTTTTTTTTTTTCAAATTCTGTAATATCTTTGTGGTAGGACTACATAACTTCTACAAATATAACAAAATAAGTTTGGATTGTTTAAACACTTGCGTAAAGACATTTCAGCACAAGTTTGACATGATAACCTCAAAAATAAACTGAAAAATACACTGATAAACACTGGTGCATGGAACTCTCAAAGTCAAGAAACAAACGAGCGAGGCAGTATTGCCAATACAGAAAAGATTTAGTTAACAAATTACCAGCATTTACTCCTAACTTCATACATTCAATAATACAACTCATACGACATCAACTTAAATGATTTATGAAAAAAATAGTATGTGAATAACATTTCCGAAATCAGTGTAAAAAACCGAGTTAAAAGCAGCTATTAGTTTACAATCATCAAAACCACGCAGAGTGGTTTTATCAGAGCTGTTAATCTCATATGGGGCAGAAAGACAGATAATTTAAAATATTCTAATTTTAAATAATATATATAAACATTCTCTACTCATCACTAATGACAATCCAATAACCTTTAACAAGCTTCCTTGTGTCAAAAATCAATTAAAATGGCAAAGAGGGGAACATTCTTCAATTCCAGAACAGCTCTATTGTTTGTGGCAAACAAACAAAACCAACCCTATGCTATATATCAACACATGGAACAATACTGGAGAGTTAAGCAACAAATTTTACAGTTGGATAAGAAACCAACCGGGGTTTTGTTGAACTGACTGGAGAGGTCTGGATTCAAGTCTTCAAATCCCACTGAAGACTTGAATCCAGAGCTATCCAAATGTGTGACAAGAGGCAGCATACTGGTTTGAAATTATTCTAAGGGCTGGCTTGCATAGTATAGCATTCTTGACATTCAGTTTTAAGCCTTTCAGTTGTAATGGGGGAGGGGGAACCTTTATAAGCAGAGAGAACTACAAGTGGTTTGCTTTTTGATGTGAAAAATGGTGGTACTTACTACATTTTCGGACTGAAGCAAAACCAATTGGTAATCAAATTTTCTTACGGAAATGACTTCACTTCCTACTCAGTCACTAACATTGATTCAGTACAGTAAGTAGCGGCCGTGAGAATAAAACGTTACATCTGTCATACTAAGAGACGGAAATTATGCCAATGGCACTAACTCAGTTACTAACATTGATTTGGTAGAGTAAGCAGCAGGTAGTAATATTATGCAAGAATAAAATGTTCAAAGCCACCAAAGAAGCCTCTCCTGTCGAGAAAAGAACAAGTTCAGAAACAAAAAGAAGGAAAAAAAAATACAGAATTTAATAAAATCTGCTTCTCAAGATTTTGATCAACATCAGCCTTCTACATTGATTTCTCATCAAGAAGCTGGACCATCAACATCATGGAATTATATTCAAGAACTTCTTGAAGATTTTGATCCAGAAGATTTGAGTTCAAATGAATTACTTGGGGATTTTCAATTGATTCCTGAACCTGCTAAACAGAATATACTGCAACAACTAGCTTCGATTGCATCATACAAAAAGAAACAAAATCAAATTTCTGATCAATCGTCTGCTGTAGACCCTCCATAGGTTTCAAAAGTAGTCGAGCACGAAATCATTTACAAGAACATTGAACGTGCCCATAACTCCTATAAAGAAAAGAACTTGAACAACAATTTCTGAAAAACACATTTGGAACTGTTTGTCATATATCTGTGATTGATTATGGTATGAAAATTATGTAAAATTGTGCAGTCCAAGAAGTTACATGTTACTTCTCTTAGAATTACCAACTGCAGATGTAACAACTATGAAGGCTTGTAATACTTGTTGAGCATCTCTCAAAAATGATTCCATTCCAACATTTTCGAAGAGCAAAGGTTTCGTTTATCCTGATATTCCACCTCATCTGCCTCAACTAGATTTAGTGGCCGAGCAGCTAATTTCTCCTTGTATACCATTCATGCAAATTAGAAGACTAAGGTGATGGCTTCGGCCAATATGGAATTTTGGGCCAAATTACAAAAATGTTCCTGTAAATGTTAATTCAATGGTCAATCATTTGTCTCGGAGCATAGATGATAATTATTGTGTTAATGTACATATATGAAACGTAAGAAAATTCACAAATCGAGTTATTTAATGGGTTTGGGTTCAAGTATCTACTTATGACTCGTTTGTCTGTATGATATCAAGATCGACGAAAAAATTCTTTAATGAAAACATGGAACACAATAATGCTCCTACACGTGATGAAATGAGCAATGCTATAGCTACTGAAGAAAGTTTAGTCATTCAACAACAAACTTTTTTGTGGAGCAATGACAAATATTTACGAATAGCTCCTGGAAAATGAAATGTTCCACAAAGTTGACTTTTTGATGAACATGCCGAAGAACTGTCCTTTCCTAGCATTTACCTTGGTCAGTATCAACAAAACTTCATCAGATCGGCATGGAGTGACGCCTTATCTTCTTTATATGACGATGAAAATAATGAGACTAAGAACTCGAGATTCGTTTAACAGTTGCTTTTAAATAAGTCAGAAAAGACATAAGGTCACTAAAGAACAAATCCAATCTCGAGAATAATATGTCGATAAATGCATTGAAAACAATTTAGAGTTTTTGAAATTGATTCCCAATTCAACTTATTTACTGGATACAACGTAAAAGAAATCTGTTTGTAATGATTAGACATTTGGGTAAACCTAAGTTCTTAACACTGAGTGCAAATGAAAATCGGTTGGCCTAAATTGATAAAAATTTTATACCAATTAAAACACAACAGTTTGGATATCCTTGACTAGCAAGCAGAAGCTCTTCATTTTATGGAAAATGCGACATTGGTTATTGAAGATGCTGTAACATGTGTGTGATTCATTTTAACAAATGGTGGATTGTATTTTAACTTTACTTGAGTCTAAGCATTTTAGTCCATTTCAACAATATTACGTTAAAAACTATTTTAAATGGATCAAATTTCAACATCGTGGCAGCCCGCATGGTCACATTCTTCTGTAGCTTAATAATGCTCCTAAAGAACCTATGGGAAACAGTATGAACACAATGATAGCTGTGATAAATCAGCTTTTGTCTGTTTCTACTGCAAAAGCCTCTGGTAATATCAAACTCCAATCTCTACTCTTTACAATCTCAAGTGTACATATCATATTTTAGCCATCATAAACCCAATGTAAGTAAATTACCTACCGAACACGTATTGAAATATCAAAAAAAAAAAAAAATAAATGCTTTAAAATGTAAAAATTTTCGGATTCTTTTCATTCCCAAAACCATATATCCCAGTCCAAATCAAGGATGTTTTGACATAAAATAAAACATCTTTCGTGCGTACCAGGTACACACAATGCTTAAGTTTTTCTTCTATTTAAAAAGAATACTATGAATTTTATTCATAGCTTCTTCAAGCAATGTTTACTCATTAAAATTCACACACCAGTTGGAGCCTCTCAACTTACTCAATGAAAAAATCATCAAGCGCTGCACTGACGAAACCTCTTACTGATGAAATGGCAAAACCATCAAGAGAGTGGTAACACATCGTAAATAAAAACAGCAACTGTTCACATGAAAGGTGATGTGCTATCTCTAATGCAACACTGAAGCAGCTCATAGTACTAACCTCAAAATGAGAAATTCCATTTTTTCATAAAGCTCCCTTTGTGAAAGAAATGCTACTATTAATTATAAAATTTTAAAATACAAGAAGTTTTAAATGTCTAAACCAAAATGCGCTGTTTCGTCTATCCCTACAAACAATAACCTATAACAAACAAGCACAATCCGAAGAGTCACCTGAAAGAAATGTAAAAGTGAGTGATAGTAGTAGTAATATACACCAAGTTTCCATTTATGGAATATTTACATAGCACAACTTACTTTTTGGGAATTTTTAATTCCTTGAATGTCTTCACTGCATTCATTTGGTTTTGATTGTTCAAGAAATCATTTAAAAACTCCTCCTGCAAGAGAGGAAAGGGAAAAAAAATTATATTTGTGTGTGTGTGTGTGTGTGTGTGTGTGTATTTTTTGTGGTTTCAATATAAGTAATTTTCAAGAAACTACTTGCCCATCTTGCAATTGGATGCATAGATAGAGCTAGTAAGTATATATATTTTTATGTACATATTGTGTAATATAGTTGAGTCATTGTCTGGCTGTTTAGTTAATGGGAGGTGAAATCAGGAAGGCAATTAAGATAGAAATAGCCACTCCTGCCCTCAAATTACACTAATAGCTTATAGAGTGTGGAAAAATTTTAGTTGCAGAAAATTAAACAATATATGATTGAAGAATATAAAGTTGGTGCTCAGGTTATCCGGGAGCATAATTTCCCGTCCATGTTAGTAATGGCCCTGGACATGGTAGATATATGCATTCTGAAATGGTTGTCTTTCAAATGCATATATCTACATGTCCAGGGCCGTTACAACATGGAGGGAAAATTGCGCTCCCGGCTAACCTGAGTGCCAACTTTATATTCTTCAATCATATACTGTTTACTATACATATTTTGTCTCATATACTGCTTGCTACAACTAAAATTTTTCTACACTCTAAGATATTATTGTAATATAAGGGCAGGCGTGGCTATTTCTATCCTAATTACTTTCCTAATTTTGCCTCCCATTAGCTAAACAGCCAGACAATGACTTTTAGCTATATCACATAATATGTACATTAAAAAAAAATAATAATAAAAATAAATAAATATATATATTGGTCGATTTTATTTAATTAAATGGTATTTATCTGTAGGGAATTAGGTGTATATGGACCAGGCTACCAAGTTAGCAAATGTAAACTAGCTTTAGCCTGGGAGGCCTATAAACCTTATATTAATGAAATGGTATTAAAAATAATATGATGATAAATAATGAAAACAACAATAAAAATGATAATATACAATGTAAATTGCAAATAACATTCCTTCACTTGGCCATCTGTCTGCTTTTTCATAAAGCTCGCTTTGTGAAAGAAATGCTACTATTAATTATAAAATTTTAAAATAAAAGCAGCTTTAAATGTCTAAACCAAAATGCGCTGTTTCGTCTATCCCTACAAACAATAACCTATAACAAACAAGCAAAACCCGAAGAGTCACCTGAAAGAAATGTAAAAGTGGGTGGTAGTAGTAGTAATATACACCAAGTTTCCATTTATGGAATATTTAGGTTAGCAACTGGGAGAGCAATCTAGCTAAGCATATCCATGGCAACACTATTAGAAATCAAACAAACAGGTTAATATACATCTAGATAACACAACGGAAGCAATTAAAAAACTCATAGAAACTCTCATCAAGAATAATATACCCACCAACTACAGCAGACACCATATTAAAGTGGCCATACTTATGAACCTCAACATACACCACCCTAACGCCAACCCCTATACACTTACTGAAAATACACTGAAACAGTTTAGAACTATAAATTGGAATGTAGCTTACCACTACTAGGTTGTCTAAAAATATATGTCCATTATCAAATAAGATAAAAACTTCCCAATTTTGATATCCGGGTTTATTGTGTTCAGAAGAGGCTCGTCATCTGACCGCACTGTAATCCAGCCTACCAAACACTTTCTCCCCTTCCTAAATCAGACAATCTAAATAATGGGAAATTATCACCGGAAACAAATGCCCAACAACAAAATAATTGTGCCTAAGATATACAATACACATAATGTTTATATCCCATCATTTTAATACAGCATAAAACCTAGTGACACAGGGTGAAAATTCACATTGAAGGAGGCTGTAAATATGTACATAGCTATCCCCCCACCCCCTGGGCAAACTCGGGTCGTTATGGTTTAGAAAAGCTATACCGGCCCTGTCCAGGGGATAGCAACACATTTTTATTAACATACTTGTATTTTCCAACACATATTGTACTGATATAAACACATCATTTCATTTATATAGGTTCCTTCCGACATCAGAAGCAACCCCCCCACCCCCCCAGCACAAATATAAATCCTCTCATGGCTTTCAAAACACTCGCATTGACACAGGATATATTGCCTACAGCAATTTCACCATCACACCATAATCTACAAAAGGCGCGTCTGCACAATATAATCTTATCAACATATAAACAACAGAAGGCGGGAACTGACCCCCTTTTCAGCTTGACCACCACAGAACAAGAAGGAAGTAAGAACCTTTCTCATTTATTCTGATATATACCTGTTGGGCTTTGTGTCACCTATCCCAGTTTGCTGTTTCTGACACTACGCTGGCAAAATTTTAAATTAAAATTTAAAAATTTTACGAAAATTAAACTAAACATTATACTTTCTCATTGAATTTCTATTAATTTTAAGTTTAATACTATACTATCACTTAAAAATTAATAACTGGCAAACTGGTATGGGGACAACAGAAACGGGTAGGTATGAGACATTCCTTTAGTCTGGCTATCGTTCTGCTCAAAGCCCCCGTTGAAGTAGCAGACAGATGGCCAAGTGAGGGAATGTTATTTGCAATTTACATTGTTTATTATAATTTTTATTGTTATTTTCATTATTTAGCATCATATTATTTTTAATACCATTTCATTAATATAATGTTTATAGGCCTCCCATGCTAAAGCTAGTTTACATTTGCTAACTTGGTAGCCTGTTCCATATACACCTAATTCCCTACAGATAAATACCATTTAATTAAATAAAATCGACCATTATAATTTCATGCACGTATAATGTCTAATTGTCCTATGTACAATAGCATTAACGTTGCACAAATGACAAATATCTAATACTGTAAACTTTACCAGATATCATTATCATAATCTACAATAAGAATACAATATATATATATACAGTCGAACTTCCCAATAACGAATTCGATAAATGTGGCGAAAAAATTTGTTATAGAGAAATTTCGTTATATAGAGAATATCTTTTTTATTAGAAATTGTTATCTAATTAGAAAATGAAAACGAATCTACTTTTATTTTTAATGTATTATTTCAAAAACATACTTATTTAAATTACGTTTACACAATTTTCGCCGCTAAATATCATAAATTAAAAAAATCTGTAAATTTCGTTTGCACAGTACAATTAAAAAATTGTCTGATTCTCAAAGAAAACCTCACATTTGTTCAGAGCATTAAAAACATTATCACGAACATTTTCACAAAACTGTAGACCCACATGAACCATTTTAAAAGCGTTAATCATTTCTTTGCGAGTTGGCTTTTTTACGGGTTGTTCTAATGCGTCTTCAGTGTCATCGTTAATTTCTTCGTGATCATGGTCGTGTCTAACACTGTTCAGCAGTATTTCATCTTCATTTGGATGTTCTGTTGTAGTCAGACCTTGATCTACATAAACATAACCATCCAGTGTTATATCATTTTCGATGTTTCCAGACGATTCTAATAATGTCCAAAAGTTTTTCAGTTGTGAAAGGGGCAGTTCATCTTGTTTGTCCGGTTGTTGTTCGACTTCTGCATTCAATGCAAATCCTGCTTTTGAAAAACAATTTTGAATAGTGTATTCAGTGACATTGTTTGTCCAAACTTTTGCCAGTTCAGAGATGCAATCTCTAAGGTTAATTATAACCTCCAAGTTTCTATTTTCTGATAACGCATTGACATTCTTCATTATTATTCTCTTTCGATAATGAAATTTAAAATTTTTAATAATGCCTTGGTCCATTGGCTGGACCAAGGCATTATTAAACGTTACGTTTGGTGGTAAAAACAACTTCGCACTTTTAAGTTTGGCAGAAATACTGGCAAGATGTGCCAGACAGTTGTCAGTTACCAACACGATTTTCCTTTTTTCTTTTGTTATACGCTTGTCTAGTTTTAATATCCATTCTTCAAAAATATTACTTGTCATCCATGATTTTTTATTAAAGGTGTAGTCAACTTCCAAAGATTTTATGCCTCTAAAACATCTTGGGTTTTTTGATATTCCGACGACTAAAAGTCTTAATTTTTCACTTCCTGTCATATTTGCTCCAACTAGCACAGTGATTCTTTCTTTGCTTTGTTTTCCGCCAAAACATTTATCATCCTTAAAAGCAAGTGTTCTATTCGGTAAACATTTAAAGAATAAACCCATTTCGTCAGCATTAGAAACATCCTTACGCTCATATTCTTCCAAAATCTTCTTTAAGGTTTTATTGTTTTATTTTTATTGTTCCTCCAACTGTTGCAATCTTCTTCGCTTACATTAACACTTTCTCCACAAATAACCTTTTCCACAATTCTGTGGCGCTTCTTAAATTTATCTAGCCACCCAGTGCTCGCATTAAATTCTGTATGTCCAAGAGACTGTGCAAATTTCAGAGCTTGTTGCTTAATTATTAGGCCCGATATTGGGATAATTATCAATTACACGTATCATTTGCACCCATTTTAGAACAGCTTTATCAACATCTTCGTATATACACAACTTAATTCGCTTCTTGTCTGCTCCTCCTTCAGTTGCATTTAAAATTGATTCTCGATTTTTTTAAAATCGTAGATAGACTGCTTGCAGATATGCCATATTTCTCCGCAACATCTTTTTTCTTAAAACCCTGGTCAATATCATAACAATCTTTGCTTTATCGTTAATACTTAAATTGTTTTCGCAATTGTAAAAATTACTGGACTGCAGCTCTTGCCGATACATAAACCGGAAACTTATGCTGCGCTGGCCATATAGTGAATTGTTATTACAGGTACCGCCTACTCAATGGTGTTCGCTTGCCAATTCAACAGTATCACTCACTTTGAAGAAATATACGACTTTGTGATTTGTGAATTTCTTTTATTCCGCTTTCATTCATATATACACGAAAGAAAATTTATGATTAACGTATGCTGTATGTTACTTTTCAGAAAAAAAAAAAAAAAAAAACAAGGGCATTAGTCTATGTGATTGATGACGAACGAAAAAAAAAAAAAAAAAAATTCACGAAAACCATCTACTGCGGGTCCAGTTAGACGAGAACGGACATATCATATAATGATTGACATGAAGGTCACGTGGTACAGTTGAATGAGAAGCGAATGTCACTCAGTAGGCGTTACTAAAAACCGAGGTGCCTCCGTAGCCAGGTGGGAAGGAGCAGCAGTGCATAGCACACGCTTCTTGATTAGACCGGGGTTCGAGCCCGTCACTACCAAATATGGAGGATGCGGAAAGGTCAGGGAATGACCACCGGATTCCCGGAGCAATATGGCCTTAGTTGCTAATGCTCCAAAAAAAAAAAAACCAAAAAAACTAAAAACCGATTGTGGTAGCATTCTATGTATTGCCGCCGCAGCGAATTTCGCTTCCCCTGAGCCAACATCAATTTACAAATCTACCCTATTCATTGTAAAGTTTACGACCACTTTTAAGAAAACCCATTTGGTTTAATAACTGCAACAAAAATGAAACAAAGACCCTCCTACGGCCGTCAACGGCCACAAGTGTTCACTAAAATGATGATTATTTAATTCCAGATGCTAATGCGAAATTTCGGAGGGAAGGAGGCAGTATATTTGAGTGGCTGTTTAGCAGTAAATGCTTGAAAATCTTCAAAAATGCTTTTACTAATTTTTTTAAAAATTCGTTATAGAGAGACTAACACTTCGTTACATGGGGTTAATTTTACATGTAATTTCGTTTCAAGGTGCAATGTTTCGCGAAAAAATTCGTAATATAGAGAAATTCGTTAAATAGAAGTTCGTAATAGAGAAGTTCCACTGTATATATATATATATATATATATATTAATTTTTCAACGAATCTGACATAACATAAACATGAGACTGATGCGTGATGGCATTACTTAAAATGGAATCAAATATCCATTTTAAATCTTACACATACTGAATGAATATCAAATGAAAATTTTGCATGGATTCATAAAAAACAAATTTCATTTAAAAATAAATGTCAATTACTCAAGTCACACAATGTTAAATTTCAGAAATAATTGTACATGAAGACAGAATGCATGTATGTACTACTGCACAAACTGAAGTGAGCTGGAATTACAGGGAAGATCCATAACCTTACAGTGGTCGAGGGAACTGACAGACTCCTCACAAAACTGACTGAAACTTTCTCTACCTCCCTGACTATAGACAGTTTTTACAGATGTTTTTCAAGTGCTATTCTACAGTTTTTATAGTGTAAATGCATGAAAGAACTGGTCAGGTGCTAAATGACTGATCTTGTAACTATTTTTATTTAGTAGCTGTGCAGCACCTCACAGGTGTGCTTAAAGTGATTACACTGATTCCATTGTTTTTTTTATGCAACTTCTGGAAGCTTTCTTGATAGGCTTCTTTTCAAATTGCTAACAGTTTCTGTGTTGCATTTGTGATTTCTTCAGTGCTTACAAATTTGAGAATTATTAGGGGAATTTAAGCTTGGGGGGACCACAGTGATGGAGTACCTTGCAAGAAATTCTTGAATGAAAAGTGCTGAGTGAAAGTTCTTGAATGAAAGTGCTGAGTCATGATGCAAGTGCCAATTCTCTGATGCCCACTTTCACAACTGTTTTCAACAAACAGCATCACACAATCACTGTAGTATCCCTAGTTCACTGTTCGATTATGTGCAACCCAACTGTTATCTTCACATTTGATCAACTGCTTTGATTTTTCATTTTTCAGGCTTTGAAAAAGACAGTCTTCCATTGAGGACTGGTTTCTGAGTCACAGGCATACACCATCAATACATCACCAGTAATGACAGAAGGAACAAAGTACTGTTCCATTACACATACTCACTGAATTTTAGCTCACTGTGATTTCTTTTCCTTCTTTTTTTTTTTGTTTCCCAAGCTTAAACCCCCTCCAAAAGTTAGATTTGTAAGGACTGAGAAAATTATTCATGATGCAACACAGGAACTAGTAGCAATTTGAAAGGAAGCCTATCAGGAATGCTTCAGAAACTTCTAGAAGATTTGAAATCAGTGTATACAGTCAAAGAAAATACTTTGAAGGTGATCCATCCAAATAGCCAATAAGCTAAATCATTCCCCTCCCATTTTAGCTTAACAGCAGCAGCAAGTAAATAAAGATCCTGACATATGAGGCACAAACTTGGCTGCAATATGTCACATTTCCAAACCTTGAGTTAAAAGTAATTGTCATATCCCATGAGACAGCATTACTCAAATTGTGTTCTGCGTAACACTAGTGTTCCGATAAAAATCCTATTTAATAATTTAAAAATAAAATACAGGTAGTTCCCAACTTAATGAGTTAATTCATTCCTAGCGCGCGCTCTTAAAGCAAAACCTCGTAACGTGGGAATTTATTTCCCACAGACAACGTTAAAAATAGGGGTAATGTTCAACAATGAAATTAGGTAGCTAATTAGTTTGTTTAAACAATGATTGATTTATCCAAAGAAATGAAAACGTAGCCAGTAAAATCAAGCAAATTATAATAATACAGAAATTATTTATGACTTACAAATGTTAAAGAATATTTATTCATCATCATTGACTAAATGCACACTCGTTGATCACTCATTATTGGCTTGGCACTTGTTAGTTTGTTGCACAAGGAGTCGTCATCTTCAGAAATAATTCAAGAGGCATTTGTTTCCAAGATAATCTTCTCTTTTCTTTATAAATTTCAATAGCATGTATAAGCATTTTTTTAATGGAACACACAAATTGCAACTAACACGATTCGCATGGTGTTACAAGTTTACGAAGCTTAAAAAAAAAAAAAAGGAATGAAGAGAAGATTCTGAAAATTTGTTTTTTGTACGATTGAAGATTTTAGTAAAGGGCAAACACATTTCACCACAATAACGGAAAAGACCACAAATTCCAGCTATCGATATTTTCACAAATGGAATAACATTCAGTTTACTACCCTTTCTTAATTGCTTGTAGTAACAGAAAAGCCAAATAAACTGGAAAGTGCAAATTGTTTTTATTGTTTTATGGTCGCGACTTCCAGAAATGTGCTTTAGAAAAATATCACACAAAGCCATTCAAAAGCCGTTAAGGGATGAATCAGATTGGTCCACTGGATTTTGATGGTTCAACAGTTTAGGATCCTGCTCAGGTGGCTAACAAACTAAATGAGTATTCTGCATCTACATTCACCCATGAGGAGTTATTCAGGGAGGGGAATGCCAGAGGTGAGTTAAACTCTGGCAGTGAGCTAGATGATTTTGTAATAACTAAGAGGAAAGTGGAGGAGAAATTGTTGAAGATAAACATAAAAAAGGCACCCAGGGTGGATGGGATCTATCCAGTTATATTAAAGGAGACAGCAAAGGAAGTAAGCAAACCCTTAAGCCATAATTATGAGAGCTTCTTTGTACTCAGGGAAGGTACCCATGGACTGGAGATGTGCAAATGTGGCCCCAATTCACAAAGGAGGATCGAATGGTGACACAAGTAATTATAGACCTCTCAGATTAACTTCTGTTCCAGGAAAACTAATGGAGGCACTAGTTAAAGAAGCACTGCAGGATCATCTAGACAAGACTTCAGTTATAGCTTGGACACAGCATGGTTTTGTTAAGGGTTTGTTTGTTATTTTGGTTTTAGGAGCATCAGCAACTAAGGCCATATTGCTCCAGGGTGTTCATTCCTTGACCTTTCCGCATCTTCTGTATTTGGTTGTCACAGGCTCGAATCCCGGTCTAATCAAGAAGCGTGTGCTACGCACTGCTGTTCTTGCCCACCTGGCAATGGAGGTGCCTGGTTTTGTTAAGGGAAAGTCTTGCTTGACCAATTTGACTGGATACTATGCTGTGGTCACAAAGGAACTGGAAGCAGGGAATAACTTTGATATCATATATTTGGATCTTAGAAAGGCTTTTGATACTGTTGCACATGGAAGACTGCTGAACAAATTGGAGCAGTGTGGCATTTGGAGACAAATTGCTGCTATGGATAAAGGGATGGTTGAGTGGGAGAAGACAGAGTGGTAATCAATGGACACTGCTCATCATGGACTTATTAGTGGAGTCCCTCAGGGTTCAGCGTTGGGTCCATTGTTGTTTTCTGTATTTATAAACGATATTGATGATGGTATATCAAGCTTAATGTTTGCAGACGATACGAAGGTTGGCAGGGTTGATAAGGACACTAATGACAGTACGCTGCTGCAACAGGATCTAGAAAAGTTGAGAAGATGGGCTGAGAGGTGGCAACTGAAGTTTAACATTGACAAATGTAAAGTACTACATATGGGAAGCAGTAAACCCATAGTAACGTGTCGACTCTGTGGTACTACACTAACAGTGGTAGAGAATGAAAAGGATCTGGGGGTAATTGTGCAGCAGATATGAAGTTTTCTGAGCAATGCAGACGGTCTGCAAGAATAGCTCACGGTGTCTTGTCAATGATATACAGATATATCATTGACAGCAGGGATAAGGAGGTGATTATCCCCTTGTAGAAGGGGATAAACACCACCTTGTCTGGAGGCCTCATTTTAAGTAGGATGTAGAGCTGTTGGAATGAGTACAGAGAAGGGCAACAAGATTAGTGAATGGAACAAAGGGTTGCTCTTATGAAGAAAGGCTAAGTTTTGCAAATTACAGTGTCTGGAGACTAGGCACCTGCGAGGTGATCTGATTGAGGTGTATAAAGCTTTGAATGGTTTGAGCATGCTCAATGCTGATGGGATTCTTCCTCTTACTCAGAATAATCACCTGAGAGGATATAAATTCAAATTGAGGAAAGACAGATGTAGGATAAATGTGCAGAAGTTTGCCTTTAGCCAGCAGGTAGTTGGTTGGTGGAACTGACTTCCATCCTTTGTCATGGAAGTTGATAGCCTAAATAAATTTAAGGCTGGGCTGAACAGGTATTTGGAACAAATGGATGGGTGAAATGGGAGCATTTTTTTTTTTTTTTTTTTTTATGGCTGATATTGCATAAGCTTGCTTTCTTGCATCATATGCCTCTACTAATGCGCACTATAAAAACAACCTTTTAGGGAGTTATATATAGCAAAAATTTGGACTTCCAAGGTGGTTGAATGAATTACCAAAAAAACAATGAGTTATTTGGTTCATTACAATATTTCATTACGAGATTTTCGCGATACGATGGTAACGGATTAATATCGTAAAGCCCAGTACACTGTATTGTATAGCTACAGGCGGGGTTTAAATGTGGTATTTATGAATGTTTAACATTCATTTTTTGCAATTAACGTTCATATTTTCGATTTTGTTGATACTTGGGGAAGAAAAGAAAGGAAAAAAAAAACTCGTAAAGCGTGAACTGCCTGTAAATAAGTTTTGCATATTTGAAGTATACACCACTTTTGTATCATTCTAATTTGTAAATTTTTTCCCCCCTGTTATTAATATACTGTACTGGCATCGATTAATAATCGAATAGACAGCAGAACACTATTTTGGAAGGCTTTGCATAGAGAATTGTGTAGAAGTAGTGACATCTAAAAAGTAGCAATGCAGTGATCTAATATGCCATTCGCATGCGATTTAGCCTGGAGTACACAGGTTGAGCGAGAGAAGGAAGTGAACAGATATAGTGCATCGTTTGGTTAGATGAAACAAAATAGGCTTCTGCTGACTCGTTCTTGCATGTGGTGCAGACTGTCTTTGCAATTATGAGATTAGTTCTGTAATAGTGCGAAAAACTAGTAAGCACAGCTAAACTCACTTCCCTGTATAAATATTTTTTTGATAATTATCAGTATTTCAAAATATTATTATTAAAATAAATAACCATGGATTTGTTGTTGAAAAAAGGAACTTTAAAACGAGAAGAAAGTACTTCTAGTATTGCAACTGTGGTTGATGAAAATGAACAAAATATTGTCACACTTCAAAGTGAGGATAACCAAATCGCAGTCTTTGTTCCAAAAAAATCCGAAGGTAAAATCCAACTGATAAAAGACCAAATCAAAAGTATGATGACAGTTATTTGAATTTGGGCTTCACATGTGTTGGAAATAAAGATACTCCTGATGCACAGTGTATTGTAAAATATTAACAAACATTTCTTTGGCTCCCGCTACACTTGTGTTCTGTAAATACGTAAGTGTTCCATAAATATATTGTGAGATGAAAAGTGTTCTGTAACTAAAAATGTTTGGGAAACGATGCCATAAGAAATACCATCCCCAAGTGCAACTTTGTAGAGAGTTATTCCTTTAGGTACTATATGCAGGGCACTGTATTTGTCACTGATTCCACATAGTCCAGCTAATATAACTTTATAAATATGTACAGTCATCTGTTGGATTTCAAATAAACAATAAATTACAAATTCTAGATGTAAGAAATGGAATTTTTCTTTCAAACCTGGGAACATAGCAAGTGTCTTTGAAGCATTACTTCAGAGCACTGTATAAACAAATAACAATGGCAGATCAGGCCAGTTGCAGTTTCATTCCTACTAAGATGTTTTATTGTGTGACAGCATCAGAGGCATGTGTAATCTAATGCTAAAGACTGAATATGTTTTATCTGAAGAAACGGAGGTTAGCAGTGATGAGGAATCAATTTTGATGGAGAAATCAAAGCCTAGAAAGAAGCAGAGGCTGGAAACAAAACAAATGAAATAGCACTGAGGTGAATTCATTCCTAAAATATGAGTTTGACTACAGTAATTCAGGAATTAGGAAAGCAGTGTTTCCTAATGACTGTAGTGACCTGAAATAAGTACTTTTTTTTGGAAAATGTTTTCAGAATTTTCAAAATTAGTTGAAGAAAATACTTATGCCATTAATTTTGCCTCAGTAAGACAGTGGAAAGAAATATTTATTTCAGAAATCTGTTTTATTGCTATACTTATGCTTGTGGTGTGTAATAAGAAACTTTATAATGTCTAAAGAATACTGAACAAATAATTGGCTCTTGAAATCCTTGGCTTTCTCTGGGATTATGGAAAGAGATTTTTCTCTTTACTCAGAATGCTCCATTTAATCATAATGAGGAAGAGGAAAATGGCAATTATATACACAAGGTGAGATTTGTATTGAATATTTTAAGAAAGAAAAAAAAATTTTAGGAACACTTTTTATTCTTTTTTGAAAATACGCATCCACAAGAGCCAAATTCTGTTCAAAGGAAGACTTGGCACAAAATAGTTTGTTTTATGTGACATCTTCTTACAGTCACATAGTTCCCTGAGGAGCTGTTGTGGCCACCAACAAATTTCTCCAACTGCATCGATCATGTGCTATACCAACAGCATCGCAAAGTATCACACCCAGAAGTTCACTGATCCCATCCTTCCACATAGTTGCAGGTCTTCCTCTGCACCTCTTCCCCTTGGTTTTTCCTTCCCTTCTTACTATATGACCAAAAAACGTAAGTTTTCTTTTGCTGATGCTATGAAGAAGAATTTTAGACCTGCCAATTTTATTCAAAACCCATTCATTTGTTCTTCGATCCAAGTAAGAAATATGCAGTATTCTCCTGTGACACCAAATTTCAAATGCCTCAATTTTCTTCCTGTCAACTCTCCTCAGATCCCATCCTTCATATCCATAAGTGGCAACTGGAAAAATTAATGAATCAGTGATTCTCAGTTTTGTCTTTAGGGGCAGATCATCTCCTCCACAATTTTATCAGATCAGCGACCAACGTTTTAGTAATTGCCTGTCGTCTCTTTACATCGTTTGAGCAGTCACTATTTTTATTTATTCTTGACCCTAAGTAATCAAATTGATCAACTTCGATATCTTGCCCATTAACCTTCACTTTACTGGAATTGAGATTATCACCAATAACCATAATTTTAGTTTTACACACATTCAGAAAGAATCCTTTTTTCTTACTTGCTTCACATACTCTCCTCAGAGTTTCTTTAAGATGATCCTTAGAATTACAAATTAGCACAGTATTATCTGCGTAACAAAGGTTGTTTATCTTGGTATATTGTGAAAATATAATCTGAACACATTACATTTTCACAATACCCCAATTTATTCCCACGGGAGGCAAAATGCGTTTCCATGATTTTTTTTAAGTTTGCACCGCATGGCAAAAACTTACGTAAAGTCGAATTTCCGTAAGTTGGGGAGTTCCTGTATTAAGCTAATCATTTTTGCTTTATAGTTCCCTTCTCTCTAATTGGCTGTTCAATTCAGCCTATAATTTTATTTAATTCATTATATCATATAGGATATTTACATTCTCTCTTTCTCCCACTTTCAATATTTTCAATTTCTGCTATCCTTTTATTAGTTTTGGCATTTTGTATAATTAACACCTCCATCTTTTTGCTTTTTCAACAGATTTATTATTTCTACCTCATACAGAAAAACTCTTTATTGTATACAGAAGGCACATTGATGCATACAACTCCCTTCATGGTTACAAGCCAGGGGTTTATATAAAAGAAATTACACAACACAATAAACAAATATGAAAAAAATAAAAAAATAACAGCATTATGACTCCAGAAAGGTTTTAACACTAGAGCGATGAATCCATGGCAGTGATGGACAGGTCATTGGGAGCAGGTTCTAAGGTGACATGGTCCCAAGAATGAAGTCGATCAAGTACATTCTGCCTATATTTCTTAATTACTGCGAACTTGTAGAGGTCACTATCCAAGGAGTGTATGTCCTGCAGCATTTGCATGAGTAAGAACCAATCAAATAACTTTAACCAGTTTGGACTGGCCAGAAGGATTGACCCTAAGGCTTGGGACTGGGATCCTCCATTAGCCCAGAAATCTGGTACTGAAATAATGCTAACTATCATTATGACAGCAAAGAAGAGTCTTCTCTCGTTAATGATGGCAGGAGGACATCTGATGCTGAGAGTTGCAGCCATCTGGGTGGTCCTTGGTGCAGGGAGGAAGCTGAAATTTCCATATGGCACACTTCAATAGCCAGAATTCCCAAGCGAAAATCCATCTAAGATGTGTTGTAACAGTTGAAGCGCATACTTCGGTGCCATAGAGTATGATTGGATATGCATGTCTTAATGTATTTACACCCAATAGCCTGGTCATGGATATGGATAAGTTGCTGTTTAATCATCCACCGGAGTTGACAGAACTTTATTTGATGGTGGTCTGTATGCAGTAGAAAGGGAGCGTTTGATCAAAAATAATGTCCAGATCTGTATGTTGTTGGACGGCAGAAATTGCGGATCCTCTTAAATTGGTTGCACTATCATTGGATACCGCTTCAGCAAGAAAGTCAACTGTTTCGACTTCTCAGAATTGATGTGAAGACGGAAACCAAAGAGGAAGGCTTCAATGTTCGGGATTTTCTGAAGAATTAAGGCATTGATGTATTCAATGGTGTCTCTAGGGTTGATGGGAGTAAACAGTTTTATGTCATCAGCAAAGGTGATATCAGTTCTGCCCATCACGAATGGCACGAGAACAGTTGAGAACAAGTGGTTGTTGTTCGGATTTAACGACACATAGGCTTCTAGGGCCATATTGTGTCTTTCTAATGGTTAATAGAAAACACTAACTTTATTGTAATACCTGTTATATTTTATGGTATATTCCATGTTATTTAGGAAGGCAAACAGTTCTTTCTTATTAGGGTCATCTCCAAGAATCTGCAATAATGTTAGTGATGACTGTGCATTGGCAAATGATTTAAAGCTGTTTGAGCAGATATTGAGAAGGTGAGGACAGTCCACTAATAAATGACGAATAGTCAGTTGCACACGACATGAGCATTGAGGAGCGCTGTCATTCATTAATAGATAAAGGTGTGTGAGGCAAGTATGCCCAATTCTTAACCTTCCTAGAATTACTTCTTCTTGTCTGCTTTTCCGGAAGCTGGACAGCCACGGCTTTGGATCTGGTTTTATTCAGTAAAGTTTTTGTTTCCTGGATAACCTCTCCAGATTACTGACCAGCTATTGTAACATGCTTTAAGGATGATAGGTTTGAAATCGGTATATAGAACTTGACAAGTCTGTAAAGTAGAAGTATCTGGTATCCCAGAATGCCCTGGAATACAGCAGAATGTCAGTTTGGTTTGACTCATTACATGCAAGTAATTTAGAATGGATTTGTTTTATAACAGGGCGAGAGGGTAATTGGTATTACTATTTATAGCAGAGACAGCACTGAATGAGTCAGTTCATATCAAAGCAGATGGAATTAGATGTTCAATAATGTGATCCAGAGCTAGCTATGGCATAAAGTTCAGCAGTGAAGATACTGCATTCTACTGGTAATGAGACAGAAGTGGTGATTAACAAGAATATTACCACAGCATTACTACTTGGGTCTCTGTTTTTGATCCATCTGTGTAAATTTCACAGGCCTGTGAATGAGAAAGAGAGTAAGCTGCATGTAATTGCAGCTTATTCTCTGCAATTACATGCAGCATGTGATTGCAGATATTGTAACTGCATGTGAGATATTGGAGGGAGATAAGGTGTTCTTTCCCACTGTTGAAAATAATCATCATATATTGCACAGATATTTGTCCAGGGTGGATCTGGTAGTGTCAAATCCTGAAATATATTACCGATTTCTAGATTCCATGATTGAGTCAGTTCCTTAAATTTAAGTGGAGGATGTCGGTTTTCACTTGGTTTACTATTGTAAAATGACTCCTATTCGGTTTTGTATAGATATCAACTAGGGTGAGAGGGAAGACTGCAAATTTTTGTGCCATACAGCAGAAGTAATGTTTTTTTTTGTAGTAGTAGTAGTAGTAGTAGTTGTTGGCGCATCCGCTTCTGTGGCCATAATGCACCTCCCAAGGTTTTTGCAGTACAGTAATACCCCGACTTACGAACTCGGAGTTAGGCGGTTCTTGATTTTTTTCGTTTGATGTATATCTAAAATTAGCTTACCAGTGATTTGGAAGTCAAATCATAAAGCTTGAGTGACAGCTTCCGTTTTTCAGGACTGGTTTGGTCACCACTTCATACCCGAAGTCGAACGTTATTGCAAGTCTAAATAGATTCCATTTAAAGCGATGCTTCTTATTGACAATGAACCCGGTCACCCTCCTGCCACCCTAATTAATTTTGACCCACGTGTGAAAGATGTGTTTTTGCCTCCAAACACAACCAGCTTGCTTCAATCGATGGACCAGGGAGTCATCAAAACATTCAAGGCTTACTACACGAGGCATTCGTTTGAACGTCTGAATGAAACTATGAGACAAAATAGTGACATATCTGTTAAGACTTTTGGAAACAATTCAATGTTTTAGATGCCGTAAGAATCATTGAAGAATCTTGGGATGAAATTCACAAAAAAAAAAAACATTGAATGGTGTCTGGAAGAAACTTTGTCCATTTTTTTTTTAAAAACGAGACGAAAACAACGCCAGAAACTGATCATGTAGCTCATGTGATAGAAGAAGTTGTTAATCTTGCCAGACAATTAGATTTGGAAGTCAATGGTGATGATGTCAATGAGCTGTTGGATTCACATAGTCAGGAGCTGACAATGAATGAGCTCATAGAGATACGTGAGCAAAACGTCAATGAAGTATCCAACACTTCAGACCCAGTTCCACCAGAAAAGCACATGACAATTGCAAGTTTGACAGAAGATCTCAGCTCAATTGAAAAGGGCTTAAAAATTTTATAACCGACTCCAATGAAGAACACATTATAGCCACAAAGCAAGGAATAAAAAAATTATTAGCTTGCTACGAAGAAATTCTGTGTGAAAAAAAGAAGGCTCTGTGTCGTCAGACGAATTTGTTAGATTTTATGAAGCCATCTACATCGAAATAACTTTTTTACGTAATTCATTTATTTTTTAATACATATTTTGTATTAATATGTATAAATAACTGCAATTTTATTAAATATTTTTCTTCTAAACTAGTGTTTTTGTTAGTCCTTGGTCCCAATTAAAAAAAAAAAATTATATGTATTTATATGCAAAGTTGTACCCCGACTTACGCGAATTCGACTTAAGCGATTTTCATCGGACCCACCTATCTCGTAACTTCGGGGTATTACTGTAATTTTATCCAAGCCCGAGGCGGGATTCGAACCCGCGACCTTTGGGTTGCTAGATAGGCACTTTACCCACCCAGCTAGCCCGGTCAGCTAATGTTTTTCTGCGAAAATGTAAGGGAGGTTTGTGGGCTTTGATGTAAATACTCTGAACTGGGGAGGTTCTGAAAGCCCCTAGAGCAACTGTGTTGGATGGTGTTTAATTGCTCTAAAGTACTTTTTCTTGCAGAGTCATACACTGGAGAACCATAGTCCAAGCGAGATCTGATGAGTACTCTATACAGATGGATAAGAGTATGCTGATCAGCACCTCGTGACAAGGATGACACACACACACACACACGCACGCACACACACACGAGAGGATATTCAACTTCTTCAAACATATAGTTCGAAGATAGACCACATGTGCTTGAAAGTTCAGTTTCCTATCTAGTATCAGGCCAAGAAATCGGACAGTGTGAGCAAGAGGAACTGGCATGTTACTTATCTTTAGTTCTGCATCATGATGAAGTGACCGAAGTTTGAAGAAATGAGTGGTAGTGGATTTCTGTTCAGAGATTGTATTCATTGTGTAGGGTCCAGGAATGAATTCCTGGTTAGAGCAATTTGTAGCTGTCTTTCGATAGTATTCATATTTGGCGATTGGCAGTATATGGTGAGGTCGTCAGCATACATGTATACTTCAATCATTTTTGGAAGGTCTTCCAATATATTGTTGACCCTAATCGCAAATAGGATTGGATTCAATATGGAACCGTGTGGGACACCCTCTTCTTGAAAGTGAGATGCTGACAGCATGTTTTCATATATATGACTTGAAATGTGCGTAATTTTAAAAAAAAAGTTCTGAATTATTAAAGGGAGGTAGCCTCTCAGTCCTAACTGATGCATATCTTTAATGATACCATGACGTCATGTAGTGTCAAATGTTTTAGGAATATCCAGGTTGACCGTCACTAGATGTTGTCTCCTGAAGAAGGTGTTATGAATGTTGGATTCAATTTTTACAGTGGACCTTTTATGGAAAGCCATATTGGTAATAAGAAAGTATATTTTCGGAGTTGAGAATCCAGGTGAGCCTCTTATACACCATCCTTTCAAATATTTTGCTCAAACAGCTTGTCAATGATATCAGTTTATAATTCTGAATTTGAGATGGATCTTTTCCGGGTTTTGGTATAACGCAAATATAGGAATGATGACAAGAGAGATGGTTATGTATTTTCTGAAAATATCCGGTTGTAAAACAGCAATAATATGCATAGATCGGCTTCACATAGATGCTTCAGCATACTGTACTGAACGCTGTCTGGTCCCGCTGCACTAGATGGAGATTTGCTCAGGGATTCGTTCAGCTCAACATAAGTAAAGGGCTGGTTATACAGAAGTGAGAAACTAGTTGAAAAATTCAATTTAATACGTTCTTCATTAGTTTTAATGTGTTGAAAGGAGGTTGCATAAGAGGAAGAGGCAGATATATTATTATAGAAAGATTCTGCTAAAGCATTTGCAATATCAGTAGGAGAGGATAAGTCCTGCCCACTCCATTGTATTACTGGAGACTGAAACAGTAGAAATTTCCCATTGAGTGTTTGTATTTTTTTCCAGATAATCCGAGTGCCAGTATTTTTATTAATTGTTAAGGAAAAGTTAATCCAGGTGACAGGTTTTCCTTTTTTTCTAATTTGTCTTGTTCTGGCTCTGATTTTTTTGAAAACAATTAGGTTGGCAATAGTTGGTAACTTTCGAAATTGGTTCCAAGCACTGTTTTTTTCTCTTTTACCTTTGGAGCAATCTTCATTCCACCATTGGTTTTGGTGTACCCGTTTGTGCTGGTCGGATTTTGAAATGGAAATTTCGGCTGCCATAATATATGGCTTGTAATATGTTCAGTTACATCAATATGTTGTTTCTGTACATACTGTTTGTTGAGTAGGACACAAGTAGAGTAGATTTTCCAGTCTGCTTATTCCAAGATGTATGGGCTTTAGGGCATGATACGACCTGTGTTTGAATGGAGCTGATGATGGGGAAATGGTCACTGTGGAATGGATCATTCAGCACCAACCATTCCATGCTTGGAAAAAGAGATGCTGAACAGAAGTCTACGGCAGATGTTGTACCTGTATGTAGTTGAACAAGAGTTGGAGAGCCAGTGTTTAAATACAGTCAGATTATGGTTATCTAGGAATGTTTCAATTAATTGGCCTCTTCTATTCATAGTAGAAGATCCAGAGAATGGATGGTGACCATTGAAATCACCATGTAAACAGACAGAAGGTGGCAGTTGTGTTAAGAGGTTGTCAAGTTCAGTCTGGGAACAAGGATAATTAGGTGGTATATAAACAGATGCAAGGGTTAATGATATTCCTATTACCAACCAAACTGCTACAACTTCTAGTTGGAAGTGTCTTGATGGTATGGTAGTTTTGACAAGAATATCTATCCCTCCACGAGGAGAAGAGTCAGAATCCCTGTCTCGCCTAAACATATAGTTTTTGAATTTGAGTGAAACTTTTGGTGGTAAAAATATTTCCTGTAAACATACTCCTACTGCTGTATGAGTAAATCATTCAGATCATTTATATTACTGCATAATGCTCTGCAGTCCCATTACAGGAATTTGTTCATTGATTGAGTTTATTTGAATAAGATCGATCTGGCTGTTTTTTCTGAGGTTTCTCTCTGCTTACTTTTGATTTTTCATTTCTGGGAAAAGTTGGGCATCCTGTGTCCATGGTATCTTTGGCATGTAATTCTAGTACTGTGTTTTCATCCTCTGATTGAACCTCCATTTCCATGTTGCTATAGTGTAGTTTCACTGTCTTCTGATTTTCAACACTAACAGATTTTTGTTGTTACGGGCGAAGTTTAGATGGCATCAGTTGGGATACTGATTGGTACATTG
Organism: Mastigoproctus giganteus; assembly: GCF_048544385.1. Lineage (NCBI taxonomy): Eukaryota > Metazoa > Arthropoda > Arachnida > Uropygi > Thelyphonidae > Mastigoproctus > Mastigoproctus giganteus. The sequence continues at coordinate 82,022,729 of NC_143588.1, forward strand.
CTGGTTTCATTAACTGTAGATTTTTTATTACACATTGGCACAGTTTTGGCCCAGGTAGCAAAGGAAATATTTGGTTATAGGGAGACATCTGTTTGAGTTGCAACTGGCCGGCTGTTTTTAGTAACTGATGCATCGGCTAGACATCGTTAACAGTATTTGCTTCAGGATATGACTTTATGCTCCACTTTATATTTCTGGATTTTTTTTGCCTATTTTCCAAAGGTCATGCTTTAGAAAATGCAGGATGGCTTCCTTTACAGTTTTGACAAGTAGGAATGGAAGCTGTACAGTCTCCTTGGGAATGCTCCTTAGAGCCACAAATAGGACACACAGCATCGCCTCGGTATGATGTCTGGGAATGGCCATACTTCTGGCACTTAAAGCAGCGAATGGGATTCGGGATAGTAATAGTAATCGTGGCATGTGACACATGAAAGCAAGCATATGAGCTTATGTAGCATCAGCCAAAAATGAAAAAAAAAAATTCACACAAAACTATTCCCTCTAAATGTTTGTCCAGTTCCTCCTTAAATTTATTTAACATATCAACTTCCACAACGACAGATGGAAGTTTGTTCCAGCAATTAACCACCCGCTGGCTAAAGGCAAATTTCCGCACATTTCTTCTACATCATCTGTCTTTCCTCAATTTGAATTTATGCCCCCGTTAGGTTTTTAATTTGAACAAGTGGAAGAATTCCATCAGAATTCAGCATGCTCAACCCATTCAAGGCATTATATACCTCAATCAGATCACCTAGCAGGTACCTAGTCTCCAGCCACTGCAATTTGCAGAACTTAAGACTCTCTTGGTAAGAGGATCCCTTCATTCCCCTCACCAATCTTGTTGCCCTTCTCTGTACACGCTCAAGCAATTCTAAGTCCTTCCTAAAATGAGGTCTACAGACCTGTACGCAGTACTCAAGGCATACCTTGAGTACTGCAAAAATTCCCAGCAAAATTCCTGTATATCATTGACAAAACCCCATGACCTGTCCTGGCAGCCTGTCTGCATTTCTCAGAAAACTTCATATCTGACTGCACAATTCCTCCCAGATCTTTTTCATTTTTTACCACCCTAAGTGTAGGTTGGTTGGTTGGTTGGGTTTTATTGGCGCATTAGCAACTACGGCTATAATGCACGCCCTAAGTTTAGTACCACACAGTTGGTACATTTCTCTGGGGCAACTACCCATATGCAGTACTTTGCATTTGTCAAGGTTAAACTTCAGTTGCCACTTCTCAGCCCATCTTACCAAATTCTCTAGATCCTGTTGCAGTAGCACACTGCCATTACTGTCATTAACAACCCTGCCAACCTTTATATCATCTGCAAACTTCGACACTAAGCCTGATATACCTTCATCAATATCACTGATAAATATACAAAACAACTGTGGGCCAAACAGTCCCTGTGGGACTCCACTAATAACATGAGTGCACGAAGAGCAGCACCCATCGATTACCACCCTCTGTCTTCTCCCACTCAACCATCCTTTTATCCATTACAGCAACTTACCCTTAATACCATTCTGCTCCAATTTCTACAGTAGTCTTCCATGTGCAACAGTGTCAAAAGCTTTCCTGAAATCCAATTATATGATATCAAAATTATTTTTGCATCCAGTTCCTTTGTAACCACATCTTAATATCCTATCAAATTTGTCAGACAAGACTTTCCCTTAACAAACCCATGCTGTGTCTGAATTATTGCTGCAGTCTTGTCTAGATGATCCTGCAATGCATCTTTAACCAGTGACTCCATTATTTTACCCGGAACAGAAGTTAAACTAACTGATCTGTAATTACTCGTGTAATTACCCTTTGTGAATTGGGGATACATTTGTACAACTCCAGTCCATGGGGACCTCCCCAGAGTCCAAGGATGCTCTTATAATTATGGCTAAGGGTTTGCTTACTTCCTTTGTTGGCTCCTTTAATATAACTGGATAGATCCCATCCACCCCAGGTGCTTTTCTAATGTTTAACTTCAACAATTTCTCCTCCACTTTGCTCTCAGTTATTACAAAATCATTAAGCACCCTGCTACAATTTGATAACCTTCTGCCATTTTCAATCCTTAATAACTCCTAATGTGTGAATGTAGATACAAAATACTCATTCAGTTTGTTTGATATCTGAGCAGGATCATCAACAGTCGAACCATCAATATCAAGTGGACCAATCAGATTCGCTCCCTTCCTTTTAGAGTTTATATAAGTAAAGAAATCCTATCCATGCTGTTTTTCTTAGCATCTTTTGCCAAAGATGGTATAGTCTGCCTTCGCCTGCCTAACCTCCTTTGTGACCTGATTACAGACTTGCTTACATCTGACCTAGGCTTCTATGTCGCCTGATAATTTATATGCATCCCACGGATTTTTCTTCTCTGCCACGAGTCTTATTAGTTCATTTGACAACCATTTAGGTCTAAATTTTGAACAATATTTCTTAATAGGTATGAAACTTTTAGTAGCTTCCACGATTAATTCCTTGAATGCTTCCCACTTAGAATTTAATGTTGGTAACATCGTCAGTTGATCCCACTGTATAGAATTTAAAAACTGTCTGAGACCACTGTACTCATCTTTACGGAAGCAAAAACCCTTTCCTTTACCCCTGATGGTAATTATATCTTTAAGTAAATCACATATCAGTACACTGTGATCACTGCCACCTAGTGGTTCCTTTATCTGCAAATTCGTAATACTTGAATGATCACTGCTGATAACCAGATCAAGAGTATTACCCTCTCTGGTTGCCTCTCGAACATGCTGCTACAGAAAACAATCATCCAATAAATCCACAAAAGTCTTACTAGTGTGCAAGTGACCAACCCACAAGTTCCAGTCAATATCTGGGAAGTTAAAATCCCCCATTATAAGACATTCTGATTTACTAGCCCACTATTTCTCTGTACAATTGTTCATTGTACTCATTCGAGTCATTAGGCCCATAACACAAATCTACTCTCATTTTTTTTCCCCCTAGTGCTTATGTCAATACCAAACTGACTCAATAGTGCACTGTCCATCTTTATCAACTGGATGTAGGGCCGAATCTTGCAGTTTAAATAATCTGCTTTAACTGAAGATGGAAGCGTCGGAGTACTAAATGTCAAAATGATGGACCTAGTTGGAAGTAAGCTGCCATCTTTTTTTGGTCATTATTCTCCACACGAGTACTTTTTGTTCTCTGATTTCTGGTATTATCTCTTCTTCAGACACAAATAGTAAGTCCCATTTCCCAATAATGCCTTTTGAGGTGTTCAGAATGTTATGGAGGCGTAACTGACACTGGAATACTGTTAATTTTAACAGCTTCTCTGAATGAGTTGTCTTAGATGTTTCAATTAGAAGGCTCCAGATTGGAGACCTTTAACCATTTTAGGAGATCCACAAACTGATCCTAAACATTTCTGTATTAGAAAAAGTGGCAGTTTACCAACAGAAATTCTGGCACGTCTTTATTCTGATTTTCCGTTCGTAGTTGCTTCAGACGATTGGAGTCATGGTTGATGTCAGGAATTTCTAATCTTGGGCTCGAGGGCTCTAAAGGTGGATAGTTACTTATATTCGGGATGGCTACTTTTGGCCTTCACGGTTTTTTATCACCCAGGTTATTCCCCACCACAGGGAGGCAGCAGTGCTTGGATTATATAAATTACGTTGATATACGTAACGGTGATGACCAAGCGTAAAGTAGTAGGGATTAGTAACAGAACTATCAGAAAAAGAAAGGTGGCTTGGTCACATCCGGCAATGGCAATTTGCACTACTCCAGCTGTAATAGTCCTGGTGTAGTGAATATTGCCATTGCGAACAATGATGGTTTTGTTCTCAAGCATTGTCGAATAAACCAGAGCACGTCTCCACCAATGAGGTAATAGGTAGTAGCCTTGCCAATGTGTGAACAGATATGGAATCAAATGCTGCCTGGGTGTCGATATAAGTAACGGTGATTTCCAATCAGTGCTCAAATGCTTCGAGAATCTTGGTAGCGGCAGTGACTAGATTTGTAGTGGTGAATCTTGACCAGGTAGCATAGTGGATTTACAATAGCTGTTGTGGCATAATTTGGGTGGTTAACATTCTCAAAAGAGATTTCTCAAAGAACTTTAATAAGCTTGATGCAGAAAAAAATTGGTTATTACGGCTTTTTTTTTTTTTTAAGGAGCATTAGCAACTAAGGCCACATTGCTCTAGGGATATGTGGTAGTCATTCCCTAACCTTTCCGCAACCTCCGTATTTGGTGGGCACGGGCTCGAACCCCAGTCTAATCAAGAAGCGTGTGCTATGCACTGCTGCTCCTGTCCATCTGACTATGGAGGCGCTTTGAGAGAGAAGAAATTGGACGGAAGTGACTGGGCTGAGAAGCAGAGCATTATTTTGGCAGCAGTCTTACTAGATAGAATTGCCACATCTTCTTCTTCTTCTGGCATTATAACCCAGGGTGGGTCTTAGCCTTCTCAATGATGTTCCACTAGTAAGTCCCCCCAGAAGCCAAATTTCTCCAACTTCTTATTCTCGTGCCACATAGGAGGGAAAAATTTGTGATCAAGGATCTTGTTAAATAACAACAGGATAGGATCAACAACATATATATATATAAAAACATTATAACATATAGCAGATAGTAAGGGTTGAAAAGGCATACGAGAGTACGGGACATAAAATTAAATCTTCAAGCACAAAGCACTATAGAAAAGTAATATAAATATCTATCTAAATGAATAAAATGTGTAGAAAATCATATGTAACGTGGTGCATCATGTAATGTGTAGGTTGCCAGACCTATAAGAATTAAAGTAGGAAGAAATAAGAGAATAACAGGAGTAAAACTTAAGGTGAAAACCTAAACATGATATATACATTTGCAGTGAAAATAAAAATAATTGGGTGAAGGTATAATTGGCAATAAATTAGAAAAATAAGAGAATTATAGGTGGCACAGATATAACATTCTGGGAAGCAACTTATAGATCTTGTTGTGTTTGAGAATTTCTGGCACAAGGGCCTCCTGGGACATAGTGTGCCTGTTCATGATTTATTTATGACTAAATCTAACATATGATTATATAAATTTACGCACGTCCAACATTGAAACAGTTCATCAAAATCTGCATTACTGACAAGAGTTAAAGGTTCTAGCAAGTTCAAGAAACAGAGAGCTAAAGCTGGATTTCCAGATATTTGACTGTTAAAAACATTCATTAAGGATAAACTAGAATGTTAGCTGAAACTGGCAGAAGGAACACCAAGGAGGGTTCTCTCCCATAAGCAAACAGAGATCAGAGTTGGATGGGAATGACTTAGGTCAAGTCTTCCCAGAATCGCTCTTTGCCTGCTTGTCCCCACTAAATGCCGGCAGATATGATTTTTTTAATTTTTTTTATATGTAGAAGTTTATTACTGATTTGGGTTTGCCACAGTTGAGACTAGCGATTCCCACATGCTGCTTTAATAATAGATTTGTAGTTAAGTCTAGGGCACTTACAGGTGACACGAAGATCCAGTGTCGAGATGTTTAGCAGCCTGATCTGCACATTCATTACCTAGGATGCCGATGACCAGGAATCCAACAGAAGATGATCATCTGTCTGGGTGGATGTTTGATAGTGACATACAGATCTGTTTCAGAATGGGATGGGGGGGGGGGGACACTGAACATTTGACTGAATGGCAGTGACTGCACTTGAGTCTGTATATATATCAGAACTTGCTTGAAATGGCAATTGTTTATGTTATATAGGGCAAGTTTTATTGCATAAGATACTAGAGTATAGATACTGCATATGGTAGGAAGAGACTCTTCCTCCTATTGCATTCATAGGAAGGGACACACTACTGAGAAGGTGGAAGAAACTACTGCAGCACCTAGAGCTGCATCTGTTTTGGAGTAATCAGTAAAGATATGTAATTCCTCTCAGTTTTCCAAGGTATGTGCTTCGTGTAGCTGATTAAAGTTACTGTTTGCTAGGGAGCATTTTCCCCACCTCAAAAAGAAATAGTCACAAAGAGGTAAGAATTGAGTTCAGGAGTAACAATGTCTTGGAAGGTATGCTGGAAGTTAATGTTCCAGCTGAATATGAGCACTTCCAATCGAAGTCCCACGGGGAAATTTTCATTAAGCTTATATTGTGGTATAGCATGGCATAATGAAGGTACTTTTAATATTTGCCACAGTTACACAGTAAGGATTTTCTCCTTAGAGGCAAAGAAGGGCTCATTTGCCTCAATATACAGGCTGTGGACTGGAGCTCTTCTGAAGGCTCCCACAGCTAACCAAAAGGGACTATGCTGGGTATTCAGATGTAATAGACAGCTGTTCACTGGAATCATAGATTAATCGAGACTGGACTGAATTAAAGTCCTATAGAGATGCAAGAGAGAGCTTCTATCAGCATCATAGGACTTAGTGGAGACAGCTGTTAGGATGCTAATTTTTTTTTTTAAACAAACTGTCCGAAGAGGAGCTATACGAATAGCAAAATTAAGCTTATTACCTAATTACAAGTCCAATAAATAAAAGATGTTGGTAAGAGTTCTGAGGCTCTAGCCCTAAATGCGCCTGAGTTCTGAATCTTGATGTAATTTTGAGTTTTTTTACAGAAATGAATTGCGGTGGATTTCTTTTCTACTAGGGAATAGCCATCCCATAGCACCCATGATTCTATTTTGGCTATGGAGAGTTGATGTTGTTCAATGGCATTCCATAGTTTCTGGCTAACAAGAGATAATGAGGTTGTCAGCAAACATATATGATTAAACTGTATTTGGTTATGCCCAATGTCATGTTTATAATTCTTATTTAACATAATGTTACACTGAGGATGGAGCCCTGCAGTACAACCTCCTCTGGTTCAAATGATTTGGATAAATTGTTCATATATCTACCTGTTCAGTTGTTTGTTGTGAGAAATACTGTTTGGAAGAAAAGAGTTAGCAATATATACACTTAGTTAGCAATTAGCAATATATACACTTGGAGGAACTGATCATCTGTTTGGATACCTATTCTTTATTCCATCTTTCCTCCTTTCAGCCCTGCCACACCACAGACAGGCAGGAGCAGTTCCGCTAGAGCAGGCCCGAGCAAACTATGGCCAGCAGGCCGCCACACATTTTTGTGTGGCCCGCGAGCTTTAATTGTATTTTCGAAAAAAGTTTACTTATTTTATGCCTTTTGCAACGCCTTTTTGAAAGATAAATTTGTATATGTAATACATTATAAAATTTGTCGACTTGTAAATTGTTTTATCATCTCTGTATTGTTCAAATTGAGATTGAATAAAAAACGAAAAAATTCAACAAGAGCATCGTGTCTTCAATGAAGAGTGGAACACAAAATATTTTTTTGCTAACATAAATAACAAGACTATTTGTCTCATCTGCCAGGAGATGTCTCAGTGTTGAAAGAGTACAATATTAAAAGACATTTCGCTACTAAAAATTCCGAATATGGTGCCAATTTAACTCCGGAAGCGAGAAAGAAACCTGCTGATGGATTGATTCAAAGTTGATCTAGACAACCAAATGTGTTTACGTGGCTAACTAAGGAACAAGAAGCTACTGTAGAGGCACATTTTGTTATTGCTCATATAATTGCAAAAAGCAACAAGCCTTTTTCTGATGGAGACTATATTAAAAAATGTATGACTGAAGCGTGTGGAATTACATGTCCTGACATTAAACACAAATTTGAGAATATAAGTTTATCTCAGCGAACCATAGTAAGAAGAACTGAATGTATTGATACAAATTTGAATGAGCAATTATTATCAGTATTAGAATCCATAACATGGTACTCAATAGCTCTCGACGAAAGTAATGACCAAAAGAATACTGCACAGTTATTAATTTTCATACGTGAATGTACCTCTAATTTTGAAATTATTGAAGAGCTTAATTCGGACAAATTCGACGAACTTAAAAGATTTTACTCGAAAATGTTGGTTATTTTTGGATCAACCTACATATGTAAATAAACATTTTCCACCATGAATCTAAATAAAAATTCTTTACGATCAAGCATCACCGATGAACATTTACGAGCAGTTTTAAGAATCTCAACTACAAAATTACCCGAAATTAAAAAAATGTTAAAAGATGTAAAAGAGTTCCGTTCATCTCATTTAATTCTTGGTTGTTAGAGAATAATTTTTTTTGTTATATTTCTTCTTTATGATAACAAATAATATATATCTAAAAATAGATATTTTATGTGCGGCCTGCCTTCTTTTTGAATTCCTAATGTGGCCCTTCAGCCAAAAAGTTTGCCCAGGCCTGCGCTAGAGTGACCAAGTAGTATAACATAACAGTTAGTGAGTTAGTTTTAAGGAAGAAAGATAGGTGGTTTTCCTTCCTTAAACTTACAATTCATAAAACTAAATTTACAATTAATAAATGGGGAACGTAAGGAAAACTAAAACTAAACAAGAACTGTAGCTTTGAAAAATCGCTCTATAAATTGCTGAGAGAATTACTTGATTACTATAATGCTTGGCACCTGGGGCCATTATATCATGAAGTTCACCTCTGGATTACATTTCTGACCACTAGAGTAAGTTGAGGTGGGAACCCACAAAATTCAAGGCAGAAGCTTTGCTGTGCCAAATTTTGCACGAACATTGTGCACAATTGCTGTGCACAATGCACATCTTCAAAAACCTAATGGACATCTCGAAATCTCTTGAACCAGCAGAATTGAATAGTTAGTTTTTAGCAACAGACATACTCATTGATTTAGTGTTTTATGTTTTGGCAGTTTCAGATTAAGTTCACTTCCTTCCATCATTTGGCCTGCCCAATAAAATGCTAATTCCTCTGTCACATTTATTTTAATGTCCTCAGGATCATCAATTTCCTTTCAGCATGAATTTGATTTCAAAGAATAATAGTTGTATTTGGGAATAAGAGGGAGATTAGTTCCATAATCCCATGCTTTGCCAAAAGCATGAAAGAGCAACAAAGGACCATCATCAGTAGCTTGAATTTCTTCATATGCTTTGGAGCCTGAGCAACTTCTGTGAATCAGTCGAACAGTGCAAAACTTTCAATTTTTCAAAATCTGTCAGAATTGCAAAGACTGTTTCCCTTCTTAATGTGCATTTTTCTTCACATTCCACACATTGATTGCATCTAATCATTAATTGGCTTTTCATGTGATCAGATGCAATCAATATGTGAATATTTAACTATTCCTGGGCTTGAAGCTTTAATTGTGCACAATGCTCATCATCTTCAAGATCTTAATGGCAGACTGAAATTTTGGACCTCAGAGGTCCCATTTGCACAAATCATCTGTGAGAATTTCACAAATTGTTTCCTTGTTCATCCATATCTTCAAGAACCTAATGGACATCCTGAAATCTCTTGAACCAGCAAGATAGTGTGTTCTTACACTTACCTCAATGACAATATCTTGAATAACACAACAGCTGTAACATAATGGATATTAGTGGGACAGCATGCTGCATCAGGGTCCTATATGTTTTGACATGCATGCGTGCAAGGGACTGGTACTGGAATTTAATTGTCAAACCTTGTGTTTAAAATAACAAACATCAAAATATGCACTGAAAATTGAACTCTGAGATAGAAACAAGTGTAAAATTATTTTAATACCTGCTTTGAAGTACATAAAAAAGAAAAAAATAATAATAATTTTTTTTTTTTTTTTTTTTTACTATTTTGTTGTGTAGTATAAACATAGTCCACTATTAAATTTTCCCATTTATTCTCAATACAGCCAGAAGAGTCTACATATTCAATGAGACTATACATACTGAATTAAGGACAGCCAGATTACAGCACCACAGTTTGTAATCTGCTGTGCATTTTTCAATCACAAACCTGCAATAGTCTTGCTTGCAGCCAAACATACTATCCACAGGAATATGGTCAGCATTAGGCATGATTAGGAGCTAAAGATACACTTAACCTTTATGTGCTTAACTGGAAGTTTTCATTCAACCCTAATAAAAGCCACCTTTCCAATGAGAGAAAAGTCGTCTTGAAACAGCTGTAGCAATAGTTCCCCTTGAGTTTAGTTTTAGGCAAACAGCAGATTCACCTTTTTGTGATGTTATTTGTATAAAAACAATTTGCAATTTTAGTCAATCTGTTAATAACTGTGTTATCTATATGAAGATCATAAGTCACAGCCTTGCTAATTGAAGGCTGGGCTGGGTTTCCTGACTGACAAGGGAAATGAAATACTGTCTCAAATTCCATTAGGTGTAATAAAAAAAATTTCATCATTCCCAACTTCTTATATCCTTCACCTATTAAAATTATGTGCAAAGGCAAAATCACTCCTTTTGAGCGAAATTTTTTTAAAAATAAATGTATTGTATAATTTACAACACCTAAAAGTAGTTTTCTAGAAAGGAAAATAATGAAACAAACAGAAGTAACAAAAATATACAACCATGAGGAATCAAATTCTTATTACAATGATTTTTAAATATTTAATGTGCTATAAAGTATTTAAGGGAAAAGACCTATGCTACGAGGTAGAATGACTAATATGGGTTAGTGCAAAAGCATCATTTTAACATAGCTATCTACCAAAGTAGTTAAATTAATTAATTTTACTACTTTGGTAGATAGTTAATCTGGGTGGTGGTATCTGCTGAGAATAAATAAAAATAGTCTTCTCCGCTGGTGAAGTGTTATTTATTCGAGGTAGAACAATACCATGGCAACTCGTTATGAAGGCAGTCACAATATGAGATATAACCAAAAGGATGCCAATTTAATTAATTAATTAAACTACTTTGGTAGATAGCTATGTTAAAATGATGTATTTGCACTAACCTACATATTAGACATTTAATGTGCTTAAACTACAAAATAGTATGCAACTCCTAAGGTAATAAAGAATAAAATCATTTTATTGATGAGATATGCTGCAACAAGCAATAGTAGATGCTTTCTCCATATCCATCACAAGAAATAAGATTTCTGATTAACAAACAACTCAAGTTTAAGTTGTGGCTTACACATTTCTTCAAGACTTCTTCTTTAGTTGGTCCTTGCTTATTTGCCTTGTTCTTGTCTTGTGATACTTGTTTAACAACAACTGGAGGCTAAAATTTGATTAAAATTACAGGGTTTTAAAGATTATAATTAATAATATAATAGTTTTCAATGATAATTTATATATATTAATTTGAATTTTTTTTTATTATATATAGTAGGATCTTGATTATATGAGTTTTTTATACTATGAACCAGAGCTATAATGCTCAATAATGAGTTTTTATGAACTAAGATTTCTGTTAACTGAGGCAGCCAGTTAACAGAAATCCCAGCTAAAAAAAAAATAATAATAAATAATAAATAAGTAAAAAACAACTCAAAAGCGAAAGATTTCATGTCAGTCAAGAGTTGGTCATCACTCAAAATAGTTAATTTAAAAGCATAAGCGAAATGATGAATCGTGTCACTCTTGACCAGAACAATAAGTTTGATAAATATTAACAACCAGAACATAAGTACTGCACTTGGCAAAAAAAAAAAAAAAAAAAAGACTGTTTTTTGTTAAAAGTTAAACCAACAACATAAACCAGTTCTGATCGGATCTAATATTTGGATATCATGATTAATTAAATTTCAAATGTGCTGGAACTCGTAACATTAAATAACCATCTTGATTTGGGAAAACTGTTTTGGGATAACTATCTTAAAAACTTGTCAAATGACTCATTGCATTTGGACCTTTGCTTTTAAGCAGTTTCATTAAATAAATCAATCTTTTAATTCAGAAGAGGACCCTGTGGAATGGGGATGTGCAAACACATCCTGAATTCACAAAGAGTGGCATGAGTAATTAAAGACTTGTTAGCTTAACTTTTGTTCCAGGGAGTCACTGGTTAAAACGTAATGCAGGACCATCTAGACAGGAATGCCATTATACTGCAGTCAATCTAGAAAAATTATGGAGAGAGGCTGAGAAATGACAACGGAAGTTTAACAATGACAAAAGCAAGGTACTGAATATGGATAACAGTTATCCCAGATTAACATACCAACTGTGGTGCTGCACTAAGGGTAATGGAAATTAAAAAGACCTGAGGGGTAGTTGTGCAGTCAATTATGAAATTATCTGAGCACTGCAGATAGCTGCCCAGACAGTTCATTGGGTTTTGTCAACACAGGAATTTTGCTAGTAGGGATAAGAAACTGATTATCTAATTATATAAGGCAATGGTTAGGACACATCTGGAGTACTGCATATAGGTCTGTAAAAAATCTCATTTTAAGAAGAAAAAGGATCTGGTGGAACAACTGCAAAAAGAAACAATTTTAGTCAACAGAAAAAAAGATTGTTGTTATTGTATTTGAGGTTTTTTGGCACAAGGGCCTCTTGGGCCATATTGTGCCTGTTCATGGTTTGGGTATCACTGATTTCAGAAAAAAAAAAAAAAGGAAGGATTCACTTACCAAAAAAGGCTTCAGAAATTCAAGGGAAAACTAGAGAAATTATTGGAGGCAATGGATTGGGTTATTTTAACTAATGATGTATAAGCTTACTTTCTTGAATCATTTTCCACTAGCAAATACTAATACTAAATTTTAGCTGGCAGCAGTGAAGACTAACATTTTTGGCTTTAAAGTTAATAGATAAACTAATTGTTCTTATTTATGTGCCAGTCCTGTAGGTAAACACAGTTTTAAACCATTAGTTATTGGCAAACTTAATAAATGGAAAGCTTATAAAGGCTTAAACCAAATGCCTGTTATGTATAAGACTCAGTCAAGCTTTTAGATGGCCACTGACATTTTGAAGGTCTGGTTTTACCATAACTCTGTAGCTACTCATATCACCCTTTGATTTCCCCTTTGTGAACTGGAGATACATATATCTCCAGGAAGAATATGCTGGTCCCACAGGAACTAGTAGTTGTTGGTGACTCTATTGTCAGGGAATTTGGGAACATGGTATGTAAAAAAGGATAGGTGGAACAGGACCAGGGTATGTCTGCAGGGGCACAGGTTTATGATGTAGAGTAGATGTAATCTTTTAAGGGCACAAAAGGTGATATTGTTGTACATGTTGGCACTAATGATATTAAGAGTAGGAGACTGGCAGATTTACTTAACAAGTAAAAGTGCAGGTCACTGTTGGAAAAAAAAAAAAAGCCGTGAATTAGGGTTGAATTTGATGAAAGTGTCTACAATTCTGCCAAGACATGATAGGAGGGAGTATATGATGAGAGCCTTGTCGATCAATTCAGCCCTGGTAAGATTGTGCAAGGCTCAAGGGGTCGAATTTTTTTCAGTGGGGGGTCTGTACTTGTAAACAGGAGAGACTGCTTCTACAGGAAGGGGATACACTTAAATAGAAAGGGTGCAAGAATATCTGCTGATGCTATCGAGGCAGTGTTAGGTGGGTAGGAAAATTGCTAGCTTGGGGGGATACAAGGAATAATAGATTAACAGTAGCCACTTGCACAGGTGAAAGTGATTCTTGCACTGCTTCTATTGAAATGAGCAGCAGCCTGGAAAACAAGATGCAGGGTACTTCAGAGACTGCTGGGAGTCATTGTGGTACAAATAAACATATGGGTTGTGTTATGGTAGCTAAGAATAGGAACAGGTGCATGTATACTTGTGTGTACACCAATACTAGGAGTTTGGTAATAAATCTGATGAATTTGAGGTATTGCTCAAACACTAAAGGCAGATATTGTTGGGATATCAGAGACGTGGTGTCAGATAGATATAAGGAATGCAGAACTGGAATTTGGGGAGTACAATGTGTACAGAAAGGATAGACTGGATAGGAAGGGAGGAGGGGTTATGCTATTAGTTAAGAAACAAAATCCAAGGAAGTGAAGCCAGTTGACATCGCTGGACAGTGCAGCGTGGAGTCAGTTTGATGTGACATAAGCATTGGGAGATCAAAATTGAGAGTAGGAGTGTGCTATAGACCTAATGACTCTGATGAGTATAATAAGAAACTGTACAGGGAAATAGAGTAGACCAGTAAATCAGAGAATCTTATAATGGGCGATTTTAATTTCCCAGATATTGACTGGAATTTGTGGGTTGGTCACTCACACACTAGCAAGGCTTTTTTTTGGATTTATTGGATGATTGTTTTCTACATCAGCATGTTCGGGGGACAACTAGAGAGAGAAATACTCTTGATCTGATTCTCAGTAGTGATTCTTCATGCATTAAGAATCTGGAGATAAAGAAACCACTAGGTGGCAGTGATCACAGTATGCTGAAGTGGGATTTACTCAAAGAGGTAACAACCATCAGGGGTAAAGGTAAGGGTTTTTGCTTTCATAAAGGTGACTATGGTCTGAGACGGTATTTAAATTCTATACAGTGGGACCAACTGATGATGTTACCAACAGCAAATTCAAAATGGGAAGCATTCAAAGAATTTATCTTGGAAGCTACTAGGCTTTACATACCAACTAAGAAATGTAGTTCAGGGTTTAGGCCTAAATGGATGTCAGATGAACTAATGAGACATATGGCAGAGAAGAAAAATGCATGTGATACATATAAATTAATGGGTGACATGGAAGCCTATGATAGATATAAGCAGGTCTGTAACCAAGTCACAAAGGATGCAAAGAAAAACAGAAAAGTTCTTTACCTATGTAAACTCCAGAAGGAAAGGGATGAATCAGATTGGTCCACTGGATACTGATGGTTCAACAGTTTAGGATCCTGCTCAGGTGGCTAACAAACTAAACGAGTATTTTGCATCAACATTCACGCATGAGGAGTTATTCAGGAAGGGGAATGCCAGAGGTGAAATAAACTCCAGCAGTGAGCTAGATGATTTTGTAATAACTGAGAGGAAAGTGGAGGAGAAATTGTTGAGGATAAACATAAAAAAGGTACCCGGGGTGGATGGGATCTATCCAGTTATATTAAAGGAGGCAGCAAAGGAAGTAAGCAAACCCTTAGCCATAATTATAAGAACTTCTTTGGATTCAAGGGAGGTACCTATAGACTGGAGATGTGCAAATGTGAACCCAATTCACAAAGGATGATCAAAGGCTGACACAAGTAATTATAGACCTGTGAGTTTAACTTCTGTTCCAAGAAAATTAATGGAGGCACTGGTTAAAGAAGCACTGCAGGATCATCTAGACAAGACTTCAGTTATAGCTCGGACACAGCATGGTTTTGTTAAGGGAAAGTCTTACCCGACCAATTTGATTGAATACCATGATGCAGTCACAAAAGAAATGGATGCAGGGAATAACTTTGATATTATATATTTGGATCTTAGAAAGGCTTTTGATACTGTTGCACACGGAGCCTGCTGCAGAAATTGGAGCAGTGTGGCATTGGAGGCAAATTGCTGCTATGGATAAAGGGATGGCTGAGTGGGAGAAGACAGAGAGTGGTAATCAATGGACGCTGCTCTTCGTGGACTAATGTTATTAGTGGAGTCCCTCAGGATTCAGTGTTGAGTCCATTGTTGTTTTCTGTAATTTATAAATGATATTGATGATGGTATATCAAGCTTAATGTCCAAGTTTGCACACGATACAAAGGTTGGCAGGGTTGTTAAGGACACTACTGATACTATGCTGCTGCAACAGGATCTGGAAAGGTTGAGCAGATGAGCCGAGAGGTGGCAAATGAAGTTTAACATTAACAAATGTAAAGTACTACATATGGGAAACAGTAACCACAGAGTAATGCATCAACTCTGTGGTACTACACTGACAGTGGTAGAGAATGAAAAGGACCTGGGGGTAATTGTGCAGGCAGATATGAAGTTTTCTTAGTAGTGCAGACGGGCTGCAAGAGTAACTCACGGTGTCTTTGTATTACCTGAACAGACAAAGAGACAGAAAGGAATCCAGTTTGGCACAACTTGATCAAGATGCTTGAGTGAAACTTTAAAAATGCAACTTTATATATGTACAAGATTAATCAGGAGCACAAAAGACTGCTCTTAAGAAGGAACACTTGGGTTCTGTAAATTGCAGCACCTGGAAAATTAGGCATCTGCAAATGAAATGTTTAAGGATTTAAATGATTTAAGTAAACTAAATTCTAATAATATCCCTTGTTCTTTCTCAGATAACAAGCAGACAAATAAACAAACTTGCTTTCAGCCAGAATGATTGTTGAAACAACTTGGCGTCTGGTGTTACGGAAGTAGATAGTTTGAATAAATTAATCCTTTCATAAGAACATACATAAAAGCTACATTTTTAAAAGGTCACTCAAGCATCTTAGTTGGGGCAAACTGGATTCCTTTCCATCTCTTTATGACTGGTCAGGTAATATGAAGACCAAAAAGCTGATGTGATGCAAACTAAAACTCTTGGAAGAGGTTGTTTATGCATGGGTATGGCAATTCCATCATTTCTACTACCCGGGTATAGTATGAATGCATCATTTATTCATACAAAAACTCTTATTGCTAGTTAGAATTAACACACAAAAAAACACAAACGCCAACACTGCTGTTATTGTTAGATCAAAACTTGTACATGCTACTCTCAAATAATTCACATCTTGACACAATAAATATCAAGCACTAACTGTACGTACGCAGTAATATATTACTGCTGTACAGCAGCACCAATATATAGCTGAACAGTGAAATGTTTAAAAAGGAAAAAAAAAAAACATATATAGCTATTAGAAGAAGAGAATTAAGTGTCAGTAATGCTAGTGCATATAAATGTGGTTATGTTTTATTTGTAATTATAATTAGTAGTGATGCAGTCATATGTTTAAATTTGAAGAAACATTGAACAACGTTCCCCAATGCAGTGTTCTTCTCGAATTTGAATATGTTATTACCTCTTCTTCCCAATCTCAACAATAGAGATAGTACCCAAAGTTTTTTCACATTTCAATCTTTTCCTACAGCTCAGCAATGTTTCTTTGTTTAGTAAAGCAAGGTATTTACTTTATATTCAAAACCATCCTTCTCACTTGTTTACTTTAGTCACCCTACCCAGATAATTTTTTTTAAACTAAATGCTAAAATATTTTTCTACCTTACTGATTTTTCTTTAGTTTTTCAGATACTTCTTGACCCTCTTCCACATTTCTTTATATTCCATTAAGAGAATATTTAATTTATTTTCCAGAAATTTATTTAGTTATATTTTTTTCTTTTCTGCAATTGTTTGTTGAACTTCTTAGGACCATCATGACTTTCTGAAATTTTCTGTCTTTATTTACAGATCTCCTGCAGATTATTTCAAATTTTTTCCATTCTTCATCTAGTCATTTTAGCAAAAGTATTGTCACTTAACTTAGTGAGAAAGAAGGCTTAAATATTTAATGCTGCTGACAAGTCTGAGAGCTTTTCAATTTTGTGAGTTTTAACACTATCATTTTTAAATTGCCCAAAAAAGGATTATGGCCACTTTCAATGCCAAATTCTCTATGTATCTCTTCAATTAGTTGTTTAAGATAATTTTCTACAATGAATCATGGTTTTCTTGTTTCTATTATGCTCCTTTACTTGAAATACTGTGCTTGTAATTTAGGGTACATGGCTTGCACAAAATTCCAATAGCCTTTTACCATTATTGTCAGGATTAGCTCCAAATTCTCATAATATTTCTCCACATATACTTACCATTTTCTACCCAGTAGTACTCTGTCCTTGTCTTCAGTTTCTCCTACTATTCTAACATGTTAAAGAATTCTTCATTTTTTAAGCCTTTCACTGGATCCAACATACAAATTCATCACCTAACTTTCCATCTTAAATTTTGTCCCATGAAGCTACAGAAAATGGTTCCAATACAATTAAAGAAAATTCCGAATTAAATTCTAAGAACTACTGCTACAACATCCTTGCACTGTGTCCTACTTCCAGAATAAATTGATTTATAATTATTTAAGCTTCAGCTTATATTCATCCTCTTGGTACAGTGGTCTCAGAAAGTTTTTAAATTCTGTACAGTGGGATCAACTGACGATGTTACCACAGTAAATTCTAAGTGGGAAGCATTCAAGGAATTAATCGTGGATGCTACTAAAAGTTTCATACCTATTAAGAAATATTGTTCAAGGGTTAGGCCTAAATGGTTATCTAATGAACTAATGAGACTCGTTTTGTTTTGTTTGTTAGGAGCATTTAGCAACTAAGGCCATATTGCTCCGGGGATATGCGGTGGTCAATCCCTAACCTTTCCGCATCCTCCGTATTTGGTGGTCACGGGCTCGAACACCGGTCTAATCAAGAAGCGTGTGCTACGCACTGCCGCTGCTCCAGCCCACCTGGCTATGGAGGCGCCTAATGAGACTTGTAACAGGGAAGAAAATTGCATGGGATGCCTATAAATTATCAAGCGACTCAGAAGCCTATGGTAGATATAAGCTAGTCTGTAATCAGGTCACAAAGGAGGTTAGGCAGGCGAAGGCAGATTACGAGAAATCCTTGGCAAAAGATGCTAAGAAAAACAGCAAGGATTTCTTTACTTATATAAACTCTAAAAGGAAGGGGATGAATCTCATTGGTCCACTTGACATTGATGGTTCGACTGTTGATGATCCTGCTCAGATAGCAAACAAACTGAATGAGTATTTTGCATCTACATTCACACATGAGGAATTATTAAGGTTTGAAAAGGGCAGAAGGTATCAAATTGTAGCAGGATACTTAATGATTTTGTAATAACTGAGAGCAAAGTGGAGGAGAAATTGTTGAAGTTAAACATAAGAAGAGCACCTGGGGTGGATGGGATCTATCCAGTTATATTAAAGGAGGCAGCAAAGCAACTAAGCAAACCCTTAGCCATAATTATGAGAGCATCCTTGGACTCGGGGGAGGTTCCCACGGACTGGAGATGTGCAGATGTATCCCCAATTCACAAAGGGGGATCAAAGGGTGACACAAGTAATTACAGACCAGTTAGTTTCACTTCTGTTCAGGGTAAAATAATGGAGTCACTGGTTAAAGATGCATTGCAGGATCATCTAGACAAGACTGCAGCAATAATTCAGACACAGCATGGGTTTGTTAAGGGAAAGTCTTGTCTGACAAATTTGATATGATATTATGATGTGGTTACAAAGGAACTGGATGCAAAAAATTATTTTGATATCATAAATTTGGATTTCAGGAAAGCTTTTGACACTGTTGCGCATGAAAGACTATTGTTCAAATTGGAACAGAATGGTATTAAGGGTAAGTTGCTACAATGGATAAAAGGATGGTTAAGTGGGAGAAGACAGAGGGTGGTAATCAATGGGTGCTGCTTTTCGTGGACTAATGTTATTAGTGGAGTCCCACAGGGTTCGATGTTGGGTCCACTGTTGTTTTGTATATTTATCAATGATATTGATGAAGGCATATCAGGCTTAATGTCGAAGTTTTCAGATGATACAAAGGTTGGCAGGGTTGTTAATGACAATAATGGCAGTGTGCTAATGCAACAGGATCTAGATAATTTGGGCAGATGGGCTAAGAAGTGGCAACTGAAGTTTAATCTTCACAAATGCAAAGTACTGCATATGGGTAGAAGTAACCCCAGAGAAACGTACCAACTGTGTGGTACTACACTTAAGGTGGTAGAAAATGAAAAAGACCTGGGAGTAATTGTGCAGTCAGATATGAAGTTTTCTAACCAATGCAGACAGGCTGCAAGAGCAGGTCATGGGGTTTTGTCAATGATATATAGGAATTTTGCTATCACGGAGAAGGTGATTGTTCCTCTGTATAAGGCAATGGTCAGGCCATGCCTTGAGTACTGCGTACAGGTCTGGAGACCTCATTTTAGGAAGGATGTCAATTTGCTTGAACAGAGAAGGGCAACAAGATTGGTGAGGGGAATGAAGGGATCCTCTTACCAAGAGAAGCTAAGTTCTGCAAATTGCAGTGGCTGGAGACTAGGCACCTGCTCGGTGATCTGATTGAGGTGTATAAGGTCTTGAATGGGTTGAGCATGCTGAATTCTGATGGGATCCTTCCACTTGTTCAGATTACGAACCTAAGGGGGCATAAATTAAGAAAAGACAGATGTAGAATAGATGTGTGGAAATTTGCCTTTAGCCAGCGGGTGGTTAATTGCTGGAATAAACTTCCATCTGTCATTGTGGAAGTTGATAGATTGAGTAAATTTAAGGAGGAACTGGACAGGCATTTGGAGGGAATGGTGTGATTTTTTTTATTTTTATTATTTATTTATTTTTTGGCTGATGCTGCATAAGCTCATACACTTGCTTGCCTGCATCACATGCCACTACTACTACTAATTCTATTTCTTTGTCATTTAATCTTCTAACACTGATATAGTTGTTCCCATATCAGTGTTAAATATGGAAACAACTGATAAATTGTTCATGCTGATAAAGTTTTAACCTATAATTTATTTAATTTGGTCAATTTAATCTCATATTTGAGGCCCATCCTCATCCATTCATTAGCAGTATTACTGATTCCCCACAAGCAGATGATGCTACAACAAAACGAGGAGTGGACCAGATCTGCAATCCAACTGGTTCTGCACCAGCTTGGCCTAGGAGATGTGGTTAGATAGCTTCAAACACTCATCAATCCTTTCTACCTTGATATTTTCCATGAGCTTTTCTATCCCAAAAATATAGTACCAAAAATTTTCCTCTTTTCAATCTTTTCTATTTCTTAAGTATATATCACACTTTTTATGAAAATGATGCCAATCATGTTTATAGAGATTGTTTAACTGAATTTGAATAGGTTGTACTTCCAGATCATTTTGTATTTAAAACAGAATTTTATGGCTTGTTAAAGTTGTAACTATAACCTTATTTTAAAGATACTGTTTATTTAACATTATCCATAAACATTTTCTTTCCTAAAACAAATTTTCAGAATGATTTTTCAATCCATGAACAGCATAATGACTATTTCTTAAACTACCTAGTCAAATTAAATTTACTATCAAGCTCTGTCTAAAACAAATTTCACTCTTTATATTACTACTACTACTACCTGAATGACAAACTAATTTAATTAAGGAAAGAAGACCATTCAGCACAAATATCAAGTGCAAAACAGAAAGGCATTTAAATGTGTGGGCTGCTCAGTTTCAGAACAAAATCTTGAAAAATCTTGTAAACTGTTTTTGTAGAGACCAAACTTTGTGTCAGCAGTGGTACACTTCCTGCTCTGGATGTTTATTAGTTATACTACCGACTCCATTATTTAAGAATTCACTTCTTAATCACTATATTCCACTGTATCGTGTGGAATATTATACCATATAATAAACTTTATAGAGGAGAGAAAGGTATCATTTTCATAACAAGGGTCACCAAAGTTTTCTGTAATAATTTGAATTATGAAGGGGGGGGGGGAGAACTATAAAAAGAAACAGATTTGACTTGGTTTTTTCACAACCATATTTTGAATCATATCCCCAAATCTCTAAACTGCAAGATGTTCAAAATGCATAAAAAAAATCTAATTCAATAAGAACCTAAGCACTTGGCAACACATGTTTAGAACTGGGTTATCGATAAAATTAGGTATAAGAGTCAAAACATGCCAAAAGACTTTCTACATCACAAACACATTTAAATTAATTAAAAGAGGTACAAAATATCTTCATTGTAACAATTATAAAAATATGGATAATATAAAATATACATGTGAAATACAAAATATACAAAATGACAGCAATATAAAATTTAAAAAAATAAAAAAAAAACACCTACCTCTTTCTGTAAAAGTGGATTGGATATATTATTTGATAAAATTGGTGAATTTTCTCGCATAGGCAAAATGCTCGAAACTCCTAAAGGATGCATATTACAGTTTGAAGCAGCAGTTGTTGGCTTGGTATTAGATCCACCACCAGAAGATTTGCTTTTCAACATTATGGAATTCTGTGCTGGTCTTAGACTTATCTACAATTTTAAAATTAAAATATTTATAAAAATTTATTTGAAGAGCGGAAGAGATTTTTTGAGCAGTCAAATGAAAACACAATTTCTCTAAATGTAACTTACCAGGAATACTTCAAAAGAGAATATTTTCCTCCAAAATATATTCAAAAATATTATAAAA
This sequence comes from Mastigoproctus giganteus, assembly GCF_048544385.1. Classification (NCBI taxonomy): domain Eukaryota; kingdom Metazoa; phylum Arthropoda; class Arachnida; order Uropygi; family Thelyphonidae; genus Mastigoproctus; species Mastigoproctus giganteus. Next base: position 82,044,741 of record NC_143588.1, read on the forward strand.
ATGTATTAAATATTTTTGAGAAAAATCTGTCATATCTCTGGAATATATTTAGATTTCAAAGTAGTGTTATTTTTAACTTCAAAAAGAATGCCAAAACTAGAGAAATGATAATAATCTTGCCATAAGTGCCACGACAAAGTTATCATAGGCTACCCTCTGAAAAACCACTTCTCACTTGTCAGTATCTTTTATCTAGCAATATCCCACCCCGCCCAAGCCATTGTTATAGGTCAGCAATGACAAACCCATTTCCTGTTTACATGCCAAATGTAAGCTTAATATCGATTGAAATTAGTAAACAGTCATTAGTTATATTATAACAGGATAGTTGATATACATAGTGCACTACATTTCACGCACATTTAATTTTTATTTCTGTGCTACTTTTTTCTATGATTAATAAACCAGCAAGAGTGAAAAGTAAACAGCTAATTAGTTGTTGACAATTGATTACTAACTGATTAATTAATAATATGTAAATGTAACTGTTCTCACTTCACAGCCCATACCTCAAAATATAATGTTCACCCTATTTTGTAATATTCATTTCCTTATTTATTTATTTTTATTAAAAATTGGAATGCCATATACATTCCATAGATCTGTGATTTAATAAAACCAATAAACAGACTCATACATATCAGATCATTGTAAGTGAATCAATGTTTTTTGTGAGCTCCTTTACTCATTCTTCCTAGATTTCAAATGAAAGATATTTATTTCACATTTCTGCTCTGATTAATAAGCAAATAGTAATAATTCATGATTTATGCATTTCATAAACTGACAAACAAAAAAAAAAAAAAACACCCAACCACTTCATATATGGGCAAAGAATATGTTTCTTTCTACATATCTGCCACTGTTGCTCACTCACTCCTCCAATTAGTACACAACAACAACAAACAATATAGTGCTTCAGATGCAATATATGTACAGGCTACGTGATGTGCATGGGGTGGGAAGAAGTATATATTGCCAGATTTCTATTGGTCCCAATTTCAGTTAAATCGAATTATTTGAGAATTCTTTCTAAAACAGCCAAATAAAAATTTCACGAAAATCTGTGAAGACAATGGGCACTATATGCATATGTGCAAATGCACCTAAAAAGATAAGAATACTTGAAACTTTCTAACTGAGAACCTTGTGAATTTACAAGAGGTCGCATGCAATGATTTATCATCAATGTTCTAGATAATATAAAAGCAAAGTAATGAATTAATTACTTCAAAGTTCCTTTGTCAAACAATAAAAAACATCGGAAGATGAACCTCATAGAGAATAACCATGGATGGGACAGGACACACCAGAAAATGAACCCTTTGACATTAATGAAATGCCTTGAAAGTAAAGGAACTCATGTAAAATGATAGGCGAATGACTATTGTTGAAATTGCTCACGAAGTTGGACTGTTTATAAGCTTGGTACACACAATCCTGATGCAAGGTTTAGGGATGCATAACATGTGTGCAAAGTTTGTTCCACACTTTCTGTTGGATGATCAAATAGACTGCGGGAAAGCCATCGCAGGTGATTTGTTTGAAAAATCTATACAGGATCCCAGTTTCCTAAGAAAAGTGGTCAATGGGAATGAGAATTGGGTGTTTGCCTGTGACCCCGAGACCAAAGGTGGAATTATCTGAATGGCACACAAAAATGTTCCCAAAGTACAAGAAGTCTTGTGCAGCAAAACCCAATTTCAAAGTAATGCTAATCATTTTTTTTTTCAAATGAAGCATAGTGAACCACGATTTTTGTGACTAGAAGGAGAAGCATTACTGCAGCTTTTATGTTGAGGTTTTGACACATTTACATGAGAATGTAAATGTGTCAAAACGAGGACTGATGTAAGGAGCATATCGACCTCAACTTAGAACTTCGTGTGCTATGAGAAGAATTTGAGTCACTGAAGAAATGAGTGCTTGCCCTAGAAACAAATATAAACGGGAGGGACTCAAGCATTGCATGACCTGTCAAGTGATGCATCCCCAATTCGAGTCCATGATAAGAACAGTCAAATGTATACCACTCTGGTCTATGGAAGAGTGTAATTTGCCAGGGAATAACAATATTAAATGTACAAGACCATTTTTCCCCTTTGCTGGAAGTACTTATCACAGTGCACTGAATAGGCTTGCCACGGTGTTATTAAAGTGGTCTCTTGGAATATGTTATCAAGATTCAACCCCTAATTTTATATAACATTCTGCATTCTCATTCCAACTGGTTTATTCATCTTCTATATAAATAATCCTACTGTAGACTGAAAAGACTAATTTTCACAGTATGGGCTACTAAGAACATTTATCTCTGGAAATAAAGAAGGGGTTCATAGGCTTTTGTATATAAACTCTACACATGTGATTTTCTATAAGCTCCCAAAGCAATTTGTACAAGTGCTATTATACAAGGTCTAGCCACTACAAAACACAGTTCTACCAGAGCTGTAGACAGGAGCACCACAACCCAATCTAGATCTGATCAGTGTGCAATGTAAATATAATTAGGGTGCAACAATTGGCAACCCATGTCATTATAGATATCACTCTGAGAACATTTAGTTTTTTAGGCAGATTGTGCAGAAGTATTTAATATGTTCCAGAAAGTTAAGTTAAGTTTATTCTTTATCTGATTATATGCTTTAAACGAAGAAAGTGAACACCATTTGTAAGATAAATCAGCTTTCTAGCCTAATCACAGGTTCCGAGTTCATTTTGCATTTTCTACAAAAAAAAAAATGTTGCTGTTTGTCAGCAACCTGAGCAGGACCATCAACAGTTAAAACCATCCACATCAAGTTCACCAATATGATCTGGCCCCTTCCTTCTAGAGTTAATATAAGTAAAGGGGTCTTTGTTGCTTTTCGTTGCATTCTTTGCCAATTTTCTCATAATCTGCCTTAGCTTGCCTAACCTTCTTTGTGACTTGTTTATATCTACCATAGGCTTCTGTAACACCTTATAATTCATATGCATCCTATGCATTTTTTCTTCTTTGCCACAAGTCTCATTAGTTCATCTGACACATATTTAGGTCTAAGCCCAGAACAGTATTTTTTATTTGGTATGAAAAGCCTAGCAGCTTCCATGATTACTTCCCTGAAAGCTTCGTTGATGGAAACATCATCAGATTAGATGGTTACACTGTACATTCTAAATTGCAGGCATTCAGGGCAATAATCCTAGAAGTTACTGCGGTTTTTGTACTAACTAAAACAGAAGGGATTCATGCTTATTTGAAAGCAGCCCGAGTGCAATAAAAGCTGTCCCAGATTCATAAGTTACACAAAGAAGAATAAAGATTGGAGAATGAATCAGATTGTCGATTTCCTAAAATAGACAGCTGTTTGTTTGTTTGTTATTTGGTTTTTAGGAGAATTAGCAACTAAGGCCATATTGCTCCGGGATATGTGGTGGTCATTCCCTGACCTTTCCGCATCCTCCGTATTTGGTGGTGACGGGCTCGAACTCCAGTCTAATCAAGAAGTGTGTGCTACGCACTGCTGCTCCTTCCCACCTGGCTACGGAGGTGCCAAATAGACAGCATCTAGTGGTCACATTGAGTTCATTCTTATGGCAGTATGATTATACTAAGGGGCAAGAATGTTCTAGATCTGATCATCACCCATGAATCAAATGATATAGCGGATTATGCGAAATCACTGGTTAGGAACAAGGAATCAGATTGCATCCTTGTGCAATGGGTAAAAACTAACACAGATGATGTTGCACACAAATTAAATTGAACAAGTACTTTTCATCGATATTTACAGAAGAAAAACCCTTTATGGTGAGAAGAAATAATGTGTGAGTGAAGCCAGGAAGCAGGAAATCAGTGATATTGAAATTTTAGAAGATTATTTATTAGAAAAACTTTCCAGCCTAAAAGCAAAGAAGGCTCCTGGAGTTGATGGCATATAGCCAGTTATGTTAAGGAAGGTGCCAACACAACAGTGCATCGAACCATTAAGGTTAATTATGAAGGCACCTCTAGCCTCAGGAGAAATTTCTTTGGATTGGAGAAGTACCAATGTTGAGTGAAGTAACTACAGACTAGTCACACTAATTTCGATGGTGGGAAAAATCAATAATCATGAGTTCAGATCATTAGGGCAGAAGTGGAATTTTAAAGAACACAGTATGGTTTTGTAAACAGAATGGAGTCACTCATGAACAAGAAGAAAATAATTTTGATATTGTTTACTTGGTTTTCAAAGCATTTTACACAATACTGCACGAGAGGTTTCTCTCAGAAAACAGAACGAGAGGGAGAGAGAGAGAGAGAGAGAGAGAGAGAGAGAGAGAGAGAGAGAGAGAGAGAGAGACTGCATGAGACAGTTACAGAGTGATGAAAAGTAATGAAGCCTATAGCAGCTACAAGTTGATTCATAATAATATGACAGAAAGGATTAGGTTGGCAAAGGTGTTATTTTTCTATCAGACAACTAGTCACTCTACAAATCTGCTGCAGCGTAAAAATCATCTAAGGATTTTTACACTGCAGCAATTCTGCAAACTTAAGAATTTTTTCAACAGAAAAATCCTTAGACGATCACAGGGTTGTTGCAGCATAGAAAGTATTTAAAGGCTGTGGTTAAAGGTTACAATTCAAATTGGGAAAATGTAAGAAGCGGGGTTCCCCAAGGACTTTTACTGGGACCACTGTTGTTTTTAATTTTCGTGAATGACATTGACGAAGGAACACAGGGTGTGATGTCAAAATTTGCAGATGATGTCAGGATCAGTAAAGTTTAATAATTAGAACTTCTTCAAGATGACTTAGATCAGGGGTAGCCAACTTAATTTGCGATGCGACCTACTTTATTTCTTAAAAATGTGCTGCAATCTACCATCTCAAGAATTTCATTGCACATGGTTAAAAAAGTTAATCAACATATGTTGAAAAACGTTGATTATAAATTTTGAAATTAAATACAATTCAGAATTCTTCATTAAAATTTTTAAATTTATGGGAAGTTTGTGCCATCTGTCAAGTTTTCAAATTCGGGGATGTGATAGGGCCAACCGTAAAGATTCTTCTGTATGCAAGTCCGCAGGAGTAGAACGATTCTTTGTCTTTTTTTTTTTTTTTTTCCAAATAAGAAAAAGCCGATTCACATTGATATGTGGAACCAAAACAGGAATTTAAAAGTTCACTGAATTTTTTTACATTTGGTTTCTTTTCTTGGCAAACGTATTTCCAAAAGACTTTTTTGATGATGATTTGGCTTTTAGGAAGATATCATTTCGCAATGTAATAGTTTCATTTTCAGCTAATATTTTCTCCATGTGAAAAATCTCAAAATTTTTCTGCAATTTGTTTCGTATCCAAGTTGACATTAAATGGATAAGAAATATATTGAGCAATGTCATTAATTGTTTTAAAATCACTGAATCTGGTTTCAGAATCATCCACAATCATCCACTTTCTCAATTTCAGAAACATATGTCTCACTATTAAATTCAAAAACAGGATATTTTTGCAAATGACCTTGCATATTTGCAAAATCATCAAATTTTTTTTCTTTGATATCTTTAGCCATTGCAAAAATTGATATTTATAGCAGAAATACTACTAATCATGTCACCCACTTTACTGGTAAAATCTGCCAAAAAAAGCCAGATCACAGAACCACTCCGCTGCTGATAATCATCTTCTCTTTGATCAACGTTTTTTTTTTTTTTTTTTTTTTTTTTTTTTTTAAATTTCATTCAACAAATTTCAAAATCTCTGTAGAAACTTACTCCGACTCAACCACCTCACATCTGTGTGTAATGTCAGATCTGGTTCATTTTCATAGAGTTCATTTTGAAAACTCTCCTTTGATGAGATTGTCCTCTGTTAAAATTCACGATTTTGAAAGCTATGTCCATAACACTTTTAGTATTTAAGCTTTTGCTGGCTAACACTTGTTGGTGGATGATACAGTGGTAACTCAAAAAAAAAATCTGATTACATCATCGTTTTGGGTCAATTTTGGCTGCGCGTCGACAAGAGTAGTCAGATGGTTCAACGGATTTTTAATAAGCGTATGTAGTGGGGTGCATATGCTTATTATATACGCATAATAACAACATTTAGATTTTAACTAATCTACTTTTTAATACATATTTAAAATTCGCCGTGAGCGACCGAACTTAAAGCCACGATCGACTTGTTGGCCACCCCTGACTTAGATAAACTTAACGGATGGTCAGAAACTGGCAGCTACGTTTTAATGCAACAAATTGCACTTGGGAAATAGCAACTACAGGGAGCATAAGGGTTCTCCCCCACGGAAAATATTTTGGACACAACCTTCAGCTGGCAGGAGTATGGCCACCAATTTTTGGGATGCTGAGGGAATTTTGTACATTCACTACTTTCATCCCTGCTATACAACCTAAGGGTCATAAAGGAAAAAATCAGTGTAAAGCTTTAAAGAGGTGTGCTGCTTCTTAAGAATAAGCACCAGTGCACAGGTCACATGCTGTTGCTGCTGCTTTCAGAGACTGACTTTACAGAACCTACCTATCCACCTTAGAGTATGGGTCTGGCCCCCAGACCTATTTCCTGTTTTGACACTGCAAAAAAAAAAAAAAAACCACCTTACGTGGATGTCGCTTTGCTGATGATAATAAACTGAGATGTGCTGTTTCTGCATTCTTTGATGGACAGGACAAAGAATTTTATTTCTCTGGTATTTCCTCATTGTCAACAAAATGGAACAGGTGTATTGAAGTTCAGAGGAGTTACAGTGAAAAATAAAACCAGATTTTTGCCTCTATCTCATTTTCTTCTTAGGTAGGTAGGTAGACAATTTATTGAAAAATTTATTTATTAGGTAGGTATGGAATCCTGTCAAATGTAGATTAATGCTATATTCTCAGATGAACACTTTACAAATTTACAGCACGGTACTTACAAGTCATTATAACTTAGAGCAAATCAAAAACCAAATGTATGTCTTGCATAAAGACTATGTTTACTTGATTGGACAAGGTAGGCAATAATTATTTTGCATATAATTATTGCATACATAAGAAAAAGCTTTTATATCAACACTCCAAAAATAACTTCAGTCTAGTAATACACAAAACAATTTAACCTTACCTAATATTATCACCAAAAAACTTAACAATAAACAAAAAATTGAAATTAAATAATAACACTATAAAGTTTCTTATGTATATTTCAGTTCAAAGTTTCACAAATAACCAGTGAGTTTAGATTTATTACTTTATGCAGAGACAGTTATGCTAAACTACAAGGAAAACATTTGAGCAACTTCTGAATCCTGTATCAGAACAAATACCCAATAGCAGATTCACAGTTAATAATTAACCTGTCAAATTCTCTATAAGATAAAAATATTAACCATATCCAAACTTTTGATTTTCAAAGTTTCTTCACCAGCACTTTTCTCTTTTACTGTGAAATTTAAAATTTGTTCTTAACAGAATATATAATAAATATAAACAAGTTATAAAATGCTGGAATGATATTATTAGATTATGTATGTTTCTTATTTTTTTTCTCTGAAGGGATAAAAATTTTTACCAACAAACAAAGAAACACCTATGGGTAGCCACATCTTGCATTGTTGTGAACCTGTATCTAGATTGATCCAAAATTTCCTTGCCTGAAGAAATAAAGCTTGGACTGTTTAGAATGTCTACATCGTAAACAGTCCAAGCTTTAGCCAGCTAAATAGCAGCATATATCCAAATGAACTTAAACCAGAAAAAACTAATAATGATAACTATAATTCCAGCTATTTAGACCTAGAAGTATAAACTGGACATAAAAAAACTATTATAAACCTTTACAAAGAGAGGATTTAACTTTAAAGTGGTTAATTTTTGCTACGTCTAACAAGCATTTATAAAACTGCCCACTCCAATGCTATTTTATTGCAATGCAGAAGATTGCTTCTCTGTAATGATACTAAGATGGGAATATGCAATATTAAAAGGCTACAAAACAAAAACTGTAAAGAATAAACTTCTTAAAACTAATCTAAAATATTTCAAAAAGCATTAAATATCATTAATCATAAAAAAAGTATGCCAGAATATATATATATATATATATATATATATATATATATATATATATATATGCATAAACAAAATTTTCAGTTAAATCTTGAACTCTCAATATCAGGTTATACAAATATTGTACAAAGCATACACCATGCCATTGTGGTGTCTTACAGTGTGGAAAGCTTATACCCACCATGTGGCTTACATGCTCTAAATATGAATAAAATATTTACATAAAAAAAAAAAAATATATATATATATATATGATTTGAATATAAAATAAGAATATACCAGTCATATGACACACCAAGTAAGTAGTGAATAGAGTAAACCAGTACGTAACTACAGCAACAAACAAAGAGGGGGGAATAAATCAAGATAAAGGGCATTGTAGTAGGAAATTCTTTTTTCTTTTTAGTTAGGAAATCTTGTCATTCTTTCTAAAATAATTCAGAGAGAATGCTAATTAATTCAAACTTACATCCTGTTGATGGCACCACGCCTAAATTAAGGGAAATATCACTAAAAACAAATACAAAAACCAACCACAACAAAGCGACCAACAGAGTGAAACAAAAATAAAATAAAATAGCTGACCATTGTGCTCCATCCTGTCAGAAATCCACAAAACCAATAATGGCCAGTGAAAAATTATACTATTTTTATTAATTGGCATTCTTTCAAAATTATCTTAGCAGTACAGTCCTTCTGCAACAGCCTGGTACCCTGAAAAAATAACACTACTGTGTTAATCATTACTCAATGATTAAATTTCTGAAATTTTTTATACCTTCCTAAATAGATTTGTGCTTTTATTTCAATAGTTTTTGAAGTGATCTCCTTATGTTTTCTTATATAAATTGGAGCATGAGAAATTTGAAATAAGTCTAAAAAGTGGAAGAAATTAATGGTACTGAGTATACATGTTTTTCAACTTTTTTAAATATTTATGTACAGTTTAAAATTTCATGCACTTAACGGTCTTTTAAATTATAAAATGGAAGAGACTTGTTTCTATTTTGTGTCTGATATGATTTTGTAATTTTTAGTACAATCAGTTATTTTTTTGAAAATTAAAAGTTACATACAATAAGTATTGCAATAAGGATGAAATGTTGTCATCTGGGCAGAATGCAAAAAAATCCTGCAACGTTTCCCAAAAATTTAAAAGAAAATGGGTACCTGTCAGGTGCTTCACCCCCCCCCCCATAAATAATGCTGGTAGATGAAAGTTCTTACCTTGATGGCTGCATAGATCAATTAACAGAAACATACAAATACATTCCCATTTACAGAGTTTGTACTCTTAGCAAAAACCACCAACAGTGTAGTGTATTAAAAAATTTGCACAGATTCTATGAAATTAAAGTGTCCATTTACCTTGATTTGGAACGGTTTAAAAAGGATAAGTGGGAGAGAAAGGAACTTGTAGGTAGAAAAAAAAAAAGCGTGTAAACATATTGCATGAGATACCTAGATATGTTATGGAACCTTTTACATTGTAAAAAAAGATCTTATGGACAGTGTGACCAAAAAATTTAGATTTGTGCAGTTTCTAAGATATCTTCTTTCTTAAACTGAAATTACTTAAATGAGTTTTAATGTGTTTAATTTAAATAAAATTATTACTATAATTTTGTTTTTCGTGAACTATAAATTAAGCTTAAATTAAACATAAAACTATGTATGGGATTTTGTGCTACTTTTTTAATTCCAGTTTTATTTTTATATTAATCTTTTAGAACTTCAACAAGTGATTTGTTTTATTTTATTTATTAAACCAATCAAAGAGACTGAGGCTCCTGTGCAGATCAGTAGATACATTTGAGAACTTTTCAATAATACATATAATAAAAATATAAATAAGATCACAAATATGCACAATATGTAGTATCAATAAATTAGGGTGGGGGGGGGGGGTATAACCTTATTTTTAAACTTAATACCAACTGGATAAATTGCAATTTAATAAGAATTTAGAATACAAGTATTAGGGGTGAAAACTATACCCATAAGGCCAAAGGGCCAAGTATTTAGGTAACCTAAGTTGGACTTCTTTGTTGTACTCTATAAATAAACACAGATTATAATAAAATAGTAAAATTAAAATGATGTAGCTAATTACTGATATTTGGATACATTGAATGGAATATTAACTAGGGCTAGCTCCATCCAATATATCCCATCAATAATTAGCTGAGGCTATCTGTTTCTGTTTGCCAGTTTTTCTACGTTCAAATATATTGAGAATTTACCGTGAATATACTATCAATTTAATTTGATTACTTTAATAATCATTAAATTTAGCAGAAAATTGGCAGAATAACCGCTAGCCCAATAGATAGCAGTGAAAATTATTAATAATAATAAAAAAAAAAAAAAAAATTTGGAAGTGAATCAATGATAATAAAAGTGAGTACCAACTATTAATTAGTGCAATTTATTTATGTAGTGAAAAGGAAAGGCTTGTGCCAAAATTAAGGCGAATAGAAAGAGGAATCCTCAATCTCCCTCGGATTACTTTAATAGATTTTGAGGTATAAAAATTTAGAGTAAGCAAGAAGAAAGCAAAAGCATAGAAACAGCATATTATATAGATACTTGGGATTTACCGGGAGGGTAACTGCCTGACCTTTTAGTAAGGATCCTGGTATTACAGTATGTAGTGATATTTGATGTAAATTAGAATAAATTTTAGAATACCCAATGTTTCATAAATCCAATAATGAATAGAAAAATTACCTGATATGATAGAAGTTTTATGAATAAGATAAAAATAAAAATAGAAATATTATGAATAAGATAAAATAATAAAATAAAGAATAGAAAATACCTGATATAATAAAAGTTTTTTGGATAAGATAAAAATATAGCTCTTTAGGAAATTAAGAATAAATCTGCATTTACTGAAATAGCAGATCAAGTAGTAAATCAAAATTAGTTTTCTGTAAAAATAGAAATTAAATAAATAGAAAATGAACTATACCTTCTTGCTATGGATAACATAGCTAAAAGGATTTATAACTCAGTTTGCTGCCTTATATATGATAAAGAAAGACTGCAGCATCCTGTTACGCCCAATCTTGACTAATTTTATGCTACTGAACATAAAAATCACATTAAAATTTGTCGATTGGCTCTTGTTTGCAAATTACAGTTGGGGTCTCATATTAGCGAGTTACTCTACATTATCAACCATGGTTCGCAGCAAAACGCATGACAACATTGCAGTTTCAGTTCCGCCACTCTTACCACATGATAAGGCATAAGTCATTGTCACCTCAAATGAGTCTTCAACTCTGTTGTAGTAATTCTCAAATACTGCTAGATATTGCATAATTTGTTCTCAGTTAATGGTTCTCTGTGAGATACTTTTTTTTCTTTTTTTTCTTTTTTTTTTTTTACAGTATTTGTGTCGTGTAAGATTAATATGGCCAGTAATTGTGTGAACAGTCCGGATGACTTCTGTTATATATGTGGAGAAGTCATGTTAGCTTCAAGAAAGCATCCCTTAACTTGAGCCATAAAAAAGGCCTACTTCTTGTACTTTGGGTGTAAAGTAGGCACCCAGGACAAGAACAGGTCTCCACAGATGTGCTGCAGTACCTGTTCATCAAAAATCAATGCATGGGTAAATCAAAAGGAATGTTCTATGCCTTTCACAGTGCCCATGATACGGAGGGAGCCAACAAAGCACGTCACTGTTACATCTTTTCAGTGCCTCCTATTAGAAAAGGGATTAAGGGCTGACGTACCCAAATATATCATTTGCAATTCACCCCATGCTTCATGGTGAAAAAATATCTATTACTTAAAGTTAACCATTTTTCTGTACACTCTAATGAAGATACTGATGAACATCAACTTAACAGCAGCCGCCTATGTCAAGGGATCCACCATTTTGTCCAAAACTGTATCCTTCTGAACCACATAAGATCACAGAAAGTGAGCTTAATGACCTCATCATGGATCTCAAACTCCCAAAGAATAAAGCAGACCTTTAGGCCTCGGGGCCAAATCTTCTCGATCATTCTGTGAAAGTGACAACATTTTGTACTAAAAATAAAGACTGATAAATTCTATGAAACAAGTGAACTCACTGTTTGTAAGGATGTTAATGATCTAATGGCAGCAATAAACATGAGGCACATTCCCAAAGAACAACTATTTATAGATGCTTCTTAGGTTAGCCTTAAGGCTGTGAAATTACACAATGGAAATATGCTGCCTTCAATACCTCTTGGGTATGACATGCACAAAAAAGAGACATTACAAACATGGAGAACATCCTCATAGGTGTACACTATCAGAAGTATGACTGGAAGATGTGGCGATTTAAAGGTAACCACTGTTTTATTAAGATTAAAAAAGGGTTACACTAAGTACTTTTGCTTTCTCTGCAAGTATTAGTAGAGGCATATGATGCAAGAAAGCAAGCTTATGCAGCAAAAAAAAAAAAAAAAAAAACCATCCATTTCACCCCTCCATTCGTTCGAAATACTTGTCTCGAAATTTATTTAAGCTATCAACCTCCACAACAAGGGATGGAAGTCTGTTCTACCAACCAACTACCCGCTGGCTAAAGGCAAATTGCCACACATCTATCCTACATATGTCTTTCCTCGATTTGAATTTATGCCCTCTCAGGTGAAGAGGGTTACACTAAGTATTTTTGCTTTCTCTGCAAGTATTAGTAGAGGCATATGATGCCTCTACTAATACTAATGAAAAGGACTGAGCAAGAGGAAGAATTCCATCGGCATTGAGCATGCTCAAACCATTCAATGCTTTATATACCTCTATCAGATCACCTCGCTGGTGCTAGTCTCCAGACACTGTAATTTGCAAAACGTAAGCCTTTCTTCATAAGAGCAACCCTTTGTTCCATTCACTAATCTTGTTGCCCTTCTCTGTACTTGTTCCAGCAGCTCTACATCCTTCTTGAAATGAGGCCTCCAGACCTGTATACAGTACTCAACGTGTGGCTGACCATTGCTTATACAAGGGAATAATCACCACCTTATCCCTGCTAGAAAAATTCCTGTATATCATTAACAAGACACAATCAGCTACTCTTGCAGCCCGTCTGCACTGCTCAGAGAACTTCATATCTGCCTGCACAATTACCACCAGGTCCTTTTCATTCTCTACCACTGTCAGTGTAGTAGCACAGAGTTGATACATTGCTCTGGGGTTGCTGTTTCCCCATATGTAGTATTTTACATTTGTCAGTGTTAAACTTCATTTGCCACCTCTCAGCCCATCTGCTCAACCTTTCCAGATCCTGTTGTAGCAGCATAGCATCAGTAGTGTCCTTAACAACCCTGCCAACCTTTGTATCGTCTGCAAACTTGGACATTAAGCTTGATATACCATCATCAATATCATTTGTAAATACAGAAAACAACAATGGACCCAACACTGAACCCTGAGGGACTCCACTAATAACATTAGTCCACGATGAGCAGTGTCCATTGATTATCACACTGTCTTCACCCCCTCAACCATCGCTTTATCCATAGCAGCAATTTGCCTCCAATGCCACACTGCTCCAATTTGTGCAGCAGTCTTCCATGTGCAACAGTATCAAAAGCCTTTCTAAGATTCAAATATATAATATAAAAGTTATTCCCTGCATCCAGTTCTTTTGTGACTGCATCATAGTATCCAATCAAACTGGTCAGGCAAGATTTTCCCTTAACAAAACCATGCTGTGTCCGAACTATAACTGAAGACTTGTCTAGATGATCCTGCAGTGCTTCTTTAACCAGTGTCTCTATTAATTTTCCTGGAACAGAAGTTAAACTCACAGGTCTATAATTATTTGTGTCAGCCTTTGATCCTCCTTTGTGAATTGGGGTCACATTTGCACATCTTTAGTCTATGGGTACCTCCACTGAGTCCAAGGAAGCTCTCATAATTATGGTTAAGGGTTTGCTTACTTCCTTTGCTGCCTCCTTTAATATAACTGGATAGATCCCATCCACCCCGGGTGATGTCTTGTGTTTATCTTCAACAATTTCTCCTTCACTTTACTCTCAGTTATTACAAGATTCTCTAGCTTACTGCTAGAATTGAATACACCTCTGGCTTTCCCCTCGCTAAATAACTCCTCATGTGTGAATGTCGATGCAAAATATTCATTTAGTTTGTTAGCTACCTGAGCAGGATCATTAACAGTTGACCCATCGATAGCGTGACGAGGCTACTAGGAGACGGTCGTGTTCAAAGCCGCTAAGTGGATTTTTCTCATTTATTGATTTGAAATTATTGTTTTTCTAAAACTTTTGTTTTTTGTTTTTCTAAATTTAGTAGTATAACATTATTTTGTGATTTTCTGATTAATTTGGTGTATTTATTCTTTACTCGGCCTTGTAATTGCATAAAAGTATCGGTAAGGGGATCCACGTGTTTGCAACTCCGCTGAACGAGAAGTTCTTTAGCCATATTTAGCCGCTTGATTGAATATTTTTTTACATCGAATTATTTCTGTAAGTAGCTTATAGACGTAGTAAGGATCGTTAGTTTATTCTGAATTGAGACAGTGAGATTTGAAAGTTAATTAATACTTAAGTGTCCGTAGATTACCATTCGTAACTTTCCCGCCTTTGTGATACGATAGTTATATACCGTACTAGATAGCGTTAGTTGAACTTCGTTACCAGTTAAATTGTACTTTTAAATAAATACATACAGATTACAAACGTAATATAATTAATTATATTTAACATAATTAAAACATAACATAATTAATTAATTAATTAATAGAATCATGACTCAGACAAGAGCAGCAAAGCAAAAGGCTCAAGCTAATGGAAGTGCTGTGGCTCAGAGTAGAACTGAGAGGGGCAGTTGTCCTCTGACTCACAGCCTTGTAAAATGCACTGTTTGCTTGATGTTTGCAGAGCAATCGGGTACGGGACATGATACTGCCATGGGGGATGTCTTTGTGTGTGCGCGATGCAAGGAGTGTATCGATATCAGGCAACAACTCAGCGTTCTTGTGGGCCTATATGAGAGCTTGAAGAACAGGGTGGATGCCCTCGAAGAAACTAAATTGAGGGGCCCATCAAGCTCTCAGCCGCCCACATCAACGCCAGAGCTTGCACTTGGGCATCACGTGACACAGAGGCAACCCCCAAGGCAGAATGCGCTGGTCCCGAAGGAACTAGTAGTTGTTGGTGACTCTAGTGTCAGGGAAACGGGGAACATGCTTTGTAAAGAGGATAGGTGGAACAGGACCAGGGTATGTCTGCCAGGGGCAAAGGTTGATGACGTAGAGCGAATATCATCTTTTAAGGGCACAAAAGGTGATATAGTTGTACACGTTGGCACTAATGATATTAAGAATAGGAGACCGGCAGAATTCCTTAACAAGTACAGGTCACTGTTGAACAAAAGCCGAGAATTAGGGTTGAATTTGAAAGTGTCTGCAATTCTGCCCAGACACGATAGGAGGGAGTATATGATGAGAGCCTTGTCGATCAATTCGGCCCTGGAAAGATTGTGCAAGGCTCAAGGGGTAGAATTTTTTTCAGCCTGGACTGTACTTGTTAACAGGAGAGATTGCTTCTACAGAGATGGTATACACTTAAATAGAAAGGGTGCAAGAATATTTGCTGATGCTATCGAGGCAGTGTTAGGTGGGTCGGAAAACTGCTAGCTTGGGGGGAGGCAAAGACCAATAGATTGACAGTAGCCACTCGCAGAGGTGAAAGAGATTCTTGCACTGCTTCTATTAGAATGAGCAGAAACCCAAAAAACAAGACGCATGATATTTCAGAGACTGCTGGGAGCCATTGCGGTACAAGTAAACACATGGGTTGTGTTAGGGTAGCTAAGAATAGAAACAGGTGCAGGTATACTTGCGTGTACACCAATGCTAGGAGTTTAGTAAATAAATTTGATGAATTTGAGGTATTGCTCAAAACATCAAAGGCAGATATTGTTGGGATATCAGAGACGTGGTGTCACACAGATATAAGGGATGCAGAACTGGAATTTGGGGAGTACAACGTCTACAGAAAGGATAGACAGGATAGGAAGGGGGGAGGGGTTATGCTATTAGTTAAGAAACACATAAAAGCCAAGGAAGTGAAGCCAGTCGACATCGCTGGACAGTGCAGTGTTGAGTCAGTTTGGTGTGACATAAGCATTGGGAGATCAAAATTGAGAGTAGGAGTGTGCTATGGGCCTAATGACTCTGATGAGTATAATAAGAAACTGTACAGAGAAATAGAGTGGGCCAGTAAATCAGAGAGTCTTATAATGGGGGATTTTAATTTCCCAGATATTGACTGGAATTTGGGGGCTGGTCACTCACACACTAGCAGGGCTTTTGTGGATTTATTGGATGATTGTTTTCTACATCAGCATGTTCGGGAGGCAACTAGAGGGAGTAATACTCTTGATTTGATTATCAGCAGTGATTCTTCATACATTAAGAATCTGTAGATAAATGAACCACTAGGTGGCAGTGATCACAGTGTGCTGAAGTGGGATTTACTATTAGGGGTAAAGGGAAGGGTTATTGCTTCCGTAAAGGCGACTACGATGGACTGAGACAGTATTTAAATTCTATACAGTGGGACCAACTGATGATGTTACCAACAGCAAATTCAAAATGGGGAGCATTCAAAGAATTAATCTTGGAAGCTACTAGGCTTTACATACCAACTAAGAAATATTGTTCAAGGTTTAGGCCAAAATGAATGTCAGATGAACTAATGAGGCATATGGCAGAGAAGAAAAATACATGGGATACTTACAAATTAACACATGACACAGAAGCCTATGATAGATACAAGTTGATATGCAACCAAGTTACAAAGGAGGTTAGGCAGGCGAAGGCAGATTACGAGAAACCCTTGGCAAGGGATGCAAAGAAAAACAGCAAAGAGTTCTTTACTTATGTAAACTCTAGAAGGCAGGGGATGAATCAGATTGGTCCACTTGATATTGATGGGTCAACTGTTGATGACCCTGCTCAGGTAGCTAACAAACTAAATGAATAGTTTGCATCGACATTCACACATGAGGAGTTATTCAGCGAGGGGAATGCCAGAGGTGTATTCAACTCTAGCAGTAAGCTACAGAATCTTGTAATAACTGAGAGTAAAGTGGAGGAGAAACTGTTGAAGATAAACACAAAAAAGGCACCCTGGGTGGATGGGATCTATCCAGTTATATTAAAGGAGGCAGCAAAGGAAGTAAGCAAACCCTTAGCCATAATTATGAGAGCTTCCTTGGACTTAGGGGAGGTACCCATAGACTGGAAATGTGCAAATGTGACCCCAATTCACAAAGGAGGATCAAAGGCTGACACAAGTAATTATAGACCTGTGAGCTTAACTTCTGTTCCAGGAAAATTAATGGAGGCACTGGTTAAAGAAGCACTGCAGGATCATTTAGACAAGACTTCAGTTATAGCTCGGACACAGCATGGTTTTGTTAAGGGGAAGTCTTGCCTGACCAATTTGATTGGATATTATGATGCAGTCACAAAAGAACTGGATGCAGGGAATAGCTTTGATATTATATACTTGGATCTTAGAAAGGCTTTTGATACTGTTGCACATGGAAGACTGCTACACAAATTGGAGCAGTGTGACATTGGAGGCAAATTGCTGCTATGGATAAAGGGGTGGTTGAGGGGGAGAAGACAGAGTGGTAATCAATGGACACTGCTCATCGTGCACTAATGTTATTAGTGGAGTCCCTCAGGGCTCAGTGTTGGGTCCATTATTGTTTTCTGTATTTATAAATGATATTGATGATGGTATATCAAGCTTAATGTCCAAGTTTGCAGACGATACAAAGGTTGGCAGGGTTGTCAAGGGCACTACTGACACTATGCTGCTGCAACAGGATCTGGAAAGGTTGAGCAGATGGGCTGAGAGGTGGCAAATGAAGTTTAACATTAACAAATGTAAAGTACTACACATGGGAAACAGCAACCCCAGAGCAATGTATCAACTCTGTGGTACTACACTGACAGTGGTATAGAATGAAAGGGACTTCAGGGTTGTTGTGCAGGCAGATATGAAGTTCTCTGAGCAGTGCAGACGGGCTGCAAGAGTAGCTCATGGAGTGTCAATGATATACAGGAATTTTTCCAGCAGGGATAAGGAGGTGATTATTCCCTTGTATAAGGCAATGGTCAGGCCACACCTAGAGTACTGTATACAGGTCTGGAGGCCTCATTTCAAGAAGGATGTAGAGCTGCTGGAACGAGTACAGAGAAGGGCAACAAGATTAGTGAATGGAACAAAGGAGTGCTCTTACAAAGAAAGGCTTAAGTTTTGCAAATTACAGTGTCTGGAGACTAGGCACCAGCGAGGTGATCTGATAGAGGTGTATAAAGCCTTGAATGGTTTGAGCATGCTCAATGCTGATGGGATTCTTCCTCTACCTCAGAATAATCACCTGAGAGGGCATAAATTCAAATTGAGGAAAGACAGATGTAGGATAGACATGCGGAAATTTGCCTTTGGCCAGCGGGTGGTTGGTTGGTGGAACAGACTTCCATCCCTTGTAGTGGAGGTTGATAGCCTAAATAGGTTTAAGGCTCAGCTGGACAGGTATTTTGAACGAACAGAGGGGTGAAGTGGGTTTTTTTTTTTTTTTTTTTTTTTTTTGGCTGATGCTGCATAAGCTTGCTTTCTTTCATGAAATGCCTCTACTAATGCTAAGTGGACCAATCTGATTCATCCCCTTCCTTCTAGAGTTTACATAAGTAAAGAACTCTTTGCTGTTTTTCTTTGAATCCCTTGCCAAAGATTTCTCATAATCTGCCTGCGCCTGCCTAACCTCCTTTGTAAATTGGTTGCATATCAACTTGTATCTATCATAGGCTTCTGTGTCATGTGTTAATTTGTATGTATCCCATGCATGTTTCTACTCTGCCATATGCCTCATCAGTTCATCTGACATCCATTTAGGCCCAAACCTTGAACAATATTTCTTAGTTGGTATGTAAAGCCTAGTAGCTTC
This sequence comes from Mastigoproctus giganteus, assembly GCF_048544385.1. Lineage (NCBI taxonomy): Eukaryota > Metazoa > Arthropoda > Arachnida > Uropygi > Thelyphonidae > Mastigoproctus > Mastigoproctus giganteus. Next base: position 82,063,761 of record NC_143588.1, read on the forward strand.
CAAGATAAGCTCTTTGAATGCTTCCCATTTTGCATTTGCTGTTGGTAACATCATCAGTTGGTCCCACTGTATAGAATTTAAATACTGTCTCAGTCCATCGTAGTTGCCTTTACGAAAGCAATAACCCTTCCCTTTACCCCTAATGGTAGTTACCTCTATGAGTAAATCCCACTTCGGCACACTGTGATCACTGCCACCCAGTGGTTCATTTATCTGCAGATTCTTAATGCATGAAGAATCACTGCTGATAATCAAATCAAGAGTATTCCTCCCTCTAGTTGCCTCCCGAATATGCTGATGTAGAAAACAATCATCCAATAAATCCACAAAAGCCTTGCTAGTGTGTGAGTGACCAGCCCCCAAATTCCAGTCAATATCTGGGAAATTAAAATCTCGAATTATAAGACTCTCTGATTTACTGGCCCACTCTATTTCCATGTACAGTTTCTTATTATACTCATCAGAGTCATTAGGCCTATAGCACACTACTACTCTCAATTTTGATCTCCCAATGCTCATATCACACCAAACTGACTCGATAACTGCACTGTCCAGCGATGTCCACTGGCTTCACACTTCCTTGGATTTTATGTATTTCTTAACTAATAGCATAACCCCTCCTCCCTTCCTATCCAGTCTATCCTTTCTGTAGACGTTGTACTCCCCAAATTCCAGTTCTGCATTCCTTATATCTGTGTGACACCACGTCTCTGATATCCCAACAACATCTGCCTTTGATGTTTTGAGCAATACCTCAAATTCATCAAATTTATTTACTAAACTCCTTGCATTTGGTGTACAAGCAAGTATACATGCACCGGTTTCTATTCTTAGCTACCCTAACACAACCCATGTGTTTACTTCTACCGCAACGACTCCCGGCAGTCTCTGAAATATCCTGCATCTTGTTTTTCAGGCTTCTGCTCATTCCAATAGAAGCAGTGCAAGAATCTCTTTCACCTCTGCCAGTGGCTACTGTTAATCTATTCGTGTTCGTCTCCCCCCAAGCTAGCAGGGGAGAGAAATTGTTATCCTCAACAATTTCTCACCACATTCCTCTCAGTTATTATAAAATCATCTAGCTCACTGCCAGAGTTTACTTCACCTCTGGCATTTCCCTTCCTGAATAACTCTTCATGTGTGAATGTAGATGCAAAATATTCATTTGGTTTGTTAGCCACCTGAGCAGGATCCTCAACTGTTGAACAATCAATATCCAGTGGACAAATCTGATTCATCCCTTTCCGTCTAGAGTTTACATAAGTAAAGAACTCTTTTCTGTTTTTCTTTGCATCCTTGTGCCAAGGATTTCTCATGATCTGCCTTTGCCTGCCTAATCTCCTTTGTGACTTGGTTACAGACCAGCTTATATCTATCATAGGCTTCCATGTCACCCATTAATTTATATGTTCCCATGCATTTTTCTTCTCTGCTATATGTCTCATTAGTTCATCTGACATCCATTTAGGCCTAAACCTTGAACAATATTTCTTAGTTGGTATGTAAAGCCTAGTAGCTTCCAAGATAAGTTCTTTGAATGCTTCCCGTTTTGAATTTGCTGTTGGTAACATCAGTTGGTCCCACTGTATAGAATTTAAATACTGTCTCAGACCACCGTAGTTGCCTTTATGAAAGCAAAAACCCTTCCCTTTACCCCTGATGGTAGTTACCTCTTTGAGTAAATCCCACTTCAGCACACTGTGATCACTGCCACCTAGTGGTTCATTTATCTGCAGATTCTTAATTCATGAAGAATCACTACTGATAATCAGATCAAGAGTATTACTCCCTCTAGTTGCCTCCCGAACATGCTGAGGTAGAAATAAATCATCCAATAAATCCACAAAAGCCTTGCTTGTGTGTGAGTGACCAACCCACAAATTCCAGTCAATATCTGGGAAATTAAAATCGGCCATTATACGACTCCCTGATTTACTGGCCAACTCTATTTCCCTGTACAGTTTCTTATTATACTCATCAGGGTCATTAGGTTTATAGCACACTCCTACTCTCAATTTTGATCTCCAAATGCTTATGACACACCAAACTGAACCGACACTGCACTGTCCGGCGAGGTCGACTGGCTTCACTTCCTTGTATTTTATGTGTTTCTCAACTAATAGCATAACCTCTCATCCCTTCCTATCCTGTCTGTACACATTGTACTCCCCAAATTCCAGTTCTGCATTCCTTATATCTGTGTGACACCAATATCTGTGTGACACCACGTCTCTGATATCCCAACAATATCTGCCTTTGGTGTTTTGAGCAATACCTCAAATTCATCACATTTATTTACCAAACTCCTAGCATTGGCGTACAAGCAAGTATACATGCACCGGTTCCTATTATTAGCTACCCTAATACAACCCATATGTTTACTTGTACCGCAATGACTCCCAGCAGTCTCTGAAATATCCTGCATCTTGTTTTCCAGACTGCTGCTCATTCCAATAGAAGCAGTGCAAGAATCACTTTCACCTCTGCAAGTGGCTACTGTTAATCTATTAGTACTTGTATTTCCCCCAAGCTAGCAGTTTTCCTACTCACCTAACACTGCCTCGATAGCATCAGCAAATATTCTTGCACCCTTTCTATTTAAGTGTATCCCATCCCTGTAGAAGCAGTCTCTCCTGTTAACAAGTACAGACCAGGCTGAAAAAAATTCTACCCCTTGAAAATCCATCCAGGGCCGAATTGATCGTCAAGGCTCTCATCATATACTCCCTCCTATCGTGTCTAGGCAGAATTGCAGACACTTTCAAATTCAACCCTTAATTCACGGCTTTTTTTCACTGTGACCTGTACTTGTTAAGTAATTAGTGACCTGTACTTGTTAAGTGACCTGTGAGTGACCTGTACTTGTTAAGTAATTCCGCCTGTCTCCTACTCTTAATATCATTAGTGCCAACGTGTACAACCATATCACCTTTTGTGCCCTTAAAAGGTGTCATCTGCTCTACGTCATCAACCTTTGCCCCTGGCAGACATACCCTAGTCCTATTCCACCTATCCTTTTTGCAAAGCATGTTCCCCATTTCTCTGACAATAGAGTCACTAACAATTACTAGTTCCTGTGGGACCAGAGCATTCTGCCTTGGGAGTTGCCGCTGTGTTGCATGATGACCAAGTATGAAACCAATCGAATGTCTGTAGCAATTGTGCTCAACATTCGGTAATTTGCACATAACTGCTGAACTGCTGCTTTTATCTGTGTATGTGAGCCCTCTCATCACGATTCAAATTTTTGCATGTGCACCAGCTTTCTACTGAATGGCCACAGTTATGCAAATTGCCATAGGCTGTTTTGCTTGATTTTGTGGTTGTATCCTTTAGAAATAGTGTTGGTCCTTAAGTTTTGCACACCAATGTATGATGTAGTCACAAATGAACTAGATGCAAAAAATAATTTTGATAACATATACTTTGGATTTTAGGAAAGCTTTTGATACTGTTGCACATGGAAGGTTACTGTAGAAATTGGAGCAGTATTGCATTAAGGGAAGTTGCTGCTATACATAAAGGATGCTTGAGTGGGAGAAGACAGGGTGCCAATCAATGTAAACCGCTCTTCGTTGGCTAATTTTATTAGTGGAGTCTCCCAGGGACTCTGTAGCCGAGTGGTCAGAAGAGGGAGTGCAGTAGCACCCTCTTTGAGTAGACGGGGCTCAAGCCCTTGACTGCTAAATACGGCCAATCTGCCAACCCGCACTGGATCAGTGTGGCAGATTATAGTCTAATTTCTCTCAACATGAACTGTTGAGGAGGCTACCATCCTGCAGTGGGTTGATAGAGCTTCTGCAGTTAAACCTTTATTTTTTATTATTATTTTTTTTCTTCCTCTTTGTTCCCATCCCAGGGTTCTGTGTTGGGCCCATTGTTGTTTTCTGTGTTTATCAATGATATTGATGAACATATATCAGGCTGAATGTCCAAGTTTGCAGAAGACACAAAGGTTGGTAGGGTTGTTAATTACAGTATGCTACTTCACAGGATCTAGAAAAGTTGAGCAGATGGGCTGAAAGGTGGCAACTGAAGTTTAACATTGAGAAATCCAAAGTACTGCATATGGTAGCAGTAACCCCAGAGTAACATACCAACTGTATAGTACTACAAGCAGGGTAGTGGAGGATGAAAATACTTAGGATAATTGTGTAGTCAGCTTTGAAGTTTTCTGAGCTCTGCAGACTGGCTGGAAGAGTAACTCATGGGATCTTGTCAATGATATATAGGAATTCTGCTAGCAGGGATAAAGAGGTGATTATCCCCTTGTATAAGGTAATGGTCAGCATACTGCATATAGGTGTGGAGGCCTATATGCAGTATGCTGACCATTACCTTATACTAATGGCCTTATACTAATGTAGAGCTGTTGGGAAAAGTACAGAGAAGAGCAACAAGATTGGTGAGCGGAACAAAGGGTTGTTCTTACTAAGGTTTAAATTCTGCAAATTGCAGCATCTAGAAATTAAGTACCTGCAAGGTGATCTGACTAAGTGTATAAGGCCTTGAATGTTTGAGCAAGCTTAATGCTGATGGGATTCTTCTTCTTGCTCAGATTACACACCTGAGGGGGCATAAATTCATATTGAGGAAAAACAGTTGTAGAACAGATGTGTGGAAATTTGCCTTTAGCTAGCTGGTGGTTGATTGCTGGAACAAACTTCCATCTGCTGTTGTGGAAGTTGACAGCTTAAATAAATTCAAGGCAAAACTAGACAAACTTTTGGAGTGAATGGCTGGGTTAAATGAGAAGGGTTTTTTTTTTGTCTGAGGCTGCATAAGTTTGCTTTCTTGCATCATATGCCTCTACCAATGCTAATGTTAAATGTATTAAATTTCACCTAGGTATTCATCCAGTCATAGATAGGTGTGCAGCTCTCTTTTCAGCACACAAATTAATATGCTTACAAAGATTACCATCACCCTGTTATTACCAGGTGCATGGTCTCCTCTTTTAATACCCTTACTTCAGATTTTAGGACTACTGTAACAGGAAAATTATTACACTAAGTGGCAGACAGTTTTTTGAGGGAATCTATAAAAGAAACATGCTTAGGGCTGTTAAGAAAATGTGAAATGTTTGTTTCCTATAAATTCACCTTCCACTGCTGGCTTTGAAAGCAAGCTTCTTTCAATGCCAGAAGTGGAAGAAAACATGTTTTGACTCACTCTGCTTCCTGCCATTGTAGCAATTACAAATGGTCCATTTTGAATTGCTACAGATTGTTTAGAGATATTTCAGTATGGGGAAACATTTCTAAATGACAAACCTACACGATCAGCAAAACTCTAGGGATGATTATGTCCTATGGCAAAAAAAAATGAACATTCAGCCTGTACGACAAGATTGCCACTATGAAATACAACATCTAGTTTTCATTTCTTTCTATGTACTGCACCCAGTATACTGGTAAACTGTATACAGTGTAATCAGATATTTGTGTGCAAATATCTGATTGTTAAAGCATCTTCAAAGACAAATTGAAAATTATTCACTTAAATCATTTTAAATTATTCACCGCTTTTTTTGGTGAAATAACTTTGCAGAATAACCACTGAGATTTTTTTTATTTTTTTTTAATTTTTTTTTTTTTAAACCACAAATATTGTGCAGTCAGATATTCTCTGAGCAGTGCAGACAGGCTGTTAGGACAGCTCATGGGGTTTTGTCAATAATATACAATAATTTTGTTGGCAGGGATAAGGACGTGATTATCCCATTGTACAAGGAAATACCACCAAAGTGGTATACCCTTGGACTCTTTACAACCTTTATATTGACAGATCATGGCTCCCTAAAGGAAAAAGTGACTTCAGGGCTGACTGATGACCCAAACTGTGGCTGTGGGGAGAGTGAAAACTGGACACGTTCTCGATGAATGTATAATTCAGTGGTTCCCAATTGGTGTGCATCGATGTGCTGTGACCTTTTCAAGTATGCCACGAGATAAGGAAATATTCCATTGAGTTTGATGGTAATCACTGTTTCGGTGTGCTGTTAATGTCTTATAACTTAAAGTATGACTTGAGTGACAAAAGGTTGGAACTACTAGTATAATTTATGATATACCAAGAATGTAATTAATAACTGAAATTGGTCCTCCTTCCAAGGGGACAAGAACACCTTTTCATAATAGAGGATAGCAATTACAAAGCTTTTACTAATTTTACACAAAAGGCATTTGAAATAAGGCATAACCTGCAGAGACAGGCCATGCAGCCTCTCAAACAGCCAACCAATAATCCATAGCTAAAGTGCACATCTCCCACCACACCAAGATGATGACAGATAAATCTGACGTGGTAGCAGCTGTATCCAGCACCCTGAAAGAAAACCTAATTAGACAAATCCAGACTGACAGGGCTTCCACCACCCAGAATTGCCCTACCCTATGTAGGGAAGTAATTATGAAGGGAAGGGAGATGCACAGGCAGCCAGGGATGCAACTGGCTTGATTAATATTAGTAAGCTGGTTGCATGAGGATGCAATGTAGAATGAAAGAAGGGTGAGTGAAATAAACGAATGCATCAGAATGCAAGAAATGTATGGGTGTGCTGGGCACTGATTGAGTGTGATAAGGTGAAATAGCGATTATGGTAAAAGGGAATAAATGCTAGTTTTGGTGAAAGACAGTGACCTAGTAAGGGAGCAAGAGTGGGTGAATGTGTGTTATGGTAAATGGGAGTGAGTGAAGGAATGAATGTAATTGGCTGAATGAATAAGCAGTTAACAATAAGTAATTTAGTTTAAGGGGCTTAGAGGGGAACAGGCATTCTGTGTGTTATCAGACACTCAGTCTAAAACACTTATAGATCCAATATCTTTCTATTTCAGAAGATTTAGGAAAAGTCCGGTTGGCCTGCCTCCCTAAAATCCACTCATGCAAACCTCGATGGTAAGCCCTGTTACGTCACTTAGGTGGCAACAAACGTGCAGAGTGGTTCTCTTCGAGACGCCTGGTCTGCATGAAGAGGAAAAGACCAAACCCTCCAGCACAATGAAACAAGTGGCTCTCAGTCCCCAGAGGTTTCACTCCCCCTCTTATGGCAGCAAGAGAATCAGAGTGGAAGCAGAGGGTGCTAAGAATCTCTGGGTACAATCAGGCTGCCATGCACAGAAACTGAACTTGGTCTGTTACAACGTAAGATTGCTCATCAGTGAAGACAGGATACTAGAGCTGGAAAAGGAGTTAGAAAATGTAAATTGGAATATCATCTGTTTGGCTGAAACAAGAAGAAGAAATGAATCACTTAAGTTTATCAAGTGGAAATCTGCTGTAAGCCAATGGACACAGTGAAAGGAGTGAAGGTGGAGTTGGCTTTCTGGTCCATAAAGATATAAAAAACAACACTATGGAAGTCAAAAGTACATCACCAAGGGTGTTAAAAGATTACTACTCAGGATTTCTAAGAGGTATAAGCTAAAGGTTATAATGATTCATGCACCGGCCATGATGATGAAGAGGTTGAAGAAATGTACACAGAAGTTGAGTCTTCTAGATACACAGAAAACTCACTACACTATCATTAATGGGGACTTCAATGCTAAGGTTGGAAAGAGACAAAACAGCGGAGAAAGGAGAACCATAAGAAATTTTGGAATTGGTGAGAGAAATGAAAGAGGTGAAAGACTTGTGGAATTTGTAGAATCTAGAGGAATGTCGCCAATGCACACTTTTCAAGAAAAGGGTGAACAGAAAGTGGACATGGAAGAGCCCAAATGGATTAACAACTAATGAAATTGACTTCATCCTCACAAACAGAAGATACATCGTGAATAATGTTACTGTCCTGAATAAGGTAAATGTCGGAAGTCATCACAGAATGGTAAGATCCACACTTGATATAGATGTAAGAAAAGAAAGGAAAACACTGACTCCAGTAAATAATACAAAGGTCTTTGAGATAACAAAAGAGGAGAAAAAGTAGTATGTACTGGAACTTAAGAATAGGTTTGAGCTTCTGCAGACTGTTCAGGACCAGGATGTCGATGAGGAATATTACAACTTTCTGAAAGTGATAAAGCCAAAGAAACCTATAGGGAAAAAGAAATCCAAAGAAGGAAAAATTAGTCAAGAAACACTTGTCGTGATGAACCGAAGATGACAAATGAAGAGCAAGAGAAACACTGACAGGGAGAAAATTGAGTATACTGAGTTATGCAAAGCCATTAGAAAGAGACTCAGAGAAGACATAAGTAAATTTAACACAAGGAAAGTAGAACAAGCATTAAGAGAAAACAGAGGATTTAAATCAGCAGTCATGAGCAGTAATACAGAAAGACAAATGATACTGAAACTGAATAATGATGGTGTACTTATGATAGCAGAAGACTACTATAAAGAGTTATACATAGAGCGAGGGAATGATGCAGGCAATGGGGAAGATGGATCGCAAATTAGTAACACATACGACATACCTGATATCCTTCCAGATAAGGTAGAACATGTGTTGAAGAAAATGAAGAATCAGAAAGCTCCGGGGAAAAGATGAAGTTACTGTAGAGTTGTTAAAATTGGGAGGAAGAGACATAACACAAAAACTGGCAAGGCTCTTCGCAAAATGCATTAGAAAAGGTGTGATGCCTAAGCAGTGGAATAATGCAATCATAGTTTTGCTGCATAAGAAAGGAGATAAATCAGAAATTGGTAATTATAGATCAATTAGCTTGTTATCCCATATCTACAAGTTGTTCACAAGGGTCATTACTAACAGATTAAAAAGAATACTTGATGAGAATCAACCGAAAGAGCAAGCTGGCTTTAGGACAGGATTCTCAACTATGGATCACCTACACGTAATATCACAGCTAATGGAGAAGGCAAATGAATATAAAACACCATTATGCCTGGCATTTGTGGATTATAAAAAGGCATTTGACTCCATACAGCATAAGGCAATGTTTCGGACACTGGAAAGACAAGGCATAGATACCCCATATATTATGATTTTGAAGAAAATATATGAGAATGCTACCTCCTTTATTAGACTAGACAAAGACAGTAATAAATTTAAAATCGAGAAAGGAGTTCAACAAGGAGACACAATATCTCCGAAGTTGTTTACTGCTGCCATAGAGGAAGCTTTCAGAAGATAGACTGGTCGCAGAAAGGAGTCAATGTGAATGGAGAGTACTTAAACCATTTACGATTTGCAGATGACACTGTGGTCATAAGCCACGATCCCAAAGAAGCAGAGGAAAATCTCAATCAGTTATGCACAGTTAGTAAGGATTTTGAACTGAAGATGAATATGGCTAAAACAAAAGTAATGATGAACAAGTATGCCGCAGAAAGGGACATAATGATTGAAGGAGCAGTAATTGAAAAGGTGGAGTCATATATTTATCTGGGACAAGCTGTAATAATGATAAATGGCTGGAAGTCAAGAGAAGAATAAATTTTGAATGGATAACATTCAGGAAATATAGTCACATATTGAGGAGCAATATCCCAATTTGTCTGAAACGTGCGTGCGTGTGTTTAATGACACACAAGGTGCTGTGGCTATATTGCGCCTATATTTGAAAAAAATATATGAGAATGCTACCTTCTTTATTAGACTAGAAAAACTTTATTAGAAAATAAAATTAAATAAATAATGTGAAGACAGTTCAGTCTCATTTCATGCCAGAAACTAATCATAGTCATTTATGCATTCCTATTTGTTTCAAATAACAGAAAAGTTCATTAATATTGGCATTTTCACCATTAATATCAATTAATGTTATCCGTTCTCGGAGATTAGTCGGAGAATGAAATATTGAAGTTCGATGTTGTCGATAATGTGGACAATCAATCAAAATATGTTTGACTGTTTGACGCTCAGAGCACTGTAAACAATGAGGAGGATCATCGCCTGTGAGTAGATGGAGGTGAGTCAGATGAGTATGTCCTACACTTCTTCTCGCCGAACTGTCTGAATGAATGAGTGCCAAAATTTTGGGTCCTGTTTCAACTGGAAAAGTTTTGTTATTTGTTTGTTTGTTTATGCCATAGCACTGTCCATTGTGCAAGGTATGCTTTTGAATTATAATATTATAATCAGAAACTGGAATAAAGACAGGTTAAATATAACGTTGACGGATTTTTAGCAGAAATATCAGCCAGATCGTTCTGGCTGATATTTCAAATATCAGCCAGAGCTGAATGTGCTGGAATCCAGCAAAACTTTACTTGTTGCTGACAATGTTCAATTTTCAACAGCAAATTCTTGATTTGATTTAATAAAGGGTGATCCTTATGAGAGAGATTCTGCATTGCTCTAATTGAGCTGTGAGAGTCGGTGTAAACTAAATATTTTGCAGATGGGTGAAGAGTCAAATTTTCTAGTCTGAAACGTAAAATAATGAACCAATGTATACTCACCCCACCACCATGACTTATGGAAGTGAAACTTGGGCACTCACCAAAAGAATGGAAGAGAAGCTGAAAACTACACAGTGAAGAATGGAATGAATTATATTGGGAATCAGACTGTTAGAATAGAAGAGAAACAGCAAAGGACATTCTTATCAAAACTAAAGAACTAAAATGGTCTTGGGCAGGACACACAGCTCGAAGACATGATGACAGATGGACTAAGAAAATAACAGAATAGTACCCAAAAGGAGCTAAGAGAAAACGTGGAAGACAACAACGGAGATGGACAGATGAAATTCATGAGTTTGTGGGTAGTAAATGGATGGCCATTGCACAAAACAGAAGGAATTGTAAAGTTGCTGGAGAGACCTTCATCCTGCAGTGGATTGAAAATGGCTTATGATGATGAATTTAGTTTAGACATACCAACTCAAATTGAACTCAATTCTAACAACAAGAACACACACATTGCATCCACCCCCCACCCCTTCTGTCCCCGTTTTTTTCAACTAGGTGGGTGCCTTCTCTACTGCCCACCTCTTTCTACCACTTTAATTCCTGCCCACTTCCTATCTCCCCATTACTACCTTCTGACTTTCATTTTTTTTTTTTTGCTGGGCTCTCCCTGTCTGTAGCCTTGGCTATGGCACGGTTTGCCCCGCCAATGCTTCATACTCCCTACTGTGGCCCACCTCCTCATGGTGGTGCTGGACGATAAACTAGATTACTGTGTGTAAACAAGCCCTTAGGCTAAGAGGCCAGATGAACAACACAACCATTATAACCCAGGCCTTTACAGAGTTTTATTTTCAGAGTTTTTATTCATTACATTGCTTGATGCAGAGTTGAGGGAATCCCCATAGCTGCATTCCAAATAACACTATACAAGTTTGGAGGCCTCTTTTTAGAAAGGAAGTAGATCTGATAGAATGGATACAGAGAAGGGAAGTGAGATTGGTGAGGGGAATAAAAGGTGATCTTACCAAGAAAAGCTTCAGTTCTGCAAATTATCTGGAGACTAGGTGAAGTGATCTGATTGAGATATTTAAGGTTTTAAATGGCCTGAGCAAGCTCAATGCTGATGGCATTCTTCCTTTCGCTCAAACTACACACACTAGGTATAAATTCAGTTGAGGAAGGATGGTTGATGTACAGAAGGGCAGATGTGTAGAAGTTTGCCTTTGCCAGTAGGCGGTTGATTGTTGTAACAGGCTTCCATCTATTGTTGTGGAAGTGGGTAGTTAAGATAATTTCGAGGCAGAACTAGAAAAACTATTTGAGGGGAAGGAAATGTGATATGGGAAGGATTTTACTTGCATCATTTGCCACTACTAATGGTCAAAACAGATAACTTTTCCTTATGGTCCTTATGTATCTAATGAAATATATTAATTATCTTTGGTATGACAACCAAATTTTTAAAGACAAATTTGGTAATGTCTGTTATGGTGCTCGACATGTTAAGAGGAGAGTATTCAAATAATGTTGTATAAAACATCCATTTAATATATTTGTACAATACATAAAATTATTAAAGTACTGTTTGTATCAAAGACTAATTTTCTTGCTGCTTCCCCATTTTTGAATCTATCAATTGCAGTGTCTACCTAACTGTTACTGAAAATTCTCTTGTTTTTCAGGTATTTCTTGGGATGAAGGATCATAACAGTACTGTACAGTTCATACAATGAAACACAGTACTTGTTTAAATATGATAAATTATACCTCTAAGGATCCTAAAAGCTGGGCAAATTTACTTTGTGTGACTTGCATTGCAAATTTTATTTAATATTGATTTTATTCACAAATGTTAAAAAGAATAAGGTTCATAACAGAAAATGCTGATTATTATAATTGTAGTACGAGTACAATGATATGCTCTGTTCTACTTCCAATATGCCATACTATTCAACAACAGGTTGTAAAATAATTTGTCCTCTTACTTGGAATAAACCATGAAAGTAAGATAAGAGGATTGGTGAAAACAACAAAACAGAGGGGGGGGGGGCAGACTTATATTTCATAAATCCTAAATTAGCAGACAAATATGGACAATCTGCAGATGAACAATTGTAAATGTATTACGTTATGCTGTGAAGTGACTGAACAAACAATAAATTTTATTATTATTACAACTATTAATATTATCATCATTCAAAATTATATTAAGATTATTCATATTACCTCATCTAAACTTCCTGATTGGGGTTGCAAAGCCTTCTTTAAAAAACGTGGCGGTAAGTCTCTATTTGAATTTGCAGTATTATAACTGATTGTTGCTTGAGGCTGACTCTGCTGTTTCTGTTGAGAAAAAGCTGGAAACAGTTCATGATCATGGTCACGTGTTTGAAACTGTTTGCTGCGGTTCTGAGCAAACATTGACTGAGGCCCTCCAATAAATCCTGGGAAGAAAAGAAAAGAAAAAGTAGAAAAATTAAGATTACTATGCTATTCAACAGTCACAATAGCAAACTAGAAAGTGAAAGTAAATCATAGAACTTTAATGATATGAACAAAGATATTGGAAAAGTACCGCAAACCTGAGGAAAAACTGATTTTTTTTAAATAAATCAATCAGCAGTAAGGGGGAATAATGAGTTACTAAGGTCAGCAATTTTCAATTTAAGATCTACCCTAGCATTTACAAAACTGTAATGAAGTTTATCAGTAAACAATGCACAGCACATCAGAAGTATACAAGTTTCAAAGTAAAAGCAAATATTTTTTATTAACCCCTTCCCGGAATTTTTTTCAGAAAATGTGCCATAGCGGATCGACTTTTTTTATTTTACAGATTAAAAGTACGCATCATGCAAATACTCACTGTATAGTTTGTGTTTTTTATTAATTTTTTCATAGAAACTACACGGGAGTAATGAACCCATTTGGGCTATCCCGAGTTATCTTGTGTACGCCAAAAAGTGTGCAAATTATACAGATTTTTTTAATAAATTAGTGCTTGAGATAAAAGAAAGGCACAGAAAAAGTCTTCATTATTCATTATATAACTAAATTTAAAAAATCAAGTGGAACGCACAAGCAGTAACCTCCCGCCACAAGTAGTAATCGCGAACTAACTACATTCTGACACACGGCCGCCACAAGTGGACAGGCGAGGTAAGCGTCGCTTACGGGTGGCAGTCCAAGAGGGTGCCGAAATATTTTTCAATATTTTTTTGTGAATTATTTTTGTGGGTTCAGTATTCTGCATTTAGGGCGGAAAATTATATTTTGCTTATTGGCGGCATAGGAACGCATGCTACTGTCCTGACATTGCTGTACAATATAAGTAAAATAAAAGCCAGTCGTTTGCTGCCAGGCGTAAGAAAATCCTGAGAAAACTCGGGATTTACCTGCCTAATGCAAAATTAGCCAGATAAAGGCCACAGAAAATATGTTTCAGTCCTAAATCTGGAGGTATTATTGTATCCTGAGATATTTCGTGCTGTTCCAAATAACTTTTAAAACTAAAAACGAGATATCTCGGGATAATCCATGAAGCAGTCAAAACACTTAAATCAGGCTTATTAAATTTAACAGGTGGATTTTCCCTTAGCTTTCCCCAGCATTCATTAGCAGAGTAGAGGAGGCAATGGATTCATCTGAATCTGTTATTCTGCTACCTTTGGAATTCCTAGTTATGAACATTCAACTCCCCCTCCCCAAAAAGGAAGCTTAACCTGAAATAAGTATCGAGCTAAATTAACTTATCAAGAAAAAAATATGTTTTTGGGCGTTATGGCCCACCTGTTGGTCATAAAAATTCCACAGATAAGAGAAAGCCCATCCATCAGCATTCTCTATAGGTACAATCAGCACATCCAAAAAAATTTGCAGTGGCATCATTATTAACATTATCAGGGAAGTGACTTTAAATACACGAATACAAAAAGCTCCTCCTGAGAGGAGGAGCTTTGAGCATTCACGTACACAGGTAAAAGCTTCTTACAACTACTCCTCATCTTTATGTTGTTTTAGCATGTGCTTTTGAAGTGAATATTTAATGTTTCAGTTAACTTTACTGATAGCTACTCTTATGCTTGCTTTTAAATCAAAAAAATTATTCTACCTCCATGACTGAATGTTGTTATGCATTTTTGTCTGTGACATACTTTGTTCAAATACAGTGAGTCCACAATATCCACTGACTTCCCCTATCCACTGTAACACCATTATTTTGTTATCAATTTCTGGTTCTTATATCCATGATTATGTTGCACTAGTACTGTCAAATGTATGTTCATAGTTAAAATTAGTTGTTCAACATTTGTTATACTCTTGTCACACTTTAATTAAAAAGACGCTATATTCAGAAGGTAACCACTGGTTTAAATAACAAGACAGTTATTTAAACCAGTAACTATTACACATAATGGTAAATAAAACATTATTGTACTTTCGAAGGACACAATCAATGCTTATGGTGTTGGTATATAAAATCCAGCTGATAATGTCATCATGCACTCTAGCTAAACAAATTGCTATGTTGAACTTTCTGAAAATTAAATTACGTTTACTATTTGCATACATCACTTCCTATCACTCAGCAGCAGTCTACCAAGAAAACTCCTAGAGAAATATTCAAATGCCAGTTCAGTGCTCACTTGTATTTTATTTCTTTATTTTTATAGACTTTGCAGACCATGTCTACAAGGTCTATAAAAATAAAGAAGGAGTTCAGGAGTAATCCTCACTCTGGAAAGGAAATGGAAAGTTATTTCTGATTTGGAAGCTGGCAAACAAATGGCTGATATTGGATGTGACACACAATTCACCCACAATGGTAAGAACAACTGTAGGTGATAAACAAATATAAATATGTTGCAAAATTAGCAGTGCCAGGAAGAATTAAATGCTTAAGAATTGGAGAAAACATTTTGCTAAAAATGGAGATGTTATTACTGACGAATTTCTAACCTTCAACCGAAAAAGGAAAATGTGAATTCAACTTTGTTAACACAGAAAGCTAAAAGGATTATCAATGATCTGAATGTGGACAAAACAAATTGCTGTGTTAAATTTTCTCAAGGACCAGTTGATAAATTTAAAATGCATCCCAGAATCCATTTGGTTGTGAAGTATCATGAGTCAGCTAGTGCCAACATATCAGCATCTTAGCATTAGAATTAGAAAATGATGGGCAGGTTAACGAACAGCTGAAGTTTGCTTTCAGGCAGCAAAGCTGAGGAACAGCCAGCATTATTGAGAAACATGGATACAGTCCTAAACAAGTCTTCAACATCAACTGTTCTGGAAGAGGATGCCCAACAGGAATTTCATTACAAAGAAGAGAAGTTTGTCAAATTATAATCACTAAAGATTAACTGGCTCTTCTTCTGGGAAGGTAATGCTGCCGGGAACTTCAAATTAAAACCAACACTCATTTACCACTCTGAGAACCAAAAAGCTTTGGGAAAGCTAAGTTTCATGTGGTTTGGAAGTCAAGCAAGAAAGCTTGGGTTACCGGAACAGTATTCCAGGAGTGTCCGCCATCATTTCTGCCCTGTACCTCCACCTTGACTGCAGGTGGAGGTACTGGGCAGTTGTTTTCAATAAGAAAAACTTCCCAGAGAAGGCACTGCTAATGCTCCAAGTGATCCAAACAGCCTTGATGAGCTGGCTGATGAGAAGGTAAAGATGATCTTCTTGGCTCACAATACAAGATTGATCTTACAGCCCATGAACCAGAATGTGACTGCTAATGGCAAGTGTTACTACTACATGATTACATTTGCTAAATGCTTGAAAGTAACCGATAAAAGAAGTCCACTTTAAGGGAATTCAGAGAAGTTTCAATGTCAATAATGAAATCAACAACATCACAAATGGCTGGGATAAAGTCAGTTCCTACTGTATGAATGATGCATGAACGAAGCTGATTTTCCAAAAATCCAAGAACACACACACAAAAAGATTTGAGATAGGTAATCTCAAATTAGGCGTGAAATTAAAACCCTCTGTTATCAACGACTGTTGGAGGCACATGCTGAAGAACTCAGCCTCAAGACTGTTCACAACTGATTGAATTTAAAGGCCTCAGACGAATCACCAAGAACTTTGATGCTAATGGATTTCTTCCACTGGGAGGTAAGAAAAGTTTTTAGATGAGGACCTGAATTCAAAGAGATCATCCAGGGTGATTAGGGATGTTGAAACTGATCTTTGTTGATGTATCCAACTCTACATTCATTCTGCAAGAAGAAAGATGATATTAAGTATCCATAGCCCTTCACTTCCAGACTTTTAAGTTCATGATTTTCAGATGATATTAGGTGATTCGTCCTTCAAGTACTCTACAGTAAATTAATATGAACACTATATATTGAAATCAATAGAAGTATTGCTATTGCTATGGATTGAATTGCCATTATATAATGTCAGGATAGTGCTCCTCATCGGCTGTTTCCTTAACTGTCACACTTATATCGACCCAATTAATGAAAAATATCAATGGTCCACTGTATATTGAATCTTGACTGTTTACACAGTGAATTTTTCTGTTATTGTATATGCAAGCTGGAATTACTTGGGGGGAAAAAATCTAAATTTTGTTTTTCTTCTCAAAAAGAAAAACTAATATACAGTCGATTCCAGTTATTTGGGACACTTCAGGAATAGTGCATTTTGGCCCGATTAAGTGGCTGCCCCAATTATGCGAATTTTCACGTAAATAGTTAAAAATACAGCTTTTTTTTTTTTTTTTTTTATTGATTTTCTGTATGATCAAATCACGTTACGATGGACTCACCACAGTAAAGTGCCATTCACTGTGCAATATGTAATAAGCAAATTTACAAACATGATCATTGTGATCATGTTTGAATTTTAATTCTATTAAAAAGTGATTCTAATTAGCAAAAATATGAGAAATATTATCCACAGGCTATAAAAGTAAAGTATATTAAGTACAAATTTACACTTTATTATGTTACCAATTAAAAAATTAAATGATACTTGAAAATCGGAGGATAATTTACGCAGGTTAGCAAAATAAAAATAAATTTATGCTAACATGCACAGCTTAATTAATACATACTGTAATATGCATACTAACTAGTTGATATTTGTGTTCATTAACATTTGTGGGTGGGGGTTAAAATTTAAAACAGTAAAAAAGATAAGCAATCAATAAGATAAACAATCAAAGAATATGGTACACACAAATTGCAAGTAACACAACACGTGCAAGTAAGAATGGAGTAACAAGTTACGAAGGTTAAAAAATAGGAATGAAGAAGATTCTGAAAATTTATTTTTTTATGATTCAAGATTTCATGGAAGTGTAAGCACATTTTACCATAATAACCCACAGAATTCCAGCTGTCAGTATTATTGCAAATTCAATAAGATCGAGTTTAGTATCCGTTTATAATACATTGCACTAACAGAAAAGCCCAATAAACAGGGGAATGCTAATTGTTTTATTGATTCATGGTTGTGACTGCCATGAATCCGACTGAACTACGTGGTACGGTCGGAGATAATCATTGGGTAATCTAAAGTGCTGCGGGTCTCCTGACTTGATTAAATGGCATGTCCCAAATTGAGCAAAGTAAATCCTGGTTATTTTCTCGATTCGGTTCTGTTCTTTAAGATTTGTTCCATATAAACGGCTGCCCCGATTAACCAGTGGCCCAAATAACCGGAATCCGCTGTATATATACAGGCAACCCCTGTATAACAGTACTTCTACAACATGGTTTCACTCTAACACGATTGATGAATTGCGGCAATCGTCGCACAACACTGTTTTGCTCTAATATGGTTAGAGTTGTGGCAAAACTTGCATAACATGGTATTTTTGAAGTTTTGTGCAGGGGAAAACCTTGCTATTATGTTGGATGTAATTTTTCAACATCTCAATTCTTTTTTTATGAATTCCCAGCTGTTGACTCACTGGTCATTATGCAAAAAAATTATTGGGAATCCCCAAGTTAGGTTCTGTGATATTGAACTTATGTTGTTTGAGACCATTAAAAATTGTAACTTCGAAAGTGTGTAGTTTGTGACTTTTAAGGTTTTTGTCAAGTTATTTTGGTTTTTATTTGATCGTTTATAAATTTTTCCAGGTATGTATTACTAAACATTGTTCTTAAGAACCATATTGTAATAAATTTTATTGTGAATGAAATTCCATCCTTAAATTACACCTAAGAAAAGTAAAAAAAACACTGCTCAAAAGAAACTATTTCTCTAGAACCAAAGAAACAAATTTTCGATCGTCTTAAAAAAGGGAAAGGTATCATACGAAGCAGATTTGTTGGAAATGGCATCGGAGGTAAACCAAATCAATTCAGAGGATGATAGTGCAGACGAAAATTCTAAAGTTCCCAAATTCCAAATTTTACACTAAAAAGCATAGGGGAAGGCATAAACTTAGCCAAGCAATTAGAATCTTATTTTTTGAATGCAGATACTTCGACTGAAAGGAACACAAAGTTCAAAAGGGAGCTTCAAAAATGCTTAGCTCCATACATGCAATTTACAAAGATCCATCATGCAAAAGAAAACAAACCAAGATTAATGATTTTTTTAAAGAGAGCAGAAGATACACGAAATCAAGGATTCTGCAGAAGAAATATCAAAAGGTGAAGATATTCTGCAACAGAGAAAACATTCTCGTTTGTGCTTAGCAGCGATGAAGAGGAAGAAAATTAAATGAATGTACATTATCTGACTTATTATGTATCACTGTTTGTAAGACTTTTGTTCAGTTATTATTGTTTTTAATAAATAATTAAGTTTCCAATAGTTATGAAAAAAAAAAAAAAAGAAGCGTATTTTTGCTAGCTTTTGTACTGGTTCTTAGTCCGATATAACACGGTTTCACCACACAAGATTTATAGGAACCTAACTACCGTGTTATACGAGGGTTACCTGTATATACTTGGGGGGGGGGATAAATTTTCTCCTAAAGGAACAAATTTAGTTTTACCAAGTATACTTCGGTGCTTTTTCCAACTGCAATTCCAGAACCATTCAGGGAAATGAACACAGGCCACCTTAGTGAGAGCCACATCCTTGTTTACTGACATCTCTTATTGAAACAAAGAACTATTAATTTCTGGCAGTAATTCTGCTCCCATGACTTGTCCTTCTCAGTCCCAGGGAAACAATTAACAGAGATACCTACTTTCTAAGGTGAAGGGAGGTAGATATGCCTATACACTTTTCTGTTGACATTTCTTAAAGAAATAGCGATTCCTATGTCTTCACTAGTCCAATTGATAAATTTTTCTTTCTTTTTTCATATACTTGTACTGGGAGTGAAAATTCGTGGCAAATTTCTTTAACTTCACATCAGGATAAGCATTTCTACCTATTTAAATCCATGTCCAAATTGGCCTCAATTTAAAAAAGATACAAAATGAAATATTATTCTGTATTTCTGGGAACAGTAATAATAATTTTAATTATAATATTAATAAAATTATAAAATAATTAAAGAATATGGAATTAGTAGGACAGGATTCTCCCAATTATAGTTAATACATAATCACGGCAAATCTCTGTAAAGATTAAACCTTGCACGAACAAAACAGCTTAAATCCAAGTGCGAGTAAAGAAAATATCATTGTTGATCACTTGGAGAGACCTCGTAATAGTAATAGTAAAAGAGGCAT
The DNA here is from genome assembly GCF_048544385.1 of Mastigoproctus giganteus. Taxonomy (NCBI): domain Eukaryota; kingdom Metazoa; phylum Arthropoda; class Arachnida; order Uropygi; family Thelyphonidae; genus Mastigoproctus; species Mastigoproctus giganteus. The sequence goes on from NC_143588.1 coordinate 82,083,749, forward strand.
GTGATTGAAGAAAGCAAGCGAATGAGCTTATGTAGCATCAGCCAGAAAAAAAAAAATAAATAATAATAATAAAATAAAAAATAAATAATAAATAAAAAAAAAAATAATAAAAATTCACAAACTTTTGTGGAAATTTTCAATTTCCACGACGGATGGAAGTTGGTTCCAGCAATTGACCACCCACTGGCTAAAGGAAATTTCAGCACATCTATTCTACAACAGTCCTTCCTCAATTTCAATTTATGCTCCTTAGGTTCATAATCTGAGCAAGTGGAAGAATCCCATCAGAATTCAGCATACTCAACCCATTCAAGACCTTATACACATCAATTAGATCACCTCACAGGTGCCTGGTCTCCAGCCTCTCTTGGTAAGAGGACCCCTTTGTTACCCACCACCACCAATCTTGTTGCTCTTCTCTGCCCAAGAAAATCTACATTCTTCCTAAAATGAGGCCTCCAGACCTGTACGCAGTACTAAACGTGACCCGACCACTGCCTTATATAAAGAGATAATCACCCCCTTTTCCCCGCTAGCAAAATGCCTGTATATCATTGAAAAAACCGCATGACCACTTGCTTGTTTGTTTGTTATTTGGTTTTTAGGAGCATTAGCAACTAAGGCCATATTGCTCCGGGGATATATGGTGGTCATTCCCTGACCTTTCCGCATCCTCTGTTTTTGGTGGGCACGGGATCGAACCCAGGTCTAATCAAGAAGCGGGTGCTATGCACTGCTGCTCCTGCCCACATGACCTCTTGCAGCCTGTCTGCATTGCTCAGAAAACTTCATATCCAATTGCACAGTTACTCCCAGGTCTTTTCATTTTTTACCACCCGAAGTGTAATAACCACACAGTTGGTACGTTCCTCTGGAGTTACTTCTACCCATATTCAGTACTTTGCAAATATAAATGTTAAACTTCAGTTACCACTCTCGGCCCATCTGCCAATTTTTCTAGATACTATTGCAGGAGCACACTGCCATTAACAACCCTGCCAACGTTTGTATCAATCTGCAAACTTCGACACTAACCCTGATATCATCATCATCAGCCATTTTCAATCCACTGCAGGATGAAGGCCTCTCCAGAAACTTACCAGCTCCTTCTGTTTTGAGCACTGGCCATCCATTTACTACACACAAACTCATAAATTTCATCTGTCCATCTCAGTCGTTGTCTTCCAGGTTTTCTTCTAGCCCCTCTTCGGTACCATTCTGTTATTCTCTTAGTCCATCTATCATCATGTCTTCGAGCTATGTGTCCTGCCCAAGACCATTTTAGTTCTTTAGTTTTGCTAAGAATGTCCTTTAACTTGGGTTTGCTGCCTAATCTATGTGTTTCTCTTCTTATCTAACAGTCTGATTCCCAATATAATTCATTCCATTTTTCGCTGTGTAGTTCTCAGCTTCTCTTCCATTCTTTTGTTGAGTGCCCAAGTTGCACTTCAATAAGTCATGGTGGGGAGTATACATTGGTTCATTATTTTATGTTTCAGACAAACTGGGATATTGCTCTTCAGTATGTGACTATATTTCCTGAATGCTACCCATTCAAAATTTATTCTTCTCTTGACTTCCAGCCATTTATTATTACAGCTAATAACTTGTCGCAGGTAAGTATATGACTCCACCTTTTCAATTACTGCTCCTTCAATCATTATATCCCTTTCTGTGGCACACTTGTTCACATCATTACTTTGTTTTAGCCATATTCACCTATAGTCCAAAATCCTCACTAACTGTGCACAACTGATTAAGATTTTCCTCTAATTCTTTGGGATCGTGGCTTATGACCACAATGTCATCTGCAAATCGTAAATGGTTTAGGTACTCTCCGTTCACATTGACTCCTTTCTGCAACCAGTCTAATCTTCTGAAAGCTTCCTCAAGGGCAGCAGTAAACAGCTACGGAGATATTGTGTCTCCTTGTCGAACTCCTTTCTCGATTTTAAATTTCCTACTGTCTTTGTCTAGTCTAATAAAGGAGGTAGCATTCTCATATATTTTCTTCAAAATCATAATATGTGGAGTATCTATGCCTTGTCTTTCCAGTGCCCGAAACATTGCCTTATGCTGTATGGAGTCAAATGCCTTTTCATAATCTACAAATGCCAGGCATAATGGTGTTTTATATTCATTTGCTTTCTCCATTAGCTGTGATATTACGTGAAGGTGATCCATAGTTGAGAATTCTGTCCTATGCCAGCTTGCTCTTTCGGTTGATTCTCATCAAGTATTCTTTCTAATCTGTTAGTAATGACCCTTGCGAACAACTTGTAGATGTGAGATAACAAGCTAATTGGTCTATAATCCAATTTCTGATTAGCATTAGTAGAGGCATTTAATGGAAGAAAGAAAGCTTATGCAGCATCAGGCAAAAAAAAAATAAAATAAAAACAATAAAAAATAATAATAAATAAAAAAAATAATAAATAAAAAAAAATAACCACTTCCACTTCACCCTCACCCCTCTGTTCGTTCAAAATACCTGTCCAGCTGAGCCTTAAACTTATTTAGGCTATCAACTTCCACGACAAGGGATGGAAGTCTGTTCCACCAACCAACCACCCACTGGCTAAAGGCAAATCTCCCCACGTCTATCCTACATCTGTCTTTCCTCAATTTGAATTTATGCCCTCTCAGGTGATTATTCTGAGCAAGAGGGAGAATCCCATCAGCATTGAGCATGCTCAAACCATTCAAGGCTTTATACACCTCTATCAGATCATCTCGCTGGTGCCTAGTCTCCAAACACTGCAATTTGCAAAACTTAAGCCTGTCTTCGTAAGAGCACCGCTTTGTTCCATTCACTACTCTTGTTGCCCTTCTCTGTACTCGTTCCAGCAGCTCTACATCCTTCTTGAAATGAGGCCTCCAGGCCTGTATACAGTACTCTAGGTGTGATCTGACCATTGCCTTATACAAGGGAATAATCACCTCCTTACCCCTGCTAGAAAAATTCCTGTATATCATTGACAAGACACCATGAGCTACTCTTGCATCCCATCTGCAATTCTCAGAGAACTTCATATCTGCCTGCACAACCACCCCCCTGGTCCTTATCATTCTCTACCACTGTCAGTGTGGTACCACCGAGTTGATACGTTGCTCTGGGGTTGCTGTTTCCCATATGTAGTACTTTACATTTGTCAATGTTAAACTTCATTTGCCACCTCTCAGCCCATCTGCTCAACCTTTCCAGATCCTGTTGCAGCAGCATAGTGTCAGTAGTGTCCTTGACAACCCTGCCAACCTCCATATCGTCTGCAAACTTGGACATTAAGCTTGATATACCATCATCAATATCATTTATAAATACAGAAAACAATAATGGACCCAATACTGAACCCTGAGGGACTCCACTAATAACATTAGTCCATGACGAGCAGTGTCCATTGATTACCACTCTCTGTCTTCTCCCCCTCAGCCACCCCTTTATCCACAGCAGCAATTTGCCTCCAATGTCACACTGCTCCAATTTGTGCAGCAGTCTTCCATGTGCAACAGTATCAAAAGCCTTTCTAAGATCCAAGTATACAATATCAAAGTTATTCCCTGCATCCAGTTACTTTGTGACTGCGTCATAGTATCCAATCAAATTGGTCAGGCAAGACTTCCCCTTAACAAAACCATGCTGTGTCAGAGCTATAACTGAAGTCTTGTCTAGATGATCCTGCAGTGCTTCTTTAACCAGGGCCTCCATTAATTTTCCGAGAACAGAAGTTAAACTCACAGGTCTATAATTACTTGTGTCAGCCTTTGATCCTCCTTTGTGAATTGGGGTCACATTTGAACATCTCCAGTCCATGGGTACCTCCCCTGAGTCCAAGGAAGCTCTCATAATTATGGCCAAGGGTTTGCTTACTTCCTCTGCTGCCTCCTTCAATATAACTGGATAGATCCCATCCACCCCAGGTGCCTTTCTTGTGTTTATCTTCAACAATTTCTCCTCCACTTTACTCTCAGTTATTACAAGATTCTCTAGCTTACTGCCAGAGTTGAATACACCTCTGGCATTCCCCTTGCTGAATAACTGCTCATGTGTGAATGTCGATACAAAATATTCATTTAGTTTGTTAGCTACCTGAGCAGGATCATCAACAGTTGACCCATCGATATCGAGTGGACCAATCTGATTCATCCCCTTCCTTCTAGAGTTTACATAAGTAAAGAACTCCTTGCTGTTTTTCTTTGCATTCCTTGCCAAAGATATCTCGTAATCTGCCTTCGCCTGCCTAACCTCCTTTGTAACTTGGTTACAGATCAACTTGTATCTATCATAGGCTTCTGTGTCACATGTAAATTTGTATGTATCCCATGCATTTTTCTTCTCTGCCATATGTCTCATTAGTTCATCTGACATCCACTTAGGCCTAAACCTTGAACAATATTTCTTAGTTAGTATGTAAAGCCTAGTAGCTTCCAAGATAAGTTCTTTGAATGCTTCCCATTTTGAATTTGCTGTTGGTAACATCATCAGTTGGTCTTGCTGTATAGAATATAAATACTGTCTCCGTCCATCGTAGTCACCTTTACGAAAGCAATAACCCTTCCCTTTACCCCTAATGGTAGTTACCTCTTTGAGTAAATCCCACTTCAGCACTTCGTGATTACTGCCACCTAGTGGTTCATTTATCTGCAGATTCTTAATGCATGAAGAATCACTACTGATAATCAAATCAAATTCAGGAGTATTACTCCCTCTAGTTGCCTCCCAAACATGCTGATGTAGAAATAAATCATCCAATCAATCCACAAAAGCCTTGCTAGTGTTATTATTATTTTTATTATTATTATTAGCCATATGGTGCAAGGAAGCCTGAGGCTTATGCTGCACCAGCCAAAAAAAAAATAAAAAAAAAAATTTTCTGAATTACCCAGAGAGAGAGAGAGAGAGAGAGAGAGAGAGAGAGAGAGAGAGAGAGAGAGAGAGAGAGAGAGAGAGAGAGAGAGAGAGAGACAAGAGTAGAAGGGAATCACCAAGAAAAAGAAGAATAATGATATCCAGCTCAGGACCCTGGATGTGCCAAGCCCATACTCACTAGATGTGAGCTCCTGGGATTGCTAGTGTGTGAGTGATCAGCCCCCAAATTCCAGTCAATATCTGGGATATTAAAATCCCCCATTATAAGACTCTCTGATTTACAGGCCCATTTCCCTGTACAGTTTCTTATTATACTCATCAGACTCATTAGGCCTATAGCACACTTCTACTCTCAATTTTGATCTCCCAGTGCTTATGTCATACCAAACTGACTCGACACTGCATTGTCCAGCGATGTCGACTGGCTTCACTTCCTTGGATTTTATGTATTTCTTAACTAATAACATAACCCCTCCTCCCTTCCTATCCTGTCTATCCTTTCTATAGACATTGTACTCCCCAAATTCCAGTTCTGCATTCCTTATATCTGTGTGACACCACGTCTCTGAAATCCCGACAATATCTGCCTTTGATGTTTTGAGCAATACCTCAAATTCATCAAATTTATTTACTATAAACCCCTAGCAATGGTGTACAAGTATACATGCACCTGTTTTTTTTTTTTTTTTTGATTTGGTAGTTGTTGGCGCATCGGCTTCTATGGCCATATTGCACCTCCCAAGGTTTTTTGCAGTACTTTGATCCAAGCCCGAGGCGGGAATCGAACCCGCGACCTTGGGTTGCCGGGCAGGTACTTTACCCACTCGGCTAGCCCGGTCGGCTCATGCACCTGTTCTTTTTCTTAGTTACCCTAACACAACCCATGTGTTTACTTGTACCCCAATGATTCCCAGCAGTCTCTGAAATATCCTGCATCTTATTTTCCAGGCTGCTGCTCATTCCAATAGAAGCAGTGCAAGAATCACTTTCACCTCTGCCAGTGGCTACTGTTAATCTATTAGTCCTTGTATCCCCCACAATCTAGCAGTTTTCCGACCCACCTAACACTGCCTCGATAGCATGAGCAAACATTCTTGCACCCTTTCTATTGAAGTATATCCCATCCCTGTAGAAGCAGTCTCTCCTGTTAACAAGTATAGACCAGGCTGAAAAAATATTCTACCCCTTGAGCCTTGCACAATCTTTCCAGGGCCGAATTGATCGACAGGGCTCTCATCATATACTCCCTCCTATCGTGTCTGGGCAGAATTGCAGACACTTTCAAATTCAACCCTAATTCACGGCTTTTTTTCAACAGTGACCTGTACTTGTTAAGTAATTCCGCCGGTCTCCTACTCTTAATATCATTAGTGCCAACATGTACAACTATATCACCTTTTGTGCCCTTAAAAGATGATATCCACTCTACAACATCATCAACCTTTGCCCCTCGCAGACACACCCTGGTCCTGTTCCACCTATCCTTTTTACAAAGCATGTAAAGCAAGCTGTGGTACTACGCTGACAGTGGTATAGAATGAAAAGGACCTGGGGCTAATTGTACAGGCAGATATGAAGTTCTGTGAGCAGTGCAGACGAGCTGCAAGAGTAGCTCATGGTGTCTTGTCAATGATATACAGGAATTTTTCTAGCAGGGATAGGGAGGTGATTATTCCCTTGTATAAGGCATTGGTCAGGCCACACCTTGAGGACTGTATACAGGTGTGGAGGCCTCATTTCAAGAAGGATGTAGAGCTGCTGGAACAAGTACAGAGAAGGGCAACAAGATTAGTGAATGGAACAAAGGGTTGCTCTTACGAAGAAAGGCTTAAGTTTTGCAAATTACAGAGTCTGGAGATTAGGCATCGGTGAGGTGATCGGATAGAGGTGTATAAGGCTTTAAATGGCTTGAGCATGCTCAATGCCGATGGGATTCTTCCTCTTGCTCAGAATAATCACCTGAGAGGGCATAAATTCTAACTGAGGAAGGACGGATGTCGGGTAGATGTGCGGAAATTTGCCTTTAGCCAGCGGGCAGTTGGTTTGTGGAATAGACTTCCATCACTTGTTGTTGAAGTTGATAGCCTAAACAAATTTAAGGCTCAGCTGGACAGGTATTTCGAACGAATGGAGGGGTGAAATGGGAGAAGTGGTTGTGTTTTTTTTTTTTTTTTTTTTTTTGGCTGATGCTGAATAAGCTTGCTTCCCTGCATCATATGCCTCTGCTAATGCTTCCCGTTTCCCTGAGAATAGAGTCACCAACAACTACTAGTTCCTTTGGGACCAGCGCATTCTGCCTTGGGGGCTGCCGCTGTGTTGCACGATGACCAAGTGCAAGCTCTGGCATTGGTGTGGGCAGCTGAGAGCTTGATGGACCCCTCACTTTTAATCCTTCGAGGGCATCCACCCTGTCCTTCAAGCTCTCATATAGGCCCATAACAATGCTGAGTTGTTGCCTGATTTCCTTGCATCGCGCACAAACAAAGACATCCCCCATGGTAGTATCATGTCCAGTATCCGACTGCTCCACAAACATCAAGCAAGTAGTGCATTTTAAAAAGCTGTGATTCAGAGGGCAACTGCCGCCCACAGTTCTCCTCTGAGCCACAGCACTCCCATTAGCTTGAGCGTTTTGCTTTGCTGCTCTGGTTTGACTCATGATTTCGATTTATTTCAATATAATTTCAATTTCAGTACAAAATTAAAACCCTAAACTTGTATCCCAACAGTTATAATGCTATATTTATGTTTCAGTATCGAGTGTTATCTACGAAATTCCTTTATATAACTTCCGTATCAAGTTAAGTATTAATTATTTATTTTTCTAATTATTTATGTTACGTAACCTACGTCGTTATATGTATAGTTAAAAGTACAATTTAATTAACAATGAAGTTCAACAAGATTAACAGATTTTACTGATTAATTCACAATATTATGTACTATACTATACTATATTAAGCTTATGCTATCTAATTAGAGATATTTTGTATCGCGTTACAATGGCGGCAATTTATGAACGGTCAACACGTGGATTTGATACCTTAACCGATACTAAGTAATACCTACAAAATCTCTATCTAAGTTACTTTAAACGAGTATCGTAAATAGGAATATAAAGCTACTCTAGAAAATAAGTTACTATGCCAATTTAAGCTAATAAAACAGAAAATAAATCAGAAAAAAACTTCACTGTTCCAGGAGCGGCAAAAAGCTATATCCGCACAGGCTACACTCGTTCTCAAAATCATCAAAATTTCTCGTTCTCAAAATTTATCTCCTTTCTTATGCAGCAAAACTATGATTGCATTATTCCACTGCTTAGGTATCACACCTTTTCTAATGCACTTTGTGAAGAGCCTTGCCAGTTTTTGTGTTATGTCTCTTCCTCCCAATTTAACAACTCTACAGTAACTTCATCTTTTCCCCGGAGCTTTCTGATTCTTCATTTTCTTCAATGCATGTTCTACCTTAGCTGGAAAGATATCAGGTATGTTGTATGTGTTGCTAATTTGCAATCCATCTTCCCCACTGCTGGCATCATTCCCTCGCTCCTTGTATAATTCCCTATAGTAGTCTTCTGCTATTTGAATTATGCCTTCTCTGCTATTTGAATTATTCCTTCTCTGCTGTTTATAAGCACACCATTGCTATTCTTCAGTTTCAGTATCATTAGTCTTTCTGTATTACTGCTCATGGCTGCTGATTTAAATCCTTTGTTTTCCCTTAATGCTTGTTCTACTTTTCTTGTGTTAAATCTTCTTATGTCCTCTCTGAGTTTCTTTCTAATAGCTTTGCATAACTCAGTATACTCAATTTTTTCCTTGTCAGTGCTTATCTTGCTCTTCATTTTTTGCCTTCGGTTCATCATAACAAGTGTTTCTTGACTAATTTTTTCTTCTTTGGATTTTTTTCCCCTATAGGTTTCTTGGGCTTTATCACTTTCAGAAAGTTGTAATATTCCTCGTCGATATCTTGGTCCTGAGCAGTCTGCAGAAGCTCAAACCTGTTCTTAAGTTCCAGTACATACTGCTTTTCCTCCTCTTCTGTTATCTCAAAGACCTTTGTATTATTTACTCGGGTCAGTTTTTTCCTTTCCTTCATCTATATGAAGTGTACATCTTACCATTCTGTGATCACTTCCAACATTTACCTTATTCAGGACGGTAACATCATTCACAATATATCTTCTGTTAGTGAGGATGAAGTTGATTTCATTAGTTGTTAATCCATTTGGACTCTTCCATGTCCACCTTCTGTTCACCCTTTTCTTGAAAAAAAAAAAAAAAGTGTTCGTTACTGACAATCCTTGAGATTCTGCAAATTCCACAAGTCTTTCGCCTCTTTTTCTTTCACCAATTCCAAAATTTCCTATAGTTACCCTTTCTGTGCTGTTTTGTCTTTTTCCAACCTTAGCATTGAAGTCCCGCCACAATAATAATAGGGTAGTGGGTTTTCTGCTCATCTAGAAGACTCAATTTCGCTGTACATTTCTTTAACCTCTTCATCATCATGGTTCTATGTTGGTGCATTAATCATTATAACCTTTAGCTTGTACCTCTTAGAAATCTTGAGTATTAGTCTTGACACCCTTGGTGATGTACTTTTGAATTCCAAAATGTTGTTTTTTAAATCTTTATGGACCAGAAACCCAACTCCCAACCTTTCAAGCCTGATATATACCTTCATCAATATTATTGATAAATATACCAAACAACAGTGGACCCAACACCGAACCCTGTGGGACTCCACTAATAACATTAGTCCATGAAGAGTAGCATCCATTGATTACTACCCTCTGTCATCTCACACTCAACCACCTTTTTATACATTGTAGCAACTTACCCTTAATACCATTCTGCTCCAATTTGTACAGTAGTTTTCCATGTGCAATAGTGTCAAAAGCTTTCCTGAAATCCAAGTATATGATAACAAAATTATTTTTGACATCCAGTTCCTTTGTAACCACATCACAGTATCTAATCAAATTTGTCCGACAGAACTTTCCCTTAACAAACCCATGTTGTGTCTGAATTATTGCTGCAGTCATCTATATGATCCTGCAATACATCTTTTCCCCCTTGACTCCATTATTTTACCCCCGGAACAGAAGTTAAACTAATTGGTCTGTAATTACTTATGTCACTCTTCGATTCCCCTTTGTGACTTTGGGATACATTTGCACATCTCCAGTCCGTGGGGACTTCCCCTGCGTCCAAGGATGCTCTCATAATTATGGCCAAGAGTTTGCTTAGTTCCTTTGCCACCTCCTTTAATATAACTGCATAGATACCATTCACCCCGGGTGACTTTATATTTAACTTCAACAAATTCTCCTCCAATTTGCTCTCAGTTATTACAAAATCATTAAGCACCCTTTTACAATTTGATAACCTTCTGGCATTTTCCTTTCTTAATAACTCATGTGTGAATATAGATGCAAAATACTCATTCAGTTTGTTTGGTATCTAAGCAGGATCATCAACAGCAAACCATCAATATCAAGTGGACCAATCTGATTCATCCCCTTCCTTTTAAAGTTTATACAAGTAAAGAAATTCTTGCTGTTTTTCTTCTCTTGCCTTATTGGCTTTTTTGCCTTAATTACTGACTAGCTTATATCTGCCATAGGCTTCTGTGTCGCCTGATAATTATATGCATCCCATGCATTTTTCTTCTCTACCACGAGTCTTTTGGTCATTTGGCAACCATTTTGGCCTAAACCGTGAATAATATTTCCTAATAGGTATGAAAAGTCTAGTAGCTTCCACAATTAATTCCTTGAATGCTTCCCACTTAGAATTTGCTGTTGGTAACATCAGTTAGTCCCATTGTACAGAATTTAAAAAAACTGTCTGTCTGAGACCACTGTAGTCACCTTTACAGAAGCAAAAACCCTTTCCTTTACTACAGATGGTAATTATATCTTTAAGTAAATCCCACATCAGCACACTGTGATCACTGCCACTTAGTGGTTCCTTTATCTGCAAATTCTTAATACATGAATGATCACTGCTGGTAACCAGATCAAGAGTATTACCCTCTGTGATTGTCTTTCGAACATGCTGCTGCAGAAAACAATCATCCAATAAATCCACAAAAGTCTTCCTAGTGTGCAAGTGACCAACCCACAAGTTCCAGTCAATATCTGGGAAGTTATGATGTAATGTGCAGAACAGTAATCTGGAAAGAGACCAGTCAAGTGGTAATTTGCAGTTCTTAAGATTTACTTTTTAAAAATAATGGACATTACGGTAGACATCTAGTTTACCCTACTTTAAATGCTATTTGTAGCGTGTCACCTCTCATTATCCAAGATTCTGTTTCTCATACAGGAACTCTCTCAAGTTCTAGTTCTGTATTTTCAAGGAATATATTTTGCATTCCTTCTTTAAATTCTATCATTTTCTTCTTCCAATCTCTTAATTTTGATTTCAGCTATGGTTGCTTAAATGCGTAGTACTGGAGAAAACAAATATTCAAGCAACCATATACTGCACAATTTGGCATTATGAACTCAAATTACCTTAAAAATTCTGAGCTATTCCTAGTTACAAGGAACTGACTACGGGTTATATGGCTCACGGGTGATGTCATGGCAGGTGGAGAAATATGTGCAATGGCAGAACCTCGTTTCTTCTCACCACAGATTACCTGCAAGGGAAACTTCAGATCTCTTTACATCATATTCTCCAAATCCTCCTCCTCTCATCATCCTGAACTAACCTTGAATTCAATGTCTACTAGAAAATTCTTTTCTTTATCACATTCCCTGAAATTTCTCCTGGATTTCTTTCCTCCAAATGCAAAACCTTACATTTAGCAGCAGGATTAAACTTCAGTCACCATCTTTCAGGCCATATGTGTAACCAATCTAAGGAATTCTGAAGGTAGCACTGAGATTATAATTTATATAAAGAAAAAATATTAATGAAATGTAATTAAAATAATAAGGATCATTCAAATCTTTGATAAAAGCATTGAGGTCAAAAAAAAGTATTCCAAACTTAAACCACAAAGTACTGGAGAGTGAATAAATAAATACAAGCTGTGTGGGAAAATTAACTGGAATTTACATTTGGACTATCCAGAGAATTAGAACTAAAATTACAAACACCATACTGTTATTTTCACCTCGTCTAATTATTATGTATTGATAAATGATCAATGTTACAGAGATAAAACGTGAAACAAAATAGAGTAAAATCAATAAATAATTAAAACTAGCCATCGGGGTTTTTTTTTTTTTTTTTTTTTTGATTTGGTAATTGTTGGCGCATCGGCTTCTGTGGCCATATTGCACCTCCCAAGGTTTTTGCAGTACTTTGATCCAAGCCCGAGGCGGGAATCGAACCCGCGACCTCTGGGTTGCCGGGCAGGTACTTTACCCACTTGGCTAGCCCGGTCGGCGCCATCGGGGGTAAAAGGCTAGTCTTTAAAACTTGCATGCAGCCTGCTCTCCAACCTGAAATTCATTATCCTCTGCACATTGATATGTTTACAAATTGTGTAAATTGGTTACTGTCATACAGCTATAAAGTGGCTTTACTTGATGTTAAAGTATACAACCTAGAATAACTAAAGAAATGGAGGGAAAATCTAGAGATAATGTGACAAAGATACAAAAATACGTTTAGACTTCTTTAGACTTGTTAACAGAAGAGACTGCTTCTACAGGGATGGGATACACTTAAATAGAAAGGGTGCAAGAATATTTGCTGATGCTATCAAGGCAGGGGGGGGCTGAACAAGAAAATTAACCAAATAAGTGTCATGGGCAGCATCAACTACAGGCTTTTGCAAATAAATAATAATTGTTTGTAATTTTAATGTACACTTATTTCTCTCTGCTCGGCTTCACATGCAGTTTCTCCTTCCAAAGTATCCCCGCTCCTTCAATAAAAAGTTAATAGCAGCTATTGCTACTAAATCCAGCTTACACGCAAAATACATTCTTTCAAGAACCTCTATGGAATTATGAAAATTATAAGTTCTCATTTTAACTTCAAATGACTTCAGAAAACTACACAAAGTACATTGATTCAATTATGATGAGAGCCTTATCGATCAATTCGGTGCTGGAAAGATTGTGCCAAGCTCAAGGGGTAGAATTTTTTTCAGCCTGGTCTGTACTTGTTAACAGGAGAGACTGCTTCCACAGGGATGGGATACACTTAAATAGAAAGGGTGCAAGAATATTTGCTGATGCTATCAAGGCAGTGTTAGGTGGGTTGGAAAACTGCTAGCTTGGGGGAATACAAGGACTAATAGTTTAACAGTAGCTGCAGGCAGAAGTGAAGGTGATTTTTGCACAACTTCTATTAGAATAAGTAGCAGCCGACCGGGTAAAGTGCCTGCCTGGCAACTCAAAAGTCGCAGATTCAATTCCCACCTCGGGCTTGGATCAAAGTACTGCAAAAACCTTGGGAGGTGCATTATGGCTACAGAATGCCTATGTGCCAACAACTACCAAAAAAAAAAAAAAAAAAAGTAGCGACCTGGAGTGAGGGGTGTTGGGAGTTTCAGAGACGGATGGCAGTCATCGTGAAATAGGTGCATGTATACCAATATTAGTATAGTAAATAAATATGATGAATTTGAAGTGTTGGTCAAGACAAAGGCGGATATTGTTGGGATAGCAGAGACGTGGTGTCACCCAGATATAAGGAATGCAGAACTGGAATTTGGGGAGTACAATGTGTACAGAAAGGACAGACAGGATAGGAAAGGAGGAGGTGTGATGCTGTTAATTAAAAAAAAAAAAAAAAAAATCAAAAGTGCACCCAGTTGATACAGATGAACAGTGCACTGTTGAGTCAGTTTGGTGTGACAAACACTGCGAAAGCAAAAATAAGAGTAGGAGTGTGTTATAGGCCTAAGGACTCGAATGAGTACAATGAACAATTGTACAGAGAAATAGAGTGGGCTAGTAATCAGAATGTCTTATAATGGGGGTTTTTAACTTCCCAGGTATTGACTGGAACTTGTGGATTGGTCACTCACACACTAGTCAGAATTTTGTGGATGTATTGGATGATTGTTTTCTGCAGCAGCATGTTAGAGAGAGAGAGAGAGAGAGAGAGAGTAATACTCTTGATCTGGTTATCAGCAGTGATCACTGTACTGATGTGGGATTTACTTAAAGATTTAATTACGATCAAGGGTAAAGGAAAGGGTTTTTGCTTCCGTCAAGGTGAGTACAGTGGTCTCAGACAGTTTTTAAATTCTGTACAGTGGGATCAACTGACGATGTTACCAACAGTCAATTCTAAGTGGGAAGCATTCAAGGAATTAATCGTGGATGGTACTAAAAGTTTCATACCTATTAAGAAATATTGTTCAAGGTTTAGGCCTAAATGGCTATCAAATGAACTAATGAGACTTGTAACAGAGAAGAAAAATGCATGGGATGCATATAAATTATCAAGCGACTCAGAAGCCTATGGCAGATATAAGCTCGTCTGTAATCAGGTCACAAAGGAGATTAGGCAGTCGAAGGCAGATTACGAGAAATCCTTGGCAAAAGATGCTAAGAAAAACAGCACGGATTTCTTTACTTATATAAACTCTAAAAGGAAGGGGATGAATCTCATTGGTCCACTTGACATCGATGGTTCGACTGTTCATTATCCTGCTCAGATAGCAAACAAACTGAATGAGTATTTTGCATCTACATTCATACATGAGGAATTATTAAGGTTTGAAAATGGCAGGTTATCAAATTGTAACAGGGTACTTAATGATTTTGTAATAACTGAGAGCAAAGTGGAGGGAAAATTGTTGAAGTTAAACATAAGAAAAGCACCTGGGGTGGATGGGATCTGTCCAGTTATATTAAAGGACGCAGCAAAGCAACTAAGCAAACCCTTAGCCATAATTATGAGAGCATACTTGGACTCAGGGGAGGTTCCCACGGACTGGAGATGTGCAAATGTATCCCCAATTCACAAAGGGGGATCAAAGAGTGACACGAGTAATTAGACCAGTTAGTTTAACTTCTGTTCCGGGTAAAATAATGGAGTCACTGGTTAAAGATGCATTGCAGGATCATCTAGACAAGACTGCAGCAATAATTCAGACACAGCATGAGTTTGTTAAGTGAAAGTCTTGTCTAACAAATTTGATTGGTTATTATGATGTGGTTACAAAGGGACTGGATGGAAAAAATAATTTTGTTATCATATATTTGGATTTCAGGAAAGCTTTTGACACTGTTGCACATGGAAGACTATTGTACAAATTGGAACTGAATGCTATTAAGGGTAAGTTGCTACAATGGATAAAAGGATGGTTAAGTGGGAGAAGACAAAGGGTGGTAATCAATGGGTGCTGCTCTTCGTGGACTAATGTTATTAGTGGAGTCCCACAGGGTTAGGTCCACTGTTTTGTATATTTATCAATGATATCGATGAAGGCATATATCAAGCTTAGTGTTGAAGTTTGCAGATGTTACAAAGGTTGGCATGGTTGTTAATGACAGTGTGCTACTGCAACAGGATCTAGATAATTTGGGCAGATGGGCTAAGAAGTAGCAACTGAAGTTTAACCGTCACAAATGCAAAGTACTGCATATGGGTAGAAGTAATCCCAGAGGAATGTACCAACTGTGTGGTACTACACTTATGGTCGTAGAAAACGAAAAAGACCTGGGGAGGTTCCTACGTCTTTTTCTGGGAGTAATTGTGCAGTCAGATATGAAGTTTTCTGAGCAATGCAGACAGGCTGCCAGGGCAGGTAATGGGGTTTTGTCAATGATATATAGGAATTTTGCTAGCAGGGAAAAGGAGGTGATTGTCCTTCTGTATAAGGCAATGGTCAGGCCACGCCTTGAGTACTGCGTGCAGGTCTGGAGGCCTCATTTTTGGAAGAATGTCAATTTGCTTGAGTGTGTACAGAGAAGGGCAACAAGATTGGTGAGGGGAATGAAGGGATCCCCTTACCAAGAGAAGCTAAGTTCTGCAAATTGCAGTGGCTGGAGACTAGGCACCTGCTCGGTGATCTGATTGAGGTGTATAAGGTCTTGAATGGGTTGAGCATGCTGAATTCTGATGGGATCCTTCTACTTGTTCAGATTACAAACCTAAGGGGGCATAAATTAAGAAAAGACAGATGTAGAATAGATGTGTGGAAATTTGCCTTTAGCCAGCAGGTGGTTAATAGCTGGAACAAACTTCCTTCTGTCGTGGAAGTTGATAGGTTGAATAAATTTAAGGAGGAACTGGACAGGCATTTGGAGGGAATCGTGTGATTTTTTTTTTTTTTTTTTTTGGCTGATGCTGCATAAGCTCATACACTTGCTTTCTTGCATCACATGCCACTACTACTACTACATCTGCCATATCTCAGCAAAAAGATTTAAAGCCATTCTGACACTTTTTAAATTAAGGCTTTTAACTTGTTTTTCCATACTTACGATATTCTCACTGCTTCTATTAAGATATCTGATTCTTTCAACATAACAATTTCAAAAATATTTTTCTCTTAATGATTTTTTCCCTCAAAATTACGATTTTAGTTTGTTTCTATGTATTTCACTTTTTTCTAATTTACTATTAATGAAGTCTATTTTAATAATGAATTCCATCACATAAAAAAGAAACATTCAGTTGGATCTGATGGTATTCCAAAAGAATTATGGAATTGTTTCCTGCATTTACTTGCACCTCACATTTTATATTTGTTAACTAGATAGTATAAACCAGAGCTGTAATGCTCAATACGTTCTGCGCTGATATCAATATTTGTAAAATAATAAAAATTTTCATTCCTGTGATCACGACATATGGTCGAAAAGCTTTGTCAGCTTCAGGAAGGAAAATCGTTTTGCAATTTTTCCTTTAAATTCTTTTAATTAATTTTCTTATTTTTAATTGCGTTAAATTGAGTTTTATTGTGTTAAATTGATTTTTAATTATCTTTTAAACTCTGTTACTCTAATGTAAGTTTTTCGATTTTTTTCATTTTAATTTCTGGAGAGTATCATATGGAAGTGTTCTACGTGCTATATTGAGGTAAACTTCTCTTATTATTTTACAAATATATTTGTTAACTTATCACTGAATTCAGGAATTTATCCCAATTCCTCTAAAAAGCGTCCGAGTTCCAATACATAAAAAATAACCACATGATTTGCTTCAGGTTTGTTGTCCAGTAAACTTACTCATTTAGTTCTCGGCAAAGAGTACTAACACAATCTTGACACAGACTGACACAAATTTGAATGGACTGAACAAAGTCAATGCTAAAATAAGGAAGAATGATTGCAAGATAGATGTGTAGAAGTTTGCCTTTTGCCAGCAGGTGGTTGATTGTTGGAACAAACTTACATCTGTTGTTGTTGTTGAAGTGGGTAGTTTGAATAAATTCGCAAGGAAGAACTAGACAAACTATTGGGAGGCGCCTCCATAGCCAGGTGGGAAGGAGCAGCAGTGCGTAGCACACGCTTCTTGATTAGACCGGGGTTCGAGCCCATCACCACCAAATATGGAGGATGCGGAAAGGTCAGGGAATGACCACCGCATATTCCCGGAGCAACATGGCCTTAGTTGCTAATGCTCCTAAAAACCAAACAACAAACAAACAACAAACAAACTATTGGAGGGGATGAATAGGTGTAATGGTTTTTTTTTTTTTTTTTTTTTCCATGACCATAACTCATTAAATTGTGCAATAATTCAAGAAGTTGTGAAATAATTTTCCTGGAATGATGAATAATAAAAGCATTTACACATGGACAGCATATCTAAACTTCATAGCAACATCTAAAGGCACATATGGTAAGAATTTGTATTAAATCCTTCTAATCGGCTGGGGCAAATTATCAGTAAAAGCAATTCAAGTATAATTTGTTCGCGAGATAATAATTATATGAAGGAAAGGATATTAAAAGTTTTGCATTCACTGTGAATAAGAATATTATATGTGTGGATATTATAACAACATCAGTTTGTCTCTTTCACTCTTTTAGCATTATGAGTTCCTTAAAACTTCCTTTTAACTTATTCTGGCCCAAAACTTTTAAAACTGTCAGAGAAAAACTCAGAATATGTTACAAAATGGAATGCTTATTAATAATATCTTATTTTTGATAATCAAGTATGTATATGACTTTGATAATTAAGTATGATGATCACGCAATCCCCTCTTATGAATGGGCTATTCATAAGAGAGGGGATTGTGTGATCACACAGGCAATTCAAGCAATAATAAACTGTCATTATTGACGTCACAACTGTTTACAAGAAACAGTAAAAACATTGTCAATAAACAAATAAGTTTTTATTATTATTATTTAATGAACTTTTTGAAGAGTTGAAATCATTAAAAACAATAGATGTTAGCCATTCTGATCTAAAAGCTTTGTTAAAATTAATATGCAAACAATTTAATAAAATGCAGTACAAATATTGTAAATGCACTGTTTTTGACTTTTCCAGTTTCTGTTGCAACAAGAGAAAAAGTCTTTAAAAATTAATATTCATTAAGACTTATTTTAGATCCACTTGCTTTAGAGAAGACAATTTAGTGTTCTTGCAATATTAGAAATTGAAAAGAGATATTTTGGAAAGCATTAATGCGGACAACAAAATTAAAGAATCTGTAAAAAAAAAAATTCACAAACAATTACCATGTAAAATTACACTTACAAGTAATGATTATTTTGTATTTGATTGTATGCTTAAAGTAATTATGAAATAATAAAAAAAATTTTTTTAATAAATTTTGTTTTTCATTTATTATTTCAAAGGGTACATTTTAAATTTTGCATACAGGCACATATAACCCTAATAATAACCTGCAACACTCACTGCAAGTGAAATCTCAAAGTATGCCCACTCTAGGGAAACATTCATGACTGAAAATATTAAATGCTGTTTGATATATCAAAAGCAACTTGTGATGGTTTCACTGAAGTTGTGTTCATAACCATATTATATGAAATGCCTCTTTAAACAGGTACTGAGTTATGATTTTCATGATTCACAATCATGGTTCATGCCTTATGTAAACCCACCTTAAGAAAACAAGCTGAAATTGCCAATAACAAGATATTCACACTTGATTATCCATTCCATCTGCATGCAGCAACTCATCCTTTTCTGGTCTATGCTTATGATAAAAAGTATGATTTCCCCCCCCCCCCCCAATCTTTTCTATTCTTCCTAAATACATTATACATGGATAGTGAAAATCATCTTCCTCTATTTCTGGGCGACTGTGTTTCTGTTAGCTGTATTATTTCAGTATTTGTTGTCCAAAATGAGGTGTAAATTTATTCATTTCATTAACAACACTCCTGACACTGCTATAGGTTAAGATAAAGTGTTCCTGAACTGTTTACTATCTTGACACATTCCTTAGTTATTTAAGCTTATTTCTTTGCATTGTTTTCCCATTCATTTAAAACGCTTATATCTTAACATCAGAAGGCCCTTTAGCTTTGAAACCTCTTTGCACGTGGGAAGAGAATTCTTAATGTGTGCAAGCTTTATTTTTACGACTATCATCATATAAATAATATCTACATTACCTATGAACTCTCAAAGCCTGCTTGAGGATATTGGCAAAGAATAGCAAAAATTTGGTTGTTCACATTTGATAAGATGCTCAACTGGCTATTAACAAAGGTACATGCATATTGTGCATACCATTCACACACAGATTATGAAAAACTTAATCTATCTTTAAAGATTGAAATTAAGCAATAAAACTTTTTTTTTAGAACTAAAAAGGCTTTGCTTTGTACTTACCAGAATTATGGCCAACATTCCTATTTGGGCGACCCATATTATTAGAATAGGTTGGAAAAGTTTCAGTAGGAATTACACCTGGTCCTGTACCAAGTGAAGCCACACCTATATAAACAAAAATTGTAAACCTCATAATTAATCTGGCATGTGGATGGAAGCATACATAAAGCACATGAAGTATTTCCATTCATTTTTTCCTCTTCATAAAATAAATGTCATATTAAATGTAAAAGTCATTAGAAAATGACTTTGTAGAATTGTTTCAAATCTGTAAGCATAATTTGTTTAAAGTATTTCTCAAAAATATCTAGACAGCTTGAGAAAATGGACATATGGCACAGAACGTTAACAATAAATAATTTTAAAAAATTCTTTGCTGCTATATTAATATTAAACGTTATTATGGCTGGTTATAATCTTTATACAGTCAAACATAATGCAGAAACAAAGCCGAGAAAATAATCTGAGGAATGAGCTGACAAAGAAGAAGGGGAGGGAGAGAGAGAGAGAGAGAGAGAGAGAGAGAGAGAGAGAGAGAGAGAGAGAGAGAGAGAGAGAGAGAGAGAGAGAGAGAGAGAGAGAGAGAACCTTATTTGGACAATAGTTTATAAGTAGCAATGTAGTTTTAGCCAGGAATGTTACCAACCTCAACACCTCAGATTTCATGCTAATTAAGTCATACAATAAGCTCTCAAATTACAGGCATTCCTCAAATGCTTCATAAATTTGGTCACTTGACTGAGTGTACATACATGCATTGTGTGCATGCATGCTTGTATGCATAAGTTTGCGTGCGTGTGTGTGTGTGCGTGCGCGCGTGCGTGCGTGCAATAAGTCCTTGGATGGTTTGAGCAAGCTCAGTGTTGATGGGATTCTTCCTCTTGCCCAGATTAGTCACCTGAGAGGATATAAATTCAAATTGAGGAAAGACAGTTGTACAACAGCTGTGCGGAAATATGCCTTTATCTAGAGAGTGGTTGCTTGCTGGAACAAACTTCCATCTGTCATTGTAGAAGTTGACAGTTTAAATAAATTCAAGGTAAGGCAGAACTAGACAAACATTTGGAGTGAATGGATGGGTGAAATGGGAAGGGGTTTTTTTTTTGCTAATGCTATAAAAGCTTGCTTTCTTGCATCATATGCCTCTACTAAAGCTAATAATATACACTTTTGGAGCATGAACAATTTTTAATTAATTAATAAATAAATGGCATTTTTGTATAAGACAGTGAGTTATGTAAAAATTAATGAAACTGTATTATGCAATAGTATGACATTAAATGAATTACAAATAATAACATAAAAAAGATATAGAGAATATATAAATAATTAAATGGTAGTAATGGCAAATTATGTAAAAAAAAAGCAAGGGCTTGTATATAGCATAAAAAATAAACTACACACTTTGCCCATCCATACCCTCCAAATATGTCTAGTTCTTCCCTGAATTTATTCAAACCATCCACTTCCACAACAAATGGAAGTCGATTTCGATTATCAACCACCCACTGGCTGGAGGTAAGCTTACACACATCTATCCTTCGACTTAAATTTATGACCCCTCATGTGTGTAGTCTCAGCAAAAAGAATGCCATTTACATTCAGCTTACTCAATCCATTCAAGGCCTTTGACATTTAATCGGATCACCTAACAAGTGTGTAGTCTCCAAAAGCTGCAATTTTCAGCACTGAAAGCTTTCTAGCTAAGAGCACCCTTGTTTTTCCCTTCACCAATCTGGTTGCCTTTCTCTGCACCTGTTCCAGCAGATCTCATCCTTCCTAAAGTGAGGTCACCAGACCTGTATACAATACTCACAAGGTGCAGCCTAACCATAGCCTTACACAAAGGGATAATCACATCCTTATCCCTGCTAGCACAGCTCTGAGATTATTGCTACCCATATGCAGTACTTTGCATTTGTCAAACTTCAACTGCCATTTCTCAGCCCATCAACCCAATTTTCTTAGATCTTGTTGCAACAGCTTACTTTTATGACTTTTTAACCCCCCCCCCACTAACCTGTGTATCATTTGCAAACTTATACATTAAGCCTGACATACCTTCATCAATGTCATTGATAAATATTGAAAACAAAAATGGCCCAAGCACCGAACTCTGGGGAACTCCACTGATAACATTAGTCCATGAAGAGCAGTGCCCATTAATAACCTCTCTCTCTCTCTCTCTCTCCTCCACTTAACCATCCCTTTATCCATACAGGTAACTTGCCCTTAATGCCACATTGCTCCAGTTTATACAGCAATCTTTTATGTGCAACAGTATCAAAAGCCTTCCAGAAATCCAATAATTTTTGCATCCAGTTCCTTGTTCACTGCATCATAGTATCCAATAAGACTGGTTAGACAAGACTGCTCCTTAACAAATCCATGCTGTGACTGCAGTATAATTGCATTCTGGTTCATATGGACCTGCATTACTTCTTTAACCAGTGGCTCCATTATTTTCCCTGGATGTTAAGCTAACAGGTCTGTAATTACTCGTGTAACCTTTTGATTCCCTTTATGAGTTGAGGATACATTCGCACATCCCCAGTCCATAGGGTCTTCTTCAGAATCCAAGAATGATCTCATAATTATGGCTAAAGGCTTGCTCACCTCCTTTGTTGCCTCTCTTATATGACTGGATAGATCCCATCCACCCCAGGTGCCTTTTTGAGATTGTTTCAGCAATTTTTCTTCCACTTCCTTTCAGCTATCACAAAACCATTTAGCTCCCCATTGAAGTTTGATAAACTTCTGTCATCCCCTCTCCTAATGAATTCCCCATGTGTGAATGTCAATGCAAAATACCTATTCAATTTATCAACAACCTGATATTGGTTATCAACAGTAAACATCAACATCAAGTGGCCCAATGTGATTTAACCCCTTCCTTCTATTGTTAATATATGCATAGAAGTCTTTGCTGCTTTTCTTTGCATTCTTCTAATCTGCCTTAGCTTGCCTAATCTTTTTTGTGGCTTGATTACAGATTACCATATTTGTTGGCTTGTAAGATGCTGTGGCGTGGAAGATGCACCCTAATTTTGGAACAGTAAATTTAAGAGGAAAAAAACTTTTGAAAAAAAATTGTTAATACAATGGAAATTTAAAATTCAATAAAAAATAAAATCCAAAAGCCAATAAAGAAAGATATAGGATTATTACTCTTATTATTTTAGTATTATTCAACTTCAGATTCATTACTGACTTGGTGATCATTATCCTCAAACATCATCATCCTCTTCACTAGTATCAGTGTAACTCTCATACAATAAATGATCTTCAGTGCCATCTATTGCATTATTTATATCACATTTTTTAAAGGACTTGACCACAATTTCAGTCTTAACATCATGCCATGACTTCAGCACCCATTCTCACACTTGTGCTATTGATGGACGTTTCATCCTTCCGTAGGCGTCGTATCATGGTTCCCCTCTATCATCCATTTATTCCATTGCTCCTGCATGTTATTCTTGAATGGTTTATTGATGCTGACATCTAATGGCTGTAACTGGGAAGCTAAGGCACCCAGAATTACCACTAATTCTGTGTTCATCATTTCGGCCAGTCATTTGATGTTTTTAGTCCTATATGCTCTAAATTGATCCTATACTAGTAGTGCATTTTTATGCATTAATCCACCGTAATGCTTGGACCAAACTTTTACAAGCCAATCCTTAATACATTATTCGTCCATCCATCCATCCTTTCAGTTGTTGTTGTTTTTGTGTTTTTTTTTTTTTTTTTTTGTCTTTTTAGGAGCATTAGCAACTAAGGCCAAATTGCTCCGGGGATATGCAGTGGTCATTCGGACCTTTCCGCATCCTCCGTATTCGGTGGTCACGGGCTCGAACCCCTGTCTAAACAAGAAGCATGTGCTACTCACTGCTGCTCCTGCCCACTTGGCTACAGAGGCGTCCCTTCAGTTGTACAAGTATGTGAATTCCATTTGGCAGTTTCTTTTGGTAAAGTTTTTCTTTTAAAAATGAACATTGGCGGAAGTTTGGTCCCATCAGAACTAGTTAAAACTGCAATGTAGTGTCTTTTCATGTCTAGTGGTTTTAATAGTTATAGATTTTTGACTTCTCAGATTTACAGTTTTATTGGACGGCACACAACAGAATTTCATCCATATTCCCAATTCGGCTAAGTTCGTAGCTGCTTCATTTTCTAGCATTAAGAAAAAATTTATGGAAATTAATATTTTCTGTCTGTACTCAGCAGGCATTCTCTGGACTATTCTAGTTCTTGTGCATAAACTTAACCCGTTTCTTTTCATGAAGTGATAACACCAAGATTCAGTTCCTTTAAAGTTGTGTATCCCAATATCAGCTGCTCATTTCTATGCTTCTACTATTATCATTTCAGTATTCAATGTAATATCCATGTCTCTAAGTTTCATTATCGAACTACACAAGTTTTCTTCCAAATTTGGCCATTTATCAGCTTTTTGTAAAAAAACTTCCTGCTTCTTCCACTGATGAGTCATCTTCTCAGTAGGCAGTGATCCGAAATTTCGTTCTGCTGCTTTGTTCTCATGTTCTTTGGCATATTGTACTACTTTTCACTTAAATCCAATAGTATAACTGGAATTCACTTGTTACTCCAATAACAGCCTGGTAATTACTGAAAAGTGAACTAACATATAGCAGTTAACTATCCATTAACTACTATACGTTAACTTTCGATTTTGTGCATGTGCTGTATTGCCATCTTCAGCTTCTAAGCCACGGGGAAATTTTTTAAGGTATTTATGGGGGGGGGGGAGTCTCCTATAAGCCGACAAATACGGTAATTTATATGCATCCCATGCACTTTTCTTCCCTGCCTCATGTTTCAATAATTCATCTGACATCCATTTAGGTCTACGCCTTGAACAGAATTTCTTTGTTGGTATGAACATTCTAGCAGCATTTATGATTAGTTCTCTGAATGCTTCCCATTTAGAATTTGCTGTTAGTAACATCATCAATTGGTCACAATGCATAGAATTTAAAAACTCCCTGAGACCACTGTAGTCACCCTTATGTAAGGATGACTACAGTGGTCTCAAGGAGTAACTTAAAACAATTTCTCCACCTCTCCTGTCTGTCCTCCTGACTACTTACCCTTGACAGTAATGTCTTTACGTAAATTCCATACTGTGATTGCTACCACACATTTGGTCCTTTTACCTGCAGATTCTTAATGTATGTAGAATCACTGCTGATAACCAGATCAAGGGTATTACTTCCTTTTGTTGCCTCTCTAACATGCTGCTGTAGAAAACAGTCATCCAAAAAATCTACAAAGGTGTTGCTAGTGCGAGTGACTAAGTCACAAATTCCAGTCAACATCTGGAAAGTTAAAATTCCCCATTGTAAGAAATTCTAATTTACTGGCCCACTATTTCTCTGTGTAGCTGTTTGGTATACTCACCACAGGTCATTAGGCCTATAATATACTCCTTCTCAACTTTGTTTTCCTGGTGCTTATATCACACCAAACTGACTCAACATTGCATTGGTCACCCAAGTCGACTGGTTTGTTTGTTATTTGGTTTTTAGGAGCATTAGCAACTAAGGCCATATTGCTCTGGGATATGCGGTGGTCATTCCCTGACCTTTCCGCATCCTCCGTATTTGGTGGTGACAGGCTCGAACCCCGGTCTAATCAAGAAGCGTGTGCTACGCACTGCTGCTCCTTCCCACCTGGCTACGGAGGCGGCACCCCAAGTCGACTGGATGCACTGCCTTAGAGTTAATATACTTCTTAACTTAGAACAATTTCTCCACCTCTCCTGTATACATTGTATCCCCATATTCAATTAGCATCCCTTATGTCCAAGTGACATCATGTCTGTGCTATCCCTACAATGTCTGCATTGTTGACTTAATCAGTATTTCAAATTCATCAAGTTTATTTACAATATTCCTAGCATTAATGTACATGCAAGTATATATGCACATGTTCTTATTCTTAATCAACCTTATGCAGCACATATATTCACTTGTTCTGTGATGATCCACCACAGAGCCTGAAATCTCCAACACCTTGCTTTCCAGGCTGCTGCATTTTCCAATAGAAGCAGTGCAAGAATCACCTTCAAATCTGCCTGTGGCTGTAGTTAATCTATTAGTCTGTGTATCTCGGAAAACTTCAAGACTAATAGATTAACTACGGCTGCAGGCTGTAGTTAATCTATTAGTCTGTGTATCACCCCAAGCTAGAAGTTTTCTGAGCCACTTATCACTGTCTCAATAGCATCAGCAAATATTCTTACACCACTTCTTTTTAAGTGTATCTCATCCCTGTTAACAAGTACAGACCCATGCTGAGAAAAATTCTATCCCATGAACCTTGCACATTCTCTCCAGGGCTGAATTGATGTCTGGGCAGAATTGCAGAAACTTTCAAATTCAATCCTAACCTGCAACTTTTTCCCAATATTTTCCCTGTACAGTAAGTCCTCAAATCTCCTACTCTTAATATATCATTAGTGACACCGTGTACAACAATATCATGTTTTGTACCCTTAAGAGGTAATATCTGCTCTATAACATTGTCTACTTTTGACTCTGATAGATATACCCTGCTCCTATTCCATCTATCCTTCTTGCAACATCATATTTCCTGTTTCTCTGACAATAGAGTCACAGGGAATAATCACCTTCTGTGGGATCAGTACATTCTGTCTTGGAGATTGCTACTGTGTTGCCTGACGCACAAGTGTGAGCTCTGGCATTGAGTTGGGCAGCTGAGAGCCTGATAGGCCCCTATTTTAATTCCTTCAAGGACATCTATTCTATGCCTCAAGCTCTCAAACACCCATCCGAACATTAAGTTGGTGCCTAATTTCTTCACACTCACTGCACCAAAAACACACAAAGACATCCATCCCCCTTGGCTGTATCATATCCTGTTCCAGAAAGATTGCACAAGTCGCACATTTAGTTAGACCATGTTTTTTATAGGAGAATCACACCCTTCGGTCAATCATAGATGATCATAAACTAAGGTACATGTTATCTTATCAAGAAGCCACAACATGACCATTGTTTATGGTAACACCAAGTATTTCGATTAGCCAGACAATTTAGTGCAAGTTTGGCAAAATTGCTTACGAAATTATAAATTATTTTATTTTATTTTAAATTAGGTAACATTTTCTATTTTAAATTTTGTACATCTAAACTGAATGGCAGTGGCTTCGATACTTTGTAAATGGAGTGGAAGAAAGAAACTGTTATTATAAACTACATTGAAATATTGCAATGTACTTACGGTAACCATACAGTCTACATGCAGGCAGAAAAAAAGACTGAGTAAGATGTATCGAGTAACTATGATGAATGATAATTAGCACCTCTAGTTTTTTTTTTTTATACTACTGATTAAATTTACCATTTTAAATTATAAGCGACCCCTGAGTAGTTTGGAGATTCTGCCATTTTGATATATAAAAATAAATGTAGATGTACAAAAATGTTACACACCGTAATTTACAAACAAAAAAAAATTAATAATAAATAAAATAAAAATAAATAAATTAATTAATAAGGTGAAGGGTTAAATTCCAAACTGCACACTGGGATTCTAATATTTTGTGAAGAATCCACAGGAATATTATTTTGGCACAATGTACATATATGCTTATTTGTAGCAACCAGGTCATGTTAATACAATTCAAAAAAACTATCAAAAATTGGATAAAAACAATATTCCAATAAACTGCATTAGATTTTATATGAAAAGCAACCTTTACAAAATAAACACTTCTTTCAGCTTTAAAAAAAAAAGAAACAATCTTGACACTAAACCATCTGCACTGTTCTATTCAGCAAATACATAGACATATTCGGCAAATAGAAAACAGAACACTGAATACGTAGAATATCTTTGCTGAATAGAACAATACAGATGGCTTAGTGCCGAAATTGTTATATACACTATATACAAGTGGTGTGATGAAAATTCCAATGTGCAATATGTTACATTTTTTAAAGTGATGTTATCGATGTAATAAGCATTTGTTTTGTCAATACTGCTTTATTAGTGTTCATTTCTTAAAAAAGAAAATTTTTTTCTGCATCATCTGTTTCACAACAAGGACTTTTCCAGAAATTGCTAAACAATGCTGCAACTCTCCAACACTCTGCCTGGAATGTCTTTGCATGTCATTAAGAAATGGTGAAGCCTTTGCACTGCATTAACTACACCTGAAAAAGCAATTGTAATACTGTCATTGTTTCTTTTCTTTTTTTTCCTCATTGTCCCTCTCCGTCAATAATTCAGACACAATATTGTTCTTGATCACTTGATGAACAATGGGATCACTGTATACACCAATATCATCATTCAATGATACTTCTGAAAGAACATTTAACATATGGCATAATTTGCAGATTTTTTATATCTGAATAATCATCATTTCCACTTTGATATTCTTTGGTATCTTGTGGCACAACTGGCTTTGCAAAAACAGTTTGCAATAGTAACTGCACTTAACATTTCAATAACCTCTGAAACACAGCAGACTGAAATACTGACCAATGTTCACTACACTAGCTGTGACTTGTAGTGCACCTTTTCAGCATGGATTATGTGGTGATCCAGAAGTTACAAAATATGTGCTTAGACAAAAAGAACATAAACTTAATGCATTGAAGCATGTCTTGGCACAGCCTTGTGTGCTGAAAAATTGCCCATTAATAACAAAATCTTCCTCTTTTTTGCTTTCATTCGGCATTACAACAACAAAATCATTCCAATCAACTGGAAAATGTCACCTGTCATCCAAACCTTTGTATTACAGCAATATTTAGAAGGAAATGTTATACATTTTTTAAATAATTTAAACTTTGCAATGACCAATGGCTTTCACATCTTTGCAAGTTGAATTTGTGCATGACATCACAATAATCCTTTCTTTGGGATTTTTGCCATCTGTACACCTTTTGTCCTTAAACGCAAGTGGTTTACGACGCATTAACTTATAAAATAAGATTGTTTCATTTGTGCTGTACACGTTTTCCAAATAGTACCGCCAAATGACGTTTGATTGCACCTCTACCCGTGACTAATTCTTTACCATAAATTGCTTTATGGCAGATGCTGTATCATTTTCTAAATCTGTGTGACAAACCTGTACTAGACTACCTTAAATTCGGTTAGGCCAAACAAGCATGTGAAAGATCATGCACAGAAAGGGACCACTCACTGCAATGGTTCCTTTCCATGCATAAAATATTCTTAGATCTTGTGTCTACTCCACTCATAACATTGCGTTGTCAACTTCTTTACTGTATGCAGAACAAATTTAATTCCATGGTCCAGATGCATAGAATTTGTTTTTTTCAATTTTCTATCTTGGAGACACATACACAGTATCCATGTAGTGATTTCATACTATTTTCTAGCAATTTCACTTCCCACCCCCTCACCCACCCACTTACCTGTCTCTTCTAGAAATGTTTCTTTTCATCAAGGAAAACTGCCTGCACTTATTTTCCTCCTCCATACTAAAAACAAAAATTATCAATTTTCCACAAGCCAAACTCAGTTAAACAATAACATGTATTGTAACCAGTAAATTGGAATGGCATTGAAAGAACTTGGTTAACCCCACCCCCCTGCTTTTTGAACAGCAGACCTCATTCAAAATTTTGCCAGCCAATTAGACCATTTTCTCAAAAAAGGAACAGCACATAACCAAAACTAGTACAACTGAAAAAATAAACAAACATAATTTAACTAATACTTGTGCCTCATCTATCAGTTCCACAAAATAAGGATTTTTATTTTAACAAATTTTATTATAATAATTATATTTTTCCACAAGATGAATTTTCACTGCCCTAAACTATAATTTCATTATAATGATATTCATTAAAATTAAACATTTTTACATAAAATTAAATAAGAAATTGACAAGGGATAGGAAGTGATTTTGTCATTAAATAGTTCATTACTTTGGCATTTGTTATACCAACACTTCATGTGCAAGGAAACAGCATTCCAAGTATGATCTCCTCATCTGCACATGCAAATGTTTGATTAATCATCAATACAATACTATGGGCTCTCCTTGCCACCAGTCTACGCTACACAGAGAACTTCAACTCTGCCTGTACTGTAATCTCCAAATCCTATTCTTCCTCAATTGTTTTAAAGTCAACCTAATCATGCATAAGCTATTTTGAGACTGCTATTCCCCAAATAAGACCTTGCATTTGGGTAATAGCAGTTGACTTTAATCCAGAAAACAAGCTCTCAAAAATTTAGCTATGAATAAGCAAATCAATAGCTACTAACACACTTTGCACATTCTCTTTGTTCATCTACTATTTCATAATAATTTTATTTTTCTTCTATAGGAGATTAAAATTTTGTTTTCACCCATAATTTTCAAATTATGGATGTGTCCCTGGATGTGTGATGTATCTGAATATTACAAATCATATTACATTACAGAGTTATATCAAAATGCATACAGGGAGGGAAAATCTCCTTTTCACAAACTAATTCTATGATTTATATCTTTGCTGTTATCATTTTACACTTTCAGCCATTTCTTTTTCACTTACCATGTGGTGATAGTTTCTTTATACAAACACACAAAGATGCTTCTCACATTATTTGTGATCAATGGGGTTTGACAGAAGTGCTGTTTCACTAGATTCCTATCCCATACCCCTCACCCAACCTTAAGTTGATCTAACTCAATAATGCTCAAAAAAAAAAGCCTTGAAATTTGTGATCAGTGTCCCATAAACAAGTTAGTCATTTACTCAATTTATTCTTACTTGTTTAGTTGGTGTTCCTTAACAATTTGGTGGGGGATGTAAAAAAAAAATCTAAGAGCAAGTACTTGGACTCTATTCACTAATCAGTTTTTTTGGGAGAAAAGGACAAGAATTTAAAACGGGACATTTCAACAAAATTTATTCTTAATTCTGACACTAATACTGCATAATATGAACAAATATCAGTCTCATGTTATAAAAAAGCTTCCTGGCAGTGAAAGCTCAGAGTAGCAAAGCCAGTAAAACCAAACTCTATAAAAAAAACGAGCACAGGATGAATATGCAGTGCACTTTTTGCATAAATCAAGAGCTGTAAAGAATTTTTTTACAGTTGTACTTTCCCCAATTAAAAAAAATAATAAAAAAAATAAAAGTGAATACAATAATGGAGGAATAGTAAAATTTAAACTCGTGTAATTCTAATTTTCTTAAAAATTTTCTAGGCTTCTTATGTAAAGTTGACACCAGCAACTTAAAACCACACCAGAGTTACACCAACAAATCCACAAACGGGTTAAAACACCAGTTAAATTAGTAAGTAATCATTTAATGTAAAATAAAAAATAAAATGTATAACTGAATTCAAATAAAACTGTATTCTTACTTCTGAGTATACATAAAAATATTAAAATTGAAAAATGAAAGTAATAAAACACATTGTGATAGCAGCTTCTGGGAGCATATCTTGCTTTTTGTCAGCCAAACTTTCAAATATAGGTAGTTTCCCACTTTACGAGTTAATTTGTTCCTATCGAGCGCTCGTAAAGAAGGAGTTTATTTCCCATGGATGCAATGTTCAAAACAAGAGTTACGTTCACAACAATGAAATTTGACCATAGTAATGTTAAATAAAGGTCAACAAATCAAGTTTACACATAAACAATGATTTATTTATCCAAAGAAATGAAAACATAGCCTTTAAAATCAAGCAAATTATAATAATAAAGAAATTATTTATGTCATACAAATGTTAGAAAGGATGTTTATTCTTCATCAACTAAATGCACACTCATTGATGGTTCATCACTCGCTGCTGGTTCGGCACTCGGTTTGTTGGAAGCGCAAGGAGTAGTCTTCTTCAGAAATGCTTCAAGAGTCATTTGTTTTCTAGACAGTCTTCTCTTTTCTTTATAAATTTCAGGATAACATGCTTAAGCATTTTTTAAATCTGTAGCAACTTTTCTAGTGCGCTCGAACTTTGAATCTTGTGACTCAAAAATCTCAATTGCTTTTTCTATGTGTTGAAAAGCTTCGTCAAGCCCCACGAGAGTGAAGAAACAAACAGGAGTTTCAGTAGTTAAATTTTCAACTTCTTGACATTTTACCACTTCAAGGAGGTCTTCATTTGTGAAATCTCCATTGTGTGCTTGAAGCAGACCAGTGCCATCAGTTGTAGAAACCTTAAGCTGCAATTGGTTAGCAATATTAAACTGCTTCTGTTTCATTTTGTACAATCTCTGCTGGTTCTTGAAATCCTTCAAAATTATCAATAAACCAAGGAAGATTTATTCCAAATATCCTTCAAATTTATTCCCCTTAATAAGCTGGATAAATTTGAAATAAGACAAGACAGCAAAATGAAGAGCCACACAATCATTCTTTGTAATGTCAGCATGGTAACTGCTCTATGTTATGTGAGTCAGTGAGACTCTTCTGCCCGAACAAATGCATGCACAGTAGTACTGTATTGTATAGCTATGTGCATGGTTTGAAATGAAGTATTTGTGAATGTTTAGCATTTATTTATTGCAATTAACATTCATATTTTTGATTTTGTTAACACTTGGTACTTGAAAAAAAGAAACTCAAAGCAAAAACTCATAAACGGGGAACTGCCTGTATATCACAAATACAGAAATAAAACAACTGGGAAACGAGACATGAAACACTATTTTATATCTTGTATTTCATTTTAACAGTTTTATTTGTATTCCATTATATATTTTATTTTACATTTTATATTAAATTCTTATTTAATCATTTAGTTCGTATTTTAAAGAACTTGTGTAAAAGCAATTTGCTTATTTTAGTCCAGACCTATATTAAGTTGTTATATTTGGTTTTTAGGAGCATTAGCAACTAAGGCCATATTGCTCTGGGGATATGCAATGTTCATTTCCTGACCTTTCCGCATCCTCCCTATTTGGTGGCTCACGGGCTCGAACCCCAGTCTAATCAAGAAGCATGTGCTACGCACTGCTGCTGCCCACCTGGCTACGGAGGCACCCTTATATTGAGTACATAAATTAATCTAAATAGTTTTAGGTTAATTTAAGGAACAGATTTTACAAGACAAAGCAATATATTTAAGGTTCACAACATGCTGTTAAATTCAAGAATTACAGACAGAGGGTTGGAGAGTATTCTTTAACGTACAAAGGAAACTTACCTATTGGCATAGGACTGAAAACATCATCTAATCCACTGCGAATTTTTCCTATTCCCAAAATATTGGCTGGTATAGTAATGTTACAACCCATGAAAGGGGGAGGTGGAATATATATGCCATAATCTCGAGAAGCTTCTTCTCTAACTTGTTTGATAGTTTTGGGGCCATGATCTGATAGAACTCTCCTAGGCACCCACTGAAACAAAAGAGGTTCAAATTAGGGGTGCAAATCAGAAATGCTCAGTACGGAGAAAAAATTAGCAAAGAACATGAAATATGAAAATTTTGCTTAAACATATTCCATTTAAATTATGGAAAACTGACATGAAAATAAACATACTAAGACTTACTTTTTTTTTTTTTTTTCCCCATAAAATAAAAAAACCCTTTAAACAGTATAGGTCATCATTATATAATAAATCCCTGAGTGACTATGCCTCTCAGAAGTTATCAGTAACATAATACAGGAACTGCCAAACAGCAAGTTACTTTGAGTATCATACCAGTGACATATAGTAAGGTCAGAATGAACATACTGTGCGCATGATTACTTTCTTGGTTCAGACACTAAATTACTGCAATTAGTTATAAGTGACTCTTTTTAAACTACTTATTCTGATTAAATTAAACCATATGGTTTTGACCAAGAATTACATGCAGCTGAATCACACAAAAATGTGTAAATCAACAGGGATTTTCCATTAAATTAACATTCTCTAAATTAAATCAGAATTATTACATTCCATAATAATAAAATTATGAAATAATTTTATTATTATGGAATGTCTATTTTTCAGGTGCTGATCAGACAAAAGAATTCCAACTACCAAAAACAGGGTTTTGTTCCCTTACTTACTTAGCCTGTCTCTTCTGCAAACAGAGGCCTCATACTCCCCACTGAAAAGACCAAATACCATCAGAAAAATTTCAGGGATAGATTAAGCTTTATGCTATTCAAACTTTGGGATAGATTAATTAAATTTTAAAGTCCTTATTAGTACATAGTCTTCTGTTTGTACAATAAATTATTTTATCTATATTCTAAAAAACCAAAGCTAGCTTAAAGCCAAAAAAATATATATTAAATTAAATGTATAAATATTTCTTGAAGCTATGAAGATCCTCCTTAAAGACAAGATGACTGAATATTAAACTTAAATAAAGGTGTTTTTTTTAATATAATATTACACCACAACATATTACATCATTTCTGAAATCTTAATCTGACCCACTGAAACAACCAACAGTAAACTTCAAGAAGGATGTAAAGCTGCTGGAACGAGTACGTACAGAGAAGGGCAACAAGATTAGTGAATGGAACAAAGGGTTGCTTTTACGAAGAAAGGCTTAAGTTCTGCAAATTACAGTGTCTGGAGACTAGGCACCTGCGAGGTGATCTGATAGAGGTGTATAAAGCCTTGAATGGTTTGAGCATGCTCAATGCCGATGGGATTCTTCCTCTTGCTCAATAATCACCTCAGAGGGCATAAATTCAGATTGAGGAAAGACAGATGTAGGATAGATGTGTGGAAATTTGCCTTTAGCCAGCGGGTAGTTGGTTGGTGGAACAGACTTCCATCCTTTGTTGTGGAAGTTGATAGCCTAAATAAATTTAAGGCTCAGCTGGACAGGTATTTCAAACGAACGGAAGGATGAAGGGGAAGTAGGTTTTTTTTTTTTTTTTTTTTTTTTTTTGCTGATGCTGCATAAGCTTGCTTTCTTGCATCATATGCCTCTACTAATGCTAATGCTAACCTAACATAACCTTTTTATAAAAATACTGGTACATCAAGAGCAACCAATAGTTAATGTGATTTTAATACAGGTAGGGCTACCTCTAGTCTGTAATATAGCAATCTTTGAGGAACATTTTCCATTTATAATTGAAAAGGTGGTGTTAACTTCTCCTCCATGGAAAGATGTGCTTGAACTCATCCATGGAGGTGAAGTTAACACCACTTTTTCAATTATAAATTGATGAAAAATATTCTACAAAGAGCATATAATGTTACAGACCAGAGGTAGCCCAACTCATTAAAATTTCATCTGTTAGCTCTTGTTGCCCTTAGTAAATCAGTATTTGCATCAAATGGCTTTAATCAGAGCTCTGAGCAGGCCAGTGTATGCATGTCATGTTATATTGTTTGTTGTTTTTGTTTGTAGGCTTTACGGCACAAGAGCAGCAAGGCCATAATGCACCATCGCATTATATTCTCAAAGATGGAGTTCTGTATAGGTAATTGGTCCTGTTGAAAAATGTATGATGTTGCATCACAATTACAGCATTCAAAAAACCATGCCTGAAAATGTCACAATACTGCTCCTTCTGTAAGGCACCAATCATATCACCTGTCCAAATAACCCATTCCCTCCCCATAGGGTATTCCTTAAAAATATAACATCAGTACACCCACCATCATGCACTAAAATACAGGATGAAAGGCTTGAGGTTTGCAGCTCATCATTCATGGAACCTTTTTAATGTAATACTGTGAGTATTGTATGCACCCTGAAAATTGTACTATACATTCTTGAATTATTCTTAAACAAACTTTAGGCATGGTTTTGCAATACTTGGGCTCATGATATTGAACCACAATATCTCTAGTATAATTTTTATAGACCTCAGTGGAAATTAATGCCTACAACTCTTGTATGCTAAATAACACTAGTGTTGTAAACAGCAAAAACATCAAGCAATGGACATTCTATGAGTTACAAATTTTAACATTCCCATGCCCCTTCAAAGTAAAGATTAAAACTGTCCTCTTAGGTTCAAGTAAATACAGCATTTCAAAATTGAAATTTTTGCCTTATTTTAAATTAATTTTATATCTTAAAACAAACATGTTCCACTGATTGGGACTGATTTCTAAATATTATGTTAAATTTTAAATTACAAGGACTCACTGACAAACATACATGTATTCCTGGAAGATGAACCATAACATTAATAAATTAAACTACGAATACATTTTCCTAAACAAACATAGAATAACAGAAATAGTATTACTATTCATATACCCAGTAATCCCAATCTGTTCAAAGCTCATACAGTAACCTATCATGAGGTACAGAGTCTAATGCTTTATTAAAAATCAAATATGTCAAAATTGTTCCCTAAATTCAACTCATGAGTAATTGTGTCAAAATAACCTACTAAATTAGTTAAGAATGATTTACCCTTAAGAAAGCCATGTTGTATGTTCTTCAGAATGCCATATCTATCTAAATGTCCCTGGATTGCACTCTTAATCACTGTCTCTAAGGTTTTTTCTACCACTGAAGTCAGACTAACCAGTCTGTAGTTACCAACTTCACACAATCTGAACACAGTATTCCAAATATAACCTTATAACTGCCTTACAAGGCCATGTTGTGTGTTCTTCAGAATGCCATCTCTATCTAAATGTCCCTGGATTGCACTCAATCATTGCCTCTAAGATTTTTGGACTCCCTCGAGTCCAAAGATGCCCTCATAATTAACCTCAATGGCTCAATACACTTTCTCACAAGATCCCTCAAAACTACACGGTATATGCCATCAACTCTAAGAGCCTTACTTCCCTTTATGTCAAACGTTTTTCTAATAAACAATCATCTGTAATTATAAGTGGCCCAGCCTCACTTGCATAGCCTCTTCTGCGTATGAAGGGTCTTTCGTCAGTAAAGACTGATGCAAAGTACCTAATCAATTTATTCACAACATCAGCTGGGTTTTCTAAGCCTTTCCCAAACCCAGTGCACAATGGTCTGATCTGATCAGCTTTCTTTTTTGTTGTATTCACATACATGAAAAATTCCTTGTCTCCATTCTTTGCTACAGCCATGGCCTCCCTGACCTTATTTGTGGTACTATTACAGAGAAGACAGTTGAAGATACAAACCTCTCAGACAACTTATCATAAATCCTCTGGACAAAAGGGTATATGATAAACAAATTTCTTAACAAATTTCAAGAATGTCTACAAGATAATTATGAGAGTATCAAATGCAGGGGTGGGGAAAATCTCCAAGTTATGGACAGCCTAAAATTCTGTAACTGTAATAACTGATATGAGAAAAAAGTATTCTGCAGCTAAACATGGAGAAAACTACCCAAGTTCAAGTGGCCCTGGATATCACTTTATTTTTTAATAATTAAACAAATTTAACTTCCAGTGAATGGGAGTGTAGTACTGCTTTTTCTTAGCAATATCAAATATGGCATTTGAATTCCCTTTCGACAAAAAAAAAAAAGGAAAGAAGGTTGTGATATAAAGGTTCCACTTTATATCACAAACTAGAAACACAGACCATTCTGAACTTAAAAAAAAAAAAAAAAAAAAAAGCTGTGCATCTAAACTGATATGTGGTATCAATCAGGGCAAGGGCAGTAAAGCCATCAATTACTTGAAAAGATTTGCGAACAAACTTGAACTTACTTAGTTGACTTGGCAGAAATCTTTTGATTTTATTAGTGTGGTTTTCCCAATACAAATGAGACGATAAGATGAAAAGTCTAGAGTTATTTCACAGGACATGATATTGTTAGTTCAACTGTGAGTTGTTCATTCTCTGGGCTCTTAAAATCTTTCCACATTAGATATTAATCCACTTCTAACCAACAGAATAGTTGAAGCAGCTGC
This sequence comes from Mastigoproctus giganteus, assembly GCF_048544385.1. Classification (NCBI taxonomy): domain Eukaryota; kingdom Metazoa; phylum Arthropoda; class Arachnida; order Uropygi; family Thelyphonidae; genus Mastigoproctus; species Mastigoproctus giganteus. Next base: position 82,121,173 of record NC_143588.1, read on the forward strand.
AGCTTTTAAAAATTCTTCAATTTTTAGAAAAATCTTCAGTTACTATCCTTAACCGTAACTACTAGAAGAGAAAGAATCCTGATTCACGATGGAGAGAACACAGTACAAACAAAAATTGGGTGGCTTAATTCAGAAGAGGTCAACAGAGTCACCAAAAATGAACTCAAGTCTGAAAGTAATTATGTCAACACAGAAAACATTGTGCAGTTCACGAACTGCTTTCAAAAGTCCACTGATTTTATTGCCAATACAAAGAAATACACTTAACACATTCTGTGAATTAGTTCATTTATACTGTTCACAAAGAACTGAGCATGGAAAAAATTTATACAAAACAGATATTAAAAAAATTGCAGGTGCACCATAAGCAGAGAGCAAATCGTGCAAAGACAATTCTTGGGCAATTTTCCCAGGATTCATTACTATAATGCAGAGACTAATCAGCAGCCCATGGAGGGGGAAAAATTAAGTAATACTACCTTCTTGTGACAAGAAGGGTAGTATCAGTTATCAAGGTGGTGACATTAGTTTTTTGAGACAAAGAAGGGGTAAGACTCATTGAATACCTTCAAAATGGTAAATTCATTACAAGTGAATATTTATCTTTCCTGCTATTAAAATTTAACAAAGAATTAGTGAATGTCATGGGAAGCATATAAAATGTCCAAAATTTCTCTTCAAAAATAATAATGCTCTCAATCACAAGGCTCAGGTAATCATGGAGACAATATTTTAGATTATGAAATGGTCCACCCACCTTATAGGGCAGTGATGGTGAAACAATGGTATGCATGCTAGGAAGAACAATGAACTGCCAGGGTAAGACAACTACGCATTCTCGCTCGCTCTGTGTATCAGTTAGGGTTAATATGGGGGTTCTAAATACACTACATGCAATAAATTCTGCCTAATTTACATACAGATCTGGAAACTATTATAATTATTCTTATTACTCGATCACATTTACAATAAAAAAAACACATCTCACTGTAATACAAATTAAATGACACTGAAAAGCAAGTAAACTAATTTTATTCACATAATTTAATTCTCCTTGAAATATGGAAACCTTCCTATCTGTTATACATACATTAACCTATATATAATAACACATCTCTCTGTTCCACAGCTCAATTCAGTCAAGTTTTGATTTGTATGTCAAAACCAATGACGTTTCAGTTATACTCCTCTAGCTCAGCAGCATTTTATTTCTCTCCCTACTTCAATAGTGAATAATTTTTGCAAACAGCAATTAAATATTATATACAAAGTTATTATTATATTAATAACCACCCTTATACCAAATGAAAATTAATTCTATAGTTTATTATGCTGTTTGCCTACATTACTATACATTAATATGACGTTTTAGGTATCTTACCGATACCCATCATCAGACAAAGCTGTTGGGGGAACAGAAAAATAGAGTACAAATTTGAATATTTTAAAATATTACAATTACAGTTACCAATTTACAATATTACTATTACAATTATCAATATTAGATAGTATGAATCAGAGCTGTAATGCTCAATACGGTCTACATTGATATTAATATTTGTAAAATAATTAAGTTTACCTCAATATAGTAATGCAGGACACTTCCGTATAATACTCTCCAGAAATTAAAACGAAAAAAATCGAAAAACTTACATTAGAATAACAAATAATTAAAAACCAATGAACACAATTAAAATCAATTTAACACAATTAAAAATTAATTTAACGCAATTAAAAATATTAAAAAGAATCTAACAAAAATATTCAAAACGATTCTCCTTCCTGAAGCTGACAAAAGTCCACTGTATGTGACCGTATGTCGTGATCACAGGAATGAAAATTTCCTTCCTGAAGTGTTGTCAGCTTCAGGAAGGAAAATCATTTTGAATATTTTCATTAGATTCTTTTTAATATTTTTAATTGTGTTAAACTGATTTTAATTATTTGTTACTCTAATGTAAGTTTTTCGATTTTTCGCTTTAATTTCTGGAGAGTATCATACGGAAGTGTTCTACGTACTATACTGAGGTAAACTCCTCTTAATTATTTTACAAAAATTATCAATATTATAATTACAATTTATGGTTGTAAAGTATTAAATTAAGTTACCATTACAATAGAAAACAGGAAATCTAAGACGATTACAAAGAGATTAAATTATTACCTGCTGACAGACTCCTTTTGCCGATGCTCCCAGAAACTGGGTGTACATACAAGCAATTGGCCTGCCAGTAGTTAATTTATAGGAGAGGGATTAACTCTGTTAGCCAATGGAACAGTGCCAAGATTTTATCCTGGATCTGGGGTTCTTAGAAGCCTGGGGTGATCTTTGCTCCCATACTCTTTACATCAGAGTTGGTGTGCAGGCTGGTTCAGGATCATACTGATACCTGTCATTAGACCATGATGCTGGTGCCTAATTTTTATGTGGTACAAGGTGGCCAGTGAGACTGAAGGGTTTGAAAAAGTCATAAACTGTTCATTTTCAATCTTTTTTTATTTTCTTTTTTTAAAGGTTATAGAGGATCCCTTGGAGATTAAAATGGTTACGTATGATGTCCAGCAACGAGTAAAACTCATTGGGTTTTTCTATTCCAGTGAAAGATCTATTATTGAAACTCAGAGAAAATACTGGCAACATTTTAAAGTAAGCGTATCTCCTAGCGATAACATGATTCGGAACCTAATCGCCCGGTTTGAAAGAACTGGATCAGTCAGCAATCTTCCAGGAAGAGGTCCTCAGCGCACTGACGCAGCGGTGGAAGCTGTACGGCAGAGTGTCCTTGAGGATCCATCTGCCTCTACCTGTCGTCGCTCTGCTCAACTAGGCATTGCCAGAACATCTGAAACTAGATTTAAAGATGTTTCCATACAAGATCCAAATGGTCTAAGCTTTACTACCCCAAGATACTGAGCAGCGCCTGCAGTACGCCAATCGATTTCAACACCTAGCCAGAGATAACAACAGCTTTTTGAACAACTTGATAATGAGTGATGAGGTCCATTTTCATTTAAATGGGTACATCAACAAACAAAACTGCAGATTTTGGGGTACTGAGAATCCCAGGGAATTATGTCAGCATCAATTGCATCCCCAAAAAATGCACTATTTGGTGCGGTGTTATGGCTGAAAGAGTTATCAGCCCCTATTTCTTTGAAAATGAGGAAGGTCAGCCAGAAAGAATCAACGAGGCCCTGTATAGGACAATGCTTGGAAATTTTTTACGCCCAGCGGTCGAAGATAATCAGGAGGTATAGTTCCAACAGGATGGAGCTACTGCGCACACTGCCAGGACGACGATGGACCTCCTACTAGAAATTTTTGGTGAAGTAATAATTTCAAAAAATGCTGAAATTGTTTGGCTTCCGTGTTCACCTGATTGATGGCTCCAGACTTCTTTTTGTGGGGCTACTTGAAAGAACGGGTTTATATAAATAAACATCGAACAATTCAAGAACTTAAGGAGAACATTCGAGCCAAAATCAGACATTTATGACCTGAAACCTTGTGAACGGTCATGGAAAATTGTGGTCATTTGAGGGATGTTGTTTTTCACACATATTACTAAAAAAAATCAATTAATTATATTTCCAAATATAAATAATAAAAAATTAAAAAAACGTGTTTGTAAAAGTTATTTTTGTTTTATATCATTCAGTCTTTCAGTGGCCACCCTGTATAAGAGTGGTTTTAGTATCATAATAAGCTTAATGGAAAACAACCACGTAGCATCCTTCCCTAACTATATTATATACACTGTTTTTTAACCATCTATTTTGTGGCTGCAGTATAAGCTTCTGAGTAAATAAACCATTCTTGAATTAAAAAACAACAAACTGTATTGCAGACAGGAAAATGAGTCAATTCAAGAAATTCAATCACACAAGACAGACTTCCGAAAATTCGGAAGACTTCCGAAGATTCATAAAAACAAAGACTTGCGATCAGTGTTAGCACAACAGATAAAGTGTGGTTGCAGATGGAGATTATATCGAAGAATATTGATAATGTAAATATTAACTGAATCAAATTTTTTTGCAACACTCACTGAAATTTTTGAACAATTGTAGAGGGAATACATTCTGATATATGGGAGAGTAAACATTTGAAATAAAGATGTATATATTAAATCACTCTGAACTGTTAAAAAGAATTTAATTTGATTATTTCTCATTCATTCATTGCCATTTACTTAAGTGAACTTTTTTTACTAATACCTGTTCCCTATTGACTAAGAATTTGTTTTAATTTTACCAAGTGATAAACTGTGATAATGTTGAGCATGACTCCGTATACAGTAGTGTACTTTGTGTGTGAAGTGACTATAATCATGATAATGAATTGTAATCATTGTGGGTGACAGTGAAATAACATAAAGAACAGTGTTTAATTGTATACCAGTTGTTTTTAATCAGAACCCCGTTTCATAAGAATATTGTTTAACCTTGGCGTTTGACATTATTTTAAAGTATTTCATCCTCCTCAGAAAAAGGCTGCAGGAGGAAAGAGGTTAGGCTACACTATCAGATTTTTATTTATTTATTTATTTTTGTTTAGTTGTTGGCGCACCAGCTTCTGTAGCCATAATGCACCTCCCAAGGTTTTTGCATTTTTACTGTGATCCAAGCCCAAGGCAGGATTCGAACCCACGACCTTTGGGTTGCCAGGCAGGCACTTTACCCACCTGGCTAGCCTACACACTATCAGATATAAACTAACATAATATATCACGCTAAAAATCGTGATAACAGAGATGCAGAAAAGTTTTTTGGGCCACTGCCTAAGGAAAAAATGATATGCGTCTGGCAGAAGTAAGAAAAAGAACTTCAAGCTGCTGAAAAAAAAAAAAATAAATAAATAAATAAACATAACCTTCATCGTCCCGACCCACACTGATCAGAACTTGAAGGTGTAAAAAAAAGTGGGTAGTAGATGAAAGGAATTTAGGAAGAAGTGTTTCTACCAAAATGATTATGTATAAGGCTAGGATATTAGCAGAATATCCACCTAGATGCGTTTCGGAGGCAGCGGTGCCCACTGAGAATAAATAACAGTAGTCTACTCTACAAGAGAAGCGTTATTTATTCAAAGTAGTGCAATACCTGGTATCTCATTGTGAAGATAGCCACAATATGAGATGTAATCAAACGATGCCGTTACACTACTTATGTAGTTAAATTTATGGGTAAACTACGGTGTACTTAAACCTAAATTATATAATTAATTTCAACCCTTGTGCATTTAGTCTTCAAAATATTATCTTTATATTTTATAAACTTAGTGTCATTGTTAACTTGAGCCATATTTTTTTTGAAATAACAGGACAGAATGGTACACTCTGTTGTAAGCGTATTATATAATCTGTTTTTTGCATAACATTACATTATTCAATTCAGAATTTGTTTTGCATCCTCCAAAATAGAAAAATTGACCAACGAATGCCTTCAACTTAGAAACACAAAACAATGGTACCCCACATAATTCGCTGCCTTGGTGCAAAATCTGAACTAAAGTATAAAATGTCATGAGTTTAAGAGGAGTATCTTATATACTAATTTTCAGAAGTTTGTTGTCACACAAGTTTTTGCATCTTTATTACCAGGTACAGCATTCTGGTCTCTTGAGAAAGCTATTGGCCACAACTCTTGTCCATCTCTGCTCCCACCTCTGTCAAAACCAGGTGGTTCTACTGATACTTCAGCCAAGGATGAAGCTGACCTGCTAACATCCCATTTTTCTTCCAACTCATGTATTAATGATCTTGGTAAAACACCTCCCACCATTCCCAACACACTCCATTCAATGCCTCCTGTGGCCTTTCATCAAAACAATGTCAGAAAGATTTTGAAGAATCGTAATGCTAAGAAAGCTCCAGGTCCTGATGGTATTTCTCCACTTCTTCTCGAAACCTGTGCACTTGAACTTACTCCTGTTCTTTGCCACCTTTTTTTCACTTTCTTATTCCAAAGGTGTTTTTCCTGCTGCTTGGAAATTTGCTCATATCCAACCAGTTCCTAAAAAGGGTGAAAAATGCAACCTCCCCATCCAATTATCATCCCATTGCACTTCTACTTTTTCTAAAGTAATGGAGAAATCTATTAAACGGCAATTCTTAAACTGAGTTTTTCGTAATTGGTTATCCAGTTTTCTCTCTGACTGCTCCCCGAGGGTGAGGGTAGATGGCTGTCTTCTAACTTCTCAACTAATTCTGGTGTCCCCCAAGGTTCAGTTCTTTCCCCCAAATTTTGTATATTGATGACCTTCGATTGACCGGAAATCCTATCCATAGTTTTGCTGATGATAGCACATTGCTTTCCACTTTCCAGTTTGAGAAACTTTACCCTGCTCAATCAGCTTCAACTTCTCGAATATCCACTACCAATTCCTTAAATGCCGATCTCCAGGTAAATCTCCAGTGGGGCAAAGACAACTTAGCTGATGTCATTCCTCCTAAAACTCAGTCCTGTCTTATATCTCACAAAAAGGATTCTTCTGAACCTGTGCTCATCTTTGGTGACACTCCGATTTCCAGGCAAGATGATATATCTTGCCTGGAATAATTGCTTGAGGGGGCATAAATTCAAATCGAGGAAAGACAGTTGTATGATAGATGTGTGGAGTTTTGCCTTTAGCCAGCGGGTGGTTGATTGCTGAAACAAACTTCCATCTGTCGTAGAAGTTGATAGCTTAAACAGATTCAAGGCAGAACTAGACAAACATTTGGAGCGATGAGTGAAATGAGAAGGGGGGGGGTGTTTTTTTGGCTGAGGCTATATAAGCTTGCTTTCTTGCATCATGTGCTCTTGCTAATGCTAATCTCTTTTGGGGATTACCCTGTCTTCTGATCTCCCTTGGCACAAGCACATTACAAATATTGCTTCCTCTGCATCTAAAAAACTTGGTTTTTTTCTCTTTCACTCTCAGCATTACTTTTCTTCCAAACAGCTGTTCACTTTGTACAAATCGCAAACCACCCTACCATGGAATATTGTTCCCACATCTGGGGCGGTGGGCTCCAGGTACCAAGCATATTTCAAGGCCAAGCAATATTCTTGTGATTCCTAAAGTGCTCTTGATAAGCGATTGAAATTACATTTTATGTTTCTGCATTTCTTTCAATAGTCTTATTTTAAAAATAGTTCCATACTTGAAAAGCCACAAGTTACAACACAGAAAGGAAATATACCTTTCTTTATTTTTTCCTATATTTCTACTTTTACTAATTAACTAACACTTCAACTGGTTGGCCTCAGAGCGGCACTGCTCCTGCCTCACCACCGGTAGTGAGGCAAAGTTATCCTCCAGGGCTCAAAGGAGTAACCATGGATAGAAACAACTATCCACCTCTAGAGCCTTAAAACTCTAGGCCAGACAAACAAACCTAATGATGATGACTTGAACCAACCGAAAAGGCTCTGAAGAGAAGTGCAGTGCAATGAGATGCCAATCTCTCTCTCTCTCTCTCTCTCTCTCTCTCTCTCCCTCCCTCCCCAACCCAACCCACCTGTCGGCAAGTTATTACCATTTGTTATCCAAAGATATTTGGAATCCATTGCTGGTTTCCATTTAACCAGTCGTTTAACCAGTTTTGGAATCCAAAACTGGTTAAACGACTGCAATCCGGAGACCCGATTAAAACAGCTACCTCAAAACATTCAGAGTGGCTGCTCAAAACAACAACATTTGCCAGGCTACCAGTATCTATCACTCCCCACAATATGTTAAATTCGTCCAAAGGTGTGGGACCTGATTACAGTTCCCACATGACAAAGAAAAATTGAAAACTACTAAAGTTTTCAATTTTTGCTAATGTATGGTAGGAAACTTACCAACAAGAAACCTGAATCGTCCATCAACAGTATGGAAGTAGAATTACTTTTTATTTGCTTAGGAACTGAGCAACTAAAAAGTAATTAGTACAAAACGTATAATGACCAAAAAAGATGGAAATCTTGTTCCAACTCGAATCATAATTTTAACCTCTAGCCTCCCAGATTTGGCATCCTCAGTAAAAGCTGGCTATTTAAAATGCAGAATTCGGCCTTACATCCCTAATTCCATTCATTGTTTTAAATGCCACAAATATGGACACTCCCAACAAGGCATGCAGAGGTGATGCCATTTGTCCTATTTGTGATTCCAAGGAGCATACACAAGCAGACTCTTCAGCCTCAAGTCCCATTTCCCCAACTGCAAAGAAAGTCACCCAGCCTTTTTCAAATCTTGTGAAATATGGAAAACAGGGAAGAAAATCCAAAAATATAAAATAGAGCACAAAGTCACAATACCTTGAGGCATGCAGACAGGTTATGTTGACCATACCTGGTCACTAACATGCATCTCACACTAGAAGCATTCATTCAACAGCAACTCAAACAGATATCAACACCTCCCAGCACATCTCTAGCTAACTGGGTTAAAAATACATTATAACACTCTGGAAAAAATACACATAACACTGAAACCAGTGAAGTGACCAACACTCCAATCAGTATCCCAACTGATACTCAAGTGGTCCCACATGACAAAGAAAAATTGAAAACTACTGAAGACAACAAGAAACTTGAATTGTCCATCGATAGTATGGAAGTAGATGTACACGCAGGATATGAGGAACCCATACTAGAACTTCACACAAACAACACTATGGATACCGGACGCTCCACCTTCTCCCCCCCACCCCCAAAATGCTCCCCACACAGAAAACAGATGAATCATCCTCAGCTAAACCTAAATGAATCACAGCATCTTACAATGGAATTGCAGAGACCTTCGTTGCAACACTGGCAATATTCAATACTTAATTAATCAATATTCTCCAGTTGGCCTTTGTTTACAGGAAGCTTACCTAACCTCACAAATTTCTCCTTCGATAAAGAACTATTGCCTTTATCAAAGAGATCGAAATACAGCTAGTGCTGCCCTGGTGGTGTGGCAATCGTAGTAAATTCGAAGATCCCAACTAACATATCCCACTTCAAACTGAAATAGAAGCTGTTGCTGTTTGTATAACTCTCCATAGTGCAATAACATTTGTCTCAATCTACCTACCACCAAACCATACTTACTCTTTAAAAAATCTTGAAGACCTCTTTATACAGATACCTCCACCTCTCTATATATTAGGGGACTTTAAAGGGCACCACCCCTTATGGGGCTCTCCTAAATTAGATAGAAGGGGTCAACTAATTGAAAGCTTTTTACAGGCACTAAATCTCACTATACTCAATACTGGTGCACCGACACATGTACAGCTTTCAACAGGACAAACCTCAGCAATAAATCTCTCAATATGTTCACCAGTACTGGTCCCGACCATAGAGTGGTATGTAATAAATGATCCCATGGGCAGTAACCACTTCCCAATAGTATGCAACTTTTTGAAAGCACAGACTCCTTCAACTCAACCCTGCAGAAAATGGAAATTTGTCTGAGCGGACTGGGCAAAATTTCAGTCATCAATCACCCTTGATGAGGAAAAAATCTGCCTCAGCATATGTATAATGTGACATATTACATCACATTGCATCTTCCAAATGTAGCTAGACATAATACCACTATAAAATCCCCTGGGCCGAAAGCATTATAATTACTGGTGGAATGAGGAAGAGAGCAAAGAGAGCAAAAAATAAAGCCTGGAATTTATTTTGGCAATGTCCAAGCACAGCCAATCTCATTAATTATAAGAAATTAAGGGCAAAAGCATTTCATACAAAGGAAAGCCAAGAAAGAATCCTGGACCCATTTGGCATCCAGTTTTCGCAGAAACACTGATCCCAAAATTAATATAGAAAAAAACGAGACAGCTGTCTGGTAAGTTTCCTACCATACCTTCTCCAATCCTCTCCTGGAATAAGCAAGACCTATCTAATTCCGTAGATATAGCTAATGCTTTGGGCAATATTTTTGCTGAAATCTCAGCAGCATCAGCCTATACTACCTCATTCCAACGAATTAAAAACACTATAAAGAAAAGCATGGTATTAATTTTCAAACTGCCTGCCTTCTCCCATAACAAACCTGTGCAATATTCTCAACTTTTGCATGCCATTAGAACAGCCGGGCAAGATGGGATTTAGTGTCATGCTACAACATCTTGATGACAAAGCTTTGCGCCTCCTCCTGGTCTTTTACAATCGTATATTTTTAGAAAATGTTTTCCAGCTTCTTGGCAACACTACAGTTTTGGCATTCCTGAAGCCTGGAAAAGATTCATCCAGCCCCCCATAGCTCTCTCAAGCTGCCTCAGCAAAATCCTTGAGAAAATTATCCACAGAAGACTCGTCTGGATCATTAAGTCAGAACAGCTAATGAGTCATAGTCAATATGGCTTTCGTCAAAATAGGTCATGCTTGGATCTTACGGTCAAGGCTGAATTTGTCATCCGTAATGATGTTGTCAAACATGAACATCTAGTAATAGTTTCAATAGATATAGAGAAGGTTTTTGGCACTACCTGGTGGCAGGATATACTTAGTGATCTTTACTTTCTCAGACTACTGGGCAACCTTCCTATATTTGTTCAGAACTTGCTGCATACTAGATCATTTCAAGTTCGATACCAACATACCCTTTCCGCAACCCTCATTCAGGAAGAAGGTGTTCCACAGGGATCAGTACTGAGTGCCACTCTTTTTGCTCTTAGAATAGATTCTATCACTAAACAGCTTTGAAATACAGTTGAGACTTACCTTTTTATGCAGATGACCTTTCCATCTCCCGTCATTCTCAAAACATGATATCTAATGAAGGACAGCGTCAGATATCACTTAATAAAATGCAACAATGGGCAAGCCTCAATGGCTTTAGACTCTTGCAGCATAAAACAAAGTTGCTATCCATTTTTGTAAACAATGCAAACTTCATCCAGATCCTGAAATTCAAATTTCTAATGTCTCCATCCCGGTCACCAGTAACATCACATTTCTAGGATTAACCCTTGACAATAAGTTAAATTTCTTAGATCGTATTAAAAATGTACAGACATCCTGTCTAAAAAAAAGTTAAACATACTCAGAGCTTCATTTGCCCAAACATGGGGTGCAAGTCATAATTCCCTGCTTCAGTTACACAGGGCATTAATCACATCCCATCTCGATTGTGGTGCTCCCATCTATGATTCTGCCAGAAAGAGTGCATTACGCTGGCTTCATCCCATTTAACACAGTGCTTCGAGAATCTCAATTGGTGCATTTAGAAAAATGCACACGGTCTCTACACTGATGCTCATGAGCCCCTACAAACTTTACGCAGGAAAACCACTGTTATTGAAGTATGCTGTCAAGATAAAAAGTTGTGCCACTCATCCCGTTCAGTCATACCTTTTCAATCCATCATTACAAAACCTATATAGGAACAAACCTAGCATAGTAAAACAAGCTGGTCTTTGCTTTCTTGAACTGGCGCAGGTTTGGAATGTTTCATTCCATTCGGGTAGCAACTTATACTCAACCACGATGGGCTCCTCCTCCTCTTCTGACCTGTGACACTTACCTCTGTCAATGGCGAAAGAATATTTTGCAAGCATCAAATGTCAAACAACTTCATGCAGTTCACACTCAGAGATATGATTTTATCCCAATTTATATAGATGGCTCTGAATCTAATTCAAATGTTTGAGCAGCTGCAGTGTTTCCAAATACAATTGTATCAGTATCCCTTCCATCCCTTATGACTCATCTCTAACAGAGTCTGTCCACTCTGTCTCATAGATGTACCGTTTCTGGTGCATGCCTTTTCTACAGATACTTCCATGGGCACTGTTCTTCTGAATTGACCTCTATAATTCCTGCTCTATCTTTCGAAACAGTCCAAACATGTGCCGCCACCAGTCAACATCCATTTACTGTCCAACTTCAAACTCACAGAAACAACTTTTCATCTTCCTCGTTTATTTATTCATCTGCTGTTTTCTGGAACAAATTTCCTTCATACATATTTCCTGAAAATTACAGTCTAAAGAAGTTCAAGTCTAATGTCAACAAATATCTTCTTTCATCTTTCCAACCCATGCACAGTACTAAGTACTATAGGGTCTAATACCTCTTGTGTTTGGGGCTTTCATAAAAAAAAAAAATCTACACAGCACTGGCCTCAATATACTGAAATAAAAAAATTTGAATGCCATTATTTATTAGTATTAATGGTGGCAAAGAATGCAAGCATATATAGCACCAGGAAAAAAAAAAAAAAAAAATCCCATTTCACCGTGTGTGTGTAGTCTGAGCAAGAGGAAGAATCACATCAGTACTGAGCTTGCTTAATCCATTCAAATCCTTTACCACTTCAATCAGATCGCTTTGCAGATGCCTAATTTCCAGATGCTGCAATTTGCAGACCTGAAGCCTTTGGCAAAAGCATCCCTCTGTTCCCCTCACCAACGTCATTACTATCCTTCTTTGTACCCACTCTAGTAGCTCTACATCCTTCCTAAAATGAGACTCCCAGGCCTGTATGCAGTACTCAAAATGTAGCCTGATCTTTGCCTTATACAATGGAAAAATCACCACCTTATCCTTGCTGGCAAAATTCCATAAGCTGATCCCAGCAGCTTTTCTGCACTTCTTAAGAGAATTTCATATCTGACTGCACAATTACCAGAGTTATTTTTCATTTTCCACTATCCTGAATGTAGTACCACACAGTTTGACATTAATCTGGAATTACTGCTACTCGTATACAGTACTTTGCATTTGTCGACGTTAAACCTCAATCGCCATTTCTCAGCACAATTGGCCGAATTTCTAGATCCTGTTGCAGTAGCATACCATCATTACTGTCATTAACCACTCTGCCAACCTTCATATCATTTGCAAATCTATTTTTAAGCCTGATATACTTACATAAATATTATTAATAAATACAGAGGACAACAATGGGGCCAGTTCCGAACCCTGGGAATCTCACTTATAATATTAGTCCAAGAAGAGCAGTGTCAATTGATAACTCAGTCTTCTCACACTCAACCATCCCTTGATCCATAACAATAACTGGCCTTTAATGCCACACTGCTGCAATCTGTACAAAAGCCTATTATGTGCAACAGTATCAAAACCTTTTTGAAATCTAAGTACAGTAAACCCCCACTATTCGCGGGGGTTATGTTCCTGAGAAATGCCGCGAATACTGAGTTATGGCTCCTATAGTAATAAAGGGGTTCCGTTCCAAAGTATAAAATACAGTATATAAGAAAAACTAGTCTAAAATTGTGTCTATGTATGTATTATATGTACCTTCGCAATATGACTATGTACATAGTGAAATGCAAGCATATGGCATCGAAATGAAAATAAGAAACAATTTAATATTAAATATAACATTTATTAGAAATTTTAAACAAGTCTTTCAAACCAGCGCCTTTGCTAGCTAAAAAAAACTTATCCCGCCAGAGCTATCACCAGTTTCGCTAAAGTGTTGATAAAGGAGTTTTGCCTTTTCACGAATGATAAGTGAACTTAATGGAATTTTATTTTGAGTTCAGTCTTCTATCCACAGATTTAAAGCTTTTTCCGTTATTTCTAATTTAACATCACGAGTTACAGAGCAAATTTTTGAAGCAATTAGCGCATTTTCACGGACACTACAGCGGATTTTTTCTTCCGATTTCTTGATTGATTGTACCGTTGACTCATTGATTTTTATGTTTTGCCACTGAGGAGACACTTTCACCATTAGAAATTGTGTCTAATAACTCAATTTTATTCGCTAATGTCATCACCTTCTTTTGATATTTTCACATTTCCCTTGTTATTCGTAGCCATATTTTTGTACGGGTTAGAAAGAACTTGTCCACAATAAAGTCACTTTCTTCCGTTAACACACTCGAAAAAGTCACGGATTTGTTTTACACTGCAAAATGGTAGATTTATCACTTTTGTAAGCATATCAATTTATAAATTGATAAATTTATTCAATTTATAAGCATATAAATTAAAAGCAAACGACGAAACCTTCCATGACAAGCGCATAACACACACTGAACAAGGATTAGCGAGAAACATACACGCCGGGATTTTGTCACCCCTCTCCCCCCACCCACTGAGTGCTGGTTTGACCGGGAAAGATAATTTTAGCTACGCCCATGTTTTTTTTATGGCAGAAAATGTTCACGGAGCTTTAAAATTCACATTTTTTTAGGTTTCATTTTATATTAAATCAGCGGCCGCAAATACAGATACCGCGAATAGCGGGGGTTTACTGTATATGTTATCAAAATTACACTTTTCACCCAGTTCCTTTGTTACTGCATCATAGTATCCACACAAATTGGTCAGACAAAATCTCCCCTTAACAAACCCATGCTGTGACTAAAGTATAACTGTACTGCTGTCTAGACCAGGGCTGGCCAACGAGTTGATCGCGGATTTAATTTCGGTCGATCATGACAAATTTTAAATATACAGTCATCCCTCGATTTGTGCACCTTGTGCAATGAAATTTTTGAGATGGTAGATCACGGCACATTTTGAAGGAAAAAAGTAGATCGCATCACAAATTAAGTTGGCCACTCCTGGTCTAGACGCTCCTGCATTACTTCTTTAATCAGTGACTCCATTATTTGATCTGGAACAGAAGTTAAGCTAACAGCTGTCATTCCTAACGTCACCCTTTGATTCCCCACCCCTGTGAATTGGGGATATATTTGCCCTTCTTAAGTCCTCAGGGACCTCCCCTGAATCCAAAGATAAACTCATCATTAGCATAGGATTTGCTTACCTCATTTGCTGCCTCCCTCAATGTGATTGGATAGATCCCATCCTTCCTAGGTGCCTTTCTTAAATTTAACTTAAACACTTTCTCTTCCACTTTTATTTCGGTTATTATAAAATCATTTAGCTCCATAATAGTAGTAATAGAGGCATGTGATGCAAGAAAGCAGGCTTATGTAACATTAGCCAAAAAAAAAAAAAAAACACCATTTCACACATTCTTCCTTGAATTTATTTAAGCTATCATCTTCCACGACAGATGGAAGTTTGTTCCAGCAATCGACTACCCACTGGCTAAAAGCAAATTTCCGCACATCTATTCTATAAGAGTCTTTCCTCCATTTGAATTTATGCCCCCTCAGATTCATAATCTGAGCAAGAGGAAGAATCCCATCAGAATTGAGCCTGCTCAATCCATTCAAGGCCTTATACACCTCAATCAGATCACCTTGCAAGTGCCTAGTCTCCATACACTGCAATTTGCAGCACTTGAGCCTTTCTTGGTAAGAGGGCCCCTTCGTCCCCCTCACCAATCTTGTTGCTCTTCTCTGTACATGCTCAAGCAACTCAACAGCCTTCCTAAAATGAGGCCTCCAGACCTGTACGCAGTACTCAAAGCATGCCTTATACAAAGGGATAATTACTTCCTTTTGCCTATTAGCAAACTTCCTGTATATCACTGACAATACCTCATGACCTGCTATGGCCGCCTGTCTGCACTGCTCAGAAAATTTCATATTTGACTGCCCGATTGCTCCCAGGTGTTTTTCACTTTCTACACCCTAAGTTGTTGTTGTTAGATTTGTTGGTGCATCAGCAACTTAGGCTATAATGCACTGATTACTATCTGATATCTTCTTCCTTTATCTTACAAGTGATATGGTTTAGACAATGTGATATTTATTTATAAATTTTAGAAAGAGAAAAATATCATCCATGTCTTCACAATCTCTTAGAACACACTGTAATGATAACTCGTTGCATTTATGAAAATGAGGAGAAAACAGTTTTCCGTTCTTTTAGATATTGCGGGCATTCTATGATTATATGTTTACTGTTAATGAGCATCAGCAGTTAGTGCATTGTGGAGGGTCATCATTTGTTAGCAGGTAGCTAAGAGTGAGGAATGTATAACCAATGCGTAATCTGGCTAGTATGGTTTCTTCCCTTCTGTTTCAGACTGGATTGCCATTGTTTCAGTTCTCTCTTGATTTCAAGTAGTTTATTATTTCTTTGATCTCTCCACATGCATATCCACTGTTCTTTACATGTCTGTTTGATAATGGATTTATGATCAGTATAAGGAGTCCTGAAATTAGATGGCATCACATTTGTAACACTTTTAGCAGCTAAATCTACTTGCTCATTTCCTGGGATTCCAACGTGTCCAGGGATCCAACAAAATATTACAAATTGTCCATATCCATGAAATTCTAATAATAGTTCCCAAATTTTATGTATCAGAGGATGACTAGGTAAGGATTCGCACTGTAGAGCATTTACAGCACTTAACGAGGCCGTATATATGATCGATTGAGCATACAAGGCTTCTTTTATATTCTCTAAGGCTAGTAGAATACCATATAGCTCTGAAGTATAAGTGCTGCATTCTGATGCGAGCCGTCTGGAGGTGGTGGCATTTGGTAGTACTACAGCTGTACGAACTTTACTACCAGTCTTGGATCCATCTGTGTATATTTGAAAGAAACTTCTGAACTTAGTGGAGCGTGCCATGTGAATTTGCCTAATGTTGATATCTGGAAGGTAATTCCTTCCCCATTGTTGAAAATATCTATCAATATGTATCTGAAGTGTTTTCCATGGCTGGGTTTCCAATAGTAGTATCCTGAAGAGTGTTATTGAAATTCAGGTCCCAGTTCGTGATTAGAGCTTTAAGCCTAATGCCAGATGTTTTGTTGAGCCATGGCTTACGTTCATAAAGATCTTTCCATTTTGGCATGAAGAGATATTGCCATATGGGATGGTGTGGAAAGCTGCTGATTTTGACTGCATAATTTAGTAGAATAGCTTGTCACCAAAGGTGTAGCGGCGGTTCATAGGCTTCGGTATATAGGCTTAAAATTGGTGAGCTACGAAAAGCTCCCAGTGCAATTCATAGTGCATTATGATGTACGGGATCGAGCCATTTCAGAGCATCAGTCTGGCCAAGTCATAAGCAGGAGACACATAGTCTAAGGCTAGTAGAATATTGTGTGTGTTGCTACACACACAATATTCTACTAGCTACTAATGCGCAAGTAGAATATTATGCATGTTGCTACACCTATACTAGCGAGCAGTATATGTGTAGCAACACGTAATGATCTGCACCCCATGACATAGAAGAAATTACTCTGAGAAGATTTAGTTTTCTAAGACATATAAAACATATAATATGTTTTATATGTTCCAGGAAGTTTAATTTTTTATCAAGTATTACACCAAGGAATCTAATACTAGGCTGGAAAGTAATACGATGAGCATCTAACTGAAGGTCTGGATCAAGGTGTAAAGAACTTTTGCGACAGAAGTGTATGGCAGTTGTTTTTGGTTTAGAAAGTCGATATCCATTGTTTTTGGCCAAAGAGACTATTTTGTTAATGGTACCTTGTAGTTGTCTTTCAATTAGCCGCATATTTTGAGAATGACATGAGATGGCAAGATCGTCAGTGTATAGGTATGCGTCAACTGTATTAGGTATACACTTGGTTATGGCATCAATCCTAATGGCAAAGAGTGTGGTGCTCAACACTGAACCTTGGGGACTCCCTCTTCTTGTACATATGCACATAAGAATGGCACCAGCTAGCAGGGTAATACTCCTCTAGGAAAATTCTGTTATACAGTTGTAAGAGGGCAGTTAATGAATCCTCACTTAAGATCATGGTGTAAAAAATTCCATCAGTGCCTGGAGCACTGCGCAGGTCAAACATGGTCAGAGGTAGGTTATACGAATGTGAGACAGTGGTATTAAAATTTAGTTTGTATTTTTCTGTCCATGATTTTAACAATTGAAATATTGGATCATATGTGGCAACAGCTGAAAGTGTTTCGAATGAAGTACCTAAGGCATTTGCAATTTCTACAGGTTCAGAAATTTCCTTCTCTTTTACAAGTAGAATAGGAGAAGTTGTTTGTGAATATTTACCATTAATTCGTTTGATTTTTTTTCCAGATTAAAGAAGTATCTGTGGATCTGTTCATGGTGGAAGTATAAAGTGCCCATGCTTCTTTTTTACTCTTGTCTTATATGTCGAGCTTTTGCTCTGGCTCTCTTAAACTGAAGGAAGTTGGCTGTGGTTGGATATTTTCGAAACAGATTCCAGTACTTATTTCTTTCTTTTTTAGCATTGTTGCATGCTTCATTCCACCTTTTTTGGATGAAGCTGGATTTTCGATGATGATTTTGGAATAGTAGACTCAGATGCTTTCATTATTTTTTGTGTAATGTACCTGACTGCAGAATCAATTGTGAGGGTTGTAATGACGGAAGTATCTATTTGAGCTATTTCCTGGTATTTAGTCCAGTTAGCCTTGTCAAATTTCCAGGTTGTCCTAATGTCTCTCTGAGGAGGAGAACTTGAGGGGGAAGTACAGATTATAGGAAAGTGATCGCTACCACAAGAGTTATCAGTAACAGTCCAGTCTATGACAGGAAATATCGCTGGGGAGCATATTGAAAGATCAATAGCTGAACTTGAGCCAGATGAGATGTGTATGTATGTGTGATCACCAGTGTTTAGAATAGTTAATGTTTATCTAAAAATTTTTCTATTATCTGTTCTCTAGAGTCAAGATGTTAGGAACCCCATAGGGGGTGATGGCCATTCCAGTCACCCATAATACAAAAGGAACAGGTATTCGCTTTACTATATCATCTAAATCAGCAACGGTGTATGTATGGTTTGGTGATAGATATAATGAAACTAATGTTACTGTTATACCAATGGTGACACGAACTGCAACCGCCTCTAAAGATGCTTGCATGGGGATAGGTCTACAGGGAACAACGGAGTTCACTATGACTGCTACTCCTCCATGAGCTGAATTAGAGGAACTTCTATCTTTTCTATATATAGTATAATGCTTAATTGTCATAGATACTGAATTTTTGAGATTGGTTTCTTGAATGCATACTGCAACAGGCTTATATTTACTTAACAGATCGTAAAAGTCATCTAAGTTAGCACGGAGGCCACGGCAATTCCACTGAATAACTGTATACATTGTGTGGTTTTAACTGGTATCTGCTAATGTCTGTGAAGTAGTCTGCTTACGCCTGTATTTTTGCCTTTTCCTTCTTTGAGAAAACTGGTCTGCCTGTGTCAATCTCATCTTCTGGATGAATTTCAAGAACTATATCGTCTTCACCTGCTTTTTCATCATTGAAAGATGTCCATGGTTTCAGATCTGAGTTTGCATCTATCAGTTCTTTCAGAGCTCTTGATTTGTTCTTTCTGTTGCTGATTGAGATTCTTATCTGGAGATGCTGTTACTGGTGCATTTACTTCTTGTGTTGCATATCTGGGGGGGGGGGGGAGATTGTTGAAGAAAGTACTGATTTAACCCAACCAGATATAGAGATATTTGGAGGGACTGAGCAGCCAGTTTGAGTTGATACTGAGCGTAGTCATCGAGTAACTGATGCATATGTAGATGATTTAACAGGAGTTGCAAAGTGTTTTTTTTTTTTTTTTGCCTCTTGATATGACACCTTATGCACTATTTTATATTTCTGAATATTCTTCTCTCATTTCCATAGCTCACAGTCCTTAGAGAAGGCAGAATGATTACCATGACAGTTAGGACAGTTTTGAGTTTCCTTGTTACAGTTGGTATGTGTGTGTTCTTTAGAACCACAAGCAGCACAAGTGACTACACCTCTGCATACAGTTTGCGAATGACCAAATTTTTGGCCCTTGAAGCACCGTACAGGATTGGGAATGTATGGTCGAACATGACATCTGAAGTATCCAGCTTTTACAGTTGTGGGGAGAATTGGTGTTTTAAACGTCAATATGACTGTACGAGTAGGGACAGGCTCTCCATCTCTTTTGATAAAAATTCTTTTTGCATGGATTACATTTTGGTTGTTTAATTCACGGACAAGTTCATCTTCTGATACATTTAGGAGATCCCATTCTGATATTACCCCTTTAGAGGAGTTCAAGGTGGCATGTGGGGTAACCTTTGTAGGAATTCCACCAAAGGTAGAAATTTCCATGAGTCTTTCAGCATGTCTGTGTTCATTGATCTCCACTAATAAATCTCCACATCTTAATTAGAGAACCATTTTTGGAGGGGCAGCCACATTTTCGAGATTTCTGAATCAAAAATGGAGATAACTTACCCAGTGGTTGGTCTGTGGAGGAATGCAATATTAAAAAAGGAGGAGCAAAATAATCTGTCCCTTCTTTTTTTTTTTGTCTCTTGGCATGGGATGGGTTTAAGTCATGATCTGGGTCATTCCTATCTAGATCCAGATCAGTAGATCCACAGCTGGACTGTTTTTTGTTTTCCGTCATTTCTCCTTTTAGCCCTGGGAGAGTGTATTCTTCTCCCAGATTTCCAGCCCCGCCGCGTGGAGGCAGGAGCAGTGCCACCAGTGACCAAGTGATAAGGAGAGAGATTAGTTGTTAGTGTGTTAATAAGTTATTCCTATATAAAAAAGAAAGGCGTCTTGCCTTTCTGTCAAGTGAGCTAACTTCTTTACTGCAGAAGAGCAAAATTAATTAACTTTAGAAAAATAACACTATACTATAATCAACCACTCTTTTAAGTAAATCGCTTTCGAAATCACTTAGGGATTGCTATAGTCACTCGCCTGGCACTCGGGGCCACCACCCTAAGTGTAGTACCACACAGTTGGAACGTTTCTCTGGGGTTACTTCTACCCATATTATTCTCCTTGTTAAGAGATTTTCTCTTCACTAAAAGAATTCTTCACTTGTGAATTTAGATGCAAAATACCTATTTTACCTTTTAGCAACCTGAGCAGATTCATCAAACAGTTAAACAACCGACGTGAAGTGAACCAATGTGATTCAACCCCTTCCTTCTACTATTAATATAAGTAAAGAACTCTTTTTTTTTTTTGCATTTCTTGGGTTTCTTTGCCATAATCTCTTCCCCCTACCTCCCTACTGTCCTGTCTGTCCTTTCTGTATTGTACTCTCCATATTCAAACCAGAGATTTCTTGTAATCTGCCTTGGCTTGCCTAAACTCCTTTGTAACTTGATTGCAGACTAGTTTATATCTAACACAGGCTTCTCTAAAACTGATAATTTATATGCATTCCATGCATTTTTATTCTCTGCCACACGTCTCAACAATTTATCTGGCATCTATTTAGGTCTACTCCTTGAACTGTAATTCTTAGTCGGCATAAAAAAACCTAGCTGCTATGATTATTTCCCTGAATGCTTCCCATTTAGAATCTGTTGGTAACATCATTAGTTGGTCCCACTGTACAGAATTTAAAAACTGTCTGAGACCACTGTCCTTTATGAAAACCATCAATCCTTCCCTTTTATGCTTGATAATAGTTACATTTTTAAGTAAATCACCCATTAATACACTGAGCAGTGTGTGATCACTACCACTGAGCAGTTCTTTTATCTGCTGATTCTTAATGCATGGAGAATCACTGCTGATAATCAGATCAAGAGTATTGCTCTCTCTTGTTGCCTCTCTAACATGCTGCTGTAGAAAACAGTGGTTCAATAAATCCAAAAAAGTGTTGCTAGCGTATTAGTGACCAACCCACAAGTTTCAGGCGATATCTGGAGAGTCAAAATTCCCCATTATAAGACATTCTGATTTACTGGCCCACTATTTCTCTGTACAGTTGTTTATTGTACTTATCACAGTCATTCAGCCTACAACACACTCCTACTCTAATTTTTGTTTTTCCACTGCTTATGTCACACCAAACTGACTCAACATTGCACTGACCACCCATGTCAACTGAATACACTGCCTTAGATTTCTGCCCTGTCTGTCCTTTCTGTATACATTGTACTTCCTATACTCAAATTCTGCATTCTTATATCTAAATGACACCAAGTTTCTGATATCCCTACAATGTTTGCATTTGATGACTTGACCAGCCCTTGAAATTCATCAAATTATTTACTAAGCTCCTAGCATAGTAAATAATTTGATGAATTGATGAAAATTGATGGAATTTGATGAAATAATTTGATTACCTTTTGTGAATATATTTGGTTCATACTCAAAAGTGTATTGTTCCAGAATCTTTGTGAAATTCTATCACTCTCCGAACTCATGAAATGTGACTGGTTGATGGGTGACTTTCCAACCAATGAAGCGCTGTGACTTCTAGAGAATTATGAGTAACTATATAACTGGAAACTTTGGGTAAGCCAATCTAGTGAACCTTACAGTGGCAAGTATATTACTTATACACCGGTGGTACAAAGAAACTGTATCACCTTAGAAAAGTAACATTTGTAGTGAAACGTATAAGGTATTGTTTGATTAGTCATTTTGTTTGTTGCAAAGCAAAGGTATTGCATCAGATAATGCTTCTATTGCATCAGACATTAATTGCAGGGTGTTGCATCAGCCATTACTATAAATATGGCATTGGAAGGGTATACACGCTCATTAGTATCCTGTTTTGTGGAGGTGTAAGCATGGCTCCATATGTTCAGTTGACACCAAGAAAAAAAAGTAACTGTTGCTGTCTCAGGAAGGGCTTTCTAGGTGGTTGCAACTTGCTTGTGCTAAAATTTTATCAGCGATAGCTGATAAAATAGGCTACCACCAGTCAACAGTATCTCGGGTGCAGAAATTAAAGCGTGAAACCAGTGATGTGAAGAGAAGACCTCGATCGAACCGTAAGAGAGTAACTATGCCTTCCAAGATCGATAATTGAAACGACTATGCCTTCACAATCGCCATGCAAGTGTTCCTGATCTAAAACTGGACTTTGAGGTGGCCTCTGGTGTTGAAACAAGTGCACCAACTATCCAAACACTGCTTTCCAAATGTGGTCTGCATGCCTATCGGCACAAGAAGAAGCAAGTTGCTTGTGCTAAAACACTTGTTACATGGATAAAAGAGCAATGGGACACTGTCATCTTTTCTGATGAATCGAAATTCAACCTGTATGGCTTGGATAGGAAGCGATATGTCAGAAGACGAAAATTGGAGGCATACCATCCTGACTGCATAACACTGCCTGTAAAGTTCCCCGTCGGTCAGATGGTCTGGGGATGATAAACAAGCAAAGTGGTGGGGCAAATTAAGTTTATTAACAGAATGGTGAATGCAGAAACCTACACTGCTATCTTGGAGGAGTGTCTGAAACCCGTTATTAGAGATCACCACAGAGACGTTCAAAACTGCATATTTCAACAGGACTCAGCACCTTGCCACACAGCAAAATTGGTAAGTTTTATGCTATTTAGATTTAATGATGAGTTTGTTTTCTTGTTTCACAAGGCTTAAAACATACTTAAACCAATGTTTTCCCTCGTTTTTCTCCCTTAAGGGGCAGTCATACCTCAGAAATGCTGGCATTCCAGTGTTGGACTGGCCAGGCAACAGTCCACATTTGAACCCTATTGAAAATTGTTGGTACATAATATCATCTAAAATTGCTCAGAAGAAGCCAACAAGTAAGATTCAGCTGCAGGAGAGTATTGTAAGCGGTAGTACCACGAAATTGGGCAACCATATATCCAGAAGTTGATTAATTCTATGCTGGATCATTGCAAGGCTGTAATTGCACCTCAAGAGGAGGAAGAACAAAATATTGAGGGACTTATTTTGCTGATTTACGGTATATAATACTATTACGTTAACTTGTCATTTCAGTTTGTACATGTAAATGCAATAAAATGTATGTCTGGCTGTCATGATTTCTCATATTTCCATTAATTATATATTATACCCTTTGGGAAGATATTTATGGCAATTAGGCATATTAGTGGAGTATTTTTATTGGATTTCATTCACAGAGATATATATATCCCATCTTACAAATACATTTCGAACATTTCTGCAATCCACAATGCAATGCAAAACACATTATTTGCAAAATTCACAAGTGATGCAGTTTTTTTGTCTGCCACTCTTTGTGAAATGGCACAAATAGAAATTTTTAAGACAACATTATTAACCTAATTAAATGAAAGTTATTGAAAATTAAGTTTTGTTCACAAAATAAATTTTTTTTTTTACAAAAATTAGAAGGAGTGCTTTAAAAATGGCTTATGAACTTTACAGTTGACACTATAAAGATGAAAAATTAAAAACTGGAATTGACTACAGAAGGATCAATTCCAGTTTTTAATTTCTCATCTTTATAGTGTCAACTCTAAAGCTCACAAGCCATTTTCAAAAAAAAACCCTTTTAACCCTTGTAAAAAAATTATTTTGTCCACAAAATTTTATTTTCATTTACTCCGATAATAAAAAAATTTATTCTTATTTTTATGTGTTTTTTACCCTTTGGCTAGGGGTTTACATCAGAAATGAAGAATGTGACAGTGTTACAGGGAGATCCACATCAGACCCTGACAACAGCTCAAATATATTGGAAGAAGAGTCAGGTGTCTGTACACCTCCATGAAGAGATTCGCAAAGGGTTTTCTAGTAAGGAATGGATGTCTAGAAAGAGTGACCCCTACCAACAAGAAAAGTACAGCTGCATAACATGACATCAAAAACCTAGTTCTATATGTGGAACTGTTACCACAAGCCCAAAAGGTGTGAGATTTCATTACGGCCCATTCAATGCTTTCAATATATTGGAAAAATATGATTGCATACAAATCTTGAAAGACAGCGTGTTACAGCTGAGAAATATAACTTGTAAAAACATATCAATAAATGAACTATTAAGTATTATTAGATGTTCTAATTCTCTTCAAAAGGAAAAAAAAAACAAAAGCAGCTCAGACAATTAGAACTATTTCTCAATTAAAAATGAAATTCCACATACAAAGCAATGATGGCAATCAAAATTCATTTATAAATTTTTCAAAGGTTGTATAGGGAATACAGATTTTTTGCAATGATGATATGAGTCAAAGTAATACACAAACAAATCTCAATGGTTTTTGTGTAAGAAGCTGCAATACCAAAGAAGTCTGACATTGAAACATGAGCTAGGGACAATGTTTTACTATTATTTAAGCTTGTTGCCATGTTCACATGAATGAATGTGAACTTCTTTATTAGGAGAATTTGTAGTGGGGGGGGGGGGACTTAAATCAACGTGTAAGAGAAAATATTATAGGAAAGAATATTCTGTTTATCACCTGTGATGAACAGAATGGCATAATAGGGTTTGCCATACAGGAACCTTAGTAGCAAGTAATCATGGAATGATCAAAGGATTGCTTAGATTACAAGAATTTGTTATAAGTTCTTGTGATGGTGATACTGCAAAAAGAGCTGTCACTGAATAAATGGCAAGAAAATACCATGAAATCTGACTTCACTATGTGCACATTTCCAAATCAGAAATAAATAAAATAAAATAAATATTCTGTTTATACCCCGGCACGACAACCAAGTCAATAGAGTTTACAATAAATCGTCAATACAAATATTTATCGTATTTAGTAGTCACGGGCTTGAACCCTGGTCCACTCAAGGAACGTGTGCTATGCACTCTCGCTCCTGACCACTGGGCTACGTCAGGCCTAATTAAACCAACCTAAGTTTGAGTGCTTTATCATCTTCAAATAATACTTTACCTGTGCATGCTGCTCAAGGAATATCTAAAAATTAACATAGCACTTCTCTTTTTAGACAACGTACAAGACAATCTTCTTTTGAGGCAACCTACAAGTTTTCTTGTAGGATGTCTTACAAGAAACAATTAATTCAACAAATGGCTAATTGATGCTGGGACAACCTACAAGACAACTTGTAGATTGTCTCAGCATCAAGTATCCTTACAGTATGAGAGACTAGTGGCTTTGAAGAGCTACTGACCTCTCAAGTCTATTTATTTCATTTGTCTTTACATTCAATTTGCCTATTTTATAAAATAATTGGTTAAATCCTATTATAGAAATGGACATTATCTCTGAAGTAAACACTCTGAACACAGACTTTATATATTAGTAGGGGGGAAAAATAGGTTTAGTCATTATTTTTAATGTAATTTTAGGAGTGAGTGAGTGAGTGAGTGTGTGTGTGTGAGTAAGGCAGAAAAATGTAAAAAAGAGGAAGTAATCTAATGCAGTCAAAGTGAGCAAATGCTATACCTATGCAGGGCATGGACAATAAAGTGAGAAGGGAAAAAAAATGAGAAAGACAGAGTGATAAAGGTAACAACAACAAAAAAAAGTATAATAATGAGATAAATAATTACAAAATTGACAAAATGAGGATAATGCCACACAACTTACAAAACTGGCCCCTTGTCAGGTGTCATTGGCCAGGACTGCAAGCAAAATAACAACATGATTCTTCATTTCTGATGTAAACCAGAAGCCAAAGGGTAAAAAAGAAAAGCATAATAGTAAATAAAAAAGAATAAAATTTTTGGTACTGAAATAAATGAAAATAAAATTTTGTGAACAAAATAATTTTTTGCACAAAATTTTTTTTTTGAAAATGGCTTGTGAACTTTACAGTTGACATATGATGATGAAAAATTAAAAACTGAAATTGATAACAGAAGGATCAGATGGTGTTCTATTGTTGATTCAATAAAGCTGCAATTTTTTTGTATTATTCAAAAAGAAAATTTCTATTTGAAAGTACTGCAACTCCACACTTGTCCTTACCCTATTTTGCCGCAACTCCAGAACATCCTGCAACATGAAGCGGATGCGTGATGGTAGCTCATTGTTGTTTGCAAATGTCTGCATACGATCAAAGTACTGGTCCATCAGTGCCTAAATGACAAACAAAAATTAATAACCACAGATTACTTATGAGAAATAATTTATGTTATTTTCTACGGTTAAAGTTTCATACAATCATAAATAATTAAAATTTAAGTAATTACCAAAAGAAACTTTCCATTCAGTCTTCAATGGTAGAAAGATAATACAGGAAGGCCTCGCATAATGCAAATTTCAGTTAACGCAATTTGAAAAATTATACCACTTTTCAGTTTACACAATGCAAATTTCCAGTTAACGCGATTTTTTTTTTTATTTTTTATGCGATAGTTGAAAAAGATTTGAATCACGTGTTAAGCTTACCACGAGTAGTATGGTCAATAAACAAACATTTGCCTGCTGCCCGCCTCGGTGTGTTCCATCGGAAGAAGACGTGTTACTTGTTTGTCTCCTGTTAATAAAGTCAATGCACACTTGCATAAAAATTCAAATTTTTAAATGAGCTGGATGAAAATGTTACCACGAAGGAGATAACGGTAAAAGAATTAGATGAAATCTTTCGTATCGCATAGAACCTGAAACAAAAGGTTTGAGGTTTTCTGCGATATTTATTTTGCCAGGGCCCAGAGAAGATTGTTGTCAGCTATCGGAAATTGAGTGATAAAAAGAGAAAGTCAACACTGTTCAAATATTTCCGCAACAGTCATTTCTTCATTGTGTATTTTATGTCAGAGGTTCCCAAACTTTCTCGGTTCATGTGCGCTCTTAGTGTCTCGGTAATTTTTCCAAGGCACACTCAGACTAAAAGAAATACCTAACAGTTCTGCTTAGTTGTTAGGTCCAAACAACTTAATAAGAAATGAAACTGTGAACTACCTCAAGCTAGTAGTTCGCGCGGTGTCCGACAGATGTCTAGTATCGCTGTGTTTCCCTCAAAAATTTTAAATATTCCGCGGCGCACAGTTTGGGAACCGCTGTTTTAAGCAATAAACATTTAATTCCATAATTATTTTCATTATCTTTTACATTGTATACAGTTAAAAAGTTATTTAGAAGGTATTTTTAAAATTCTTTATGGAGATTCCAGAAGGTCAAGGACCAATTATAATTTTTCCTATTGGTTATTATATTCGATTAACGTGTTTCCGTTTTGCGCAATGCGCTTGCAGAACGAATTAATCGCGTTAATCGAGGCCCTCCTGTAAAGAGAGAATTATTCTTTACTACTACATTCTCTTGAAGCATTTAGCTCAATGATATAATTAGTTTTTTTTTTATTTCCAACATAGTCTTGAATTACTATTCTGTTATGCTCTGAGCAGATGGTAATACAAAACTGCAGCCGTTTATGACTGGAAACTTTGTGAGCCAACATATTTTAAAGAAATTATCCAACTTCAATAGGATTATCAGTTGGCTTACAGTCAAAGTTCACAGTCCCAGTTACTGAGAGTAGACAGAAGAAGGGATTCAGAAAAAAAGGAACATTTTTATGATTCTAGATCACTGTACAGAGTATTCTTCTGAAAAACACCATCTGATCCTACTAGTTTTACGTAGCAACTGGATCAAGGGATTATTTATATCCTTAAGAGAACATATAAAGCCTGTCTAATAAGGTGATCTGCAACGAGGAGGAAATAATTTTTGAGCAACATTAAATATTTTGGATGCAATTCATAATAATGTTCAAGATTGGTAATGATGCTGGATTACATGTCATAAGCATGAGCAAAAAAAAAACTTCCCACATAACCTGTTCACCTTCTCCAATAATTTGGCTTCCTTGAATTAATTCAAACTACCATTTCCATAACATCGGATGGAAGTTTGTTCCAAAAATCAACTACTGTGTGGCTGAAAACAAATTTCAGCACATCTATCTCACAACCATCATTCCTCAATTTAAATTTATGCCCCTTTATGAGTGTTGTTTGAGCAACAGTAAGGATTACATCAACATTTAGCTTACTAATCCATTCAAAGTCTTAGAGCTACACAAGAGCATAAAATGCTGCACTTAGAGCTACACATGCAGCATTTTATGCTCTTGTGTAGCTCTAAGTTCATACAGATGGGCATATCACATACAGATGGGCATGTTCTGTATGAACTCACATGTTCATACAGAACATGCATGCTATGTGTATTCTGTACGAACACTGCATGAAACAAGATGGGCATATCAGAAATGCAGTGGGTAACACAAGGTAGTAAACTACACTGGCATTTTTTGTCAGTCTCAAAATGGATTTCATTCAGATTGGTTGTATCAGAACTCTATCTATTTGAAAATAAAACCAAAAAAGGAAAATCATCATTAGTAGGTCCACCCAATGCTTAGGAGCAAACTAAATACTTCTTTTCTCCCATATAGATTGAATGAACAAAAAATTCATTTCTTATTACCATATGTCAATATGGTAATAAGAAAAGCTTCGAAGAGTTCTTGACATTTCTAAGAAAATCGTAAAAACAATTAAGTCATTTTTTTTTGTGTCTCCTATCAGCACAATTCATTTTTTTGTGCTGGCAGGATTTAAACTGCTTGATTAACACATTATTCATAGCAGAATGAAACTTTGCCCTTACAACAAGTTGCCCTGCTATTGCACTAGTTTCAAACAAATGGCACCACCAAAAGTATTGTCTGTTTTTACTATTATTTTTTTTTAATGACTGACAGGGAATCAAAGTCTTAAAAGAAGTTGTCATAGTAGTGTCTCATCTTTTAAATAAGTGGTAGATTAGCAATTGGTTTGAGAGTAGTGCAATACCAGGGCAACTCATTGTGAAGTCGTTTTTTGATGTATCTGCAACTTCCACTGTGTGGCTGCACAATGACTGTCTGCATGTTGCATGGGCCTAGAAATCTGAAATAACTCACACAGAAAAACACTACCCTCCCAGGTTGAATTTCACTAACCATAGCCTTAACCGACAAGCCATTTAGAAATTCCTCCAGTCTAAGTTGAAATTCAATAGAATTGCAAAAATTAATGACAAGTGGCAAAAGCCACTAACATACATTGTCACAGTTATACTGAACAGTGATTTCATACTAATGCCTACTACAAAATTCAGCAAATACATATTACTGCTTTTTGATTATTGTGAAGGAGGATATTTTTTTATGATTGAATACTAGTCCTAAAAAAAAAAAGGTACACACTATAGCCCGTGTAGTGGTATTAGTTGGCCAACCAGTTTCACTTCAGGATCTGGCTACAGTGAGCTACAAAACCATTGCATTAATTAGGCAGTTTAAGTCCCACTAGCCAAACACACTTGTGTAAGGATAAGAGTCTTACTAACATCATATAATTTTAAAAAGGCCAAATAACATTAGCTATTTTATAATTTTGAAGCACTAACCTTGCATAGTTAATTAAAAAACAGACTAAACCCTGAAAGTTACGTATCTTTGACTTACTGCATAAAATAATATCTGGATAAAACACAAAATAAATAGCGTACAGAAAACCAAATAAAAAAAATGTCTGGTATTTTTCAGTATCAAACAACTAGTTCAGGGGTGGCAAACCTTTTTTAAGGTTGCATGCCAAAATTGGCTAAAACTTTTACAAAAACTACCCTGGTGTGCTGCTTGAAATTTTGTAAAGTACTGTATCGTTATTTTTCTCGTACACGTTTTACTTGACAAAAGCGTAGTCTACACAGATAGCACAGAGGTATCATCACCATCCTCCCCACACAGGGTGGAAAAGGCCCGTGTTCGAATCTCTTCGATGACACGAGGAACTTTAGTGGGCTTTTTCACTCTGTGGCCGAGTTAGTCAGGCAATAGATAGCAAGGTTTTTTCACCCCTAGAAACTGGGGGTTTTTTTCATCCAGCAAAACAAGCAAATTGACCAGTGAAGACACGAAATTTACAGACACAAAGGGGAAAAGGCCATTCTCGCTTTACGAGTTCCCGGGTTTATAAGTCCCCCCTCCCCGACTCACAAGAATATGTTGATGACAAAACTGTTAGTAATGCTGTTGGCAGATTTTTTTAAACAGACAAAAGTTTCAGGAATAATCCCAACTTTTAATACCTCATTTTCTGCAGTTTTCTTTGCTAATCCCGTCACCAATAGTTCCCTTCCAATATTTTCTAAATCAGCTCTCAGATAGATAAATTTTTGCCTCTAAATTGAGCTTCTCTGAAAATCAATCAATTGCATCTCAAAATTATCCAGGTCAATCCATTGAAACACTTTCAGGTTCAATTCAGCTAGTTTTACACTGTCTGCAAATTTAATGAATTTTGCAGTTTATTCCAATTCTCTGAACTTGAAAAATCTTGAAGAAAACTGTTCAATAGTTTACTCAATGTTGTACAGACATAACATTTGAAGGCTTTTGTGGTCTGTTTTCTCATCAGTGATGTATCTTTTTAGGTTTGGGAAATATTTAAAATTGCCATTGCCAACATCGCGTTTAAAAAAGTCCTAGCTCAATTTCAAATGCCTTTATGTTATCGAACATAACATCAAGGTTTTTACCAGAGCCCTGTAATTTGATGTTAAGTCATTTAAATGTGAGCCGAAATCCGTGAAGGACATCAGTTTACAAATCCACACAATGTCAGACATATCTTTACAAGAAAGTTTTTGATCTGTCAAAAGCATATTGATTTCGTCCAGACATTCAACAAATCAATTAAGAACAGACCCTCGACTCAGCCAACGAACATTGTACATAAGTAGTCCTTTGTACACCAAATGCACCTCATTCAATAAATTCCGAAATTGTCTTTTTCAAAGCATGTGAAGAAATTAAATTAACAACCTTTACAGTTCGCATCACGTCTAAGTTCCTTTAGACCAGCTTTTGAACACAAAGCCTCCTCGTGTATGATGCAACGAAAGCCTACCAGTGGATGACCAACATGTTTTGCAAATAAATTTACAAAACCTGCTTCTCTACCGATAAAACTGGATGCGCCATCGGTTGTGACAGAAACTACTTTTGAAACCTCAGCATATCGATTAGACAGTTCATTTATAATTCCTTACATAGTTCAGCCACTGTGGTACATCCAGGTAACGTTACCTTACTAATCAATTCTTCACACACATCATCACCCTTACAAAATCGAGCAATAATGGCTAGCCTAGCTTATCCCGTAACATCAGTGCTCTCACCAAGACAAATAGAAAAGAATTTGCAGGAAGCCAAATCTTTTGTTAACTGTTCTGCTGTATTCTTTTCCAATTTAAATATTCTATCTTTAACTGTGTTTCTACTCACAGGAAAATCTTCAATGCATTAAATAATTTTTTCTTTCCTGAAAAATTATCAAAAAGAAAAGAAGCGGATTGTAGCCATGCTTCTTTAGTATACAGGTGACCCCCGCTTAACGCTGATCATTCGTTCCGGAAAAACAGAGCGCTAAGTGAATCCGCGCTAAGTGAATCCGCGCTAAGCAAGCGCCGCTTTCCCATAAGGTAACATATGTATTTGTGAGCTGCGGTCGGTGCCATAGGATATTTCCTAATCAATAATAAACGGTAATGAAAAGATGCACAAATGTCGGTCAAAATATTTAATATTCAAATATTTGTACATATAAAATGTTCTGCATTACATACGTATAATTATGTGGTAACTACTTGCGTCTCAAAAGTAAACAAAATTCCAATTAAAATAATAAATTTAATTGATTTAATTTAATGGATGAATTTAATCATGAAAAATGTGTTGATTTTGGGTTGAACTTTGGCCCTCCTCCAAATAAACTAAAAGGGGTATTAATTTTAAATGGCCTGCAGCGTTACCACCCAACAATAAAGTCAACCGATCCTTCGCCGCTTTGAAATCTGGCATGTTTTTTTCTTCTTTCAATATGAAACTTCTTTTAGGCATTCGTTTCCACAAAAGTCCTGCTTCATCTATGTTAAAAACTTGTTGACAAGTATAACACATAATACCCCTCTTCAATAATTTTAACAAGTTCTTTTTTGAAAGTTTCGGCTCCTTAATCTGCACTAGCGGCTTCTCCCGGGATTTTAAATCTATTCTACCAGTTTTAAATGGTTCCACATTTTTTTTTTTAGGCGAGTTTTCTTCAGATCATCGTATTGGCTAATTTCTTCTCTCTCTCTCTCTCTCTCTCTCTTTTTTTAATATTAACTTAACTGAATTCTGCATTGGAATATTATCTTCAATAAAATTAAAGTGTTTCCATTTCAATCCTAATAGCTGGTCTAGTCCTAGTTGCTTGCAGTGGAACAGCTATCTTACCCGCTGCTAAAATTAATTCTTTATTTTTTCATAATTGTTCTTACAGTTAAATTTGTGAGTCCTAAATTATGGCACACATCCGCTTGTCGTTGACCGGAATCGATTCGCTTCAAAACGTCTAATTTAATTTTCAAATTCAGTCTTTTTCTTACATTTATAGTCTTCGTACTGCGCCCGGACGTTGTTGCATTTTCATTCCTGTCGGTCATTATTAGCTCTTCGAAAATATAACTGCGTTGGTTGAATTAATTATGATACAATGTTCAAGTAAACTGTCCGTTTTGCACGATGTCTAATACTGTACTGAGTGATGACTAACTAGACTTCGGATAAATGCATATAACGCAAATATTACAAGCAATATATTTCATCATTTTTTAAAATGTTGATCTCGGAACTACGTAACAAGTGACTGTACTTAAATTAGCATGAGAGAAAATTTCACTGAGCGTGGGAAAATTGCTCAAGTCGGCGTGGGAAACGTTTTAATGCTGTTTTGCTATTCATTTTCAAGCTATCGACTCCATCAAATGAAACGATTTCGTTAAATATGTCAAAAATGTAATCTGTAAAAGAGCGTTATAGTGATCTGTGACAGCGTTATAGTCAGATACGGGTTATAATATAAGAACAGCGTTATAGCGAATCAGCGTAAAGCGAACCGCGTTATAACGGGGGCCTGCTGTACTCATATTCACTGAGTGGTTTTCTGTGTTGACAACAACCTTTGAAATCTCAAAACTAGCAGCAACTAAGTTGGAACTACCTGAAACAAATTTCAAACATCTGACTGAATTTTATTATTGCTCATTTCTCGAGAAATGTATTGTCTTTGTTCTAGCTCACTTTTATTGCTAAGCTGTTTATGAACAGTTTCAAAATGCCGCTTTATATAGGAAGTCTCACACACACACACAACTGTTTCAGAACACAAGATGCATAATGCCTTATTATCCTTCTTAATCATACCAAATCTTTCACTTCAAGCTTCTTGAAATTCTCTGCTATTCCTCTCTTCACCTGAACATTTTGTTTCTTTGCTAGTTGAGCTGACATTCTGAACAATGTGTAAAAGGCAAACAGCAATTAAAATATTGATGAGAATTTATGGGAATTAATGAAGAATAATCTAATCTCCAATCCTTTGCTCCATACTCTGACATCAGGGTTGGTGTCCAGGCTGTTACTGATACCTACCATCAGATCATGCTGCTGGTGCTAAATTTTATTCTGGATCTGGGATTCTTGTGTAGTAGAAGCCTTTGCTCCCATTAGCATTAGTAGAGGCATATGATGCAAGAAAGCAAGCTTATGCAGCATCAGCAAAAAAAAAAAAAAAAACACTTCCATTTCACCCCTCCATTCATTCGAAATACCTGTCCAGCTGAGCCTTAAATTTATTTAGGCTATCAACTTCAACAACAAGGGATGGAAGTCTGTTCCACCAACCAACTATCCGCTGGCTAAAGGCAAATTTTGGCACATCTATCCTACATCTGTCTTTCCTCAATCTGAATTTATGCCCTCGCAGGTGATTATTCTGAGCAGGAGTAAGAATTCCATCGTCACTGAGCATGCTCAAAACATTCAAGGCTTTATACACCTCTATCAGATCACCTCGCCAGTGCCTAGTCTCCAGACACTGTAATTTGCAAAACTTAAGCCTTTCTTTGAAGGGCAACAAGATTCACTAATCTTGTTGCCCTTCTCTGTACTCGTTCCAACAGCTCTACATCCTTCTTGAAATGAGGCCTCCAGACCTGTATACAGTACTCAACATGTGGCCCTCTGCCCATTGCCTTATATAAGGGAATAATCACCTCCTTTCCCTGCTAGAAAAATTCCTGTATATCATTGACAAGACACCATGAGCTACTCTTGCAGCCCATCTGCACTGCTCAGAGAACTTCATATCTGCCTGCACAATTATCCCCAGGTCCTTTTCATTCTCTACCACTTTTTCGTTCTCTTCTGTAGTACCACAGAGTTGATACGTTGCTCTGGGGTTGCTGTTTCCCATATGTAGTACTTTACATTTGTCAATGTTCAACTTCATTTGCCACCTCTCAGCCCATCTGCTCAACCTTTCCAGATCCTGTTGCAGCAGCAGCATAGCATCAGTAGTGTCCTTAACAACCCTGCCAACCTTCATATCGTCTGCAAACTTGGACATTAAGCTTGATATACCATCATCAATATCATTTATTAATACAGAAAACAATAATGGACCCAACACTGAACCCTGAGGGACTCCACTAATAACATTAGTCCACGATGAGCAGTTTCCATTGATTAACACTGTCTTCTCCCCCTCAACCATCCCATTATCCATAGTAGCAATTTGCCTCCAATGCCACACTGCTCCAATTTGTGCAGCAGTCTTCCATGTGCAACAGTATCAAAAGCCTTTCTAAGATCCAAATATATAATATCAAAGTTATTCCCTGCATCCAGTTCTTTTGTGACTGCATCACAGTATCCAATCAAATTGGTCAGGCAAGACTTTCCCTTAACAAAACCATGCTGTCTCGAGCTATAACTGAAGTCTTGTCTAGATGATCCTGCAGTGATGATCCCACAGCACTCTTTGCTCTCCACCCCTGACGTCCTTTGCTGGATATCAGGGTTGGAGTGCAGGCTGGTTCAGAAACAAATCACTGCATGAATACAGCTATTTACTGAATGGTGTAAAGTCACTACATGCCTGGCAGAGAGAACAAGTGTGAGTAGGTCAGAACTCAAGGTGGATTTCTGGAATAGTGTGTGTGTGTGTGTGTGTGTGTGTGTGTGTGTGTGTGTGTGTGTGTGTGTGTGTGTGTGTGTGTGTGCGCGCGCGTGCCCCTTTGGGCATGCATGCCATAGATTCACCACCCCTGAACTAGCTGATACAGCAATGCTCCGTTGTTACGTTGAGAAAGCACATTGACTGCTGGTATAGCTTCAAAAATGCATCGGTGTATGCAGGCAGAGAATGTCACTTGAAGCATTCTGCCTGTGCATGCCAAATTGAATGCTGTCCAACATGATATCTAAAACACTCGTCTACACTGCTGCATAGAAAAACATTAGTTACATTCCGGCAGATAAAATGCTGCTATGTTATATGTGGTATTTTAAACACTTGTGTAGCTTCATCTTCAAACAGCTCAAGTAGATTTCCACACGGTTCCAAACACTGCAATGAAGTCTTTTTTTGGTACGAGTACCCTTTTGTTTCCCTTACTAAGATTCACTTCCTTCCTTGAGGCTTCCAGACCTACATGCAGTACTCCACATCTGGAGTACTGCATGTAGGTCTGGAAGACTCATACCAAAATTGCTGTATATTATCGACAAAACCCCATGAGTTGTCCTAGCAACCTGTCTGCACTGTCAGCAATTTTCATGTCTAAATGAAGAATTATCCTCAGGTCTCTTTCATTAACCACTATCCCAGTTTAGTACTGCTATCCACATTAGCAGAAGCATATCATGCAAGAAAGCAAGCTTATTCACCATCAGCCCAATAAAAAAAAAAAAAAAAAAAAAAAACCCTCCCAAAAACCCATCTGGTCATTCCAAATGCCTGTCTAGTTCAGCCTTAAATTTATTTAAGCTGTCAACTTCAACAACAAGAGATATCTGTTCGAGCAATCAACTAACCGCTGGCTAAAGGCAAATTTCCGCACCTCTATTCTACAACTGTCTTTCCTCAATTTGAATCTATGCCCCTCAGGTTTGTAATCTGAGCAAGAATTCCATCAGCATTCAGCTTGCTCAACCCATTCAAAGCTTTATACACCTCAATCAGATCACCTTGCAGGTGCCAAGTCTCCAGGCACTGCAATTGCAGAACTTAAGGCTTTCTTGGTAAAAGTAGCCCCCCACCCATTTGTTCCTCACCAATCTTGTTACCCTTCTTTGTACTTATTCTAGCAACTCTATATCCTTCCTAAAATGAGGCCTCCAGACCTGTAAACAGTACTCAAGGTGTGGCCTGACCATTGCCTTGTACAACAGGATAATCACCGCCTTATCACTATAGCAAAATTGCTATATATCATTAACAAGACTCATGACCTGCCCTGCCAGCACTGTTCAGCAACTTCAAATCTGACTGCACAATTATCCCCAAGTCTTTTTCATTCTTTTTTCATTCCTGAATGTAGTACCACACAGTTTGTACATTTCTCTTGGGTTACTTTTACCCACATGCAGTACTTTGCATTTGTCAATGTTAAACTTCAGTTGCCTAACTTTTCTAGATTCTGTTGCAGTAGCGTACTGTCATTAGTGTCATTAACAACCCTGCGAACCTTTGTATCATCTGCAAACTTGGACATTAAGCCTGATATACCTTCATCAATATCATTTATGAATACACAAAACAACAAGCCCAGCACCAAACCGTGGGGAATTCCGCTAATAAAATTAGTCCATGAAGAGCAGGGTCCATTGATTACCAATCTCTGTTGTCTCTCACTCAACCATCCTTTTATCCATTGTAGCAACTTGCCCTTAATGCCATACCACTCCAATTTGTACAGCAGTCTTCCATGTGCAACAGTATCAAAAGCTATCCTGAAATCCACGCATATGATATCAAAATTATTTTTTGCATCCAGTTCCTTTATGACCATAGCATCCAATCAAATTGGTCAGACAAGAGAGAGTCCAAGGAAGCTCTCATAATTATGGCTAAGGGTTTGCTTACTTCCTTTGCTGCCCCCTTTAATATAACTGGATAGATCCCATCCACCCCAGTTTTGTTTCTTATGTTTTCTTCCTTATGTTTAACTTCAACAATTTCTCCTCCACTTATATAAAAAAAACTTATAGTGCTTATATAAAAAGTCTTTGCTACTTTTCTTTGCATTCTTTTCCAGAGATTTCTCATAATCTGCCTTAGCTTTCCTAACCTCTTTTGTGACTTGTTTACACACTAATTTATATATATACCGCAAGCTTCTATATCACCTGATAATTTATATGCATACCATGCACTTTCCTTCTCAGCCATATGTCTAATTAGCTCATCTGATATCCATTTAGGATAAGTCATGAACAGTTCTTTGTTGGTATGTAAAAGCCTAACAGCTTCTATGATTACTTCCCTGAATGCTTCCCATTTAGAATTTTCTGCCATTCTTCAAAAACATGGTGGAAGCCATTTTTTTCAGCTGATTGCCACTTTTTGAATGGAAGCCATATTTTTTTTTTTTTTTAAGTGGTTGGAGCTCCAGGACTACTGATTTTTGTGATTGAATCACATCTGTCTTTAAACATTCTAAACCACCTACAAGCTGTGTAGATTCACCATAAGCCTCTTAACATTTCATATGCTTTGGCTGTTTTCTTGAGACAGAAACAAAATTTGAGAGCAACATACTGTTTCTTGCATGTCACAACCATTGTTCTGTAGACAAAAGTGAATAGGCATAAACTTGATCCAGCACCAAGGTCACACCGTGCACGAGTCAATTGCACAGTCACTATGTTATGTAGCATGGCTTGGTTTTAAAGTCCATAGTTCAGGTAGAAAATAGAAAACAAGTAGTATAGTTCATGAAAAATTATGTTCATTCTTTATTGAACAGCTCTCACATAAATACTACTAACTGGAAGTTTGTGAAGACATATGCCACTACTGAAACCATAAAAGCAATTAATTATAATATATAATAATTACAAAGGGCTATACAGATAAACATTTAGCCTGATAAACCACTAGGCTTCAAAGACCATATCATATATATATATATATGTAGTTTATAATGACATTTCCTAAACTGTCATATTAATAAAATCTAAACTTACCTTCGCCCTGTCAGTGTCAAGACGATGGCCAACTGTCTTCATTATCTGACAGAGACATTCCAAGTCTTCAGCCACGTCCTTGTGATTCTGCCTTTTCTTCTTGGCCAAAAGCTGTTGTACACATTGGTGCAGGATAACTTCATGAAGTAATCCCTGTTTACCCAGCTCACCAATGAATTTGATATTACCAAGCATTTTGTGCTTGGCCAAGCTACGCTGCTCCTCTTCTTCGGGTGTAAGGGCGTCATCTTTCTTGTCAAATGCTGCAGGTAAATACAACACATATACTTGATTAAATTTACCTTTAATGTTCTACTTAAAAATATACATATTTTAAATACAAAATTAAAGCAGTACAAAAGAATGGATAACTAGCTGACAATCTGAAAAAATGGGCTATGCAGAACTTGATTTCATCTTTTGTTTACATCTGTTTTAGACTTGCTTTTAGCATTCAGCTTTTATTTTTTATCTTACATTAAAGTGCACTGATTAAGCAACTTTGGACCCTTTTTATAATGACAGTATTCAGACACCATACCTGCCCTTTACATACATCAGCTATCATTAATATATGGCAGTGAATAGTTATTTTGCAGCAACCAGTGTAAAAGCATGGAAAAGAATAAATATTACAGTGTGTAATGTCGATAGGTAGAAGAGAAAGAAAAAGACATGGGAATAACTGTACAGTCAGAAATGAAATTCTCCGAGCAGCGCAGATGGGCTGCTAGGACAGCTCATAGAAGGGATAAGCAGGTAATTATTCTGCCAGAAGGGATAAGCAGGTAATTATTCTGCTGCATAAAGTAATGGTTAGGCTACATCTTGAATACTGCATACCAGTTTGGAAACGCCATTTTAGGAAGGAAATGGATCTATAAGAATGGATACAGAGAAGAGCAAGAAGATTAGTAAGGGAACTGGAGTCTTCCCTGGTATTCTTACTAAGATAGACTTCAGTTCTACAAGTTGCAATACTGGAACTTGGGCACTTGAGAGGAGATCTGATTGAGGGCTTTAAATGGATTAAGATAAGGATGTTGATGACATCCAACACCCATAAAGTGGCATAAATTTAAATTGAGATGAGAAAGTTCCTAGATAAATATCTTTAAATTTGTTTTTGGCCCGAAGGTAGCTGACTGCTGGAACACACTTCCATCTGTTACTGTGGAAGTTGTTAGTTTGAATAAATTTAAGGAAGAATTAAACAAATTATTAAAGGAGATAGACAAAAGCAAGGTGGGAAAGATTTTTTTTTTTTGCAGATGCTATATAAGCTTGCTTCCTTGCATCATTTGCCACACTATTTAATACTAATAAAAAAATTTAAAAAAATCTAACAAGGTCCTACCTTACATTTCTGATAGCAATTCTTCTATCAGTCTTAAACTGGAAATTAAAACTAAGCAGAACTATGACACACTAAACACAATAACAAAGAAAGTTTAAGGAAATAAAATGTTGAAAATCATCTCTAAAGAAGTGACCAAATCATTGCATGGGGTGCTTCATAGAGTATGACACCAGTCCAAATGTACAGTAGGCCCTCAATTTAACGGACTGAGAAAGGGCTGTCTCCTATTGCTGAAAGTCTGTTAAATCGAATGTATTTTAAAAATACATAAAACATGAACACTATATTAAACACGAACTATTATTACTTATACATTATAACAGCATTAAAATGTTATTATAATGTACATTGAGTAATTTTTACACACCACTAAAACATCTGTTAAAAATATAAAAATACATTTATGACAGGAACCAAATTATTTTAATTAAACACATCAAAAACTATATAATGTAACATTTTTTTTTTATATTTGTAACAGATGTGTAACTAATGGAGCGTTTCCACCACTTTTTTTTCTTAAAGCTCACACAAAGTTGTTATCAATGTGAACACTTGGTTTTTCATTTAGATCCAAGTCCCCAAGTTTCTCAAAACCTCCCACACTTTTCCCTCTCTCTTCATGACATCAAACACTTTTCGATCAGTTGACAGATGCAGAAAATTATACCCATCGTTGATCTGCCAGGTCTAAAGCTATACTGTTCCTCGGCCATCCTATTTTCAATCGTTCCTCTTATCTTCAGCTCGCTTGCTCTCGCTCTCTCATACAGCTTACTCACATGTGATGCCTCTATAATTAGAACACTTTTCCCTGTTCCCTTCTTGAACAACGGGATGATCAAACCACCTTTCCAGTCCTTCAGCACCTGCCTCTCATCCCAGATATTGCAGAACAGTCTGTATGTCCACGCTATCCCTGCCTCACCTGTAGCCTTCAACATCTCTCCATTTATCTCATCTATACCAGCAGACTTGCCTGCACTACCTTATTCCACGTCAAGTCTGTCTGGTTTCTCTCCGTATCTTCTCTTTCATCCCCTCTTTTATGTTCAACCTGCCTTTGTCCCTTTTGCTGGCTGTCCTGCACATTGAACAGATTTTGAAAATACTTCTTCCATGTTTCTCTTCATCCTTGGTTATCAGGTTCTCATTCTCATCCATCAAGTATTTGCCCTGTTCACCACCCTTCTCCTATTCCTCACCATACCATATATGAAAGGTGTCTTTTTATTACCATCGATATCTTGTCAGAGTTTCGCTCCATTCTTCCAACAACAGTTTTCTCTCCTCGTTAACTATCCTCTTGGCCAACGCCAAGAGGATAGTTGACGAGGAGAGAAGATGGTGGCAGTTTCATATCTTAATTTATTCTTATTATTATTCTTAATTTTCACAGCCTCTCATCCTTTCATTCCACCATGGAGTTTCTTTCCGTCTCCTTCTATTGCTTGTCCTTCCACAAACCAGCTCTGTCAATCCTACTATACAGTCTTTGAATGCTTTCCATTCTGATTCCATGCTGTTCACCACTGTCTTAGGTACAACCTTCCTGAACTCTTCTCTGAACATCGCATCTATTATTATTCTTTCTTCTTCCATACCAGTAGTTTTCTTTCTCTCTCTCTCTCTCTCTCTCTCTCTCTCTCTCTCTCTCTCTCTCTATTATTTTGATCCTTTTCAATTTAGGGAATCTAAAACTCCAATAACTAACCTGTGATCACTACCCAGGGAAACACTAAGAATGACCTTGGTGTCCACTAGTGTTCTATATTGGTCTTTATTCTCAAGTATATAGTCAAGGGATGATTCCTGTTGACTGTCCCAACCATATCTTGTCGCTTTATGACTCTTTTCTCAAAACAGATGTTTCCTATGACAAAGCTGTTCCGTAAATAGAAATCTAACAGCATGTCATCATCATCCCTAGTCATATTCTAGTCCATGTCTAGAAGGAAAGGGTAAAGGGAAGGGTTTTTGCTTTCGTAAAGATGACTACAGTGATCTCAGACAGTTTTAAATTCTATACAGTGGGGCCAACTGATACCAACAGCAAATTCTAAATGGGAAGCATTCAAAGAATTAATCTTGAAAGCTACTATGCTTTTCACAACAACTAAGAAATACTGTTCACGGTTTAGGGCCTAAATGGAGGTCACATAAATTAATGAGACTTGTGGCAGAGAAGAAAAATGCATTGGATGCTTATAAATAATCAGGTGACACAGAAGCCTATGGCAGATATAAGCTAGTCTGTAATCAAGTCACAAAGGAGGTTAGGCAGGCAAAGGCAGATTATGAGAAATTTTCGGCAAAGGGTGCAAAAGGTTGTTTACTTGTGTAAACTCTAGAAGGAAGAGAATGAATCAGATTGGTCCACTTAACATAGATGGTTCGACTATTGATAATCCTGCTCAAGTAGCTGATAAACTGAATGAGTAATTTGCATCTACATTCACACATGAGTTATTCAGGGAGGGGAATGCCAGAAGTTTATCAAACTAACAGGGAGCTAAGTGATTTTGTAATAACTGAGAGCTAAGTGGAGGGGAAATTGTTGAAGTCAGACATAAGAAAGGCACCTGGGGTGAATGAGATCTATCCAGTTATATTACAGGAGGCAGCAAAGGAAGTAAGCAAACCCTTAGCCATAATTATAAGTGCATCCTTGGACTCGGGGAGGTCCCCACGGACTGGAGATGTGCAAATGCATCCCCAATTAACTTCTGTTCTGGGGAAAGTAATAGAATCACTGGTTAAAGCAGCATTGCAGGATCATCTAGACAAGACTGCAGTAAAGGATAGAGCATGGGTTTTTTAAAGGGAGGTCTTGTCTGACCAATTTTATTGGATACTATGATGTGGTCACAGAGGAACTGGATGCAAAAAATAATTTTTTTGTCATGTCTACCAAAATCATGCGACAAGTAATGTCCACCAATTGGCCAAAACCAATAATTTCACAAAAGAAAGCCATGCAATAATGAAATACTTATTTTATTAATTTAATTTTTTTTTCTTAATGAACTAGCTAGCAAGAAAATCCACAAGCATGTGATAATCAAATTACACAGTACCACAAAAACTGAATTCAAAATGGGTTGAGGAGACACCAAAGATGAATTTAGGTCTGGATGACCCGGCACTGCAAAGTATAGTGGTTAGATACTAGCGGCTTCCAGGGTCACCCCTATATCCGCCGTTTGTTTAAGCTTATTTTTGCCAGCAGGATCTTTTATATTTTCTGTAATGGGAAAAAAAAAAAAAAAAAAAAAAGGAAAATTGGGGGGGGGGGGGGGGAAGAGATGGGGGGGGGGGTAAGTTTGAAGAATTAAAAAAAATTTTAAAGGGAAATTGGGGGGGGGGGAATTGGGGGGGGGGTAGTGGGGTAAGTTTGAAGGATTTAAAATTTTAATTCCTCAATTCTTTAAGTTTAGGAGGTTTAGATTTCAGTTAATTTACATTTAGGTCTACCTAATGTTATTTTAGTGTGTGTAGTGTGTTGATTTGTGTTGTGTGTGGCTGGCTTCTGGCATTTAGCAGCAGGGGATCGAGGGCGAGATGGGCCCCAACCCCCCGCTCCCGTCCCTAGCCACGAGGAGGCAGCCAGATTCTACTTCACTCCGATATTTTCATGCTGATTTACTCGGTATCCTAACTCTCGCAGGGCTCAATCCTGACCGAGAGCGGCTCTTATTTATGTTTGGGGAGGCTGGGACCCGTAACACTCGCAGGGCCCAATCCTGCCCAAGTGGGGGAGCCCAGCCCTCCCAACAATTCCTTAGTAATTATAATTTTTTCTTTTTTACAGGGTTTTCCGCTGGGCCTCCGCACCCGCGGGGCCCAATCCCGTCCTGGTGCAGGGCCCAGCACCCTTGCTTAATTCCCTAGCATTTCAAGACTTCACAGGGTTTGCTGGCTGCACCCCTCCACTCGCAGGGCCCAATCCTGGCCTAGTAGAGGAGCCCAGCATTCTAATAGTAATTAGGGTTTAAGCAGTGAGTTTTACTGCTCCCACCTTCTACACCAGCTTATATGATGCAGATAGGGCAAGGCAAATTGACCACACCATTGATAAATACATTATGAGTGAAAAAAGACAGGGACAAGGCACCCAAGGCACCACCGAAGCCAACGACGGCCCTCGGCACTATGAAACACAAAAGGTCATTTACTCTTGTTGCAGTTAAGGATCTGACTTTGAAATAGGATGATTTTATTTGCTTCAGAACATAAAGCTAAGGTACTAAACATAACTTGTGAATAATCTCAGAATAATCAAGTGCGTACTGCTCTGATTGAAGAAGATTTAGTTTTACTGGGAAATTCTAATTGTTATGGGAAAGTTTTAGATAACACAGCTAATGTTGATAATGAATTGAATAGATACTTTACATTGGTCTTTACTGATGACCCTTTATACTGCAAGTGAGGCTGAGCAACATGGAATTATGGATTTAAAAGTTACATTGTTTGTTAGAAAAACTTTTGACCCCCAAAGGCAAGAAAAGCCTTTGGTCGCAAAATCTTGGAGTTGATAGCATATACCCAGTAATTTTGAGGAAGGCAGCCAGATAGTGTATTGAACCATTGAAAGTTAATTATGAAGGCTGCATTAGACTCAGGAGAGATTGCTTTGGAATGGAGATGTGCCAATGTATCGCCAATATAAAGGCAATCCTAAGAATGAAGTCAGTAACTATAGACCAGTTAGTCTGACTTCAGCAGTAGCAGAAAATCTTAGAAGCAATGCAGAGACATTTAGACAGAAATGCCATTCTGAAGGACACATGGTTTTGAAATGGCAA
This sequence comes from Mastigoproctus giganteus, assembly GCF_048544385.1. Lineage (NCBI taxonomy): Eukaryota > Metazoa > Arthropoda > Arachnida > Uropygi > Thelyphonidae > Mastigoproctus > Mastigoproctus giganteus. The sequence continues at coordinate 82,165,931 of NC_143588.1, forward strand.
AATCATGTTTAACTAACCTGGTAGATTATTTTGACACAATTACTCATGAGCTAGAAGTAGGGAACAATTTTGACACAGTTTATTTAGATTTCAGCAAAACATTTGACTCAATGCTTCACAAGAAGCTACTGTATAAGCTGGAACATGTTGGGATTGTTGGAAAGATCCTAAGAAGGACTGCAGGGTGTCTGCAGAGTAGAAGGCAGAAGGTTGTGATTAATGGATATTCTCTAGATTGGTGTAACATCAGAAGTGGAGCCTATCCCACAAAGGTTCAGTTTTGGACCACTGTTGTTTCTGATTTTCATAAACAACATAAACAAACAGATAAAGGATGTGCTGTCAAAATTTGCAGATGACAGAGAGATTGGGAGAGTCATTAATGATCAGTGCCAAGCAGTGCTCCTTCAGGATGACTTGAAAAGTCTTCCAGAATGGTCAGAAAAACAGCAGCTAGGTTTTAATACAACAAAATGTAAGGTTTTCAATTAGGGAATAGCAACCCTCAAATAACTTATAACACTTGGTGGGATTGAATTAAAAATGGTAGAGAAAGAGGGGGGGGTTATTATACGGACGGATATGAAGTTTTTTGAGCAGGGTAAACAGGTGGCCAGGAAACTCATTGGTGTCCTGCTAATGGTTTATTAAACAATAAATAAAATTTTAAGATGGCATTTATAATACTGTGACCAAGTATGGAGACATGATATGGAAAGAAGTCCAAAGATGGGCAACTCACATGATTTGATCAGCAAAATGGCAACTGTACAAGGAAAGTTGTGGGTTACAGAGCTTGGCAACATGTCACCTTAGAGGAGACAGAGGTTTATGACATTCTGAAAGGGGTTAGTAAAATGAATGAAGGCAAAAGTTTCCCAGTTATAAAGAATTCCAGAACTGGGGGCCATAAATTCAAATTACAGGGGAAGAGATTTAATGCTAAATTGTAGAAAGTTTTTTTTTAGCCAACGAGTTGTTGATTACTGGAACAAGCTGCCTCCATGGGTAACTGAGGCTGAGAGTTTGAAGAAATTCAAAGGTCAACTGGATATATAAATTCAAAGGTCAACTGGATATATAAATTCAAAGGTCAACTGGATATATAAATTCAAAGGTCAACTGGATATATAAATTCAAAGGTCAACTGGATACCTATGTGAGGAGTGAAGCACAATTTGTACTTTTTTTTTTTTTTTTTTTTTGATTGGTGCAGCAAAAGCCTGTGGCTTCCTTGCACTGTATGGCTAATACCAATACTAATCAGTCCATCATATTATCCACAAAAAACTGAGCATTAAAGAGTTATGCATAATGGGTACCATAAGATTTGAATGTAGACCAGAAGAGGGAGATAGTTAATTGTGTATTTCTTCAAATTTTTGCAGGATTCAAAAGGTTTTTCACCCAACTAGTGATCATGGATAAAACTTGGGCTTATTACTGTGATCCAGAGACCAACAGCCCATGGAATATCTTGTGCAAGATGACAGTTTGCCACAAGAAATTTCAAAGTGTATCATCATCTACCAAGGTAATGGCATAAGTTTGTTTTTTTTTTTTTTTGGACAAAGAAGGGACAATAGTTAATGAATATTCATTTAATATCAGATAGGCAAATCCACTGTGGATAAATATCAATCTTCTTTGCTATCAAAATTTCTTCAGAGGGAGTATCTTTCTGTATGACAATGTTCTCAGCCACAAGTAACCATGGGGACAATTAAATATTCAGATTACAAATTACTGGCAGACACTCCATATTCACCAGACATGCACCTTCAGATTATTACCTGCTTCACTGAAAAAAAAACACTTAAAAGGATTACAACTTTGGGGCAAATAATTGTTATTCATATGGCCTAAGAGTGGTTCAGTAACCAAGGTGAGGGAATGCTGCATCACATGTGAAACCCTTAGAAATGACTATAATGAATAAAGCTGATTGTTCTCCAAATTGTCTTATTCTTTGTATGGCACAAAAAATTAAACAGCCCCTCATACAAACATATACTGTAGAACATTAACCTAGCCATCATGGAAATCAAAACGTAGCAAAAACAATGTGATCACCTGACAGGTGGTAAACTTCTTTTTAAATTCTGAAAACAGTTTTGGGCTTTTCTGAATTTGCTAAAACATTGCCAACATTCCATTTTTTTCTCAATGGATTACAGTACTTATTTATGTTCTTTTAAGTTTTAATAACATTTTCATTTTAAAACATGCTATATGCTTTGCACTTCTTATTTTCAAAAACAAATTTTAAAAAATAATAATAATTCTGTTGAAAACTGTGGAAAAATGTTTTAGACAGAATAGAGACATCAGTTTTTCTTAGTTGCTTCCATTTTCTAGTTCAAAAGACCATTAAGTGCATGAAATTTTAAACATGTACTTGCATTTTTCTTTTTATGTATATATTATTAAAAATTAAAAAACAGATATTCAATACTATTCCAGTTGAAGCTCTATAAACTACCCCCCCCCCTAGGGGAATGACTAAAACTGTTATTATATCGGAAGGACTGTTATTATATCGAAAACTGTTATTATATCGAAAATCAGCAACAAAACAAGTAAAAGCTTGAAAACTTAATGTAATTCTACTAATACAACGTAGTGTAATCTTATTTATAATATGTACTACAATATTAAACAAAAAAAATTACGATTGTAAATTTTGCATTGATATGCAGAGTGCAGTAAGGTTACAATTAAATTGCAAATTCCACTACATAAACTACATACCTATCAAGATCTAACAAGAGAATTGTTTTATACTTTAAAATAATCTGTCAAAACATGCTGTTTCAATGGTAAAGCATGTTTTAAATAAGAATTATGAAGGTGCACAATAGCAGTTATTTCACTTTCGCAGTTAGGCTGTGGTTGAAAAAAATCAACATACAAGTTCTAATCCTTGAGCATCTTTTACTGAAACTTCTTTAGCCATATTAGGTTCCATATCTTCATCACTACAAATTTCAAAAACCTCATTACACAAAAAATTTCAGAAGATTCCATTACGTCTGAAATGAGTTCCTCTTCATTTATACATATCCTGAAACATTCAATGTCCACATCCACTTCTGCATAATCCTTGAAGCTTAAGTTTTACTGTAAGTTTAGGCAATGATGCACATGCTCAAATATTTCTTCCCTATTATCGGACTGTTCTTCACAATTAATAGAAGAAACAGCAGCAGCATGTGAAACTTCATACACTGCACCATTCAAGGCAGTATATATCCAGCATGTTTGAAGCAGTTGCAATCACTTTTTTCGTCAATTTCATCCCATGCTGAAACACATTGCCTGCAGGATGTCAATTTCGCATTGAATTTTGCTTTCAAGACAGCACAATTTCATTTAATAGCATTCTTCAGTAGTTTTTCTAATAACACGGGATTACACCTTATCAAGTGGCTGAAGAACTGATGTCATATTTGGGGGAGGTACTCGACAGCGATTGCACATAGGTCGTTTACTTGAAGAGGGATGCTGTTATCCACAAACAGCAAAATTTTTCTATTCTTCACACTCATCCTGCGATCTGTCTCTGATCCATTCTTCATACATGCCCTCTCTTTTTTTCTTGATACATAGTCGGTAATGTCCTCACCCCTTTAAAGCATCGAGGCTTCTAAGCTTTCCCAATGATTAAAAGAGGAGGCTTCTCTGTACCAGACATGTTTTGCTGCTAAGAGAAGGGTAATCCATTTTTTTGGCCTTTTTTCTGCCACTACATTTCTCTCTTTTAAATGTAATTGTTTTATCTAGTAGCAGTTTAAAGACAGATCCAGTTTCATCAGCATTGAAGATGTCATTGTGGTCATATGACAGAAAAACATTTAAAACAATTTTCCTTCAATTTTTTTTTGTAATGTCAATGTCCATGGCTGCACTTTTGCCACTTTTTTGAAAGGCTGGCCATGATAAGTCTTAAATTTCATCCATCTGAGCTTTTAAATTCTTCAATATCCATTCAAGGTGCAAACAATTCAGTCTTAGCTTTTAAAAGATTACCATCTATGGGAACATTTTTTGCATGAGTCGTCATTAGCCGTTCAAAAAAGTACTTTTACTAGGTCCAGATATTTTGCCTTTCATGCTCGAATCCTACCCGGTGAAGATTTCTCTAAACTTAACTTTTTTTCCAATCTTTCAGAATAGTAAACAGGGTACTCTTAGAAATGCCAAGCTGTTTGGCGATGTCAGTCTTAGAATGACACACCATTATCTACAGCTTGCAAAATCCTATTATCTCTGATTGGCAAAGCTACCCACATTCTTGGAGCTATACCAATAAACATACACTCCAACTAATGAAATGAACTTCTAGCCGATGTTCATATCATTACTGCACTGCGAGAATAGAGCGTGGGAAATCTTAAATGATTTCTCACAGTTAGCAATTACTTCAATATATATTTGGAGCATTGTCATTTTTAAATGTGAATATTGTTTAAAAAAAAAAAAAATTCAGATTAAGTGGTAGAAATTTATGGTCGTTACAGAGAAATTCTTTTATTTTCAAGTTCATTATACTGAATGTAAAATAGCATTAGGTTAATGAGAAATTGGCTGGGACCAACCACACAGGATGTTATAACATGTTGGGACATTAAAAAGAAGATTGCTATAAAGAGCTGTAGTTAGTTTCATTTTTCAGGATTATTTTAACAAAATTTTTTTCGAATTTTGTGCACTTCACAACACACAAAATTTTAAACTATGTATCCCGTGCTTCCTGCAGCATTGCGGCATCATAAGAAAATACTGGCCTTATGTTACTCTTCAAGAAAAAAAAAAAGCCAAATAGTTGCTTTTTCTTTATTTTTTTTTTTTTGGTAATTGTTGACGCATAGGCTTCTATGGCCATAATGCACCTCCCAAGGTTTTTGCAGTACTTTGATCCAAGCCAGAGGCGGGAATCAAACCCGCAACCTTTGGGTTTCCAGGCAGGCACTTTACCCACCCGGCTAGCCCGGTTGGCCCAAATAGTTGCAAAGATGGTAACAGGTCACCTCATTGGTTCTTGCATGTAATTCACTACAAAAACTGTAAAAAAATAATAATTATTATTATTCCGAAACTATTGCAGTAAGTTTGACTGTATTTAGGAAGGTAGATAAAATGTCAGATATTTAATCATTAATGAACGGTTAACACAGGAATGTTATTTTTCAGGGTCAACTGTTACTTCCATCAGGTTAAAACTAAGATTTAAATTAAACAGGATGTAAATGAAATACCCAATGAGTAGTAAAACTAATACCACTGAAATAGCAATTTAAGAATTGCATCTTTCAATAACTGAAATTATCATTTGTATAAAATAATAATATATGCCAATGTTGAATGAAAATTTAAAATGTATACTGTCGCTAGAGGTACAATAAAAAAATTTCATAAGATACAGTAGTGAATGTTACATTGACACTCATTTAACCTAATTGGTTAAGTACTAACCCTTCAAACACTGAGTTTGCAAATCATGTGTAGGGTTTGGGAGACTGAATTTTTCAATACTGGCAAATGTTGAAAAGTGAGGTTCAACACTTGCCAGTATTGAAAGTGTTGAAAAGTGAGGTTCTTGGTAGAATTTAAGTTTTATAAAAGTGAAAACTATGTCTATAAATGCTTTTAAATATTAATTTGTCCTTATTTTCACTTGGTAGCTCAACATTTGAGAGGGACTGTCAAACATCAAATAAATTTATAAATAAAAAAAATTTACTTTTTTTATGCAATAATATCTTCTACCTCTAGATAACACTTTAATCAGTTTCATCAACTTCCTAAACTTAATTCTCATTCTAGACAATTTCTTCAATTTTGACTTGCAAAAAGCCCAAAAAAGACAATGAAGACTAACAAGTATAATCTCTTCCTGAGATTTTCAGTTATTTTTGCGCTGGCATTTATTATTAACCATGTCTACTATTATTTGAAAACATACAATAGTCGGCAGCATGTACTGGAAGACTCAAAACAATTAGAAGAACAGATGCACTACTTGAAATGATTTAGAAAATAAATATACATATGTTCCACAATAAGCTGGTATGCAACAAACCTAAATATACTTACGTCCTCCTGAAAGTATTAAATCAATATTAAAACATTTTGGTGAGATAAAGCAGAATTTTGTGCAGCAATCTGAAAGAAATATGGTTAGCTCTACAAATGGCATGAAATAACAAAGATTGGATACAAAAAAAGGAACTTATGAATCACTAAACTAATGCTCAGTGTACCAAATTAAACCATCTGCTAAAACACAAAACAAAATAAACTAAGGTAAACTGCATCCCATTACATGATAGTTTAACCATCATTATAAAATCAAAATGAAATGAATAAAAAAAAAAATAATAAAAAAAAAAAACATTTATATAGAATGGTCCTCTCACTGCAGAAACCAACTGGAATTTTGTTAACTCTTTTATTAATGCATCAAATGAAATGAAAATTGATAGCAACATACCTGGGGTTGTCAAACAAACCTACCCTACGTTGTTTGATGGATGAACCATACTAGAATAAGTCTCTGAAAATAACATACTCAGTTTCCTTGCAGAAGCCGTTTATTAAAGACAGTTCCATTACTTTATGGTTACATCTTGCAGACATCAGTCATCTTAAGAGATAAAATATATAAGCCACTATCTATTAAACTTTTTAAAAAATTACCTTCACTAGCTTTTCTTCTATTTTCAAATTCGTCTTGACACTTGGCTAAGAGAAGGCGACGGAATGTCTAAATAACAATAGAACAAAAAAACTTAAACTGGAATATAAATAAGAAATTGAGCAAGTTTAAATAATCATATGGATGTTTTTTTATTATTATTATCTTTGCAATTGTCTATTTCTTTCTAGCTATTCAAGATGCACAGGCAAATGTGAAGGCCTATAAGGATGAAGATAATGCTAATTAGAAAATTGTGTAAGTCCTAAAATGTACTTACTAGTCCTATCCAATTTCCCTCAAAAATTACCCTTCAAGCGAGAGTATGTGATACTTATCACTGACGATAATTCATCAGGCATGTATTACTGAATGTATATATTCAATACCATTTAAACGTGCAATTTCTTTTACATAAATACAGAGAAATTCAAAAGAGTATCTTCACAACTTTGTATGCCTACAACTTTACAAATTTTTATTAAATAAAAACCATAGTGTATGTTTGAATGGTGACTATAATATTTCAATATGACTACCAATCGTGTCATGTATCTCAACAAAAGTCAATGCTCTGTCACACCCAAGATTACACAACAGTTTATAAAATCAGCAGAAACTGGTTTGCATGAATTTGATGTGAATGGCAGCCAGTAAATCTGATGCTTAATGAGGTCACAGAAAAAAAAAATCAAATCTTAAAGGTGAGGTTCTGGGAAATTGCTATCCAAGAAAACAGACCACCTCATCTCATCTGATTTTTTCAGTTCATATTTGAGGTTTATAGTCATGAAGGAAGAAACAGGTAGAGATATCTTTTATGGATGATTTCTTTCACAAAGATGAGTGAGTGAGCACGAATGCAAATTGTGAGCGAGCACAGGATGAACTATGCAAACTGCGAGTGAGAAGAATACTGTATTCAAGTGTGGAGACTGCACCTAAAAAAAAAAAGACACCAAGCTTCTTAAAAGGGTCCAAAGATGGATACTCACCTGGTGAGATCGGTAAAAGGGTGTCTGTACGAGGAAAGACTTTGAATATGTGGGTTGCACATCTTGGAAACTAGGCACCTTAGAGGAGACATGGTCTCCTCTAAGGTGCTTAAGTCTTGTGAAGTGTTTAAGGCTCTGAGAGGCAAAAGTAAAATGAATGAGGATGAAATTTTCACTGTTATAAATGATTCTAGAACTAGGGACCATAAATTCAAATTACGGGAGAAGGTGTTTAGACTGGATTGGAGGAAGTTTTCTTTTAGCCAGCAAGTTATAAATTAATGGAATAAGCTTACATGTGTGGTTGAGGCTGACAGTTTGGAGAAATTCAAAGGTCAACTGGATAGTTACCTACGGGAGGAGAGAAATGCATAGGTTGTCTTTTCCCTTTTCTTTTATTATTTATTAAGATTTGTTTGTTTTTTTATTTTATTATTATTATTTTACTTTTATTTTTTGGCTGGTGCAGCATAAGCCTTAGGTTTCCTTGTACCATATGGCCATTACTAATACTACTACTAAATGTCTTTTAAGCAGTTATGATTTATTTCTAGACTGAACTACCTATGTGCTAATGAGTAGAGAAAAGGTTTTAATATTACCATATAGTATTTAGCCACTTAAATGTTTTCAATTATACAGTACCAATAGTGTTCAAGTAGAACCTACTAAAAAGTATTACATTTAGTGTCGATAAAAGAATCAATTCTAGAAAAATAAATAAGTGATGGATGGAAGCAGACATGCAAATCAATGGGCAGACAGACATTAATCAACTTCAGCATGCTTTCATGTGACTAACCTATCTGTGATGCATTTGGGGAATTTAGAACAATTCATTGAAGTGACATACCTGGCAAATTTTAGACTGCAAGATATGCCAAGACAGTGCTAAACTATTTAAAAAAAGAAATATAAAAAAATAAATAAATTTGTTCTTTATGTATCAACAGTCTTGATAAAAAGGCTTTGAATAAATTTCAAATAACAAGCCACTGAACACACAACCACAATCTGCCAAAAATAACGTGACAATTTGTAATATAATCAGGCTTTGATCATACTGTGACACAGAGGAATTATTTTCTTTAATATATATTATGTTTTCCCCACACTACTGAAAGAATACAGAACTGACTTAGGTATATGCCCTGTGGCAACTAGCCAAAATATTTCATTCAGAGCATGGTATACTGCTCGCTGTTTGCTGGAACTGATACCTGATATTAGATGATACATGCAAAGCCAATCTTGCTAACACTGAAAGTTGCATATACAGTTGGTCGTCGACTTACGACCGACTTCTGTTCTGATTGACAGGTCGTAAGTCGATCTGGTCGTATGTCGGCCATATATTTATTAACAGTATTTTTTAACCTTTCTAATCTTTTTATCATCTTTATAATTTATTTTTATAATCTTTTAAATTTCATTTTAAATACAGTAATGTTTTCATCTTTTACTTAGCGATACTGTACATACCTTCGTTCCTACGCTTAGGCTATCCCTCTCTCTGAGGTTAAATTCAAACGTTCTCTACATTTTAATTGGTTTATTATTCATACTGTTTATAAAACAACAAAACTACAATCTATAATTATATTGTACATAATGTGAAAAATAATACTGTACATAATGTACTGTAAACACAAAAATACAATCTAAAATTAATGTAAAAATTAATACAAATGAAATTTACAAAATCAATTTTTAATCTTTGCTTGTGCTGGGTTGTGCATCGTCAGGGTCATGTTCTTGGGTTGAGGTAGGAGTTGTTTATTTATAAGAGACATTATGCAAAGCAAATCTTTTTTTAAAACGCTTAAACCACCCAGTACTAGCCTGAAAATCTTCTGCTAATCGTCTCCGGCGCGTGATTTTAAACTCTGAAACAAACTTCTAGCCTTTGCTTGCACTGTGTGAAAGACTCATGGGTGTATTTTTTTGTATTAAATCTTCCATCCACACAAACAGCAATTTCTCCATTTCATGGATGGGTTCCTGTCGTTGTTTGGTTAAAATTGTAGACTTAATAGGTGTAGAACCTTTCACAGCGTCCCGAATTCTTTCTTTGTCCTTAAGTATCGTCGATACCATGGAATGTGATAACTTCAAGTCACGTGCTATCGTATTCACTTTCTTTTCGCCTTCATACTGCTGGATAATTTTCATTTTACACTCTAAATCAATAGTTTTCCTTGACTTCTTAGCTGGCGTATATGTAGATGAAGGCATTTTCCTTTTACTAAACATTTTATGCTTATTTCAGTAGAATTTTAATTAATACATCACACGCAACAGATGCTTGAAAGCGACTGAATGTATGTGAGAGAGAGCGACTGAGTGTATGTGCCTGGTGCTGTCCTCAGGCCTCCCGTCATCGATGTGCCTCCTCACCTGGGTTATGGGTGTCCTCAGTAGTGACTTCCTGATTTATTATTAATTTATTTATTATTATTATTTATTTTTTTTTTTTGTGGTCGTAAGTGCGGCCGGTCGTAAGTCGCATAGGTCGTAAGTCGACGACCAAGTGTACTGTGTCATACTACCATTGGTGGTATGACACAGTATGTGCAATGGATGTAATTCTCAATGCCAGTCAAACCGATACCAATTCCACAGTTCAATATTTGAACAGCAATCAGTCACTACTATAATTTACTGGTGAAAGATAACATAATAAGCAGTCACAGGCAAGCCAATCATACTGCAAACATTGGTGCATATCAACTAATAGCAACTGTATCAATTGTATCAAATGTTATTGGGGCAATATATACCAAATAAGGGATACCTCAAAATTAGCAAATATTTAAAAATATACATCAGTTAATTTTTCATACCAGAAATTTAAAGTAAATTTCAATTATTGAAAAAATATCCTTTTTTTTTTTTTTTTGTCCTCTCCTCTCCTTTTTCCCATTTTATATATAAGGTCAGCATTTTTTTTAGTGTTTTGGCATGAAATTTTTATGGCCAGATGCCCTTCCTGACGCCAATGCTCGCCCTTTATCCAGACTGGGGCTATGCGGTGACCTTCCGCATCCTCCGTATTTGGTAGTCACGGGCTCGAACCCCGGTCTAATCAAGAAGCACGTGCTATGCACTGCTGCTCCTGCCCACCTGACTACAGAGACGCCTGAAAAAATATCCAAATGTTTACCTTAAAAAAAAAAATAATAATAATAATAATAATAAAAATTGAGTATTTCAAATTATCCCTTCTTTCTTTGTTCTCAAAGAGATATCCACACTGCTGGAAGAACTACAGGATATGCAATTAAAAGCATTCAAAAATTTTGGATCCACCAAATGAGAATTTGGGGTGTTATACATTTTGATTTGCAGCCAAATGAGGCTGCAAATGAAGTATCCCCCCCATTAGGTTTGATTTGTTGATGTGGGATCCCAAATGGGGGATACCACAAATCACAGCTAATCCCAGTTCCACCATTATAAAATGGCTATTTCCCCCAAATGCCGGGGGGGGATAGATAGAACTTGGATTAGGTTCTCTAGCTGAAGTCTAACCAATAACACTGTACACTAATGCTGCTTTTTTTTCAGGCATGATTCAAGGATTTCTAAGCTGATTATGAAACCAAAATCTTTCCATCTCATACCATTTTTTGATTATCACATTTATTTTATTTTTTTGACTGACATCATGCAGGCAAGATTACACCAGGAATGAAGCCACCACGCAGGAAAATAATGGTAATAATAATAAAATTCTTTAAACATAGATCATTTAAGACATAAGCCCTAAATTATTTATGAACTTTGCTTAGTTTATTATCCATGATGAACTATGCAAATTCATAAGTAAACCCTGCATAGAGATTTCTGTGAAAAACATGAAGCTAATGTCCTAAATTATCTATGTTTAAACTTGCAAACCGTTTGACATTCTCTCTCTCTCTCTCTCTCTCTCTCTCTCTCTCTCTCTCTCTCTCTCTCTCTCTCTCTCTCTCTCTCTCATAATTGTAAGTTAAATTGCAACTAGACTGTCAGGTTTTGCACTGATGGGTGCTCATCCTCCCACTGATGAGATGCCAAAAAAAAAAAAACACAAAAATGGATGTCCAGCAGAAGGCAGTAATTACTAATAAGCAACAATTCTCTTAGGGGAAGTGTTACTTATTAGAAGAACAATAGTGAGGCAACTAGTTGCAACAGTCTCACAATATGAGAGAAAGTCAAGACTGTTTCAACTGAACAAGCTACTTCTTAACATAACATTCATATAAAGTATTTTTGAAGTCACCGAACCTGTATGATTGCATGTATATCCAGTTACACTTACAGGAACCAAATATAATTCGGATGCCATGTAGACCTGTAATATAAGGTCCCAACATGTTATGAGAGATATCTGAAATGTCCACAATCCTGGACTAAACATGCTCAAGGCCAATAACTCCAGTTTCTGTCAACAGTGAAGAAGCATACTGAGGACAATACTGGAACTTAATTTGATGAGGTCATCCTTTAGTTCAACAATTAAGTGCAGATTGTTCACATATGCCCACTCTTTAAATATATCCCCAAAGGAAAAAAAATCAGGACGTAAGGTCTAATAATCTTGACAGCCACGGTTCCTTAGAGATCAAATGGTCTTTAAATAACTTCACTGTCTTCAGTGCCACCACAGATGTTTATAGTTGTGCCATCTTATTAGAAAAAGCCTATTCAACAATTCACATCATGTAGATGGTCTATAAACCTTGCAAACATTTCCATGTATCACTGAGAAATGTTTCGGTAAAAAAAAACAGGGTCAATGATTCAACATTTTCCAACAGGGTCAATGCTTGGTCAACTGAGTCAAATGCTTTGCTGAATTCCAAATAAACGATGTCGAAATTATTCCCTACCATGGCGTATCACAAAGTGAAGTGCGTTACTGCATGAGTAACTGTGCATGCACACAATGTGTGCTACCATCTGTAGTTTAGCTTCTGAGCCAAATTACAATGTCTGTTCAATAAAGAATGACCATGATTTTTTTTCACAAAATGTCTTTATTATTCATCCGTATTTTGATGATCCTTTTCAAAGTAGTCTCAATTTGATGAAATGCACTTACTCCAATGTTTCTGTCATTCTTCAAAAGCATGGTGGAAGTCATTTTCTGACATGCATTTAAGAATCACCTCCAGTGTCTTTACAACTTCTGATGATTGGAAACATTTTCCTCACAGCTCCTTATTTAAATCTGGAAATAAAAAACAGAGGATACAAGATCAACTGTAGGGCAGATGAGGAAAACATTAGCATTAGCAGAGGCATTTGATGCAAGAAAGCAAGCGTATGCAGCATCAGCCAAAAAAAAAAAACACCACTTCCACTTCACCCCTCTGATCGGTCAAAATACCTGTCCAGCTGAGCCTTAAACTTATTTAGGCTATCAACTTCCATGACAGGGGATGAAAGTCTGTTCCACCAACCAACCCCCCGCTGGCTAAAGGCAAATTTCCCCACGTCTATCCTACATCTGTCTTTCCTCAATTTGAATTTATGCCCTCTCAGGTGATTATTCTGAGCAAGAGGGAGAATCCCATCAGCATTGAGCATGCTCAAACCATTCAAGGCTTTATACACCTCTATCAGATCATCTCGCTGGTGCCTAGTCTCCAGACACTGCAATTTGCAAAACTTAAGCCTTTCTTCGTAAGAGCACCCCCCTTTGTTCCATTCACTACTCTTGTTGCCCTTCTCTGTACTCGTTCCAGCAGCTCTACATCCTTCTTGAAATGAGGTCTCCACGCCTGTATACAGTACTCTAGGTGTGATCTGACCATTGCCTTATACAAGGGAATAATCACCTCCTTATCCCTGCTAGAAAAATTCCTGTATATCATTGACAAGATACCATGAGCTACTCTTGCAGCCCATCTGCACTGCTCAGAGAACTTCACATCTGCCTGCACAACCACCCCCAGGTCCTTATCATTCTCTACCACTGTCAGTGTAGTACCACAGAGTTGATACGTTGCTCTGGGGTTGCTGTTTCCCATGTTACATTTGTCAATGTTAAAATTCATTTGCCACCTCTCAGCCCATCTGCTCAACCTTTCCAGATCCTGTTGCAGCAGCAGTATAGCATCAGTAGTGTCCTTGACAACCCTACCAACCTTCATATCATCTGCAAACTTGGACATTAAGCTTGATATACCATCATCAATATCATTTAGAAATACAGAAAACAACACTGAACCCTGAGGGACTCCACTAATAACATTAGTCCACGATGAGCAGTGTCCATTGATTACCACTCTCTGTCTTCTTCCCCTCAACCACCCCTTTATCCATAGCAGCAATTTGCCTCCAATGCCACACTGCTCCAATTTGTGCTGCAGTCTTCCATGTGCAACAGTATCAAAAGCCTTTCTAAGATCCAAGTATATAATATCAAAGTTATTCCCTGCATCCAGTTCTTTTGTGACTGCATCAAATATATCCAATCAAATTGGTCAGGCAAGACTTCCCTTTAACAAAATCATGCTGTGTCCGAGCTATAACTGAAGTCTTGTCTAGATTGCAGTGCTTCTTTAACCAGTGCCTCCATTAATTTTCCTGGAACAGAAATTAAACTCACAGGTCTATAATTAATTGTGTCAGCCTTTGATCCTCCTTTGGGAATTGGGGTCACTTTTGCACATCTCCAGTCTGTGGGTACCTCCCCTGAGTCCAAGGAAGCTCTCATAATTATGGCTAAGGGTTTGCTTACTTCCTTTGCTGCCTCCTTTAATATAACTGGATAGATCCCATCCACCCCAGGTGCCTTTCTTGTGTTTATCTTCAACAATTTCTTCTCCACTTTACTCTCAGTTTCTAGCTTACTGCCAGAGTTGAATACACCTCTGGCATTCCCCTCACTGAATAACTCCTATGTGTGAATGTCGATGCAAAATATTCATTTAGTTTGTTAGCTACCTGAGCAGGATCATCAATAGTTGAACCATCGATATCAAGTGGACCAATCTGATTCATCCCCTTCCTTCTAGAGTTTACATAAGTAAAGAACTCTTTGCTGTTTTTCTTTGCATCCCTTGCCAAAGATATCTCGTAATCTGCCTTCGCCTGCCTAACCTCCTTTGTAACTTGGTTACAGATCAACTTGTATCTATCATAGGCTTCTGTGTCACATGTAATTTTGTATGTATCCCATGCATTTTTCTTCTCTGCCATATGTCTCATTAGTTCATCTGACATCCATTTAGGCCTAAACCTTGAACAATATTTCTTAGTTGGTATGTAAAGCCTAGTAGCTTCCAAGATAAGTTCTTTGAATGCTTCCCATTTTGAATTTGCTGTTGGTAACATCATCAGTTGGTCCCACTGTATAGAATTTAAATACTGTCTCAGTCCATCATAGTCGCCTTTACGAAAGCAATAACCCTTCCCTTTACCCCTAATGGTAGTTACCTCTTTGAGTAAATCCCACTTCAGCACACTGTGATCACTGCCACCTAGTGGTTCATTTATCTGCAGATTCTTAATGCATGAAGAATCACTACTGATAATCAAATCAAGAGTATTACTCCCTCTAGTTGCCTCCCGAATCTGACATTAATGCTGGCTACTTGATGACAGTATAAGTAATGTGAGGCCTTGCACTGTCATGATGCAGCATCCAACCACCTGCATGCATTTGTGATCATTTGTGACAAATGTGATCGGGCAAAGTAACAAAAATAACAGTTATATGACATGGCACAACAGGCAGGTAAACCACTGCTTGAATGCCAAAAAAGAAATGACCATAACCTTTCCTACAGAAGCCACAACATTTGCTTTTTCCAGTGCTGGCAATAATGTAGACTTCCTAACAGAGCTTTATTGATTACTCTCTGGGTCAAAATGATTACGGCATGTCTCATCTGCCATTATCCTTGTACAGAACCTCATCAACTTCAGTAACCATTCATGGCAGCTCTTGACAAACTTGCACGAGAACTTGTTATTGCTCAGGTGAGCATACTTGGAACCTAGCATACACAAACACGTGTAATATGCAAATGGTCATGGAGAATACTGTGCATAGTTCCGACTGATATTCTCAACATCTCTGCTAGTTGCCTTACTTGTATACAACAATCTTCTCTCATGATTACAAAAGCAGTGTTTATGGTTTCTGTTGTGACAGCAGCGGTTAGAGCTCCAGTTCTGCCAATAGTTTTGATTGAATCGCATCCATCTTTAAACATTCTAAACCATCTACAAGCCATGCTATATGGAAGCATAGATTTGCCATAAGCCTCTTAACATTTCATATGCTTCAGCTGATGTTTTCTTGAGAAAAACAAAATGAGAGCAGCATGCTCTTCCTCTTGTCTCACCCATGGTTCCACAAGCAAAAACAGCCATGTTTATGCCTGTGGAACAGTTACCATATGATGCAGCCTGGTTCGATCTTAAATTCTGCCATTCAACTAGACATAGCAAGCAGCACAGTTGGTCACAAAAAATTATGATTATTCTTTATTGAACATGCTTCATATGTTTCACCACAAGATAACTAGCAATGTAGGCAATTTTAATTTTAAGAGTTAAGTGGCTTTAAAAATGCTCTGTAGGAAACATGAAAATGTAACTCACTGTACAGCAAAATATATTTTAACTGAAGATATAAATTACAAATTTCCTACTTACTGTGCCCAATGAGACCAATGTGTTAACGATCCTGACAGTTACCATTAAACATATATGGATATAACTGGATGAAAAAAATCATCTCACAATAACCCTGATAACAAACCCTATGGTTTTTTAAAACTCTTTAGATCAATAACCAATATCAATGAGACATCAATTTCACAAGAGGAATTGAATGATCTCAAAAATTTGACTCTGAAAAGAAACAGGAAAAGCATACAAGCTCTAGAATGAAAGTTGTGCATTTCCTGAAAATTTTAGTATCAAGATATGTTTTCATTGGTAGCATATTTAATTTTCAGGAAATTTTCTGGCAGAGAGAGAGAGAGAGAGAGAGAGAGAGAGAGAGAGAGAGAGAGAGAGAGAGAGATTTTATATTACCAATATAAATAGAATGTTGTAACATGCTTGAGTGTGAAAAGTACAAAAATGAGTTTTAATAAATAACACAGGGAGTATACCTTGATCTCTTTATAGGATGGCTTCTTTTCCAACTCTCTTAGTCCATCACATCAAAATTAAAATACAATAATAAAATTAATTTTAATATGTTCCATATCAACTGTACAACAGCGATTCAATAATCCAGAATCATCATTGAGGCTCCAACTTGACTCCAAAAATATTAACCATGATGCACCTATCAGCATAGAAAAACATTATATCCATATTACAAATTTTATATAAAATATGTGAAGACAGATGAAGAGGAGGAAGAAATCTGTCTTCACGTATTTTATACTAGTTTTTAATTTATTTGTAATTTGGACATAATGTTTTCCTATGCTGATAGACATGTCATGCTTAATATTTTTGGAGTCGAGTTGGAGCCTCAACGATGATTCTGGATTATTGAATTGCTGTCATACAGTCAGTATGGAACATATTAAAATGAATTTTATTAATTTTATTATTGTATTTTAATTGTTTTACGTGATGGACTAAGAGCTGGAAAAGAAGCCTTCCTATAAAGAAATCAAGGTAATCCCTGTGTTATTTATTAAAGTTTATAAAAATATGAGATACTGAGCATATAATACCTCTTATTACGTCAAAATGAGTTTTGTACAATCCTGTTTAGTAAGCTTGGTAATATATTGGTGCGTTTGTGGTGACCTTTTTTTTTTAATATCTGAAGTTTACTATACAGATGTTAACACTTAGCTCATATTTGAGCACTAAAAATAAGAAAATAAAAGATCATGTCAGATTCTGAACGATTGTTTTATCTTTTACAGTATATTAGGAAATGACATATAGTAAAAAGGACTTACATTACTATTATGACTACCAGTGCTGCTTGATGGCGGGTCAAAGTTAGGGGCTTCTTCACATAATTTACGACATAGCAGAGCATACATAGAACTGTACTTGGGCTCATCTAAAGCTTTGTCAAAGATCTATGAATAATAAAATTCATTATAAATAGTACATAGTGATACAAAAATCAACCGAAAAACAACTCTGCCTAAATTCTTTAATTTAGAAACAGCACAAACCTGCTCAAAATGGCCTTCGTGTAATATAATACAGTGTTCCAGATGACTCAACTGTTCATTTTTGATGTCACTAGTATGATTTACCAAAAACTGAGTGAAGTTTTTAAGGTCACCAAGTAATACAGTATCCATCACAAACACATCCTATTTAACATACTCTAGAAAAAAGCAATCCAAAAGTGAGGTCAGATAATTAAGGAGGTGATTACATGTCCAATTTGTCCAGATATCTAAACATTAACCCTCTAGAAAACTCCGAAGTTCACCAATCATAAACAAAAAAGGTCAAAATATCTCTTAAAATTCAATCAGCGTGAATTTTAGTATTCCTCCGGCATGATATTCAGTTTGGATCTGCATTGCTGATTATTTTGACTGAAGAAGTATAATGTAACCTTTAGAATTAATTTTAATAATATAGAATCTTTAGAAAATATTTAACTTGTTATGTTAATGCTATTGCATACAATTAGTCATCATCATCAGCCATAATCAATCCACTACAGGACAAAGGCCTCTCCAACAACTTTCCACTTCTTTGTTTTGCACAATGGCCATCCATTTACTACCCACAAACTCATGAATTTCACCTGTCCATCTCCGTCGTTGTCTTCCAGCTTTTCTTCTAGCTTCTCTTGGGTACCATTCTGTTATTTTCTTAGTCCATCTGTCATCATGTCTTCGAGCTATGTGTCCTGCCCAAGACCATTTTAGTTCTTTAGTTTTGATAAGAATGTCCTTTACTTGAGTTTGCTGCCTAATCCATGTTTCTCTTCTTATCTAACAGTCTGATTCCCAATATAATTCATTCCATTCTTCGCTGTGTAGTTCTCAGCTTCTCTTCCATTCTTTTGGTGAGTGCCCACGTTTCACTTCCATAAGTCATGGTGGGGAGTATACATTGGTTCATTATTTTACATTTCAGACAAATTGGGATATTGCTTCTCAGTATGTGACTATATTTCCTGAATGCTATCCATCCAAAATTTATTCTTCTCTTGACTTCCAGCCATTTATCATTATTACAGCTAATGACTTGTCCCAGATGAGTATATGACTTCACCTTTTCAATTACTGCTCCTTCACTCATTATATTCCCTTTCTGTGGCATACTTGTTCATCATTACTTTTGTTTTAGCCATATTCATCTTTAGTCCAAAATCCTTACTAACTGCATAATTGATTAAGATTTTCCTCTAATTCTTTGGGATCGTGGCTTATGACCACAATGTCATCTGCAAATCGTAAATGGTTTAGGTACTATCGATTCACATTGACTCCTTTCTGTGGCCAGTCTAATCTTCTGAAAGCTTCCTCAAGGGCAGCAGTAAACAGCTTCGGAGATATTGTGTCTCCTTGTCGAACTCCTTTCTCAATGTTAAATTTGCTACGGTCTTTGTCTAGTCTAATAAAGGAGGTAGCATTCTCATATTTTCTTCAAAATCATAATATATGGGATATCTATGCCTTGTCTTTCCAGTGCCCAAAACATTGCCTTATGCTGTATGGAATCAAATGTCTTTTCATAATCCACAAATGCCAGGCATAATGGTGTTTTATATTCATTTGCTTTCTCCATTAGCTATGACATTATGTGAAGGTGATTCATAGTTGAGAATCCTGTCCTAAAGCCAGCTTGCTCTTTTGGTTGATTCTCATCAAGTATTCTTTCTAATCTGTTAGTAATGACCCTTGTGAACAACTTGTAGATGTGGGATAACAAGCTAATTGGTCTATAACAATTTCTGATTTACAATTTTTCATATGCAATTAGTCATATGCACATAAAATTGATATTAAGTATAATTTTTAGATTAATGGATATTATGGAAATTGCGTGCCTAAAGTTGCACTTTTAGCAATAAACATATATGCCTGTGTTTAATCTAATACTAAAAATAATGTTAATACTATTATCATTATCAATCCATTCATTCACATGGATATTCCTCCACTAATCATGGGGTTATGAGTGAAGAAATGACCAAATGAAATGAGTGACTCACACATACCTGTTTCTGTCATCCTAATAACAGTTCTACCAATTATATTACATTTTAATGCTTTGTTAGTACCAGTAAAGACAATTTTTTTTATCTGAAATTACGATTCGAAAAATAATATTGATTAAATTTATTGTTAGAGATAATAACAAAAACTGGGATTGTAATCAAAGTGGGATTGTAAACCCTATGGCTTTACATCAGATAAAACAATAATAATAGTCCCTAAGTTAAGATCAAGGAACTCCACATATGCAATATTAGGCATGAAAAGAGGAGTTTGTAATCACTGCCATATATATATACACACACACACACATATATATAACATTTGAAAGTGCCATCCTGAATTATAATTCATATAGTTATTTTAATTGCAGTTGGTCAATAAGTTGCAATTATTGACCAACTGCAATTAAAATAACCACTAATTAAATAATTAAAAAATACAAAAGAATACATAAGATAAAAAACATACAGAGGACAAATCTCTAGAGGAGGATGGTATATATTCAGTTATAACTGATGACAAACAAGATTAAAAATTTAATTGACCAAGAAAAAGAAACATGCAGTAGTCTGTAAAAAAAGTTAGACTCACAAAATTTCCAACGTACAAGCATTTATAAGATATATGTGACAAAACTAATGATGGAATAAAAGCTGATTACCAGAAAGCACCAGCAAAGAGAGCTAAGAACAAGGATAGGCAGTTCTGCTTATATGTGGAAATAAAAGGGAGAGAAAGAGAGAGTAAATCAAATAGGTCCCATAACTGGTTGCAGTGGAAGAATATAGAAAGCATGCAGAAATGGTAAATGAGTTGAACACAATGATTCAAAGATATTTACATTTGAAAGCAAGCTTGAATCTCTGGAGAATGTTAGGTAGTCAGATTACTATAAAATAAGCAAAATAACAATCTCAGAGAATCATTTGCTATAAAATGCATGCTACTGAGATTAAAGGAGGTAGGGCTTAAAGGAAGGATGGTGTGTGTGTGTGTGTATATATACACACACACACACACACACACACACACAGTTATAATTAAAAATGTACATGTGAATGTGTCAGACTATTTGAGATGTTAATTGATTGATATTTGTTTTATGGTACATGAGTGACTAAAGACCATGAGCAACCAACCAAGTCTGATATTTAAATATATTAAAACACAAGTTACTTAAAAATGATAAAGCAAAATGTACAAATGGCTAAAAGACAAGTAAATTTAGATTTAAAAAAAAAAAAAAACATGTAAATAAAAAAAAAAAAAAAAAGGAAATATACAAGATGCATACTAAAAAACATTTATGTGTGTATAAAGGTTTGTAATTTTTAAAAAGCTAAAAATTGCAGACATCATCTTTGTCAGTTAAAACTTGAATTAGTGTACAAGGCCCAGTCAGATGGTTAAAAGCACTAAAATATAAATGACATGCATTTAAAAATTTAGGACACTCAATATCGACATGTTTCACAGTTAAAATGGTGTCAAAATGCTCACACATAGGAGAGTCATCAGCCTTCAGCAAAAAAGCATGTGTCAGGTGAGTGCATCTTATACAGAGCCAAACCAACACAACTTCCTCTTTATGGTCCCCTGTGCAGACTAAATGGCCAGCGTTCACTTACAGGCTTAATCTCACATAACTTAATTTCAGTCTGCCCATGCCAAGAGTGTTGCCATTGGGAAACCAGTTTTTGTATTACTTTTCTGTAGTCGATATACAGGACTAACAGACAAGAATTATAACGAGTGACTGATTTGGCTGCAGAGTCCATCAAATCATTTGCCAAGATCCCAATGTGGCTGGGGATCAGAAATGAAGACATGTTGCTAAGAGCATCATCAGACCATGGGAAGATCCCCTCAGACTGTAGAAATTCTAATGCCTCCCAAATCCATGAAGGATGTGTTAAAGAGGAATTGGGAAACTATAGGCCAGCAAGGTAAAATTCTGCAATGGCAGATGTTAGTTCAGCACCATCTTATCAAGAATGGTATCCTCAATAGATGCCAGCATGATAGATTCAAAATGTCATGCCTGATCAATCTGGTAAATTAGTGCAATGAACTCATTACACAGTCAGATACCAGAAACAATTTTGATATTATACAGCTAGACTTTAGTAAGCTTTAGTTACCATTCCTCATGAAAGCCTGCTGTATAAACTAGAAAAAAATGCTATGGGTAAAATGGTTTGCATGATTGCAGGCTGGCTAAAAGACAGGAGACAGAAGGCGGTCATAAATGGTAAGTCTTCAGGTGGATC
Source organism: Mastigoproctus giganteus (assembly GCF_048544385.1). Taxonomy (NCBI): domain Eukaryota; kingdom Metazoa; phylum Arthropoda; class Arachnida; order Uropygi; family Thelyphonidae; genus Mastigoproctus; species Mastigoproctus giganteus. The sequence continues at coordinate 82,188,066 of NC_143588.1, forward strand.
AGTGTAATGGGCCCTTCTCCCTTTCTAGTTTTCATAAATTATATTGACAATGGTATCCAAGAGAACTTGTTAAAATTTGGTGATGATTTGAAGGTGGAAGGGTTGGTTAACAATTCAAGCTAAGCTTCAAAAAAGATTGGATCAGTTGCATATGTAGGAGGGAAAGTAATTTGGGGGGGGGGGAGAAGAAGGAAATATCAAGTGGCTAGGAAAGCATGTGTTCTGTTCATTTATAGGACCTATGCTAATATAAGTAGTGGCAAATGATGCAAGCTATATAGCATCAGCAAAAAAAAAAAAAAAATATTCTCTATTAGATCATTTGTCCATATTCTCTAATCCTTCCTTATTGTTCAAAATTTACAAGACCATGTAACCATATCTGGAATACTATAAACCACATCTGGAATATTGTACTCTGGTCTGGAGACTACTCCTACAGGGCTAAAAGAAAGGCAACCAGATTAGTGATGAGTGCAATTGGTGCACAAAATAAAGAACAGATTAGAAGGTGCGTACTTCAAAATTTGACAACTAAACATCACTAAAATGAATGATGGTCTGTTTCTCCCTTTTGGAAGAAAGGACTTGAGGGTACAAATATAAAATTCCAAGAAATAAGAGAAGACCAGACTTGTTTGATGTTCACTTATGATTACAGAATTAAATAAATAATAAAAGCCCTTGTGAAGACAAGAGTAGATACACATAATATACTAGCTGCCACTGATGAAAGTTGAGGGGGGGGTTAAATTTAACAAAATTTTAAGATTAAGTTCATTCTTGTATAAAGTGAATGAAAGTAGTTGAGGAATAGAGGATAAATAATTATTAATTATAAAATGTCAATAAGACAGTAAGTCTCCTTTCAGCCATTATTCTAAATAAATTATGTAAGTAACTAGAAGAGAATATTCAGAAGTGGAAAACTCCAGAGAACAGAAAAGATGTCTCATTTACTGGACTATATCTCTCAAACTGAAATGAATTTTGGAAAAAAAAAAAAAAATCTAACAGAAGTTATTTAGGTCCTACACTTCATGGAAGACATTTTATATATTTAAGTTTCCTAAATCCTATCCTGATTATTCATGGTATCCTCAACTCTACTGATTTATCACAGTTTTATGTGGCCTACACAATATATATTAACTTCCCTCTTAAACATTAATATGATTAATTTTTTAGTAGGTTTTCATTATCTTTATCCTGGCTTATTCAAATATATTGTTCAGTATTTCTCTTGATTAACTCAATTTTTTTTAATGAAACCCCCAAACACGACAGGTATTAGAACCTATAGTACTTAGTACATGGGTTGGAAGTTGAGAAGACGAAAGAAGATATTTGTTGATGTTAGACTTGAACTTCTGTAGACTGTAATTTTCAGGAAATACGTATGAAGGAAGGTTGTTCCAGAAAACAGCAGCTGAATGAATAAACGAGGAAGATGAGAAGTTGGTTCTGTGAGTGTGAAGTTGGACAGTAAATGGATGTTGACTGGTAGCAATTCAAGGAAGATGAACTTTTCATCTTCCTTGATGATCAATTCAGCCCTGGAGAGATTGTTCAAGGCTCATGGGTAGAATTTTTTTCAGTGTGGTCTGTGCTGCAAACAGGAGAGCCTGCTTCTACAGGGATGGGATACACTTAAATAGAAAGGGCGCAAGAATATTTGCCGATGCTATTGAGGCAGTGTTAGGCAGGTTGGAAAACTGCTAGCTTGGAAGGATTCACAGACTAAATGATTAACAGTAACCGCAGGCAGAGAGAAAAGCAATTCTTACACTGCTTCTATTGTAATGAGCAGAAGTCTGGAGAGCAAGTTGATGGGGATTTCAAGAGCTGATGGCAGTCATCATGGAACAAGTAAATACATGGGCTGTGTTAGAGTAACTAAGAGTTGTTGTTGTTGTTGTTATTATTATTTGGTATTTAGGAGCATTAGCAACTAAGGCCATGTTGCTCCGGGGATATGCGGTGGTCATTTCCTGACCTTTCAGCATCCTCCATATTTGGTGGTTATGGGTTCGAACCCCGGTCTAATCAAGAAGTGTGTGTGCTACGCACTGCTGCTCCTGCCCACCTGGCTACGGAGGCGCCAATAACTAAGAGTAACAGCAGGTGCATGTACACCAATGCTAGATGTATAGTAAATAAATTTGAAGTGTTGATCAAGGCATCTAAGGCAGATATTGTTGGGATATCAGAGACAGTGTCACACAGATATACACAGTGCAGAATTGGAATTTGGGGAGAACAATGTGTACAGAAAGGATAGACAGGATAGGAAGGGAGGAGGGGTTATGCTGTTAGTTAAGAAACACAAAATCTAAGGAAGTGCAATGTTGAGTCTGTTTGGTGTGAAAAACGGAAAATGACAGTAGTAGGAGTGTGTTATAGGCCTAATGACTGATGAGTGCAACAAACAATTGTGCAGAGAAATAAGTGAGTCAGGAAATCAGAATGTCTTGTAATGGGGGATTTTAACTTTCCAGACATTGACTGGAACTTGTGGATTTATTGGAGGATTGTTTTCTACAACAACATGTTCGAGAGGCAGCCAGAGGAAGTAATACTCTTGATCTGGTCATCAGCAGTGATGACTTATGCATTAGTACAAAGAAGGACAACAAGATTGGTGAGGGGAACAAAGGGATGCTCTTACCAAGAAAGGCTTAAGATCTGCAAATTGCAGCACCTGGAGAGTAGGCACCTGCAAGGTGATCTGATTGGGGTGTATAAGGCCTTGAATAGGATTCTTCTTCTTGCTCAGATTAAGAACTTGAGAGAGCATAGATTCAAATTGAGGAAAGAATGAGGAAAGAAAGAAAAGAACAGTTGTAGATTAGATGTGTAGAAATTTGCCTTTAGCCAGTGGATAGTTGATTGGTGGAACAGACTTCCATCTTTTATTGTGGAAGTTGATAGCCTAAATAAATTTAAGGCTGAGCTGGACAGACATTTGGAACGAATGGAGGGATGAAATGGGAGGAATTTTTTTTTTTTTTTTTTGGCTGATGCTGTATAACCTTGCTTTCTTGCATCGTATGCCTCTACTAACACTTATGCTAACGTGACAGTGATCACAGTCTATACGGGATTTTCTTAGATGTAACTACCATCAAGGGTAAAGGGAAGAGTTTTTGTTTTTGTAAAGGTGACTACTGTTGTCTCAGGCAGTTTTTGAATTCTATACAGTGGGATTAACTGATGATATTACCAACAGTGAATTCTAAATGTGAGACCTTCAGAGAATTAATCTTGATAGCTACTAGCCTTTTCATACCAACTAAGAAAAATACTGTTCAACATTTAGGCCTAAATGGATGTTGGGTGAACTGATGAGGCTCGTGACAGAGAAGAAAGAAAAATGCATGGGATGCATATAAATTAGCAGGTGACACAGAAGCCTATGGCAGATATAAGTTTGTCTGTAAATCAAGTCACAAAGGAGGTCAGGCAAACAAAGGCTGATTACAGAAGCAGAACTGTAAATGATTTGCAGTGCCAAGAATGTGGGGGCCAGCAGCTCAGCAATCCTAGGCACTGATTTATGTGCCAGGAAGATTTAGGAAGTCCCTAGTTAAGAATGCAAAGCATGATAATCTGGACAGAAAAAACAATGAGATTGGTAGTCAGAATACAGGTGTTCTGCATGGCTGTTTTCTAGTGGATTATATGAGATTTGGATTAAGAGTTTACTAGATTAAAAGGAATCAACCATTTTGTTTCTCCTTAATTTCTTCAATATCTTCTTTAATTTAATTTCTATAATTTAGAAGATATTTTTTGTACTATTCTGTAAATTCAATCCTTACTTTTACAAAGCTAATTCTTGTTAATTACATCCTTTTGTGTATCTTGTAAGTTTAAATTCTTAAGTTCAGCAGTAGTTAAATTTTTTGGTACCTGCTTTGGCAAAATCATGCACTGTCACGGATGACAGAAACTGACAAAATAAATCAATCAACCTGGAAGAGTTTGAACCAAAACCCAAATGAAGTGACATAGCCTGTACTTGCAGAGGGCAGTATTGTAGTTATACCATTCTGCCTATAGTGTTATATAATTCTAGTTAAAAATCTATGAACATGGGGTAAAACTAAAGCACTTTTACTCTTGTGCAAATGACTTTTGATATGTTTATGCCTATACTAAAGTTCATATGTAACAGTTACAAGCAGTTGGTTGTTTAAGAAATTTTTGGAACATCAACTTCTTTGTTCTTACTGCACCAGTTTATAGTATTAGAGATTATCTGGACTAAATGTCTAAGACAGTCAACAGATACTGCATAATATGAGAAAATCACTTTAAAAAATTTAGAAAAAAAAAAAAAAAAAACCTTACCAGAAGTATAATGCCTTTCAAAATATCAGTAGAATCTAGTCCAACGCTGAGTAACTCCTCCCTCAGCTTGTGGAACTTCTCAGGTGTAAGTTTATTGAGGATGCTATATAACAATGATGGTAAATTTCATTAATGGCATTTTATATTTAATATAGAAATCCTGTGAGAGATTTTATACAGGGTACAGCAGAAAATAAAAACATTTTTAAATATGATTACTTTTTTTAAATTACACTAGATGTAATGTGTTCACATGCAATGATCAGATATCGAATGCAGGATATTAGAATTGTTTCCTGCTATTTCATGCCAGAACGTGGCTTATGAATTGATGAATTACCTGTGTTGAATTATTCGTGAGGATGAGCTCAATAACGGAACTCAAAAGGTTTTGTCATCAGTTTCAAACCTGCAGTATGCCTTTGCATCATTGACTTGGGTTACCAAACAATGGGCTTAGTAAAGGCAAAGTGTCTGCACAAAGGTTCTGTGACATCCATAGAAAACAAAGCTAGTTATTAATGCAATAATTCATAGTCTATGTCAATCAGTTAGAACATGCTGCAACACTTAACGTTTGAAGAAAAATGTTAGAATACTATTACACCAATTCTATCCATACATATGCATTTCATAAAAGTTGTCAGAATGTGAAAAACTGAATTGCTTGCATTTTCATACAAACTTTTTTGGAGTTGAAAAACCAACACCCAAACAGCCTAAATGAACAGATAATGTCCAACAAGGCTCATGTTCATCTTTAGTGATTCATAAACAGAACAGTCACTATTTGACATAAAAAAAAAAATAAATAAATAAAAAAAATGCTAATTCAGCTAAGGTAATCATATGGTGTGATCAGATCCTACCTTTTTTTTTTCTGATAATGTAACAGTCGGGGCAGAACATGCCACAGTGATCAGCAACAACGAATAGACTTTGCTTTACGATTTCTGGCTTGTATGCAACTTGATGACACATGGGCTTGAATGATCTTGTGGTCTGATGAGGCACATTTCACTCTCCATGGATCAGTAAATGCTCAAAACTGCCAAATATGGGGAACTTCTCATCTATCTGCTTGCAAGAAGGACCACTACAAAGTCTGTGTGAATCCACACCATACTGTAATGGTGTGGATTCACACAGCAGAGTTTATAATCGGATCATTTTTCTTTGAAGAGTCTACACCTCATGGTACCATAAGGTGTACGGTAACTAGTTCCCGGTACTGCACTCTTCTAAGAGATCACATTATTCCTGCTCTGCAAGAAAGGCAATGCTTGGAGACCGTAGTGTTCAGGCAAGATGGTGCCCCTCCCCGCATTGTTGACAAGTGAAGGAACTGCTTCATTTAACATTCGGAAATGATCGCATCATTTCTAGAGACTTTCCACAGTTCTGGCCAGCCCGATCATCAGATCTCAATCCCTGTGATTTCTGGCTATGGAGATATCTGAAAGACAGTTTACCATGGCAGCATACAAGCACTTGTCAATTTGAAAGCAAGCATTAAACTGCATGTAGCCAACATCCCCAATGAGATGCTACATGAAACTGTGTCGCACGCAGTCCTCCATTTTCAGAATGTCAAGTGAAGGAAAGCACATAGAACATCTGTAGATTACTAAGTTCTGATATTAAAATTTAATCTTAGGTATTACATCTCATGTTTACAGTGCCAATTTCTCCCCTGGTGGCAGAAATTGGAACTAATTGTGTTTCTTCTACAAATTGCTTCCCTATACCCTAAATGACATGCCCACAGGATTTTCACATCGCTCTCTCTAACCGTTTTGACACTAAGATCTGAATAGGGAAACTTATTTTGTAACCACCCAGTATATGCACCTTTTCCTTTCACCATGTCTGTCCATCTGCACGTAACACTATCAGTGGATGGATTTTCATTAAATTTTATATTTTGGCCCTTATAAAGATATTTGTAAAGCCATTCCAAACTTCATTGAAATCAGACCAATAAAAATCCAGGCACAATGATCTTAATTAATTGATAGGAAGATAATTATATTTACCTTTCACTTCTATTAATCATAAGGGAAAAAATTCAGTTAATTTAAGGGGGGAAAAATTGAACATGCTTGAAATGTGATGTACTGCATACTTAAATAACTTGTTTGTTTTATAGCCCTGTTAAGCTTATCAAGTGCTTGACAATATCTTTCATTAGTCCAACCCACCCCCTCTCTCGGGAGGGGAAAAAAATCAATCAAAATTGGGCCTTCTCTGTTGTAAAAACACTGCAGCCATAATTTTTTGCGATTTTTATCTGACAATTCAGGGGTTTTTCCTTCCCTGGAGAAGGAAGATATGTCCATCCCATAGAATGTTTAGAATAAGAGTCAAAATGCAAGATCCAGGTCTGATTACCTGTTATCAGGCATTTAAAAAAAAAAAAATCTCCTTGAAAGTTATTGCACTCCAGAAACAGGTTGTCGCAGATCTCTTGCCTGGAGAATTTCATTTTTCATGTTTAACTGACTGGATACCCATTTTAGTAATAGTAATCGCCACATAATGCAAGGAAGCCACGGGCTTTTGCTGCACTGGCAAAAAAAATAATAACAATAATAAAAAACTGTGTACCTTGTATGCATGAAAGATATTTTATTTTATTTGAAAACATTGTCTTGGAAGAGGTTAGCAAAATCCAAGCCAACAGCCTAATTAGCCATCTGATTGTAGCCATTTGTTGAATAGTATGACTGCAACAATACAAATATTTGTAAACAATTTCTTTTTAATCTCGCATTTTCATTACATTCCACTGTTAGGTGCCACTATATTTTCACATGAAAATAATAAAATAAATAAATAAAAAACAGTAAGTAGATAAGAAGATACAAATTGTATGTTTCCTGCCTCATACAGGTGACTTCCAAATGACTTCTGAATTTATTCAAACTGTCACCCTCAACTTCTTTCATCTTCTCAACCTTCAACTCATGCATGGTACTAAGTACTATAGGTTCTAATACCTCTCATGTTTGGTATTTTCATTTAAAAAAAAACTACCTGCAAGAGCAACTTGTTCCAGCAATCAACGACTCACTGGCTAAAAGAAAACTTTCTACAAACTAAACTAAACATCAGATCCTGTAATCTGAATTTATGGGTCCCTAGTTCTTGAATTCTTCATAACAGTGAAAATTCCACTTTCATTCATTTTCATTCCCTTGTACAGTCATCCTTTTGCCAATCTCACCATTCAAGTTGTTCATCTTTGGATCCTTTCAAGAAGCTCTATCTTTTCTGAGTAAGGCCTCTGTGACTGAACACAGTATTCCAAATGTAGTCTTACAATTGCCTTATACAATGGGATTATGATCTCCCTATCTCTATAGGATAAGGTTTGATAAATCATCGATAGGACACTATGGGCTTTCCAGGCTGCCAGGTTTACACTGTTCAGAAAACTTCATATCTGCTCGTATGGTAACTCCCAAATCTAACAGTGGTCCAAGAACCATTTTTTTGATGGGTTCCACTCCTGATGTAACGCCAATCTGAAGAATATCCATTAATCACAACCTTCTGCCCTGCCGCCACCCAGTAAATCGCCTTAGAATCTCACCAGTAATCCCAACCTGTTCAAGCTTCAGTAACATCTCATGAGGCACTGAATCTAATGTTTTGCTAAAATCCAAATAAAATATGTCAAAATCGTTCCTTACATCCAGATCATGAGTAACTTTGGTCCTTGGGGTTGTCACAGACATTCTCCCATATATGCCAAACGAGCTGTACTTGCTACCTGGGAGGCTAAAATTCTGATGGAACTGATATTCGGGTGACATTCAAGTCAAGTGGACCCAATTTCAGAGAAGTCCGGAACAGTCAGTGACAGCCAAATCCTCTGCTTGCACCTTCCCGATGGCAGAACTGTTAGTAATCCTGGGGTATAACCTCCATGCACAAGCACACTGTGGATGACCACCGAGGCGGTAGATGACTTTCATCAACCGGTGAAATACCACCACTTTGTTTATTGGAGGCTTGAAGTGGTAAAACCCATGTTTAGTCTCTAGAGCAAAGTTTCCGGCATCCCCCTCCCCCTTTCTCCTTCAACCCATGCACAGTACTAAGTACTATAGGTTTTGATACCTTTCGTGTTTGGGGTTTTCATAAAAAAAAAAAAAAAAAAAGGCGTGAACCAAAGTAAGCAAGGGTCGAGGAGTGGCACCCACACAACATGGAGGAATGTTCTCCCTCTGTGTTACCAGACAATACTAGGTGGTAGATGACTCATCAACCGATGCAATACAACCACTTTACTTGTTGGAGACTTCAGAGACTAAACTTATTGTTTTATTTATTTATCGTAATTGGCTTGTTTCTAATTCTTCAGTTTCATTTTCTGCCTACACCAAAGCTCGCAACAATTGTAAAGCAGTTATTAATCAGTCCACACTAGAGTTTGAACATGCTAAGAGTAGAAAACTTGCTTCTTGCCTTAATGGTAGCCGAGCATTCTGGTCCCTTGTCAAAGCTATTGGCCACAACTTTTGCCCATCTCTTCTCCCACCTCTGTCCAAACCAGATGGTTCTGTTGTCACTTCAGCCAAGGATAAAGCTGACCTGCTAGCATCCCATTTTTCTTCCAACTCATATATTAATGATCTTGGTAAAACACCTCCCACCATTCCCAACATGCTCCATTCAATGCCTCCTTTGGTCTTCAGTCAAAAGGATGTCAGAAGGATTTTGACGAATCATGATGCTAAGAGAGCTCCAGGTCCTGATAGTATTTCTCCACTTGTTCTCAAACCTGTGCTCCTGAACTTACTCCTATTCTTTGCCGCCCTTTTTCACTTTCTTATTCCAAAGGTGTTTTTCCTTCTGCTTGAAAATTTGCCCATATCTAACCAGTTCTAAAAAAGGTGACAAATCTCTCCCATCCAATTATCTTCCCATTGCAATTACTTCTACTCTTTCTAAAGTAATGGAGAAATCAATTAACCGCCAACTCTTAAACTACCTAGAAACCTTCCGTCTGATCAACAATCGCCAGTATGGATTCCATCAGTGTCGATCGCCTGGTGATGTTACCAATTTATGGACTAATTCAATGGAAAAGTTCGGTGAAACACAAGTAGTTGCTCTTGACATCTCAAATGCTTTTGATCGTATTTGGCATAAATGTCTTCTAAACAAGCTTCCATCTTATGGTTTGCCAACTGTTTTTAGTAACTGGTTATCCAGTTTTCTCTCTGATGGCTCACTGAGGGTGATGGTAGATGGCTCTCTGTCTTCTAACTTCTCAACTAATGCCGGTGTCCCCAAGGTTCAGTTCTTTACCCCATTCTTTTCCTCTTGTATATTAATGACCTTCTTCCATTGACTGGAAATCCTATCCATAGTTTTGCCGATGATAGCACATTACATTCCACTTTCCATTTTGAGAAACTTTGCCCTCTTCAATCAGCTTCAACTTCTTGAAAATCTGCTACCAATTCCTTAAATGCCAATCTTCAGGTAATTCTCCAGTGGGGCAAAGACAACTTAGTTGATTTCAACCCTTCTAAAACTCAGTTTTGTCTTTCATCTCGCAAAAAGGATTCTTCTGCTCCTACACTTATCTTTAGTGACACTCCGATTTCTAGGCAAAATGATATATCTCTTTTGGGCATTACTCTGACTTCTAATCTCTCTCTTGGCACAAGCACATTACAAATATTGCTTCCCCTGCATCTAAAAAACTTGGTTTTCTTTTTCTCTCTCGGCGTTACTTTTCTTCCAAACAGCTGCTCACTCTGTATAAATCGCAAATCCACCCTGCCATGAAATACTGTTCCCACGTCTGAGGTGGTGCCCCCAAAACCCCTCTCAGGCTTCTTGATTCCATTCAGAATAGGGCATTTAGGTTAATTAATGATTCATCTCTAACAGAGTCTCTCCACTCACTGTCTCATAGACGTACTGTTTCTGCTGCATGCTGCTTCTACAGATACTTCCATGGGCACTGTTCTTCTGAACTGGTTTCTATAATTCCTGCTCTCTTTCTTTCAAAACAGTCCAAACACGTGCTGACACCAGCCAACATCCATTTACTGTCCAACTTCAAACTCACAGAACCAACTTTTCATCTTCCTCATTTATTCATTCAACTGCCGTTTTCTGGAACAACATTCCTTCATACGTATTTCCTGAAAATTACAGTCTACAGAAGTTCAAGTCCAATGTCAACAAATATCTTCTTTTGTCTTCTCAACCTCCAACCCAAGCACGGTAACAAGTACTATAGGTTATAATACCTCTCGTGTTTGGGGTTTACATAAAAAAAAAAAAAAAAAACACCTCCGGTGGTGCAGGATTTTGTGCACATAAGTGCATATAGGACAGTAGACCCAGGCCGGTTTCATCATGCCTGGGGACGGGCACCAGTTGCCCAGGTGTTCACTGCTCCCTGGTGGCGAAGTGGCCTAGAGTTTCTACACCAACATGCAAGGCAGTAGCCTTGCAGCCACCATGACACACACCAGGATGATGGAAATGTATATATAATTGTATATAAATCTATGTAAGTTTTGTACATATATGTATATGATAATATCACATGAAGGGGACATATGAGAATATGAAATTAATTCTGGAAGCAATGAAGTACAAAGGCCACCAATGGCAGATCTGTGGAGACCTGAAGGTTGCAATATGCTGGGCATGCAGTTGGAATACACGAAGTACTGTGTTTCCTGTGCAAGTGGGACAGTCGGGCTAGGTCCTCACACTACAAGAGAAAAGTCTGGCCTCTGAGGGAAAATCTGTGTCGGGGGGGGGGGATGTCCAGCACAATCCTCTGGTTGATTGAAGCAAAATTTTTCTGCCCCCTTTATAAATGAAACTGAGACTCATGAAGAACTTTAAGGGGATGAACCAGGATGGAGAACAATTTCCACTGTTGAGTGATGCTAAGGTTAAGGATGGAATCTTTCTTGGTCTGCAAATTCATGAACTTTTAAAGGATGAAAACTTTGAGTGAGTCCTCCAGGGTAATGAGAACGCAGCTTGGGAAGCCTTTAAGTGTTGTGCATAACTTCCTGCAAACTGAAGAGCTGGAAACTATGTTGAGACTGTGAACAATCTTACAGAAATGTATCATCAATTAGGCTGCAACATGTCACTGAAAATCCACTTTCTGGACTCTCATCTGGACTTCTTCCCTGGTGCAGTAAGTGACAAGCACAGTGAACGAGTCTACCAAGACTTTTCAGCAATGGAAAAAAGATCTAAGGGAAAATCTGCACTCTGGGGGGGGGGGGGGGGGAGTGTCCAGCACAATCCTCTGGTTGATTGAAGCAAAATTCTTCTCCCCCCCCTTTACACATCAAATGACTATATTCTTAGACAATAGCAAAAGTAATGTATCTCAAAAACTAGAGCTAATAAAAAATTTCTGAAGTTATATTCGCTTTTCTTGACCCAAAATTAGTAAAGTTTGCCTATTTTAAGAAAGAAAACAAATTCAAAGGATTTTGCTGAACAGTGTAATAGGTCTATAGTCTGTATATAGGACTAAAAATTTATATCTTCTCAGGGACAAAGCTGATTTAGCTGCCTTATTTGCCACCTCATTTGCTTCAGTTCCAATATGACTAGGGATCCAACAAAACGAAATCACCACCTAGACGGTGGGTGGGTAGGTACCCAGGGTACCCACCGTCTGGGTGGTGGTATCCATCTGAGAATAAGTAACATTAGTCTTCTCCCCAGGTGAAGCATTACTTATTCGAAGTAGTGCAATATCATGTCAACTCGTTGTGAAGGTATTCACAATATGAGATACAACTTAAAACAATGCCGCCTTAAATATTCTGTTAATTCAGAAATGGCTGTGTATTGATATATACATACCCTCTTATAGTTTAAAATGTGATATCAATGTTTGATTCCCCATTCAATGTCCAAAATGTGCTATGCTCTGACCTCTGATTATTGATTAAGAGATTATTTCAATTGATAGTTTCCTCCAGTAAACGTCCTCTGTTATCAGTATACCTGCTATACCACAAAGTATTTTTTCGAATTGGAGTCCAAGCACAAAATTATTGTTTGTTCTTCAGATATTCTTAACAGATGTTCCATGTAATCTAAGTGTGGTTCAATATCTGCACCATACTGGAAGTATATCGATGCTAAGTAAAATTTTGCATCCTCACTTTCAACGAACATACAGCATAAATGCAGTCTAGTCGCCTCTAAGTTATGGTTGAAAATGAAGATTGCAACCGCAGGTTATGTTCATTACACAACACAATTTTCGTAGACAGCGAGAACGCCATGAGTTTCTCATCAATTTCGTAAGGTTCGTGGACAAATGTTATTAGTGGAGTTTCCCAGGGTTCAGGGCTGAACCCATTGTTGTTTTGTGTATTCATCAATGATATTGATGAAGGTATATCAGGTTTGTTAGTTTGTTATTTGGTTTTTAGGAGCATTAGCAACTAAGGCCATATTGCTCCGGGATATGCGGTGGTCATTCCCTGACCTTTCCGCATCCTCTGTATTTCGTGGTGACGGGCTCGAACCCCGGTCTAATCAAGAAGCGTGTGCTACGCACTGCTGCTCCTTCCCACCTGGCTACGGAGGCGCGCCAGGTATATCAGGATTTATGTCCAAGTTGGCAGATGATACAAAGGTTGGCAGGGTTGTTAACGACAGTAAAGACAGTATGATACTCCAAATGGATCTAGATAAGTTGGGCAAATAGGCTGAGAAGTGACAACTGAAGTTTAGCTTGTGCATTCAGCTGGATTATTTTTATATTACTTTTACCATTAATCCATCCATTACAATTTCTGCATGTACCATCCCCATATTCACAGTAATTCTGATCTGAACTTCTTTGGCTACCGTTTTGTTCCATTCCGAATATCAGACATGTCTGTTCTTTCAATTATTAATTTCAATGCTATTTCAAATTCTGGACATATCTTGTCTCTAACTGAATGATCTTCCTTATTTCCTCAATTCAAGCAGTTAACACACATATCTTGCTTATGACTATCCAGACAAGTGCAATATGTATGCCCACTCTTTGCACAGTGGCGGCAAGCAGGTTCTTATCACCAGCAAGTTTTTGCAGTGTGGCCAAATGACTGACAGTTGTAACATCTAATGACCAAATGAAATGCATTTAGCCGATAGGACATCATTGCTAAATAAACTCTCCTGATTTATCAAATATTTATATATGCGACTGGACACCTCAATTATCCAGTTTCTACCAGTTTTTGTTTTGTTTATACAGTAAACCCTCGCTATTCGCGGTGTCTGTATTCGCGGTTTCGCGATCGCTGATTTAATATAAAATGAAACCTAAAAAGATGTGAATTTTAAAGCGCCGTGAATATTATCCGCCATAAAAAAACATGGACGTGGCTAAAATTATCTTTCCCGGTCAAAACAGCGCTCAGTGGGTGGGGTGAGAGGGGTGACAAAATCACGAGCGTGGATGTTTTTTGCTAATCCTTGTTCAGTATGTTATGCGCTTGCAATGGAAGTTTTTGTCGTTTGCTTTTAATTTATATGCTTATAAATTGAATAAATTTATCAATTTATAAATTGATATGCTTACAAAAGTGATAAATCTACCGTTTTGCAGTGTAAAACAGACTTTTTCGAGTGTTAATGGACGAAAGTGACTTTATTGTGGACAAGTTCTTTCTAACCTGTACAAAAATATGGCTACGAATAATAAGAGAAATGTGAAAATATCAAAGAAGATGATGACATTAGCGAATAAAATTGAGTTATTAGACAAAATTTCTAATGGTGAAAGTGTCTCCTCAGTGGCAAAACATTATAAAATCAATGAGTCACCGGTACAATCAATCAAAAAATCGGAAGAAAAAATCTGCCATAGTGTCCGTGAAAATGCGCTAATTGCTTCAAAAATTTGCTCTGTAACTCGTGATGTTAAATTAGAAATAACGGAAAAGGCTTTAAATCTGTGGATAGAAGACCGAATTCAAAATAAAATTCCGATAAGTTCACTCATCATTCACGAAAGGGCAAAACTCCTTTATCAACACTTTAGTGAAACTGGTGATAGCACTGGCGGATAAGTTTTTTTTTTCTTCTACCAAAGGCGCTGGTTTGAAAGATTTATTCGAAATTTCTAATAAATGTTACATTTAATATTAAATTGTTTCTTATTTTCATTTCGATGCCATATGCTTGCATTTCACTATGTACATAGTCATATTATGAAGGTACATATAATACATACATCGACAAAATTTTAGACTAGTTTTTCTATATATTTCATACTTTGGAAGCCATAACTCAGTACTCGCGTTTTCGGTATTCGCGGCATTTCTCAGGAACGTAACCCCATTGAATAGCGGGGGTTTACTGTACTTCCAAAATGAACCAAGAGTTCTGATTCTGTTAGATTTTAATAAACCTCTGGCATTCCCCTACCCAACATCTCTTCATGCATGAACATAAATGCAAAATACTTATTCAGTTTGTCAGCAACCTGAGAAGGATTATCAACTGTTAAACCATTCATGTCAATTGAACCAATGTGATTCATCCACTTCCTTCTAGTGTTTACATAAAAAAAGAAGTTCTTTGCTCTTTTTATTTGCATCCTTTTCCAAAGATTTCTCATAACCTGCCTTAGCTTGCCTAACATTCAGTTATCACCTGACAATGTGTCCTGTGCATTTTTCTTCTCTGCAAGAAGTCTCGTTAGTTCATCTGACATCCATTTAGGTCTAAGCCTTGAACAGTATTTCTTAGGTATAAAAAGCCTAGTAGCGTCCATGATTATTTCCTTAAATGCTTCCCATTTTGAATTTGCTGATGGTAACATAATTAGTTGGTCCCACTGCATAGAATTTAAAAACATCTGAGACCACTGTAGTCCTCTATGAAAACAAAAACCATTCCCTTTACCCTTGATAGCAGTTACATCTAAGTAAATCCCATCTCATCAATACACTATGATCACTGCCACCTAGTGGTTATCTGTATATACTTAATGCATAAATAATCACCGCTGATAATCAGATCAAGAATACTACTCTCTCTCTTGTTGTCCCTCTAACATGCTGCTGTAGAAAACAGCATCCAGTAAATCCACAATAGTCTATATACAGCAACAATTTTATATGAATAGGTAAATAAACTTATTGACATACCACCATTGCTTTAAAAAAATAAATAAATAAACGAAAAATAAGCTAAATTCATTTATAAATTAGTTTATGTACTAAAAACACTTTGGTGAAAAAAAAAAAAAAAGTATCTACACTCCATGATCACTGAATCATGACCAATCGATCCATAATGCACAGCTCTCAGTATGGAAAGCAAACAGCTTTGTACACTAGAGCAATGGTAATTGTGTAAGTCAATGTGATAAAGTAGCAGTTGTGGGACATAGTAAAGATAATACAGAGTTTCAAAAAGGCATGATTGTGGAAGCTCATGCATCAGATGCTTCCAAATCGGATATGGCACATCTCTTTTCAGCTGCTCACAACCCCCAGTGGTTAAAGTGTACAAAGAATGGTGTTGAATGGGTCAAACTACCTCCCGCTGATAAAACAGTAAAGGATTGCTCACCGTGAACCACTCACCTTGCGTAAAGGATTCAGAGCATTGTACGAGCTCAATGGCAGTTCACTGTGTGACAGCTGACATTGCAGTACAATATGGTGAATGCAATAACAACATCTCAAATGACTACGTGCACACACTCACACGTGTGGTGTGAGTGTGGTGTTCCACAACAGATGACCCAAAAGACACCCTCTCCTCATTGCTCATCATCATCGACAGCAAATGCTGTGGTGTCAACGAAACACTGCTTGGATGTGATTTGGTTTCGGTTTTTATGGTACAAAGGTGACTAAGGCCATGAAACCTGGCCTTAGTCACCTGGAGGATCAGAAACGAGTGTGCTGGTCCAATGAGCCCAAATAATTGATGGATACTGATGATGATGATGATGATGATGATGATATTGATGTAACTGATAGATGCCTTCGTGTGTGACACATGCAACAATAGTCCATGGATCCCGGCACCTCCATAGCCAGGTGGGAAGGAGCAGCAGTGTGTAGCACATGCTTCTTGATTAGACCGGGGTTCGAGCCCGTAACCACCAAATACGGAGGATGCAGAAAGTTCAGGAAATGACCACCGCATATTCCCGGAGCAATATGGCCTTAGTTGCTAACGCTTCTAAAAACCAAAAAACAACAACCATGGACCCATCATGCGTGGTGTCCACTATTCAGGCAGGTGGCAGTAGTTGCTTAATACAGTGGAATCTCGTTAATACAAAGTTCAAGGGACCTAAATTTTCACTTTTTTGTAATAACGAAGTTTGTAAGTCCCGCAAAAGTGTCAATTTTACTTTTTTTTTTTTTTTTTTGTACATACTGTATATCTAAGAATAATAAGAAATAATAATATCAAAAATAAATTAATAAAATAAAATAGCAAAAGCCTTGTCTAACAATACAGTAATAGGAATAACATTTTTTATAGATTTTATTTTATTTGCAAGATAAACTAAGAGAAAAGCAATACTAACGGAAATGAGAAAAATTGTACAGTATATATTTTATATATACAATATTTTAGTATCACAGTAAAAAGGATTACAATCTTAATATAAAAGGAGACATACAAACTATTAACTTTTTAATAAATTAATCTAATTGAAAGAACGAATCCAATGTTGTTTGCACAGTTTTTTTTTTCTATATGTATTTTTAACTGCAGCATACATGTTATCAAATGCAATAGTTGTTTCTTTATCAACGTTATTGCAGGCCAACACATTCTCTAGTATGTTCAATGCATTTTGGGCATCTTTTTTAGATAACAGCGCGTGTGCTTCTTCACTTCCGCTGTCGCTGGTAACAAAAACATCATTTTGTTTGGTACCCAGTAGCTCTTCTGGTGTTAGCTTTGCAATGGTAGCAACTTCATCATCCACCTTCACAAACTCTTCAAATTCGCCAACAAAATCCATATGCTCTTTCAAATTCCTCACTGTTGCTATCACATTCATTGGCTGGACCATGTTTTTCGATGATGTTCTCTCTCCAAAGCCACTCTTTCTGAAGCATTTGATTATTATACTTGACGTGATACTTTACCAATAACAAGATTACAGATAGCATCCAAGACATTCCAATTTGGCTGAAAATTGTTCCCTCCTATGTTGTGGATCAAGTACCATATCAGGCGGGCTCTATATACTCTCTTGAGGTTATAAATAATGCCTTGATCCAGTGGTTGCATTAGGGGCTAAAAACAACAGCCACATATTTGTCAACTTAATGTGTCTCGGCAGAATGTGCTGTACAATGATCTAGAATCATCAAAATGTTCCTTTTTTCTGAAGTCATTCTTCTGTCCAATTTCGATAACCAAGACTGAAAAATTTTGACCATAAGCCAAGCACTTCTATTGGCCTCATAATCACAGAGAAGTTGGTTAACTGCTTGGCTTGAAAAACTTACCAATCACAAATGGATGTAGTTTTGTATTGCATCTTAATTGCAGCATAACAGAACTGAGTCTTTGTTTACTTAATTTTCCACCATGAACAGGAAATGTTTTAGTTGGCAGCAAATTATAAAATAAACCTGTCTTGTCAAGATTAAAAATATCCTTTGCCTCATATTTTTCAAGGATGGACCGTACAGAACACAACCAGTCTGTAGCCTTTTCTTTGTTGACTAATCCAGACTCACGTAAACATTTTGCGAAACCAAGTTATTCCTATCTTTAAATCTTTGGAGCCAGCCACTGCTGCATTTGAAGTCACTAATCCCATGTTGCTAAGCTAGATAATTTGCCTTTTCTTGCAAAATCGGACCTGACATTGGCAAATTAAATGCACGCATTTGTTGGTACCACTCGAAAAGTTGTTTCAAGCTCCTCGTGTTTTGCATCATGAATTTGTTTGTTTTTCATCGCTGCTCCAGTGTCACGCACTTCAAGTCTTTTTCGGTTTTTCAGTATTGTAGATAAAGTAGGTAAAGGGATGTTGTATTCCTTTGCAATGTCCATTTTGCTTCTTTCCATCCTATCAGCCTTTTGTATAATTTTTAGTTTAATTTCCAGGCTTAATTCTGTCCGTCTACGTTTTGTCGCCATAACACTGCTAGATAAGATTTAATATAAACAAATTTTAAATTAATTTAAAGACAAGTTCCGAAAAAGACATCAGCTCAGATAAAAATGGCACAAAAAATAGATTGCTGCATATGATACCAAAAGACACTGGACTGGGGTAACAATTGCAACTGACCTTATTCCTGTGGAGAGGAAGGGAGTGCATGTAAACAACTTAGAAAAACTTTTTATTCTTTTGTTAATTTAACAACTCATCCTTCAGAAAGATGTTTTTTCAGTGTGCACTTGTAATTGTAGCAATTATAAACTGCTTTTGTTTAAACAAAACTAATTTCTAACAAGTCAGTGCCATCCTTTTGGGAAGCAGGCAGCCAGGTGGCTGGGGGCAATAATCGGATCGCTCTGCCAAGATTTGTATTAAACATACAAAATGACAATATTTATTTCTCACAGGGTGAAAAAGAACTTTGTAATACATATTAACTGAATTTTGTAATAAATGAATATATTTACATAAAAAATCCTATCCTTTTGCAGGGGAATGGTATATGCTTCACATAAAAGAGTACTTTGTATAACCGAGTTTGTATTAACGAGATTTTACTGTACTGGGCATGTTTTGCTGGCAAGAACCAGGATCTTCGGTGCACTTGTTTATCCATGTGCACCAAGGGTCTGGTAGATCTCACCAGCAAAATGTTTGTCCCCCAAGTGGACAAACATTTCACTGGTGAGATCTATCACAAACACTTAGGAGACCACATGCACTCTGCCATGTTGCATTTTTTGCCAAACAGAAATAAGGTGTTCCAAGACGATAATGGGCTGTGTCATTAGGCTAACACTGTGCACTAGTGGTTTGAGGAACTCAGTGAATATATCATCCATTTTGATTTTCCTGATTTCAATCCAATTGGAATCTCACTTCCCATTCTAAAACATCCCAAAGGTGTAGGATGTTTTGGAATGGGAAGTGAGGCGTATGGACATGCATCCATCATCTATTCCGACAATTTGGAAAGCTTTGCACTTTGCAGGCAGCATGACTGCAGATCATCACACACATCTTCAGACATCTAATAGATGTTAATGCCTAGGCAAGCAAGTGGCAGCCCAACATGGTATTAAGTAAGTGGTCATAATTCAGTGACACAGTGTATATACTTATGTTAAGGCAGATAATATATAAATCAAGTACTTACTGTTCCATTTTACATTTAACAAAAATTCTAAGTTATATAGATGAGTTTATAAGAATATACAGTATATAGTAGCAGTGGTCATTGTAAGAAATATATGGTAATTATTACTATGGAAAAATAGTCCTACAGAACAACTCTTATTAAAATGGTTGAATGTGCCCACTCCAATCTGTATAACAATATTAACATCAGTAAAATGAATTTAACAAAAGCAAATAAACCAAGTCAATAAAAGTGATAATAATAATAATATATATCAGTGAGAAATATGCTGATCACACTAATGATATTTGTTGTAAATTTTAGTCAATCCAATATCAATTTAATATCACTGAAATTAAGAAATCAAATAAAACGGCAAAAGTGAAAAATAACCCAAAAAAGTAGATAGCACGAGTGTATATACATACATTTAAGGACTGACTGATATAGTTGGATATCCAGTTCAGAACTTCTAAAAATGGCAATAAACAACTGATATTCAAGTTAACTTTTTTTCTTCTTTATATTATTAAATATTATAATATTTATACAGGGTGTCTCAAAAATATTGGTACAAACGTTTAGGGGAGGTTGTTGTTATTTGGTTTTTAGGAGCATTGGCAACTAAGGCCATATTGCTCCGGGAATATGCGGTGGTCATTCCCTGACCTTTCCGCATCCTCCGTATTTGGTGGTGATGGGATCGAACCCCGGTCTAATCAAGAAGCATGTGCTAAGCACTGCTGCTCCTTCCCACCTGGCTACAGAGGCGCCTTTAGGGGAGGTAGGTAACATCTGAAGGAATGTGAATCACATAGGAACCCATAACCAGAAACGTCACAGGAAAGTAGTAGCAGAGGCACAAGAAGCAGAATGACACAAGACAGTAATTAGCGGCGAACATTTATTTGACATAATATTAACAATGGAGTACGAGATGGATGCATTTCATGATGTTACAACAGATGCTCGAAGGTTCGACCATGAGACGCGATGCATGCGTGACACCGATGCAGCATGGATTGGCAGACACAGTTGAACACACCTGGAGTTTCTTTGACAGTAGCAGCAGCAGCTCAGACAAGTCTCGACATGAGATCCATTTCCGTCTCCACAGGCGATTCATACACGATAGATTTGAGGGCTCCCCACAGAAAGAAATCAAGGCTCGATAAATCAGGTGAGCGTGGGGGCCAGGCAACAGGTCTACCACGGCCAATCCATCGATGCCCAAAACGGCTGTGCAAATGGTCACGAACACACCTTCCATAAAGGGCAGGCGCCCCGTCATGTTGAAACCAAATGCTGTTGAAACCAAATGCATCGTCAAGTAACCCTGGTAGAACTTGTTCAAGAAACATCCGATATTTAGCAAAGTTCATGCAGGATGGTAACAGGTATGGGCTGACTAAGCAGTCACCGACCATACCTGCCCACACATTTATTGCGAAGCGATGTTGTGCCGCATGGGGGCGCACACCGTGTGGGTTGTCGTGAGTCGACACATGAGCATTGTGCTGATTCAATAAGCCTTCCTGAGTGAAATAAGCCTCATCCGTGAACAAAACATAGGCTGGAAAATTCAAGTCTTGAACACTTTCTTGGAGAAACCACTGCGCTAAAGCCACACGTGCTGGATGATCTTGTGGAAGCAATAACTGAACCCTTTGGAGATGAAAGGGGTGTAAGGAATCATCGTACCAGACACGCTGTACACTGCAACGAGACACTCCTAAGGCAGAAGCAAGTGTAGTAGTAGTAGTAATCATCATACCAGACACGCTGTACACTGCAACGAGACACTCCTAAGGCAGAGGCAAGTGTGCTGGTAGTAGGATTATTCTGGACGGTATTCAACACACTTTCTTCCATGGCGGGGGTTCGCATCGAACGTGGTCTGCCCGCACTACTCCTGTTACCTCTAAATGACCCATAAGCATACAAATTTTGATGCATACATGCAAACAGACAGTGGTCCGGTACGTGTCTGTCCGGGAAGGGTTCTCCATAAATTCTGTGCATGTCTGCCAGCCCACAGTTCGTATATCAATGCATGCTCTTCATGTGGTGACTACTGCTTGAATGAGTAAACCAGAAATTTTCTCTCTTGCGAACTGATGAACAGCGCCGTGTACAGACTTACGTTTCCGACTACGGGTTCCTATGCGGTTCACATTCCTTTAGATGTTACCTATCTCCCCTAAACGTTTGTACCAATATTTTTGAGACACCCTGTATACAGAAAAGGAACCACGAGCTTTATTAACTAAAAGCAGCTATATTCATCAAATTTCACTCTAATATTTTAAATACTGTATTCATCATGGGTTTTTAAATTCTCAGAGTAATATGGTAATTTGTAAAGTAAAGAGCTGAAAAGTATTGAATTATTTTGAATTGATATCATAACTCAGGTTATCAGGTGTCAGTAGCTGCACTAACTATCTGCATGTGTTTTACAGCTGGTTGTCTGTTTTCAAGATTAAAGTCTATGCATTCAATTAAAAAAGTAGGGGAGAGAACACCTCTGTCTGAGAACAGATTTGTGAGAGCTAGGAATGGTAACATAAAACATAATATATACTTTCAAATTTGGAAAAATCTATAAACCAAATGGAGAGAAACATGAAGCAATATAACAAGGTTTCATTCTATATTATTTTAAATATTGTATTCATCAAAAACTTAAATTCAGACCTAGAGCAAATTCTTAATTAAATATCTTAGACTATATAATTACTGTAAATGAAGAAACCCTACCCTCGCACTTTTCGAAATACGAGATCATTTTTTTCTTCTGGGGTGACTGCATCTCGTCTAATGCTGCTTGGAGGTACCCATCTGCGAATGGCGGCGGAGCCTACGCTAGTGGTAACTGGACGAGGAGGTTCGTCCCTATAGTGATATATATATATATATATATATATATATAAATATAGATTCATTAAAAAATTAATAATGTAATAAATAACATTACTTCCAGCATTCCAACAACAAAACTGAATAGAGGATCTAATATATATTTTTAAATATAACAAACTTTTTCATTATTTACTACAAAAACTAATTGTTTTTAGAAAATGTGTATGCAGTGGGTGTGTTTTTGCAGAAATTACAACTGCATATATTTTTAACCACACCGTATTAAAATATGAAGCAGAATTTTTATTCTATTTCATTTCATACTGTTCAGTAAACAATCTCACTATAAATCCAAGAAAAACTAAGCATCAACAAATAATTAATAAAACTGAACATATCATGATAGATTTAATCTTTAATCAAATTCAAATTGCCAAATTACAAAAAGCACAAAGAAAGTTCAGTTATGTCTTATGAAAAAAAAAAAAAAAAACCAATTAAATCATTATAGGCCCTGAAGCAACATCACTAGTAATTATTTGATACTTTTACATCATAATGAAATTAACTTTATGCAGCCCCAATATAGACAGGTGTAGCTGCCTTACTTCAGAAAAATGATTTAAAATATTGCTTCCTGAGGTGAACCTTTTACAAATCAAACTTTCACATGGCTTTATTAGAAACAATGACAACGGAAGGTTCCTCAGTCGTACAATATTAATACAGTACAACCACATTTATCTCACCCCCAATTACCCAATACTCTTGGTTATCGGGCAGATAACTTTTTCAGATCATGACGACGTTTTTAGCATTAGCATTAATAGACATATGATGCAAGAAAGCAAGCTTATGCAGCATCAATCAAAATAAAAAAAAAAAAAAAAAAAAAAACACTTCCATTTCTCCCCTCCTTTCATTCAAAATACCTGTCCACCTGAGCCTTAAATTTATTTAGGCTATCAACTTCCACAACAAGGGATGGAAGTCTGTTCCACCAACCAACTACCCGCTGGCTAAAGGCCAATTTCCACACATCTATCCTACATGTCTTTCCTTAGTTTGAACTTTGTTCCATTCACTAATCTTGTTGCCCTTCTCTGTACTCATTCCAGTAGCTCTACATCCTTCTTGAAATGTGGCCTCCAGACCTAATACATTACTCAAGGTGTGGCCCGAGCATTGCCTTATACAAGGGAGTAATCACCTCTTTATCCCTCCTAGAAAAATTCCTGTATATCATTGACAAGACACCATGAGCTACTCTTACAGCCCGTCTGCACTGCGCAGAGAACTTCATATCTGCCTGCACAATTACCCCAAGGTCGTTTTCATTCTCTACCACTGTCAGTGTAGTACCACAGAGTTGATACGTTGCTCTGGAGTTGCTGTTTCCCATATGTAGTACTTTACATTTGTCAATGTTAAACTTCATTTGCCACCTCTCAGCCCATCTGCTCAACTTTTCCAGATCCTGCTGCAGCAGCATAGTGTCAGTAGTGTCCTTAACAACCCTGCCAACCTTTGTATCGTCTGCAAACTTGGACATTAAGCTTGATATACCATCATCAATATCATTTATAAATACAGAAAACAATAATGGACCCAACACTGAACCCTGAGGGACTCCACTAATAACATTAGTCCACGATGAGCAGTGTCCATTGATTACCACTCTCTGTCTTCTCCCCCTCAACCACCCCTTTATCCATAGCAGCAATTTGCCACCAATGCCACACTGCTCCAATTTGTGCAGCAGTCTTCTATGTGCAACAGTATCAAAAGCCTTTCTAAGATCCAAATATATAATATCAAAGTTATTCCCTGAATCCAGTTCTTTTGTGACTGCAACATAGTATCCAATCAGATTGGTCAGGCAAGACTTTCGCTTAACAAAACCATGCTGCGTCCGAACTATAACTGAAGTCTTGTCTAGATGATCCTGCAGTGCTTCTTTAACCAGTGCCTCCATTAATTTTCCTGGAGCAGAAGTTAAACTCAGCCTTGTGTCAGCCTTTGATCCTAGTTTGTGAATTGGGATCACATTTGCACATCTCCAGTCTATGGGTACCTCCACTGAGTCCAAGGAAGCTCTCATAATTATGGTTAAGGGTTTGCTTACTTCCATTGCTGCCTCCTTTAATATAACTGGGTAGATCCCATCCACCCCAGGTGCCTTTTTTATGTTTATCCTCAACAATTTCTCCACCTCTCTCCTCTCAGTTATTACAAAATCATCTAGCTCACTGCCATGGTTTACTTCACCTCTGGCATTCCCCTTCCTGAATAACTTCTCATGTGTGAATGTAGATGCAAAATAATCGTTTAGTTTGTAAGCCACCTGAGCAGAATCCTCAACTGTTGACCCATCAATATCCAGTGGACCAATCTGATTCATTCCTTTCCGTCTGAGTTTACATAGGTAAAGAACTCTTTTCTGTTTTCCTTTGTATCCTTTGCCAAGGATTTCTCATAATGTGCCTTTGCCTGCCTAATCTCCTTTGTGACTTGGTTACAGACCAGCTTATATCTATCATATCCTCCCATGTCACCCATTAATTTATATGCATCCTATGCAATTTTCTTCTCTGCCACATTGTCTCATTAGTTCATTTGACATCCATTTAGGCCTAAACCTTGAACAATATTTCTTAGTTGGTATGTAAAGCCTAGTAGCTTCCAAGATAAGTTCTTTGAATGCTTCCCATTTTGAATTTGCTGTTGGTAACATCATACTGGATTATGTTGATATCATCATAAATACAAAAGAGAATAGTTACAAATAAAATTTAACATAGTTATACAAAATTTAACTATTATATCATTTTAGAGCTTCATATTAGTAGCAAATAGCAAACAATTTATGTATAAAGAAAATAATTTTTTTATTACAGTAGAATGACCTTTTAAAATAATATAAATGGCAGAAAAATAACATTAAAACAATAGTTACATAACAATCTAAGACAATGTAATATAACAATCTCATAACAATCTAACAAACAATCTAAGAAGTAAAAGCTAAAGATTATAATGATTTATGCACCAACATCGAGCCATGATGATGAAGAGGTTGAAGATATGTACACTGAAATTGAGTCTTCTAGACGAACAGAAAACTCACTACACTATCATTAGAAGGGACTTCATTGCTAAGGTTGGAAAGAGACAAAACAGCGCAGAAAGGGAAACTATAGGAAATTCTGGAATTGGTGAAAGACTTGTGGAATTTGCAGAATCTTGAGGAATGTCTATAATGAACACTTTTTTCCAAGAAAAGGGTGAATAGAAAGTGGACATGGAAAAGCCCAAATGGATTATAAAACTAATGAAATAGACTTCATCCTCACTAACAGAAGATATATCGTGAATGATGTTACTGTCCTGCACAAGGTGAATGTTGGAAGTGATCACAGAATGGTAAGATGCACACCTGATACAGATGTAAGAAAAGAAAGGAAAAAACTGACTCAAGTAAATAATACAAAGGTCTTTGAGATAATAGAAGAGGAGAAGGAGAAGCAGTACGTAGTGGAACTTAAAAACAAGTTTGAGCTTCTGCAGACTGCTCAGGACCAAGATATCAACAAGGAATATTACAACTTTCTGAAATTGATAATGCCCAAGAATAATGCAATCACAGTTTTGCTGCACAAGAAAAGAGAAAAAAAGAAACCTATAGGGGAAAAAGAAATCCAAAGAAGAAAAAATTAGTCAAGAAACACTTGTCTTGATGAACTGAAGACGACAAATGAAAAACAAGATAAACACTGATAAGGAGAAAATTGAGTATACTGAGTTATGCAAAACCATTAGAAAGAGACTCAGAGAGGACATAAGGTTTAACATAAGAAGAGTAGAACAAGTATTAAGGGAAAACAAAGGACTTAAATCAGCAGCCATGAGCAGTAATCAAGAAAGACAAATGATACTGAAACTGAAGAATAGTGATGGTGTACTTATAAATAGCAGAGAAGGCATAATTCAAATAGCAGAAGACTACTATACAGAGTTATACAAGGAGTGAGGGAATGATGCCAGCAGTGGGGAAGCTGGATCGCAAATTAGTAACACATACAACATATCTGATATCCTTCCTGATGAGGTAGGACATGCATTGGAGAAAATGAATAACAAGAAAGCCCCGGGGATGATGAAGTTACTGTAGAGTTGTTAAAATTGGGAGGAAGAGACATAACACAAAAACAGGCAAGACTCTTCACAAAATGCATTAGAAAAGGTGTGATGCCTAAAGGAGTGGAATAATGCAATCACAGTTTTGCTGCACAAGAAAGGAGATAAATCAGAAATTGGTAATTATAGACCAATAATTTGGTCTATAGCTTGTTATCCCACATCTACAAGTTGTTCACAAGGGTCATTACTATCAGATTAGAAAGAATACTGATGAGAATCAACCGAAAGAGCAGGCTGGCATTAGGACAGGATTCTCAACAATGGATCACCTTCACGTGTCACAGCTAATGGAGAAAGCAAATGAATATAGAACACCATTATGCCTGGCATTTGTGGATTATGAAAAGGCATTTGACTCCATACAGCATAAGGCAATGTTTCGGGCACTGGAAAGACAAGGCATAGATACTCCATATATTATGATTTTGAAGAAAATATGAGAATGCTACCTCCTTTATTAGACTAGACAAAGACCGTAGCAAATTTAACATTGAGAAAGGAGTTCGACAAGGAGACACAATATCTCCGAAGCTGTTTACTGCTGCCCTTGAGGAAGCTTTCAGAAGATAAGACTGGCCACAGAAAGGAGTCAATGTGAATCGATAGTACCTAAACCATTTACGATTTGCAGATGACATTGTGGTCATAAGCCACGATCCCAAAGAATTAGAGGAAAATCTTAATCAATTATGCAGTTAGTAAGGATTTTGGACTAAAGATGAATATTGCTAAAACAAAAGTAATGATGAACAAGTATGCCACAGAAAGGGAATATAATGAGTGAAGGAGCAGTAATTGAAAAGGTGAAGTCATATACTCATCTGGGACAAGTCATTAGCTGTAATAATGATAAATGGCTGGAAGTCAAGAGAAGAATAAATTTTGGATGGATAGCATTCAGGAAATATAGTCACATACTGAGAAGCAATATCCCAATTTGTCTGAAATGTAAAATAATGAACCAATGTATACTCCCCACCATGACTTATGGAAGTGAAACGTGGGCACTCACCAAAAGAATGGAAGAGAAGCTGAGAACTACACAGCGAAGAATGGAATGAATTATATTGGGAATCAGACTGTTAGATAAGAAGAGAAACACATGGATTAGGCAGAAAACTCAAGTAAAGGACATTCTTTTCAAAACTAAAGAAATAAAATGGCCTTGGGCAGGACACATAGCTCAAAGACATGATGGCAGATGGACTAAGAAAATAACAGAATGCTACACAAGAGGAGCTAGAAAAAGAAGAAGTGCGGTGCATTCGAGGTTGGCATTCGAGGTGAGCGGACGCGCTTAGACATAGCTCCTCAGTTAAGTAGTTTACTTTTGGATAGTGCTTTTAAATATTTGATTTATTTAGATATTGTTGGATTATTTTGTTATAGGTTTTCCTGTAACTGTTTGATTTTAATAATATTATAGATATAAATTTTTTAAAGTTACTTTCATTGATATTTATTTAATTTTATAATGGTAGTTACGAGATCTGCCTTAAACACGTCACAGGGTATCGTGACTCACACGGAAATAGCAGATGGCGATTTACGGGTGAGTCATGATTTAATCCGTTGTGGAACCTGTGGAATGTTTTCCAAGGTCGACCTGGTGACTAATCCTACCTCACCTGGGGATTCTTTTCTTTGTGATCGATGTAAGGAGTGCACCGATCTTAAATTACAATTTGGTGCACTGATGGAACAATTTGAGTCCCTGAAAAAACGAGTGCTTGCCCTCGAAAATAATGCATCTGGGAGCTCGTCAGGGACTCAAAACTCCAGCAATCTACCAAGTGATGCACGCCCGATTCGAGCCTCAAAACAGAAAAACCAAGTGCAAACTACTCTGGTTAAAAAGGACATTGTTTTATTAGGAGACTCCATTGTCAGGGAAACGGGGAATATTTTTTGTAATAAAGATAGGTGGAGGAGAACCAGGGTATGTCTGCCGGGAGCAACTATTGATGATGTCACCAACAGACTGTCAGATTTTAAAGGGTGTAAAGAAAATATTATTATTCATGTGGGGACAAATGACATTAAACGTACACGATCTGACGATTTGCTGGAAAAATACAGGACCATGCTGAGGAAATGTCACAAGCTAGGCCATAATGTCTATGTGTCTGCAATTCTGCCCAGACACGATAGGAGGGATTATATGTTAAGAGCCTTGTGGATTAACTCAAGACTTGAAGGAATCTGCAAGGCTTTAGGGGGTAAATTTCTATCAGCATGGCCCACACTTGTAGGTAGAAGGAATTTGTTCTGTAGAGATGGGATACACTTAAACAAAGGTGGTGCAAAAGTTTTTGCCAGTATTATTGAGGATACCTTAAAGGTTCAGGGAAACTGCTAGTTAGGGGGGGATGTGGGTAATACTGACACGCGTTTATCTAATAATATTGGTCAATGTAACTCTTGCACATACCTTAAGAGTTCTTATCTGTTACCCCAACTGGACGTATTATCTAGATGTTCTGGGGGCAAAGACGTTTCACGTGCGCGGGTAGCTAATATCAGGGAAGAGAGCCTAAAAAACTTCAAGGGTTGTGTTAGGGTTGTTAAATATACAAGAACAGTAAATCTTAATTGTTTATACAGTAACGTTAGAAGTGTCGTCAATAAAATGAGCGAATTCGAACTGCTGGTTAAAACAAGTAACGCGGACATAATAGGGCTTACAGAGACGTGGTGCCACCCGGAAATTGGGGATGATGAGTTTCAGTACGGCTTGTATAATGTATTTAGGAAGGATAGGTTAGATAGAAGGGGTGGTGGGGTAATGCTTCTTATCAGAAGCAGCCTGAGTGCGACGATAGCTTTCCCGGATTCAGACGTTTCACATGCTAGTAGAGTCTGTATGGTGTGAGATAGTTGGAAACAAAGGTATAATGCGAGTAGGAGTAATCTACAGACCAGGTGATTGTGAAGATTATGACAAAAGCCTCTACATGCAAATGGAATGGGCAAGTAAGCGTCAATGCCTTATTATGGGTGATTTCAATTTGCCTCTAATTGATTGGAGTAAATGGGAAGGAAACTCGACATGGGGAACAAAATTTTTAAATCAACTAGATGACTGTTATTTGTATCAACATGTCAGGGAAAGTACTAGAGAAAAGAATATCCTAGACCTCATCATCACACATGAATCAGATGACATAACAGGGCTGACAGTAGAGGAACCAGTAGCAGGAAGTGATCACGGAGTTCTACGGTGGATGACGACGAGAGAGGTAGCAGAAGTAAAAGGCAAAGGAATGGGTTTTAATTTCAGAAAAGGAAATTACGATGCCTTCAGGTACTACATGGCCTCTATTAACTGGGTAGATATCGCGCAGAGAATGAATACAATCGAACTGTGGTACGCTTTTAAAACATTAATCACAGATGCCTTGAATGCGTATATACCATTAAAAAAATACTCCACGAGGAGGGTTCCAAGTTGGATGACTAGTGAAGTTGCCGCATTACTTGGGCAGAAAAAGGTGGCATGGAAAGGTTACAGAACAATAAAAAGTACTGAAGCCTATAACAGCTACAAGGTGATGTGTAATAGAGCCACAGAAAAGGTTCGACAGGCAAAGGCAGTTTATGAGAAATCACTAGCAAACAGAGCAAAGAGGGGGGATAAAGAATTCTTCACATATATAAATGCCAAGAAGAGCAGGACAAACCAGATCGGACCTTTACGTAAGGGAAAGGGGATAGTAATAAATACACCAGCTGCCGTTGCAGATGAACTCAACAGTTATTTTGCATCGATATTTACAAATGAAAAGCCTTTTGTGGCAAAGGGAAATTGTGGGAGCGAAGTTAAAAAATATGTAATTAATGACATTGAAATTTCGCAAGATTATTTAATGAAAAAACTTTCGAGCCTACAGACCAGTAAAGCTCCTGGAGTTGATGGAATATACCCTATAATCTTAAGAGAGGCGGCAAGCGAGTGCATTGAACCATTGAGGCTAATTATGCGAGCATCATTAGACTCTGGGGAGATTCCCTTGGATTGGAAAAGTGCAAATGTATCTCCCATACATAAGGGTGGCTCTAAAAGTGAAGTTGGAAATTATCGACCTGTCAGTCTGACTTCAGTAGTAGGGAAAATCATGGAGGCAATGATCAAGGGTGGAATTCAGGATCATTTGGATCGAATTGAAATTCTCAAGGATACTCAGCATGGTTTCGTAAAGGGAAAATCATGTTTAACAAATCTGGTTCGCTATTTCGAAAGGGTCACTCACGAGCTGGATTTAGGGAATAATTTCGACATTGTTTATTTAGATTTCAGCAAAGCTTTTGACTCAGTCCCACATGAGCAGTTGCTTTATAAGCTGGAACAGGTTGGAATCACTGGGAAAATCCTTAGATGGATAGAAGGATGGCTTCAGGGCAGGAGGCAGAGGGTTGTGATAAATGGCTATTCCTCAGATTGGGTTGAGGTAAGAAGTGGGGTTCCCCAAGGATCAGTATTAGGACCACTGTTGTTTTTAATTTTCATAAACGACATTGATGAAGGGATAGAGGGCGTGATGTCTAAATTTGCAGATGATGTTAAAATTGGAAGAGTAGTTAATGATCACTGTCAAGCTGAGCTTCTTCAGAGAGACCTAGATAGACTTCAGGAATGGTCAGAAAAATGGCAGCTGTGCTTTAATCCAACAAAGTGTAAGGTATTACACCTGGGAAACAGTAATCCCAAAAAAAACTTATTCACTTGGTGGAGTTCAACTAAACCAAGTACTGGAGGAAAGGGACTTGGGTGTTACGATACGGTCAGACATGAAATTCTCTGAGCATTGTAAACAGGTTGCAAGGAAGGCCCATGGTGTCCTATCGATGATCTATCGAACTTTTGCAAGTAGAGATAGGGACGTGATAATCCCATTATATAAGGCTTATGTTAGACCACACTTGGAATACTGTGTTCAAGTATGGAGACCGCACTTGAAGAAAGACATCGAGCTTCTTGAAAGGGTGCAAAGAAGGGTAACTCGCCTGGTGAGATTGGCAAAAGGGCGTCCTTATGAAGAAAGACTTCGAATATGTGGGTTGCAGAGTTTGGAAACTAGACACCTTAGAGGAGATTTGATTGAGGTGTTTAAGGCTCTGAGAGGCATCAGTAAAATGAATGAGGACGAAATTTTCAAGATTATAAATGATGCTAGAACTAGGGGACATAAATTCAAGTTACGGGGGGAAATGTTTAGATTGGACTGCAGGAAGTTCTATTTTAGCCAGCGAGTTATAAATTACTGGAATAAGTTGCTTTCATGGGTGGTAGAGGCCGACAGTTTGGGGAAATTCAAAGGTCATCTGGATAGTACTTTCGGGTAAGGGAAGCGCATAGGATGATAGGTTTAATTTCCTTTTTATTTATTTTTATTTTATTATTATTTTTTTTATTTATTAATTATTATTATTTAGTTATTTATTTATTTTTGGTTTTTATCATTGTTTTGTTCGGATTTTTTTTTTTTTTTTTTTTGGCTGGTGCAGCATAAGCCATAGGCTTTCTTGCACCATGCGGCCGTTACTAATACTAATACTAAAAACTTGGAAGACCAACAACGGAGATGGACAGATGAAATTCATGAGTTTGTGGGTAGTAAATGGATGGCCATTTCACAAAACAGAAGGAACTGGAAAGTTGCTGGAGAGGCCTTCATCCTGCAGTGGATTCAAAATGGCTGATGATGATGAACATAACAACTGAACTCGTTTCTTCAACCTTGAATTTTCAGCTGTGTTTTTTTTTTTTTTTTGACAAAATACTTATTTAGTTTTCCTTTGTCATTTAAACAGGGAACATCACAATCGCAAATCAATCAAAAAGAAAATGGAAAAGTTGAAGTGCTAAACAGATTTAATAAAGTCAAAAACACTGACCAAAATTTCGTTAGATTTAAAGGTTGGCTGAGAAACAGTGGGTGATTCTTGAAATAGGCCTCTGAGATTGGGAAAGTTCATTATCTGCAATGGAATACACCAACCATATATGGCTGAAACTTTATTAACATAAATTAAAATAGAATAATAATAAAATAAGACAGGATAAAATATATAATAATAATTTAATATTTTATTAATTTTCAATTAATTCTTAAAATAAATAAAATTAATTTTTATTTATTTTATTAAAAAATAAAATAGGATAATAAAATAAGACAAAATAATTTTATCCTGTCTTATTTTATTATTATTCTATTTTAATTTATGTTAATAAAGTTTCAGTCATATAGGGTTGGTATATTCCATTGCAGTTATTTTGAGTCAGTAATAGTGGGTGACTTGGTGTGCAATCATTACAAAATTGATGAATGATGTTTTTTCAGCATACCTTCAACTTCACATTTCCGAATGCATTTGCAGAAAATACAAAACTGAATTAAGCTCTTGTGCCAGAGTTTGTTTCAAAAAAAAAAAAAAAAAAAAAGGGAGCCTCCACATATGATAAATTTAACATGTTCACTGCATCAATGCATACAAGCATTCAACAGTAACCCCGAAGTGTGATGCATCGTAATGCATAATGTCGTTCTTAAGTGGTCAATATACAAGCGGTGTAAAAGTGAGAGCCCATGAAATTAACTGCTCAATTTTGCCTGTCTGAGCTATTAACATCAACAAAGATCTGTTTTTGTTTATAGCTTAGCACACTTTTCTTTATTTTTTTATTTTTTTTATTTTTTGCTTATGTTGAGGTTAGTTTATGCACACAATACTTTTAATAAAATTGAGTAAGTGTCCACTTTTATCTATGAATTCTACAATTTAACCTAGGGGTAGGTAACCTTTATAAATGGTGGGCCAAATAAAATGTCAGTGAGGTACATGCGGGCCAATTTTTTTTAGCTTTCCACAATTTTTAGGATTATTAAAATGGGTATAATGAAAAAAATTGTCATAAACAGTTTTATGTTATTTATTGTAATATTTATATATACACATACACCAATGAGGCAAAACATTATGACAAGCGAGTCGTTATGCAAATCGAAGCAACTGCAGCTGAACTACAGAACGTGCGGGTTGGGACACAATACAAAAAACACCTGATACTGAGCTCCATTAATCAGTGTTACTCTTGTTCTTCAGATGGGAAAGGCAGCGGACATAAGCTAGCTTGATAAAGGCCAAATTGTAATGGCCAGACAACTGTGTCAGAGCATATCCGAAACGGCACGACTGGTGGGGTGCTCATGGTCAGCCGTGGTCAGTACCTATCAAAAGTGGTCCGAGGAGGGAAAACCCACAAACCGCCAGCGAGGTGTTGGAAAACCACATCTCATGGTACATGGCAACAGAAGGGCAACTGTGGCGCAACTCGCCAGTAATTGGAATGCAGGTGATGGGAGTAATGTGTCACAACACACAGTACATCGAACCCTGCTGAAAATGGGGCTGCGTAGTTGCAGGCTGGTCCAAGTGCCCATGCTAACCATGGTCCACCGGCGGACAGTGCCTACAACAGGAATGCAAGCATCAAAACTGGACATTGAATGACTGGAAGAAAGTCATCTGGTCTGATGAATCATGTTTCCTGTTGCATCATGTGGACGGCCCAGTACATGTGTGTCATTTACTTAGGGAAGTGATGGCGCCTAGATGCACTGTGGGACGAAAACAAACCGGTGGCGACAGTGTCATGCTTTGGATGATGTTCTGCTGGGATACCCTGGGTCCACTCATCCATGTGCCGGGCACTCTGACGTCTACCACCTACCTAAACATCATTGCTGACCAGGTACACCCTTTCGTGGCAACGGTCTTCCCCTCTGGCAGTGCCGTCTTTCAGCAGGATAATGCACCATGCCACACCGCCCAGATTGTTCGAGACTTGTTCACAGAACATGAGGAAGACTTCTGGGTATTGCCCTGGCCTCCAAATTCCCCAGACATCAAGCATCTGTGGTTTTTGATGGAACAGCAACTTCGATCTGCAGTGTCTCAACCACGGACCTTACAGGATTTAAAGCATCTGCTGGTTACGTGTTGGTATCAGAAATCACAAGACACATTTAGAAATCTTGTAGCATTCATGCCTCGCCGGGTACGAGCTGTTTTGGCTGCAAATGGAGGACCAACATCATATTAGGTAGGTGTTCATATTGTTTTGGCTCATCGGTGTACAGTCGGTCCTCGTATAACACGTGTTTATATTACACGAATTCGATCATACACGATTTATAAATAGGGGAACGTTATCTTATATAACACGAACCGAATTCGCTTATGCACAATTCGCCTTTGTGTTTACAAGAAATGGCAGTCGAATGCGGAATCACCCCAACCGAACGCAACACGATAGGAATGAAGAAGATTCTGAAAATGTATTTATGTGTTTTATATCAGTGAAGGGGAAACACATTTCACCATAATAACGTAAAAACCCACACAATTCCAGCTATCGATAATTTGGAATTGCAATTAGATAGAGTTTACGACCAGTTTATAACAGATTCCACTAGCAGAAACGCAACTGGAAATTGTTTTATGGTAGTAACCCCCAGAAATGTGCTTTAGTAAAATGTGAGGTGTTAATAGTGTATCTCGGCCTTTACGGTGTTGTTTATTCAGTTGCTACACGGGCGCAGCTTTGTTTATGGGTATTAAGCGTGCTTCCTCGTTTTGTAATTGTGATTTAAAAATGAGTAAAATACTTAAAAGGTGTGAAAAGGAAGCGTCCTGGCGAAGACACTGCAGATTCAGAGATAGAAAAAAAGAAGCAATATCGATAAACAGAGGCGGACTGGGTCAAAAATTCTTACCCGGGAAAATTTATAGTGGCCTCATACTACGGTTTATGGCCAAAATCACACCGGCCTCCGGCCCACCGGGATTTCCCGTATAAGGCTTATGGCCAGTCCACCTCTGTCGATAGAGAAAAAATATGAAATTGTGAAACGCTTTGAGCGAAATGAAAGACCATGTGATATTGCACGTGCTACAGACCTAAATGAGGCAACGCCGAGAATTACAAAGAATGCGGAGAAAATAAAAACAACTTTCATAGCGGGAACAACTCAAAGTGTAATTAAAATCCATTAGATTAAGACAAGAATTGGAAGAGATGGAACGGCTGTCTTTTCTATCTGTTTTTTGATTTTCTATCTGTTTGGATAAACAAAAAACAAGTTTGCTTACGATAGAAGCAAAAGCATTAGCAATATTTTATTACGTAATAGTCGTAAGCATTTTATTACGACTTACATATTATAATTTATACTTACGTATTATAAAATACGTAAGTATTTTATTACGACTATTTTATTTAATATAATAAATTTTTTACGAATAAAATACGTATTTTATTCGTAAAAAATATTTTTAGTATTAAAAAATACTAAAAATACTCTATTATAATATAATAAAAATAAATATTTTTTATTATTTATTATATTATTTTTTATTACGTATTTTAATACGTAAGTATTTTATAACGATTAAAATTACCCGATTATTTATTGTGTTTGGTAATGTTTTGGTTCCAAATGTGTGTTCAATCTTGGGTGGTCGGCACCTAACTCCACTTTTCCCATAGGGCCTGTTGTTTATATTGCACGAGGGTTTCTAGGAACACAACTATCGTGCTATACGAGGACAGACTGTACATATAATTAATTTTATTAATGAGAAAATAGAAAATACAAATGAAAAAATGAAATAACAAAAATTGCAATATTTTAGTTTCATAATATTTAATGAGAGATTTGATACTGTTTATTTTTGATAGTTTATTGTAATCGATATCTGGATCAATATTTGTAGTAGCAAATGCGAAGAGTAACAAATTTCTAACGTAAATTTTTAAAATTTATGTCAGCAATTCCATTAATTCAAAAATATATATAATAATAAATATATTTTGAAAACTACTGGGGGCCAGATTAAGAACATTCGTGGGCCAGGGGTTGCCCACCCCTGATTTAACCATCATTTATGGATTTTCAAAATGTTGAGGATTTTAGGAATGTTGCTGTTTCTCAACATTTTGAAAATTATAGTGCATTGAATGGGACTCAAATACTAAACACCAAGGAAACAGTTAAAAATTTGTAATATCAATTCTCTTCCAATGTACTACTATCATCAAAAGAGTGCTTGGATGGACTCTCACTTATTAAAGAATGGTTCCTAAAGCAATCTGTTCGTAAAGTGAAGGAATACCCTAAGAGCCAAAATCTTCCATGCAACATACCTCCTTTTATAGTTGATAATGCTCCAACACGTGAAGCAAAATATAGCCATTACATTTTCAAAATTTTGGTGTTAATATAACCAGCTTTGACAGAATGGCTAAATGTAATGGGATCCCACGTCAAGAGCTGTTCACATCACAGAAGGCCAATTTTTAAATATGTCAGCAAACAAAGGCTGTGAAGAACTGGCTCGGAAATGATAAAAATAAGAAATTACCGATGAAGAAATAATTTCTAATTTTACTAAAACTGAAAAAGATGAATGTGGGGCCTTGCTCGTTCATCCAATGTAATCCACACAGGTTTTAGAGCAGCTGGTCAGTTAATCAAATATTCGAACAAGATTCAACACCTGACAAACTCTCATTTTTAAACTGAATTAAAAACAAAGAATCTCAATGAAAAGATTTATCTTTATGTCAAAAAAAAAAAAAAAATCTTTTTGAAGAATAACAAGCCTTGAAACGGTGCCATCTGGATGGTGGTGCCCAATGAGAATAAGTTTGTTTGTTATTTGGTTTTTAGGAGCATTAGCAACTAAGGCCATATTGCTCCGGGATATGCGGTGGTCATTCCCTGACCTTTCCGCATCCTCCATATTTGGTGGTGACGGGCTCGAACCCCGGTCTAATCAAGAAGCATGTGCTACGCACTGCTGCTCCTTCCCACCTGGCTACGGAGGCGCCATGAGAATAAGTAACAATAGTCTTTCTCTTTTAGTGAAGTGTTACTTATTCGAGGTAGTGCAATACATGGCAAGTCGTTGTGAAGGATGAGCACGATATGAGATACAGATAAAATTATGCCCTTCATACTACAAACTTAGTTTTTTCGTTTAAGATTTTCTATGGTATATTTACACCAATATTATATATAGATTATTTATACTCTTAAACATATGATGCCTTGTTGTATTGACAGACTTAAACATTATGAATAGCATTAGTAGAGGCATATGATGCAAGAAAGCAAGCTTACATAGTATCAGACAAAAAGAAAAAAAAAAAACTCTTCCCATTTCACCCATCCATTAACTTCAAATGTTTGCTTAGTTCTACCTTGAATTTTTTAAGCTGTCAACTTCTACAACGGCAGATGGAAGTTTGTTCCAGCACTCAACCGCCAGCTCGCTAAAGGCAAATTTCCACACCTGTCTTTCCTCAATTTTAATTTATGTCCCCTCAGGCAACTAAGGCAAGAGGAAGAATTCCATTATCTGTTGTTGTTATTTGGTTTTTAGGAGCATTAGCAACCAAGGCCATATTGCTCCGGGGATATGCGGTGGTCATTTTCTGACGTTTCCGCATCCTCCGTATTTGGTGGTCACGGGCTCGAACCCCGGTCTGATCAAGAAGCGTGTGCTACGCACTGCTGCTCCTGCCCACCGGGCTACGGAAGCACCAATTCCATCAGCATTGATCTCGCTCCAACCATTCAAGGTCTTATACACCTCAATCAGATCACCTCGCAGGTGCCTAGTCTCCAGACAATGCAATTTGCAGAACTTAAGTCTTTCTTTGTAAGAGCAAACCTTTGTTCCATTCACCAATCTTGTTTTCTCTACCCTTTTCTGTACTGGTTCACGCAGCTCTACATCCTTTCTAAAACGAGGTCTCCAGAACTGTATACAGTACTCAATGTGTGGCCTGACCATTGTCTTAAACAAGGGAATAAGAATCTCCTTATCCCTGCTAGAAAAATGCCTGTGTATCATTGACAAAACACCATGAGTTACTCATGCAGACTGTCTGCACTGCTCAGAAAACTTCATATCTGACTACACAATTACCGCCAGGTCTTTTTCATTCTCCACTTCCCTGAATATAGTACCACACAGTTGGTACATTTCTCTTGGGTATGTGCAGTACTTGAGCAGAAAACCCACTACGTTATTATTATGGGGGGACTTCAATGCTAAGGTTGGAAAAAGACAAAACAGCACAGAAAGGGGAACTATAGGAAATTTTGGAATTAGTGAAAGAAATGAGAGGTGAAAGACTTGTGCAATTTGCAGAATCTCAAGGATTGTCAGTAATGAACACTTTTTTCAAGAAAAGGATGAACAGAAAGTGGACGTAGAAGAGTCCAAATGGATTAACAACTAATGAAGTCGACTATATCCTCATTAACAGAAGATATACTGTGAATGATGTTACCATCCTGAACAAGGTAAATGTTGGAAGTGATCACAGAATGGTATGGTAAGATGTACACTTGATATAGATGTAGGAAAGGAAAGGAAAAATCTGACTCGAGTAAAAAATCAGTATGTACTGGAACTTAAGAACAAGTTTGAGCTTCTGCAGACTGCTCAGGACCAAGATATCGACGAGGAATATTACAACTTTGAAAGTGATAAAGCCCGAGAGACCTATATGGAAAAAGAAATCCAAAGAAGAAAAAATTAGTCAAGAAACACTTGTTATGATGAACCGAAGCCGAAAAATGAAGAGCAAGTTAAATACTGACAAGGAAAAAATTGAGTATACTGAGTTATGCAAGCCATTAGAAAGAGACTCAGAGAGGACATAAGAAGATTTAACACAAGAAAAGTAGAACAAGCATTAAGGGAAAACAAAGGATTTAAATCAGCAGCCATGAGTAATACAGAAAGACAAATGATACTGAAACTGAAGAATAGTGATGATGTACTTATAAACAGCAGAGAAGGCATAATTCAAATAGCAGAAGACTACTATAGAGAATTATACAAGGAGCGAGGGAATGATGCCAGAAGTGGGGGAAGATGGATTGCAAAGTAGCAACACATACGACATACCCGATATTCTTCCTGATGAGGTAGAACATGCATTGAAGAAAATGAAGAATCAGAAAGCCCCGGGGGAAGATGAAGTTACTGTAGAGTTGTTAAAATTGGGAGGAAGAAACATAACACAAAAACTGGCAAGGCTCTTCACAAAGTGCATTAGAAAGGTGTGACGCCTAAGCAGTGGAATAATGCAGTCATAGTTTTGCTGCATAAGAAAGGAGATAAATCAGAAATTGGAAATTATAGACCAATTAGCTTGTTATCCCACATCTACAAGTTGTTCACAAGGGTCATTACTAACAGATAAGAAAAAATACTTGATGAGAATCAACCGAAAGAGCAAGCTGGCTTTAAAACAGGATTCTATGGATCACCTTCACATAATATCACAACTAATGGAGAAAGCAAATGAATATAAAACACCATTATTCCTGGCATTTGTGGATTATGAAAAGGCATTTGCTTCCATACAGCATAAGGCAATGTTTCGGGCACTGGAAAGACAAGGCATAGATACCCCACATATTATGATTTTGAAGAAAATATAACAGAGTGCTACCTCCTTTATTAGACTAGACAAAGACAGTAGGAAATTTAAAATCGAGAAAGGAGTTCGACAAGGAGACACAATATCTTCGAAGTTGTTTACTACTGCGCTTGAGGAAGCTTTCAGAAGATTAGACTGGTCGCAGAACGGAGTCAGTGTAAATGGAGAGTACCTAAACTATTTATGATTTGCAGATGACATTGTGGTCATAAGCCACGATCCCAAAGAATTAGAGGAAAATCTTAATCAGTTATGCACAATTAGTAAGGATTTTGGACTAAAGATTAATATGTCTAAAACAAAAGTAATGATGAACAAGTATGCCACAGAAAGGGATATAATGATTGAAGGAGCAGTAATTGAAAAGGTGAAGTCATATACTCATCTGGGACAAGTCATTAGCTGTAATAATGATAAATAGCTGGAAGTCAAGAGAAGAATAAATTTTGGATGGATAGCATTCAGGTAATATAGTCACATACTGAGGAGGAATATCCCAATTTGTCTGAAACATAAAATAATGAATCAATGTGTCTCCCCACCATGACTTATGGAAGTGAAACTTGGGCACTTACCAAAAGAATGGAAGAGAAGCTGAGAACTACACAGCGAAGAATGCAACTAATTATATTGGGAATCAGACTGTTAGATAAGAAGAGAAACATATGGATTAGGCAGCAAACTCAAGAACTCAAATGGTCTTGGGCAGGACACATAGCTCGAAGACATGATGACAGATGGACTAAGAAAATAACAGAATGGTACCCAAGAGGAGCTAGAAGAAAACCTGGAAGACAAAGGCGGAGATGGATAGATGAAATTCATGAGTTTGTGGGTAGTAAATTGATGGCCAGTGCCCAAAACAGAAGGAACTGGAAAGTTGCTGGAGAGGCCTTCATCCTGCAGTGGATTGAAAATGGCTGATGATGATGCAGTACTTTATATTTGTCAATGTTAAACTTCAGTTGCCACCTCTCAGCCCATCTGCTCAATGTTTCTAGATCCTGTTGCCTTAGCATACTGTCATTAATGTCATTAACAACTCTGCCATCCTTTGTATCATCTGAAAAATTGGACATTAAGCCTGATATACCTTCATCAATATCATTGATAAATACAGAAAACAACAATGGGTCCAACAAGTATTAATGGGGGCTACCACTAATAACATTAGCCCAAGAAGAGCAGTGTCCACTGATTACCACTCTGTCTTATCCCACTCAACCATCCCTTTATCCATAGCAGCAACTTGCCCTTAATATCATACTGGTCCAACTTATTCAGTAGTTTTCCATGTGCAACAGTATCTATAGTGTTAATAACCTGTGTTAAAAAGATAAAATTCAAATAATTATAATATTTTAGCAATTATATTATATTCAAGCAATTTTAATATTTGTTCATCTTTAAAATACACATTTTATTCTGTAAGTAACACCTAAATATGTATATATGACATTTGAGTGGTAATAAAATTGTTGGAAATAACTATTTGTATTTTTTTTTTTTTTTTATTTTTTTTTATTTTAAGCACCCTATTATAATTTAACTCAAATTTTGCTCTCGGGTCTTCCAACACTTTCAGTTACCTGACAGGCTGTAATTCCCATTATAGTCAGATAACAGGCATTGTACTATATTCGCCATATGGTGGAACCCCAAGCCTTTTTCTATACCAGGTAAAACAATAATAATATTAAATTAAAAACTATATATATATATATATATATATACACCTCCTCGCTTAGACACATATCCAACTGACTTTTAATTTCTCCAAGCCATCAGCTTCAACTACCCATGGAAGTAACTTATTATAATAATTAATCAATTGTTCACTAAAATAAAACTTCTTACAATCCAGTCTAAACTTCTTGCCCTGTAATTTGAATTTTACCCCTGGTTTTGAAATCATTATGAAGGGCAATATTCTAAAACAACATCTCCATTCAATTCAAGTTTTATACATCTGAAATACTGTCCAAATATCTGGAAACTTATAGGCTACGACATATGAGATCAAACAGAATAAAACCCAAAATAATGGCCAAGTCAGGATAAACATTTCCAATTTAACCTAATCAAATAAGTTGATTATCTTATCTTGACCAATGTTCAAGAGCAAAACGTATTTTGAAGAGAGTGCTACAAGAAAAAAATTACTCAAAATGCAGCCAAACTCATCTAAAGTGGCCACTCCTATGGCTGGATGGAAAATTTCCAAGTGCACACAAACACACTTAGTGAAAAATAAAACTTAGTCTATAGCATTATAAAGTTATTTATATAAAATGAAACCCTATGTTTGGGAATTAAAAAAAAAGTCATTTCAATTTTGAAATGTTATATCAGTCCAAATCCCTGTTTGAGATAGACCAGGAGTGGCCAACTTAATTTGTGATGCGATCTTTTTTTTTCCTTCAAAATGTGCCACGATCTACCATCTCAAAAATTTCATTGCACAAATCGAGGGATGACTGTATATTTAAAATTCGTTGTGAGCGACCAAAATTAAATCCGCGATCGACTAGTAGATTACAATCGACTCATTGGCCACCCTTGAGATAGACTAACTATAGCTCTGAATGAAGAGGCCTTTAAGAATTTCTCCAAGGTTTGAATCCTGTCTTTTCTATCAGGATTCAAACCCAGATCATTCCAAGTGAGTGACAAGCAGCGATGCCAGTCACAGGA
The DNA here is from genome assembly GCF_048544385.1 of Mastigoproctus giganteus. NCBI lineage: Eukaryota > Metazoa > Arthropoda > Arachnida > Uropygi > Thelyphonidae > Mastigoproctus > Mastigoproctus giganteus. The sequence continues at coordinate 82,231,011 of NC_143588.1, forward strand.
CCAACTTTGACTAGTGATGTGCAACATGATAAACAGTGTTTACATGCATGAGATGGAAATTTCCAACAGTTAGTGTGATTTTTTTTTAACTCCAGCAGACAGGGTTTTGTTTCAAATGGATAGCTATGCATGTTCAATATTTATAAAATAAAATTGTTTGTTTACATAGTTATAATTTAAGATAATCTATGAGAGTATTTTTGATACTATTTTCTCTGTAAGTTCTCTTACTACATATGCAGCTGTATCAGGATATGCTTGGTTAAATCCCCACTGTGGGGTCAGTACTCATTTTCTGGGAATGCTCAGCAAAGTACAGTGGAACCTCTATATTCGCCATTAATACATTCCTGAAGGACGGACAAATACTGAATCGGACGAATATAGAATCTATATTTTCCATAGGAATTAACTAAAATTGGAATAATGCGTTCCCAGCCCCGAATCTGATACATAAATAAATAAAAATTTAACCAGAACTTTATCTTTACTGAGGAGCGATGATGGCAGAAGATGAAGAAGAGGAAAGGAATTATGTATTGTCTAGAAGGGGAGTCACCTTCCATTAAAACATCAGGTACTGTAACTCAATTGGTGATCGATGTCTTTTTTTGTCCCTTTCCCGACAATTCACTACCACTTGATTTAGCAAAGAACTTGTCCAATGTTGTCTGTTTTTTAAAATTTTCCGAAAGTAGCCAATTGCATTATCATTGAATGAATTTATATTTTAATTAACTACGGCAATTGGGTGCCACTTCTTGACCATACTCTGCATTTTGGCCCAATTGGACAGCATTTCCTTAATGTCAACAGTTGGGATGCTACCTTTACTTGACCCTTCCTCCTCAAATGAAATTTCCTCCACTGCTTCAGCTTCCTGTTCTTTATGAAGGTCCAACAGTTCTGTGGTGAGACCACCAATTCCTCTACATCCTGACTATCAACCTCCAATCACATGGACCTGCCCAGAGACAGGATTTCATCAACAATCAGGCTCTGACCCAAAACCTTCAAAGTCTCATTCTGACACACACACACACACTCTGGCCACAATTTCCTCCAGGCCGAGTTCATTGTCCTGGAAGACACTTCTCCCCATGTCTTATCAATTATCCTCAAACAATGGAGGATATTGAAGTGATTTTTCCAAAATTCTCTCAATGTAAGTTCTGTCTCCGACATCACTTCAAAACACCTTTGAAACAGGGCTTTTGTATAAAGTTTTTTAAAACAGGCAATGACCTGCCGATCCATGGGTTGGATTAGAGGAGTTGTGTTTGGTGGTAGATATTTAATTCGAATAAAGCTGTATTCCCCTGCCAAATTATCTTCCAAGCCAGGGTGATGAGCAGGAGCATTGTCCAAAACGAAGAGGGCCTTTACAGATAATTATAACTTTCTAGATAAGCTTTCACACTTGGGGCGATTTTGTTAATTTGCCATTTCAAATTTAAGTAGTCTTAAGAATTCCTCATTTTCTCATATTTTTAGACAGCTGGAAATTAAACTACCCAATATTCTTAAATGCTAACAAAATGAATTTGTATTCATAAATTGCCTTGGTATAGACCATCCATATCCCATCAATGGTAAAATGACAGGATTATTCCATCTTTCTAGAGGGAGTTCCCTTATAGTACAAGAGTTAAGCTTAGTCTTGTGTGTAACTGTATATAGATAGTTAAACATAAGCAATAAGAATTATAAAAATATGCAAATAGATGAGCCAACATTTTTATTAGCATTAGCAGAGGCATACAATGCAAGAAAACAAGCTTATGCAGCATCAGCAAAAAAAAACCTCCCATTTCATCCCTCCATTCATTCCAAATGCCTGTACAGCTCAGACTTTATTTAGGCTTTTAGCTTCCACAACAAAAGATGGAAGCCTGTTCCACCAATCAACTACCCACTGGCTAAAGCCAAATTTCCACACATCTATTCTACAACTATCTTTCCTTAATTTGAAACTGTGCCCCCCCCCAGGTTCTTAGTCTGAGCAAGAGAAAGAATTCCATCAGAATTCAGCTTGTTTCCCTCACTAATCTTGTTGCCCTTCTTTGTACTCGTTCTAGCAACTCTACATCCTTCCTAAAATGAGGCCTCCAGACCTGTACACAGTACTCTAGGTGTGGCCTGACCATTGTATAACGGGATAATCACCTCCCTGTCCCTGTTAGCAAAATTCCTATATATCATTGACAAGATTCCATGACCTACCTTGGCAGCCCTTTATTAAAGATAAAAAGAGGAAAATGTATACAGTAGCAATATAAGAAAAACTGAATTCAACATTATGATAAAGAAGCATTAAATTATAAAGTAAATACTAATATGGCAACAGAATTCAAGACAATTCATAAAAAGAATTGAACCAAGTAAATGGAAAACATTCAAGTTTCTTACTAACTAAGAAATAGTGGGGGGGGGGGGGGAGAAAACTTACAAAAGGAATTCTCTGAAACAATTTGGTTGCAATAATTATTGGGCAAGCAATCCAGGATTTTCATATTTATAATTTAAAAAAAAAAAAAAAAAAAAATCACATTTAGAAGAGCAGAGTACAGTAAACCCCCGCTATTCGCGGTATCTGTATTCGCGGTTTCGCGTATTCGCGGGTCGCTGATTTAAACCTAAAAAAATTTGAATTTTAAAGCGCCGTGAACAAAACATGGGCGTGGCTAAAATCATTTTGCCCAGTCCACAGAGTAGTACAGTCAGTCGTCGTATAGCACGTGTTTGCACTACCCGAATTCGATCATACACGATTTATAAACAGGAGAACGATATCTTATATAACACGAACCGAATTCGCTTATGCACGATTCGCCTTTGTGATTACAAGAAATGGCAGTCGGACAGGAATCACCCCAACTGAACCCAACATAGGAATGAAGAGAAGATTCTGAAAATGTATTTATTTTTTTATAGCAGTGCAGGGGGAAACACCATAATAAACACCATAATAAAATTTCACCATAATAACATAAAATTCCAGCTATCGGTATTATCGCAAATGCAATTAGATCGAGTTTACTACCCGTTTATAACAGATTCCACTAGCAGGAAAGCGACTGGAAATTGTTTTTATTGTTTTATTGTTTACTAAAGCAGAAATGTGCTTTAGTAAAATGTGAGCTAATGAGGTGTTAATAGAGTTGTCTCTGCCTTTATGGTGTTGTTTATTCAGTTGCTATACGCTCACAGCTTTGTTTATGTGTATCAAGCGTGCCTCCTCATTTTGTAATTGTGCTTTATTCCCTAAAAATGAGTAAAAATAACTTAAAAGTTGTAAAAAGGAAGCGTCCTGCGCTCAATGGGTGGGGGGTGACAAAATCGCGAGCGCGGATGTTTCACGCTAATCCTTGTTCAGTATGTGTAATGCACTTGTCATAGAAGGTTTCATCTCTTGCTTCTAATTGATACATTTACAAAAGTGAAAATCTACCGTTTTGCAGTGTGTTGGTGTAACCAGACTTTTTCGAGCGTGTTAACGTTAAAAGAAAGTGACTTTATTGTGGACAAATTCTTTTCTTATCCTACAGAAATATGCCCGCGAATAACAAGGGAATTGTGAAAAGATCAAAGAAGGTGATGACATTAGCGAGTAAAATTGAATTGTTAGACAAAATTTCTAATGGTGCAAGTGTCTCCTCAGTGGCAAAACATTATAAAATCAATGAGTCAACGGTGCGATCAATCAGGAAATCGGAAGAAAAAATCCGCCGTAGTGTCCGTGAAAACGCGCTAATTGCATCAAAAATTTGCTCTGTGACTCGTGATGTGAAATTAGAAAAAATGGAAAAGGCTTTAAATCTGTGGATAGAAGACCGAACTCACAATAAAATCCCGTTAAGTTCACTCATCATTCGTGAAAAGGCAAAACACCTTTATCAGCGCTTCAGCGAAACTGGTGATAGCACTGGCGGGATAAGTTTTTTAGCCAGCAAAGGCTGGTTTGAAAGATTTAAAAATCGATATGGCCTTCATAATGTGAAACTGGTAGGCGAGTCTGCATCAGCGGATTTCGTGGCTGCAGAAAGTTTCCCGACTGAACTAAAAAAATTAATTACGGACAAAGGATATGTTCCCGAACAGGTGTTCAATGCAGACGAAACTGGGTTGTTTTGGAAGAGAATGCCAGCCAGAACATACTTAACACAAAATGAAAAATCTGCTCCTGGATTCAAAGCTTCCAAAGATAGGCTTACTCTTTTGTTTTGTGCAAACGCTAGTGGACACATGATCAAACCAATGCTCGTGTATAAATCGCAGAATCCACGTGCTTTGAAGGGAAAGAATAAAGGTCATCTTCCAGTTTATTGGAAATCCAATAAAAAAGCCTGGGTAACAACTACACTTTTTTAGAGAGTGGTTTAATGATAGCTTTGTGCAAGAGGTGGAAAGTTACTTAGCTTCAAAATCTTTGCCTTTCAAAGTTCTGCTTCTTATTGATAACGCGCCAGGACATTCAAGCAGTCTAGAATTTGACCACCCAAACGTTGAAATTGTGTTTTTGCCACCCAACACCACATCACTTTTACAACCGCTAGACCAAGGTGTGATTTCTGCGTTTAAGTCCTACTATGTTAGGAGAACTTTTACTGGCTTAATTGAAAAAATGGAAAGGGAGTCAGACTTAACTGTAAGCCAAAGTTGGAAAAATTATAACATTGCAGATTGCCTGATCAACATCAAGACATCAGTTGATGAGATAAGTGCATCTACAATTAACGCGTGTTGGCGAAAATTGTGGCCAGAAGTGGTTGTTGCTAAAACAATCCCTAATGTCAATGAACTGGTTGCCGATATTGTAGAAATCGCACATGGAATAGAAGGCGGGGGCTTTGAAAACATCGATGCAACAGACATTCAGGAACTTATTGAGACTCATGCAGATGAACTTACAATAGAAGAGTTGGAAGAATTAGTAACAAGGTCAAATGAAAACCAAAATGATCCTGAGGAGGAAGATCTCGACGTTGTTAGACCACAGTTAAATAGCAAGTCATTAAAAGAAATCTTTAGCCTCTCTATACAACTTTCAGAAAAGGTGGTAGAAACAGATCCTAATTTGGAAAGAAGCATCAAATTTAAACGAGACCTAGAACAATTACTCTTGCCTTACGGGGAAATTCAAAAGGAGCTCAATAAAAAAATGAAGAAACAAACTTCGATTATGAGTTATTTTTCGCCCAGCAACCCATGTTCTTGATATGTTTTTGAAAGGTTTGTTTAAAATGTCTAATAAATATGTACAGTATTACATTCAATAAATTGTTTCTTATTTTCATTTCGATGCCTTATGCTTGTATTTTTCTATGTACTTTCTACGTTTGTCTATGTACATAGTCATATTATGTAGGTAAATACTGTACACATAATACGTAGACTAATTTTTGTTATATATTTCATACTTTGGAACGGAACCCCTTTATTACTATGGGAGCCATAACTCAGTATTCGCGTTTTCAGTATTCGCGGAATTTCTCAGGAACATAACCCCCGCGAATAGCGGGGGTTTACTGTATTTAATAGAAATAAAACAAACAGGAAATCAACATTACTTGGACTCACCTCAAGAATTCTTGTTTACTGCTGCAACAACCAATGTTGCAGTAGTAAAGAAGAACAGGCAAGATATTCTGAGAGTAGGAACATTTCGAATGAGCAGGAAGATAAAACTAGAGAAACAAGCTAAATAAATTCTGGGGTGTGTCAGAGTAGTAAACTATAGAAGAAGAATACTTAGTCTTAACTGTGTCTATAGTAATGTCAGGAGTGTTGCCAATAAAATGGCTGAATTTGAACTCCTGGTTAGGAGAACTAATGCTGAGATAATAGGGCTAAAAGAAACATGGTGCTACCTGGAAATTGGGAAGGATACTATGATTTTTTTAGCGTTTCTCACCAACCATTGAAGTAAAAACAAAAAACGAAATCTTAAAAACTTTGTATTTAAATTTACAATAAATTTACAGTAGATCAAACAAAACAAGTATAATTATACAAATAAAATGATACTGATAATAAATACTGAATTAAGATACGATAAAACAAGTACAGTAAACCCCCGCTATTCGCTGGGGTTACGTTCCTGAGAAATGCCGCGAATACCGAATGAATACTGAGTTATGGCTCCCATAGTAATAAAGGGGTTCCGTTCCAAAGTATGAAATATAAGAAAAACTAGTCTAAAATTTTGTCTATGTATGTATTATACGTACCTTCATAATTTGACTATGTACATAGTGAAATGCAAGCATATGGCATCGAAATGAAAATAAAAAACAATTTAATATTAAATGTAATATTTATTAGAAATTTCGAACAAATCTTTCAAACCAGCGCCTTTGCTAGAAGAAAAAAAAAAAAAAAAAAACTTATCCCACCAGTGCTATCACCAGTTTCGCTAAAGTTTTGATAAAGGAGTTTTGCCTTTTCATGAATGATGAGTGAACTTAACGGAATTTTATTTTGAGTTCGGTCTTCTATCCACAGATTTAAAGCTTTTTCCATTTTTTTAAAATTAACATCACGAGTTACAGAGCAAATTTTTGAAGCAATTAGCACGTTTTCACGGTCACTACGGCAGATTTTTTCTTCCGATTTTTTGATTGATCGTACCGTTGACTCATTGATTTTATGTTTTGCCACTGAGGAGACACTTTCACCATTAGAAATTTTGTCTAATAACTCAATTTTATTCGCTAATGTCATCACCTTCTTTGATCTTTTCATATTTCCCTTGTTATTCGTTGCAATATTTTTTTACGGTTAGAAAGAACTTGTCCACAATAAAGTCACTTTCTTCCGTTAACATACTCGAAAAAGTCTGTTTTTCACTGCAAAACAGTAGATTTATCACTTTTGTAAGCATATCAATTTATAAATTTATTCAGTTTATAAGCATATAAATTAAAAGCAAACGACGAAACCTTCCATGACAAGTGCTGAACACATACTGAACAAGGATTAGCGAGAAACATCCACACTCGCGATTTTTTCACTTTCTAAGTCACTTTCACTTTCTTCCGTTAACATACTCGAAAAAGTCTGTTTTACACTGCAAAACAGTAGATTTATCACTTTTGTAAGCATATCAATTTATAAATTTATTCAGTTTATAAGCATATAAATTAAAAGCAAATGACGAAACCTTCCATGACAAGTGCTGAACACATACTGAACAAGGATTAGCGAGAAACATCCACACTCGCGATTTTTTCACCCCCCCCCCCCAGTGCTATTTTGACCGAGAAAGTTAATTTTAGCCACACCCATTTTTTGGCAGAAAATGTTCACGGTGCTTTAAAATTCACATTTTTTTTAGGTTTCATTTTATATTAAATCAGCGACCGCGAAAACAGATACTGCAAATAGCGGGGTTTAATGTATAATTACATTTACAGCCGATATACAAATAAAATGATAAAATAATGATAATAAAATACTGAATTAAAATACAATAAAATATACTAGATTAAAAGTGCTAAAATAACTGTAGCTTTCGAAGGCTTCCGCCTTCTTCCTCAACAGTGCACTTCTGTTCTGCGATGCCTCTTTAAATACCAGCAGGTTCATGGTGCATCTCAAGCACCATGAACCTGTTCCCATACATGTTGGAACCGGAAGCGGCTTGGGAGCGTTCCAGGCGAAAACTTTCATCCCCTCCAAGGATTACCGCCTCAAAGAGGGGATGAATACGTGTACCCCTGTCTCTATTTATATTATTTTCAATAGAACTAATTTGTAGGCTCTCAAGCCACTTGCGGTCCCAAAACCTATGCGCCCGATCAGTGATGACTGCTTCGTCCGGTGAGATCTGATGCTGCTTCTCTCAATAATGTTCAGCTACGGCGGATTTACCATAATCCGCATTTCATATCGCATGTGTGCCTAAAATAACTGTAGCTTTCGCCTTCTTCCTCAACAGTGCACTTCTGTTCTGCGGTGCCTCTTTAAATACCAGAAGGTTCACGGTGTATCTCAAGCCAACGTGTACTGTTCCCGTACATGTTGGAACCAGAAGTGTTCCAGGCGAAAACTTTCATCCCCACCAAGGATTACCGCCTCAAAGAGGGGATGATTACGTGTACCCCCCCACACCCCACCCGTCTCTATTTATATTATTCTCAATAGAACTAATTCGTAGGCTCTCAAGCCACTTGCGGTCCCAAAACCTATGCGCCCGATCAGTGATGACTGCTTCGTCCGGTGAGATCTGATGCTGCTTCTCCCAAAAATGTTCAGCTACGGCAGATTTACCATAATCCGCATTTCTTATCGCATGTGTGAGGTCCAATCTTCCTTAAATTTCAAGGGTACAGCTCTAAAGCTGTGTTTGCAAGCCAGCCACTAGATAGACCACCAGACCAAACCTATTTGTAACTCTCCAAGATGCTTCAGGACCAGCTAGGGAATAACCTCGTTGCCTCTGCTCTACAAGACAGTGACTGGAAGGAGTCCGGGCAGTGTGTATGCAGAAGGCATTGTCGAGGCCACATTGTGTCAAGGTAGTGACCCCTACCTTTTCTTACTACTGAATACATCAAGGATAGTCAAACTAATAGAACAAACTTATCTGCAAAAAGATCTAAATTTCCCAAACACTTCCTAGTTCACTTAACAAATATATGCAGTCTCAGTTCCAAGTATATTTGATGGAAATTGTCTCTCTTTCCATTTACAGTCTGCCAAACCCCACTTACTTATTCTGAGAATCCCAATTATCAGTCAATTTAACAACTACTGATCTTGGCTGCCCTAATTATTCGCTGCATGATTCCTTTCGCTTCAAAGGTGGTACTTGTGCATATGTCTGCTCTGATATTTCCTATCAGAGACAGTAATTTGGAATCTCCTCTTTGCAATCTTGTCTGGGTTTAAATCTCTCTACCACACTCTGTCAAATTCATCTGTTACCTCTATTGTTCTCCCAACACCCACTAATCACTTGAAACACTTTGACTTCCTCTCTTTGAAACTGGACTTTCTCCAGTCCAGTGAGGTAATTTTCCTTGATTTTAATGTTCACAACTACAGATAACTTGTTTTCTAGTCACATGGCCCCAGATGGTCAAAGTACTAAGGCTTTTGCAATTACTAATAGTGTCCAAATTTCTCACAAACAGCTCTTTCAAGTATACGGTTCAGGTGAGTGGTCCTCTAGGCACCTCAGATCACAACCTGGTGATGGTCTCTTATCCAATGGAGCCTTTCTCTCGTGGCCAATTTTAACCTCACATTGTTAGGCATTACAAGAATGCAAAATGGGATGACCTGTGAGATTTCTTTTCTTCTTTTCCTTGGTTGGATTACTAATTTAAATCTTCTGATGTCAATGTTTGCTCAGATCGTGTCAGTGAAATTCCTCTTGTAGGGATGAAATTATTTATTCCATATTTTATCTATACCTTGGTTTTCCAACAAATATGCTGTTCAAGATAAGAATGTTGCAAATTGTAATTGGCTTCTATCCAAATCTCCAGGTTCATTTTCTGCCTACACCAAAGATTGCAACAATTGTAGAGCAGTTATTAATCAGTCCTAGCTAGATATCAAAGAGGCTAAGCTTCTTGTCCAAATGGTAGTCTAAAATTCTGATCTCTTGCCAAAGCTATTGGTTGCAACTGTTGCCTACCTCAATTCCCACCTCTGTCAAAACCAGATAGTTCTATTGTTACTTCAGCTAAAGATAAAGTTGACCTATTTTTCTTCTAATTCATGTACTGATGATCTCAGTAAACTGCCTCCTACAAATTCCATTACATCCCATTCGATGCATCCTGTGGTCTTCTGTTAAAAGGGTGTCAGAAGAATTTTTAACAGTTTTAAGGCCAAGAAAGTGCCAGGTCCTGATGGTATTTCTCCATTTGATCCCAAAACCTGTGCTGTTGAGCTTCCTCCTGTTCTGTGTAGCCTTTTTTCACTTTCTTATTCCAAGAGTTGGAAATTTGTTCACACCTAGGCAATTCCTAAAAAGGATGACAAATCCCTCCAATTATTGTCACATTGCACTTACTGCTCTTTCTAAAATAATGGAGAAATCGATTAACCATCAACAGCTGTTCACCCTGTACAAATAGCAAATCCACCCTACCATGGAATATTGTTCTTGCATCTAGGGCAGTGCCTCCAAAACCTTGCTCAGGCATCTAGATTATATTCAAAAGACGGCAATTAGGTTAATTAATGACCCATCTTTAACAAAATCTCTCCATTGTCTCATGGATATTCTGTTTCTGCTGCATGCCTTTTCTATAGATACTTCCATGGGCACTGTTCTTCTGAATTGACACTATAATTCCCACTTTCTCTTCCGAACCAATATGAACACTTGCACTTGCTGCAACCAGTCAGTATCATTTTACTGTCCAACTTCAAACTCACAAAACCAACTTTTCTTCTTCCTCATTTATATTCCTTCAACTTATGTTTCTAGGAAAAACTTCCCTTCATGTGTATTTTCTGAAAATTACAATCTACAGAAATTCAAGTCTAATGTCAACAAGTATCTTCTTTCATCTTCTCTACCTTCAACCCATGCATGATACTAAGTACTATTAAGTTCTAATATGTATTGTGCTTGGAGTTTTGATTAAAAAAAAAAAAAAAAAATTCTGACAACTTCATTCTAAAGTTGGGCAGTCAAGTCAAAATTAGGAAAAATTAATATTCAAAAGTTAATATGGCAGCAAAGATAAAGAAAGCCAACACAAGAATCATGGGAAACTTAATGGGCAAACTCATTTCCCGCTACCGCATTTCCTCCCTGCATTCTCGGAGGCAGGGAAAAACAGATAGTGTGTTATCGGTAGTGGCAGTAGAAGCCAATAAAGATGTATTGATTAGTTTTTTTCTCATTATTAAAAGCTTTGTTATTTGATTTTAGGAGCATTAGCAACTAAAGCCATATTGCTCCGGGATATGCGGTGGTCATTCCCTGACCTTTCCGCATCCTCCGTATTTGGTGGTGACGGGCTCGAACCCCGGTCTAATCAAGAAGCGCATGCTGCGCACTGCTGCTCCTTCCCATCTGGCTACGGAGGCGCCCCCATTATTAAAAGTAGATTATTGGAGTTCATTCAGCCACAAAGGCATTGCATCTTTGTGGCTGAATTTACTTACGGGTACAGCCCTCCAGACTGCTTCAGTCTTAGGGTGTTTATCTGCCCTTCTCGCTGTTTTAAAATAGGAAAACTTCTGCAAACAGTGTGTGTTATCAGTAGTGGCAGTAGAAGTCGTTTTCCTATCAGGTTAAAACAGCGGGAAGGGGGGGGGATGAACACCCTAAAACTGAAGCTTTTGTTTGTTTGTTATTTGGTTTTTAGGAGCATTAGCAACTAAGGCCATATTGCTCCGGGATATGCGGTGGTCATTCCCTGACCTTTCCGCATCCTCCATATTTGGTGGTGACGGGCTCGAACCCCGGTCTAATCAAGAAGAGTGTGCTATGCACTGCTGCTCCTTCCCACCTGGCTACGGAGGCGCCTTAAAACTGAAGCAGTCTGGAGGGTGTACCCATAAGTAAATTTCAGTCCACTCATGAACTCGAATAATCTGCTTTTAATAATGAGAAAAAAAACTAATCACTACATTGTTGTCAACTTCTATTGCCACCACCAATAACATGCACCATACGTTTACTGAAAATGCAGGGGAAAACTAGTTTGCAGGGGAAAACGAAGTTTCCCCATGTTTCTTATGTTGGCTTTCTTTACCTTAGCCGTTAATATTTATGTACAGTTTTTAATATTTACAAAACTTCAAAATTCCATAAATTCACTGCCACAGGCTCATGTATGCTGTTCAAAAAACTCGCTCACAAAAGGATTACAAGTAGTTCTATATTGAGACAACTCATGGTAAAAACAGACACTGCCTTTACTAAGAGAGAAAGTCCTCACTTTTCATAACTTACAAACATTCAGTGCTTAAGTGATATAAATCACTATAAAAGTTGATTTATGCCAGGATTTTTATTAATTTTTTATATAGTTTCTTTGTTCCAAATGTTTCAATTAGTACTAGTTCTAGCAAACTGATGGAAGAAAGGATTTAGCTTATGTAATATCAACCAAAAAAAAAAAAAAAAAATTCACTTCATTTACCTGCACTTTAAGCATGTTTATTCCATCCTCCACAATAGTAGGCTGGCAGTTTATTCCAACAGTCACCTGCTATTTAACTTGAAGAGAATTCTCAGGCTTTATCAATAGTTATCCCCTCTCAACTTAAATTTATGTCCCCTTGAACACATCATATAAATAAGTGTAAAAGATGCTTTCAATGTTTGATTTATTCAACCTTTTAAAGCCTTAAACATCTCAATCAAGTAATGGTTTCCAAACAGCAACTTACAGAACTCTCAATTCTCTCATAGTATCCCTCTGTGCCCTTGAACTTTGTCACCCTTCTCTGTACTCTCTCCAGCAAATCTTCATTTGGGTTTCCAAGTCTAAATACCATATCCAAAATTGTGGCCTAACAGTTGTTTTTTGTAATCACAAAACCACCTCTGTCCACTGGCTTAGTTTCTACAAATCATATCAAGGCAACTCACAGGATGGCAAAGTTTGTTCTGCTGTGGTTATTAAGACCACTACATTAAATCATGCAGGTGACAAAATCATAAGCTAGGATTATGCAATCCAGATGCAAGAACCTGCACTTTCAAGTGTTATACTTCAGCTGCCATTTCTAAGCCTTTAGTTAGTTACGTCATCTTTTGAGCCACTTTTGTACAAGTCCCCACAAATTGCAGATGAGCAAACATTTCCAATGTATAGGGGCTTTACCTGAAAAGGATGCTCTCATTATAAATTCTACATGGGATGTTTACCTCTTTTGCTGTTTCCTTCAGTGTAATTTGATAGATTCCACTGGCTACCACTGCCTTACTCAATTTAGTTGTAATAAGTTTGCTCAGTCCCTTGCACTTAAAATATCATTCAAATGCCAGCTAGTATTAGCAAGACTACTGGTATCTTTAAGTTTTAAAACTTCCACATATGCAATGTAGGTGCAAAATATGTGTTATGAGGGATCCTGAATTCTTCATAAATTTATATTTGGTGTAGAATTCAAGGTCCACCAGTAATTTAAATCATTACATGCATCTCTTTCTTCTCTATCATTAAGGTTATTGGTTCTTTTGACAACCATTTTAGTAATACACTCTTGTTGGTATAAAGAACTTAGTACAGGAAGAATTTCCAAAATCCAGATAAGATTCGTGTGCGTGCGTGTGTGTGTGTGTGTGTGTGTGCGCGCGCGCGCATGCTTGGGGGGGGGGGGGAGAGAGAATAGCACTGATAAATTTTCCTAATTCGATTAAACAATATTTACCTTAATATTTTCAAAACTCCACTGACAGCTTTGTATCTATGCTTTTATATTTGGCACTCAGAAATTAAATAAACATACCATGATGGCCTTACAGTAAAAAATATACCAGCTGCCTAAACAGTCCACAGTTAACCAAATTTATTTTATTTTTTATTTATTTTATTATTATTTTTTTTTTTTTTGAAAATTGCATGTAAACACAGTTGTACTCTCACTGTATGTAAAAACTTAGCATAAAATTGGCCATGAAACATTGAGCTACAATCAGTTCATCTATCCACCTATGTGATGTTTTCTATGCTCATCTCTCATTGGTCTTTAATAAAATATTATTGACATAGAAGGCAGTGTTTTTCCAACCATAATGGCAATGCAAGTTGCCCATTCAGGCATTTTGAAAATTGACCTTTATTAATATTGATTTTTATTATTTAAATATTTACTGCTTTCTAAGGTGATGGAGAATACAGCCTCTGGATATCATTTGCATTTCCCTGAAAACAGAAAACTCGAACTGTATTTGTTACTCTTGCCTTTTCACATACTTAATGGATGTTTTAATATTTTAGTAAGTAAAATCAGCATGCGTGTACTGTATTAAAGATATTTGAACATGGCTACAGAGAACTTTTGGGATTTTCACTTTCATCCAATGTTCAGAAGTATTACTGGCTGATGATACAGTATAGAGTTTTTCAATAAACTGAAAAAGTCTGAAAGAACTGACTTGTCTCCAATCTCAAGCATTCTGTTTGGAGCTAACAGACACTTGACTTAACCGTTGGAAACAATTTGGTCTTAGAAATTCACAACAGAAAATCGTTGGCCACCAAACTAAGGTTGCAATTTACCACATTTATTCTTGAAGTCATACAGTTTTTCCTATGAATGTATTATACTTGAGGTAGTAACACTTAATTGAATCATATCAGCATGCTAATCATCTCAACAGTACAATACACAAACTTTTTTTTTTTTTTTTTACTTGTATGCATAAAAACACCTTATGCCGAATTTTATAGCATCAACCAGTTTTGACGTTCAACACAACCGTCTCTGCACTTGTCTCTCATTGGTCTTTTGCAACTGTGATTAACAAGAATAGAGGCCTTTACTAATTTAGTGACAGGGAAAGGGGTGTTTTGGCTCATATTTCTAAGCTATCAAAGTTAGCAGTTGAAAAAGTGCAACTTTTCTCTTTGAAATTAAATCTTTAATTATATTAATTTATTATTTATAGAGTTCTTTCATCACTCTTCATTGCTTTCTAAATTGAGAGAGGCCCTCATTCTTTGGCCATGTTGTATATACATTGCATTGAAAATAAAAACCTGCAGAATAGTGTGCTTTTTTTCTTTTCTTTTAATGGCTAATTGAACAATTATGGCAAACTGTTCTTTAGTATTTATCATGATCATATAATCATTAATGAAATTAATGGAAAAAAAAATAGGGAGAAAAGCTATTTCCACAGACAGAGATTCTCCATCATAAATCTAAACTAATATCATAGCTGATATTGGAAAGATCAATATCAGCTATGATATTAGTTTAGCAGTATAAAGTAAAGTTTAGTTTAGTAAAGCTGGTTTTAATCAATAATTCCTCATTAATCAGTAATTCATTATTACTTTTCGACAATATCACTGCCTTGATAGCCAGTTCGATTTCCTACTGCATTAGGTTTTCAGAATTCCCATTTGTCTTACACTTCCACCTACTGATTTCAAAGTCAGTATATGTCCCAAAAGAAAGGTACCTTTGCTAGCTTTTGACCACCATTAATGTAATCCCCCAAACTAACAGTTTCCCAAAACACCTAACTCTCCTCAATAGAATCAGCAAATATTCTTGTACCTCTTCTTCAAGAGTATTCAGTCTATTTCAATGTCCACAGCATAGTTTGCATGGCTCTCTCTAAAAATTTCCTTAATTTTTGAGACAGCTTGAGCAATTAAAAATTCTAAGTCCTGGTGGTATGCTGATTACAGGCCCATTCTAACACATGTGTTACATATTTTGAAAACTGGTGCTAAGAATACAAATTCAAATTAATACTTTCAAATACCTAGGATACCACATGTGTTATTAAAAAGAAAAAGATATTGATTTGAGCAAAAAATAAAAATTACATAGGAATAACTAAAACTATAAATCATATTTTCAAATCTAATCTGGTACATTAAGAAAACGAGGACACATACATAACACCCTCGCCAGACCTATCCTAACCTATGGCTCTGAGGCATGGACAATACGCAAAGGGGTTAGGAGGAGGTTGACTGGTGCAAAAATGTGCTTCATGTGCAGAACTGCAGGCTATACCAGACTTGACATAAAAAAAAAAAAATCAAGACATCCTGTCAGAACCGAAGACAACTGCAGTACTGAATTTTATCGACTCGTACAGAATCAGATGGATCCAGCATGTAGAGAGAATGGACACTATCCGAAAGAGATTCTAAACTACGAACCCCGGGGAAGGAGAGAGACCATAACAGGCCAACAGGCCTAATATTGGACAGGAAGAAGAATGCAAACTCTGGTACTTATGTGATTTCTTAACAAAGTTACTCAAAGGATCTATCATACGTAAGGTAAAAATATGCTTCTCTTTATCATGTAATATAATTTACGAGGCTTTTTTAAATTAAATATATTTTGGTTTTTTTTATTTAAAATCTGGTGCCTAACTTATGTGTTAATGGAATTAAGAGTGTTTCCTAAATTAACTAAGGAACAATAACACTTGTCAGACATACAAAAGTTTCATGGTTGTTTACACTAGGAAACCTGGAGTGTTTTGTAGTTTGAGCAGATCAAGATTTCTTCTTTATGCATGTATATAGGATGTTCCTAAATACTAGTAATATATACACACATTCATGTAACATTAAAGCATATAGTCATAAGTCTGCTGGTGTGAAATTTACCTTAAAGTCACAAGTGTTCAAAATACCCACTATCAGTATCAATGCACTGTTGACAGCAACATACAATAGATCAACATGCTTTTTTGCCATGGTCTGATGAAATAGCCATACAACATGATTCAATCTTCATCTCAACTCCTCCAAGGTTACTGGCATACACAGTGTTCTTTAGAGTAGTGTTTCTTAACTTGTGGTCTGTTAACACTTAACAGATGGCTGTGCATTAATCAACAGTAAACTGCTCTAATTAAAATAAAATAATAAAAATTAGTTTTATTTTTGTAACAAACATATTTCGATGGTATCTGTCTGAATTCATGCTACATGTACTTCCATAATAATAAATCAAGATTATTTTAATATAAGTCAAAGGATGTAAAAGATATTGGTGAGCTATGTAAAACCTGGTCGGTGGAAAACCTTTCCAGTACTGTGGATCACCTTTCCTCTGAACAGGGAGATGAAGATTGGTTTGTAGTTTTATACTGGGGCAGCAACATCTGGAGCCATGTTAAAAGGTATATGTAAAAAAAAAAAAAAAAAACTATAGGATTATGCCATTTTGATCAGAACCCTGAATAACCACTTATCAGATAATTTGGTACAAATGAGACAGTTGCAAAAAAAAAAAAAAAAAAAGAAAAAAGAAAAAAGAAAAAAGAAAAAAAGAGAGGTAAAAACATCCAAATATATCATCATCATAAGTTAAAATCTTCCTGGGGTAGTGGACAATTAAATAAAAGAATTATAACATATACATCACTGGTTAAAAAACCGAGGGAAAGTAATTAAAACGCACACTACTGTTAGCGTAACAACACCATATTCATTTATAGGGTAATCCTCTGCATTTAGAAGATATCAATACTTGGTGCGGCCTATTCAAGGTCTAGCTAAAACAACTTTATATGTGATAGTTTCTGTGGCGTAATCACAGGTTCATTTTATACAGTTTGTTCATACCCTTTATGTGCCATACTGTCTGTTTTAGTGAAAAACATGTTGAGAAAAGCATGTTATAAATAAGGGACCAGTATGCTGTGTTTGCTTAGTGGTAGTGCTGACTTTGCAGCCCTTGGCCAACTCATTACTATCAATCCCTGAGTACCTCTGAAATCCAGCAAAAGTGAATGTCTATGACAGTCATACAAATAATAAAGCATTTCCTAAAAGAGGCAAAGGACTAGATGGTGACCCAACTGCATAATCACATAAAGCACTCAATGATCAGTATACAGGAAGTATCTATGGTATGCTTTACACGTTGCAGTTCCAAGGCAAGCATAACAGCCTGAAGCTCCACAGCATATATAAGCTACAACCCACAGAAATTTGTGTAGACATAGCTAAAACTTTTGAATTCCTACTCTTTTTTTTTTTTTTCCAAAACAGGAGCTTTTTTTCAGAAAAGGGAAATTTTAAAAACAGTAGGATGACACTTCTTTTTTGGACACTTTTTTAAAAAGTGTCCAAAACTTTAATTTAAATTTCACTGACAATATATGCATTGCAATATGAGTTGCTTTGTTTTGCATCACCCCTTAGCACTTACTAATTCCACTGCTGTTTTTCCTTCTGCATGGGGATTTGCTGATATCCAGCCAGTTCCTAAAAATGGTGACAAATCCCACCTTTCACTTATTGTCCCAAAGCACTTGCCTCTGTGCTTTCCAAAGAATGGAGACATCCATCACCAACTGCTTAAACTATCCCAAAACCTCTCATCCAATTGATGAGTGCCAATATGGATTCTAGAGTCAATCAACCACTAATATATTGGCTAGTGTTACTCATCTTTGGAAATATTTGATGGAAATGTTCAGTGAAACTCAAACAGTTGCTCTTTTCATTTCCAATGCCTTTGACTGAGTTTGGCATAACAGTCTTCTAACAATCTTTGACCTTATGGTTTGCTTTCTATATTTTGCAACAGGGTAGTCATTTTTTCTGTCTTAATGCTCACTGCAGTTAGTGGTAGATGGCTTTATGTCTTCTAACTTCTCGATTAATGCTAGCATTCCCCAATGTACAGTTTCTCCCCCCCACTCTTTCTCCTGGAATCAATGTTTTTTTCACTGAATGGAAATCCTATCCCCAGTTTTCTCAGATAGCACACTAAATTCTACCTTCTAATTTGAGAAATCTTGCTCAATGCAAACAGCTTCAACCTCAAATATCCACCACAAATTCCTCAAATGTTGATCTTCAGGTAATCCCCAATCAGGAGGAGAAATTTAACCGACTTCAATTGTTCTAACATTGCTTTTTCTTGCACAAAAAATAATATGCCTCTGCAGCACACATCTTTGATTAGTCTCAGATTTCTAAACAAGATCACACTGAAGATTATGGGGAAAATTGCTTCCTCTGCATTTAAAAAAAAAAAAAAACACACCTCTGATTTTTTTTTTTTTTTTTTTTGCTCCCTGTACTACTTTTCCTCTAGTTTACTAAGTCTGTACAATTTCAAAGCTACTCTATTTTTGAATATTATTCTCACAACTGGAGTTTCAAAACATCTCCTACACTATCTAAAAGAGGGGAAACTGGATTAATTAATGTTCTTTTTCTTACAAACTCTCTCCGCTGTCACATAGATGTGCGGTTTCCTGCTGCATGGCTCTTCTGTAGATATTCTTATTAGCACTATTCTTCCAAATTGGCATCTTTAATTCCACCACTCACTTCCAAACCAAACCAGTCTGAACATGTGTCTCAAACTAGCCAGTGTTCTTTCACTGTCCAACTTCAATCTCACAGAATTTTCTCTTCCTCATTTATCCCATCTATTTCGGTTAGTTGGAACAATTCAACTTCACAATTTTTCTCAAAAATTAGTTTACAGAAAAATAGTCTAATGTCAAGTATTTTCAGAAAATACATGAAGTATTTTCTGTCTTCTCAGCTTTCTTTTTTTTTTTTTTAATGAAAACCCCAAACACGAAAGGTATCAAAACCTATAGTACTTAGTACCGTGCATGGGTTGAAGGAAAAGTATGGGGGGGGGGGGGGCGGAAACTTTGCTCTAGAGACTAAACATGGATTTCACCACTTCAAGCCTCCAATAAGCAAAGTGGTGGTATTTCACCAGTTGATGAAAGTCATCTACCCCATATACAGTACTAAAGGGCTACAGGTTCTTATACCTTTTTTACTTAGGGTTACACATACACAACACACATAATGAGGGAGAAAAAACAGCAATTTCTTGTTCACTAGACTGAATTGTACTAATGTAAGCAAAGTTACCATGAAATATCTCATTACCAAAATATCTCATTTTGTTCAGAAGTTTCATTCATACACTCGATAAATACTTTCCCTTATGAAAATACATTACAATTTAACAGGCATATTTGCAAACACTACTTTCTCTCTAGTACAGTACTGAGCTTCACCAACTAATGCTTTATTTGTTTACTGCTTATATTGTTTCATTGTGCTTACTATTTATATCAGAGGTATGGCATAAATTACAAAGCATGTGAAACAGGATATAATATATAATTTGAGTAAACATACTAGATAAAAACAGTACAATACAACAAAAATAATAAAATACATCAGAATATACAATAATAATGAGAAGCGCTAAAAATTATGCAATTTTCTCAAAATAGTTCCTGATGGAACATGGAAAGATGACTGCTTAGCCTCTTGACAAGATACAATGCATTATACAACAATAAGGAAAACAAAGTGCAATTCCAACAAGCAGAGAATTGCAGGTACAAGAAAATGAAGTTTGGCAAGTGAATCTACTCAAATATCAGATTTTGGATAAATGGCAGTTCATGATTCCAACTACTCAGGTTGAATGGTGATAAACCAAACTAGTAGGCCTTGTAATGATAAAGAACACATTGGCAGCACACACAAAAAAAAAAAAAAAAAAATGGAAATCCTATCCCCAGTTTTCTCAGATAGCACACTAATTCTACCTTCTAATTTGAGAAATCTTGATCAATGCAAACAGCTTCAAGCTCAAATATCTGCCACAAATTCCTCAAATATCCACCACAAATTCCTCAAATGTTGATCTTCAGGTAATCCCCAATCAGGAGAAATTTAATAGACTTCAATTGTTCTAACATTGCTTTTTGACCGCTACAGACTCCGACCTGTTTGATAAAAAAAATCTTGTGTGAACAATGCTGCTTTAATCTGGACAAAGTACCAACTGTTTATAAAATTTATGACAAACTATACAAGAATTAATGTGTGGAGAAAATTTCTGATGATTCCTAGAAACCGTATTGCAGGAAACAATGTAAATAAAAAAGTTCAGATCAGAGACAAACAAAAGTATACAACAATCCTGATGGTATTTTACAAATATACAAATGATTTACAAACTAGATAAAAAAAAGGGGGGGGCTGCTTTACAATTAAAGAGCTGTTTGTTTGAGAACTTTTTAGGTGCATCAGCGTCCATGGCCATAGTGCATCATAAAGAGCTGAGAGTAAAAGCTAAACAAAATACTTTTAAGCAGGACCAACTGCCATTAGATCAGTACTAACTCAGGAAAATGAAGTAAAGCAGGAAGAGTAAAGTAAAAGGGGTAACTTTCAAGATGAAAAGCCAGTCTATTTGCGAATAGACAAAAAATATAGGCATGTAATAGTCATGCTCATAAGAAAGCTGACCATTATTGTGCTAGTTATTCTTTCAATTGGAAATCAATGAAATGAAAGAGGAAGTTACATTTCTGGCTTTTAGAAGTCTCAAATGTGAACAACTACAATTTGATGAAGGTGACAGACTATCTCAAAACCTTCATCTCGGAAGCAGTTTCAAAAGGGTTTGGCTAGCAGCAAATTTCCAAAATAAGAACATTCATAGAGAAAAAGGTTAGCCAGCTAAGCTACAGAAAACAGATTGAACGTCTATCGTCATTTTGTGATGAAAGATTCAAATAAGAAGATAGACTGTGCAACATGTAGCAACAAAAGTGGGAGAAAAGAAACCTTGACACTGGAACAAGCTTGAAAAAACCAGGGATGCAACCAGGGAAAACCCCAAACACAGAAGGTATTAGAACCTACAGTACTTAGGACCGGGCAAGGGATGAAGGTTGAGAAAATAAAACAAGACACTTGTTGACATTAGACTTGAATTTCCGTAGATTGCAATTTTCAAAAAATATGTGGAGAGATTGTTCCAGAAAATGGAAGCTGAAAGAATAAATTAGGAAGAAGAAAAATTGGTTTTGTGAGTTTAAAAGTTGGATAGTAAAAGATGCTCACTAGTTGCAGCACATGCTCAGACAGGTTGGGGGGGGGTGATTATAGAAGCCAATTCAGAAGAACAGTGCCCATGGAAGTATGCAGCAGAAGCAATGTCTATAACACAGAGAACGGAGATTTTGTAAGAGATGGGTCATTAATTAACCTAACTACTGTCTTTTGAATGGAATCTCAAATCCTTAGGGAAGTTTTGGGTTGTTGTTATTTGGTTTTTAGGAGCATTAGCAACTAAGGCCATATTGCTCCAGGGATATGTGGTGGTCATTCCCTGACCTTGCTGTATTTGGTGGTCACGGGCTCGAACCCCGGTCTAATCAAGAAGCGTGTGCTACGCATTGCCACTCCTGCCCACCTGGCTATGGAAGTTTTGGGAGCACCACCCCAGATGTGAGAACACTATTCCATGGTAGAGCGGATTTGTGATTTGTACAGAGCAAACAGCTGTTTGGAAGAAAAGTAAGACGAGAGCAAAAGAGAAAACCCAGTTTTCCATATGCAGAAGAAGCAATACTTGTAATGTACTTATTGCCAAGAAAGAGATTAAAAGTCAGTGTAACCCCTATTAGAAATAGGTGATCTTGTCTAGAAATCTAGTGTCAAAGATAAGCAGAAGAATCCTTTTTGCAAGATACAAGACAGGACTGAATTTTACGATTGAAATCAACTAAGTTATCTTTGCCCCAACTGGAGAATTACCTGGAGATTAGCATTTAAGGTATTTTTAGCAGATATTCGAGAAGTTGAAGATGTTTGTGCAGGGCAAGGTTTCTCAAACTGGAAAGTGAAATGCAATGTGCTATCGTCAGATAAACTATGGATAGGATTTCCAGTCAAGAAGGTCATTAATATACAAGAGAAAAACAGTGAGAAAACGAAACTGAACCTTGGGGAACACCAGCATTGATGGAGAAGTTAGAAGGCAAAGCACTGTCTACCAGCACCCATAGTGCCCAGAGAGAAAACTAGATATCCAACTGCAAAAAACAGTCAACAATTCATAAGATGGAAGCTTATTTAAAAGACTTATGCCGAATGATCTAAAGCCTTTGAAATGTCAAGGGCAACTGCTTGAGTTTAACCAAATTTTTCCATTGAAATTGTCCATAGATGGGTAATAAAAGCCAATATATCACCAGTTGATGACACTGACGAATCCATCCTGGCGGATCAATGAGATGGAAGGTTTCAAGATAGTTTAAGAGGTGGTGGTTAATAGTTCTCCATTACTTTAGAAAAGTATTAGTACAATGGGAAAATAATTAAATGGAAGAGATTTGTCACCCTTTTTAGGAACTGGCTGGATATGAGCATTCCAACCAGAAGGAAAAACACCAGTGGAATAAGAAAGTGTAAAAAAGGTGATGAGAACAGGTGTAACCTCAGCTGTACAGGTTTTGAGAATAAGCAGAGAAGTACCATCAGAACCTGGCACTTTCTTGGCATCAAGATTGTTCAAAATTCTTCTGACACCTTTTTAATGAAAGACCAAAGGAGGCACTGAATAGAGTACTGGGAATATCAGGAAGTAGTTTACCAAGATCATTGATGCAAGAGTTAGAAGAAAAGTACGATGCTAGCAGGTCAGTTTTTTCTTTAGTTGAGACAGCAATAGAACCATCAGGTTTTAACAGAGGTGGGAGTACAGATGGGCAAAAGTTGCAGCCAATAGCATTGGCAAGAGACCAGAATACTTGACTACCATTTGGACAAGAAGCAAGTTTTCTACTCAGCCTGTTCAAAATCTAGTTTGGACTGATTAATAGCTACCTTACAACAGTTAAAAGCTTTAGTGTGGGCAGAAAATTAACATGGAGATTTGGATGCAAGTCAGTTGTGATATGCAATATTTGCATCTTAAACAGCCTTACTACATTTACTGTTAAACCAAGGTTTAGAGGACAAGATTTTAAGATTTTTGAAAGTGGAATAAAGAATTTCATCCCTACAAGAATAATTTCACTGACACAATCTTGCAAACATTGACATCAGAAGTTTTAGCATAGGCATACGATGCAAGAAAGCAAGCTTATATAGCATCAGCAAAAAAAAAAAAAAAAAAAAACCACAACTATTTGAAATTACCGACCAAGGAAAAGAAATCTTGCAGTTCATCCCATTTTGCAATCTTGTAATGCCGAACAACATGAGGCTGAGAATGGCCACGAGAGAAAGATTCTATTGAAGAAGAGACCATCACTAATTTGTGATCTGATGTGCCCAGAGGACCACTCACCTTGACCACATCCTTGGAAAGTTTGTTTGTGAGAAAAATATCAAGAGTGTTGACTGTCTGGCTGGGATTGTCAAGGTATTCTGATAGATAAATGAACAATCTGTGAGAAGTCAGTCATTCATTGCAAAGGCCTTAGCATCTTGACCAGCTGGGTACATGCGACTAGAAAGCAGAAACCAGCTGGAGTTGTGAACATTAAAATTACCAAGGAAAATTACCTGTTAGAAAAGTTGGAATGGAAAGAGTCCAGTTTCAAAGAAAGGAAATCAAAGAGGTCCAAGTGATTAGTGGAGTTGGAAGAATGACAAGAGGCAACAGATGAATTTGACAGAATGGGGTGTACAGCTTTGAAGCCAGTAATGCTCAAAAAGAGAAGATTCCAAATTAAGTCTCTGACAAGGAATAGCAGAGTAGATTTTTTTTTTTTTTTTTTTTTATGTGAACCCCAAACACGAGAGGTATTAGAACCTATAGTACTTAGTACCGTGCTTGGGTTATGCACAAGGACCACCTGTGAAGCAAAAGGAATCATACAGGGAATATTTAGAACAACTAAGATGGGCAGTGACTGAATCAACTGATAACTGGGATTATATCATAAAAAGTAAGTGGAGCTTGGCACACCATAAATGAAAAAAATGGACATCACTGAGATTGGAACTAAGACCATGTGTATTTGTCAAATGAATGAGGGAGTGTTTGGGAGGTTTAGATATTTTTGCAGATAAGTCTGTTGTTCTATTAGTTTGACTATTCGTGATATATTCAGTAGCAAGAAGAAAAGGTGGAGAGGACAATGTAGGAATGAAATTTTTGGATACGGCATACACACAGCAAGAATATATCCAGCCCCTTGATATAACATGGTGTGTATGTCTTAACATTTATCCTTTGGAAGATGATAAACTTTATGATGACATTAATATGAACGCTGTAATTGTTTACATTTTGCACCAAAAAGAAGTGCTTTTGACTGCTAGCAATGGTTTATCAAAGATAACTGAAGTGTGGCAATGTTTCAGTGCAACACAAATGCAGTTGCACATATGTATATGTGGGGGGAGTCGTAAACTGAACAGCTGAAAAACAGTGCAGCCTGTGGTCACTTTAAGTATCATACAGCAAGTACTGAGATAAGTTTTTCACAATAAATAAAATTAATTTGATATCTGAATGACTATTCAGATATCTATTCACTTTTCACGCTATCCCCAGCCCCTAAAAAATACAGCACAATTATCTCCCTATACAGAAAACGAGTATAAAAAATGCCATATATAGCAGAGAACTACCCAGAATTCTTTAAATTTCCTTTTACTAAGGATATATAGTGCAACTTCAATACACTGCCCTCCTCTGTTTCAGATATACTACAGGTACAATCATATGACCCAATATGAATTTCAAACAAAGTGTCTGTCAAAGAACCAGTAAATCTCACACTGGAGACATCAGCAAGGATAACTATCTACATCATACTACCTCCAAGAGAGAAACTAACTACTGTAATTGTTTCAATATAAATTATTCAACACAACAAAGTAATTTTTATAAGCAATAGGACTTGTCAGAAAATAATTACTATAGATTCCAGTTTCTCTCCAGCCTTCTCTCAACCTACATATTTAATAAGAAGTATATCAGTGAAACACTTATTATAAACATTTATCACTTCACAAAGAACAAGACTATTCTGGAAGATTTTTGTGAACAATGGCATGACACTTCATTGACTGTACTGTCTCTTCTGTCAAAGTAAAAAAACTGTTTAAGTTTTGCAAAAGATACTAAAACAAAAACCAAATTCTTGAAAAAACCCATCCATTTTATCTGCCAGTTTTAAGAAATGTGCCATAATGTGTGAAGTAACTACTGAAAGTCTCACTGGGAGATGGGGACAACAGATTGATAGATGTTGTTGTTGGTATTGGATTTAATGACACAAGGGCTACTAAAGCCAAACTGTTTTTTTATTCAAAAGAAGCATATCGTTAGATGTTAAATTATATGCTTCTGTACAGGTTAATGTTTTAGATACATTACAAGTTCTTCAATATTTGCTTCATTTCCTAAGAAATTAGATAAATCAGGTGATATATTCAATATGGAGAGTGACTGAAAAGTGTTTGACCATTTGGTTGAATGTAAGGGACAATCAACCAGAAAATGACAGACCGTAAGTTGCATCTGACAGGACGAGCACTGAGGTGGGTTTTCTCCCAATAATAGGAAGAGATCCGAGTATTTAAAGTTTAAAATTTTTTTTTGTTAGTTGTTGGCACATTGGCTTCTGTGGCCATATTGCACCTCCCAAGGTTTTTGAATTTTCTACTCTGATCCAAGCCCGAGGCGAGATGAGTATGTCCAATTCTGAGTCTTGCCAGTACCAGTTCCTCTGGCCTGTTTCGTCAGAAGCCAGACAGCCACAGCTTTGGATCTTCTTTTATCTGGTAAAGTTTATTGTTGGTGTTACTTTTCAGATCTGTGCCCATTTATCGTAGCACACTTTGCATATGACAGACTTATAGTCAGTGTATAAGGAACTTGAGGATGCTTAGTGGCAAAGTCGACACTTTCATTTCTCGGAATGCCAGAATGGCTAGGGATCCAGCAAAAACTGATTAGACACACTGCAAGCGAATAGCTGGGAATGAATCTGTTTCATTGTAAGATGAGAAGAGGAGAAATTCTTCCTTATGGCAAAGAGAGCACTAAGAGAGAGTGTGTAAATTATGGCAGATGAGATGGAAAGCTCAATAATCTTACTAAGCATTAACTTAATGGCATATAATTCAACCGTGAAGACGCTGCAAGCTAGTGTTAGTGTGGCTGAACTTGTACGTAAAGGAAAAACTGCCGCAGCACCTACCATACTGTCAGTTTTGGAACCATCCGTATAAATTTTACAGGCATGGTTGTTCATAGCAGCATGAGCTGAATGTAACTGTCTGATATTGCAGGGAGGGATAATATTTTTCCCACACTGGAGAAAGTATATATCTTGAGAGACAGACACATATGTCCAAGGTGGAACAGGTGCAGTTGTGTCTTGAAAAATTTCATTTAAATTGACATTCCAACTCTGACCTAGCTCTGTTCCTGAGCAAGGCAGGTCTATTTTCATTTGGCTTGCTCTCGTAGAAGAATTCCCACCGAGTATTATAAAGATACTCCCAACTTGGGTGCAATGATAGAGAGGATCTTAGCAGCATAGTGTTTTCCTACGCAGGTGTAATGGGTGATCATACGCTTCAATATATAGACTTTGGATCGGAGAAGTCCTGAAAGCTCCCAGCACTGTGATGGATCATATTTAGCCGATTTAAAGTAGTGCTCCTGGCAGTCATACACTGGACAACCATAATCTAGCCAAGAATGGATTAAACTTCTATAAAGATGTAGCAAAGTATACCGATCAGCTCCCTGTGACATCGATGACACAGATCGAAGTATATTCAAATACTTTATACAAGAAGTTCTCAAATAAGTGATGTGTGCTTGGAAATTTAGTTTGCAGCCTAGTAGTAGTCCAAGAAATTTAACGGTATTAACAAGCAGGATTGGAGTATTGTTTATTTGTAGTTTAGGTTCGGGATGGAGCGCTTGTTTCTTACAAAAGTGAGTGACAGTGCATTTCTTTTCTGATAGTCGGTATCCATTTTGAAGTCCAGGATTCTATTTTGGTTATGGCAAGTTGGAGTTGCCGTTCGATGGTATTCATGCTTTGAGATGACAGGAAATGCTAAGGTCATCTGCATACATATAAGTTTGAATGGTTTTTGGGATATCTCGTCATGCTGCTAACTTGGATTGAAAACAGTGCTGGACTAAGCATTGATCACTGCAGGACTCCCTCTTCCTGAATGTGATATGTAGAGTGTACGTTTTTATATCGGACCTGAAAAGAACACAACTGCAGAAAAATTTTAATTATTTCTGGCAAATGGCCCCTAAGGTGCAGATGGTAGAGGTCCATAATAATACCATGATGCCATGTAGTATCAAATGCCTTTTCAATTTAGATCTTGAAATGATCTAGTCATGGTCAAGATCTTGATCTTGACCATGACTAGATCTTTCATGACAAAGGCACTGCGGATATGAGATTCGACTTTGATGAGCACACCCAGGGTTGATCTATTTTTTCGAAAGCCATACTACTGATGATCTGGAAAGAGGTTCTATGACTCCAGGATGTAAGTGAGCCTAGTATGTACCATTCTTTCAAATAATTTTCCCATGCAGCTCCTAAGAGATAATGGCCTGTAATTTTCAACACACGGAGGATTTTTTTTTCCTGTTTTTGATAAGGTGATAACGAACAAATGGCGCCATGAAGAACGATAGGTATTTTTAGAGAAGATCCAATTATAAAAAATTAATAGGGTTCTTGAGTCTTCAAGTAAATGCTTTAGCATAACGCAATGAACTCCATCTGAACCTGCGGCACAATTGGCAGATCTATTTAATGATTCTTGAAGTTCTATTAATGTAAACGGTTGGTTGTACAGGAATGAGCAGCACGTGAGCAAGCTGATTTTTTACCGTTCTGCACTTGCTTTGATGTTCTGGAAGGTGGATGCACAGGAGACAGAAGCTGAGATTTTTGCAAATGATTCTGCTAGTGCATTAACAACTTCTTCAGGAGTAGAAATGTCTTTCCCTTTCCAATGAAGTATCGAAGAGGGCAACCGAACAAATTTGCCTTTTATCGCCTGTATTCTTTTACAGGTTACCCGCGTATCAGTGTCTTTGGTGATAGTTGAGGCAAAAGCAATCCATGAATCCCATTTCACTTTCCACCTAACTTGTCTAGCTTTTTTGCTTTCAGTCTTTAAAAAGCAATTATGTTACTAGTGCTGGGATAGTTGCAGAAATTATTCCAAACACAGTTTTTTTCAATTGCCTGTTTGGCAATTAAACAATTCGTATTCCACCAGTTATTTCTGTTTTCAATATGACCTGGATTTTGGAATGGAGATCTTATCTGCAGTCAGAATCTGATTAATTTGTTATGTAACTGTTTACATCATCTATATGTCATCATCTATATGTCTTTGATGCAGTCACAAAAGAACTGGATGCAGGGAATAACTTTGATATTATATACTTGGATCTTAGAAAGGCTTTTGATACTGTTGCACATGGAAGACTGCTACACAAATTGGAGCAGTGTGACATTGGAGGCAAATTGCTGCTATGGATAAAGGGGTGGTTGAGGGGGAGAAGACAGAGAGTGGTAATCAATGGACACTGCTCATCGTGGACTAATGTTATTAGTGGAGTCCCTCAGGGCTCAGTGTTGGGTCCATTATTGTTTTCTGTATTTATAAATGATATTGATGATGGTATATCAAGCTTAATGTCCAAGTTTGCAGATGATACAAAGGTTGGCAGGGTTGTCAAGAACACTACTGACACTATGCTGCTGCAACAGGATCTGGAAAGGTTGAGCAGATGGGCTGAGAGGTGGCAAATGAAGTTTAACATTGACAAATGTAAAGTACTACACATGGGAAAAAGCAACCCCAGAGCAACGTATCAACTCTGTGGTACTACACTGACAGTGGTAGAGAATGAAAGGGACTTGGGGGTGATTGTGCAGGCAGATATGAAGTTCTCTGAGCAGTGCAGACGGGCTGCAAGAGTAGCTCATGGAGTATTGTCAATGATATACAGGAATTTTTCCAGCAGGGATAAGGAGGTGATTATTCCATTGTATAAGGCAATGGTCAGGCCACACCTAGAGTACTGTATACAGGTCTGGAGGCCTCATTTCAAGAAGGATGTAGAGCTGCTGGAACGAGTACAGAGAAGGGCAACAAGATTAGTGAATGGAACAAAGGGGTGCTCTTACGAAGAAAGGCTTAAGTTTTGCAAATTACAGTGTCTGGAGACTAGGCACCAGCGAGGTGATCTGATAGAGGTGTATAAAGCCTTGAATGGTTTAAGCATGCTCAATGCTGATGGGATTCTTCCTCTAGCTCAGAAAAATCACCTGAGAGGGCATAAATTCAAATTGAGGAAAGACAGATGCAGGATAGACGTGCGGAAATTTGCCTTTAGCCAGCGGGTGGTTGGTTGGTGGAACAGACTGCCATCCCTTGTGGTGGAGGTTGATAGCCTAAATAAGTTTAAGGCTCAGCTGGACAGGTATTTTGAACGAACAGAGGGGTGAAGTGGAAGTGGGTTTTTTTTTTTTTTTTTTTTGGCTGATGCTGCATAAGCTTGCTTTCTTGCATCAAATGCCTCTACTAATGCTAAATGCTAATGCTAATGCTAAACAAAATCTGTCTAAGAGTATTTGAGCATAACCCTAGTTTGCCTTTTTTAAACTGCCAAGTGGATTGTTGATCGGGATTTGGAGTTACCCCTGTTTGTAGTGAGCAAATAATTGGAAAGTGATCACTGCTAAGGGGATCGGTTAATACCAAACATATCATGATTGGAAATATGGATGGTTAACAAATTGAAATGTCTATAGCAGAAGCAGATCTGGATGGTTAACAAATTGAAATGTCTATAGCAGAAGCAG
This sequence comes from Mastigoproctus giganteus, assembly GCF_048544385.1. Classification (NCBI taxonomy): domain Eukaryota; kingdom Metazoa; phylum Arthropoda; class Arachnida; order Uropygi; family Thelyphonidae; genus Mastigoproctus; species Mastigoproctus giganteus. The sequence goes on from NC_143588.1 coordinate 82,261,312, forward strand.
ATCTGGATGGTAAGTGAATGTAGGCAGGAGATCCAAATTTAATAAATTAAGATCATTATTATTCATGAATTCTTCTATCCACTGTAGCAAACTCCCACAATGGATGGTGTTACATTAAAGTCACAAAAAAGACAAACTGGAGTTGGGAGTTGTGAAATGAGATTGTCAAGTTCTGAAAGTAGAAGTGGTGTAGATGGCGGAATATAAATGGAAACAATGATAAATGATGTACCAACTGCAATGCGAGCTGCCACAGCTTATAGGGTAGTTCTCAATTGGATCGGCCTGGATGGTATGTTAGCATTAACAAGAATAGCTACTCCTCCACATGCAGGTGATTCTGAGTTCCTACCTCATCTGTAAATGGTATAATTTGAAAATTTTGGCAAAACTTGAGGTGACAAGAATGTTTCCTGTAAGCATACGCCTATGGGATTGAATTGAGCTATTAAATCTCTTAAGTTATCAGAATGACCGCAGTGCCTTTGTCATGAAACAACATATGGTGTTATGCATTATTTAAGTTTACCTGAGGATGATTCATCTGACTGTTTTTTGTACATGAAACATTTTTTCCAGTCTTTTTTTTTTGGGAATGTGGGGCATCCAATATCCATGGTGTCATCTGCATGGAGTTCTAGAATGGGCTGCTCATTATCTAGCAGCTCTTCTACATACACTCAGCATGGTCTGTGCTTGTTAACAGGAGAGACTGCTTCTACAGGAATGGGATACACTTAAATAGAATATTTGCTGATGCTATTGAGGCAGTGTTAAGTGGGTTGGAAAACTGCTAGCTTAGGGGGATTCACAGACTAAAAGGTTAAAAGTAGCTGCAGGCAGAGGTGAAGGTGATTCTTGCACTACTTCTATTAGAATAAGCAGCAGCCTGGAGCGAGGGGTGCTGGGGGTTTCAGGGACTGATGGCAGTCATCATGAAACAGGTGGTTATATGGGATGTGTTAAGGTAACTAAGAATAGGTGCATGTATACCAATGCTAGAAATATTGTAAATAAATTTGATGATAGATTTGATGATGAAGTGTTGGTCAAGACATCAAAGGTGGATATTGTTGGGATATCAGAGACATGGTGTCACACAGATATTAGAAATGCAGAATTGGAATTTGGGAAGTACAGAAAGGATAGAGAGGAGGTGGTGTTATGTTGTTAATTAAGAAAAACAAAATCAAAAGAAGTGCTTCCAGCAGACATAGATGAACATTGCAGTGTTCAGTCAGTTTGGTGTGACATAAGCACAGCAAAAGCAAAAATAAGAGTAGGAGTGTGTTATAGGCCTAATGACTTGAATGAGTAAATGAACAATTGTAAAGAGAAATAGAGTGGGCTAGTAAATCAGAATGTCTTATAATGGGGGATTTTAACTTCCCAGATATTGACTGGAACTTCTGGATTGGTCACTCGCAACACTAGTACGACTTTTGTGGATTTATTGGATGATTGTTTTCTGCAGCAGCATGTTCGAGAGGCAACCGGACAGGGTAATACTCTTGATCTGGTTATCAGCAGTTATCATTCATGTATTAAGAATTTGCAGATAAAGGAACCACTAGGTGGCAGTGATCACAGCGTACTGATGTGGGATTTACTTAAAGATATAATTACCATCAGGGGTAAAGGAAAGGGTTTTTGCTTCTGTAAAGGTGAGTACAGTGGTAGTTGTAGTAGTGGCATGTGATGCAAGAAAACAAGTGTATGCACTTATGCAGCATCAGTCAAAAAAAAAAAAAAAAAAAAAAATCACACCATTCCCTCCAAATGCCTGTCCAGTTCCTCCTTAAATATATTCAACCTATCAACTTCCACAACGACAGATGGAAGTTTGTTCCAGCAAGCAACCACCCGCTGGCTAAAAGCAAATTTCCGCACATCTATTCTACATCTGTCTTTTCTTAATTTGAATTTATGCCCCCTTAGGTTCGTAATCTGAACAAGTGGAAGGATCCCATCAGAATTCAGCGTGCTCAGCCCATTCAAGGCCTTATATACCTCAATCAGATCACCGCGCAGGTGCCTGGTCTCCAGCCACTGCAATTTGCAGAACTTAAGCCTCTCTTGGTAAGAGGATCCCTTCATTCCCCTCACCAATCTTGTTGCCCTTCTCTGTACACGCTCGAGTAAATCTACATCCTTCCTAAAATGAGGCCTCAAGGCGTGGCCTGACCATTGCCTTATACAGAGGGACAATCACCTCCTTCTCCCTGCTAGCAAAATTCCTATATATCATTGACAAAACCCCATGACCTGCCCTGGCAGCCTGTCTGCACCGCTCAGAAAACTTCATATCTGACTGCACAATTACTCCCAGGTCTTTTTCATTTTCTACAACCTTATGTGTAGTACCACACAGTTGGTACGTTTCTCTGGGGTTACTTCTATCCATATGCAGTACTTTGCATTTGTCAAGGTTAAACTTCAGTTGCCACTTCTTAGCCCATCTGCCCAAATTATCTAGATCCTGTTGCAGTAGCACACTGCCATTACTGTCATTAACAACCCTACCAACCTTTGTATCATCTGCAAACTTCGACATTAAGCCTGATATACCTTCATCAGTATCACTGATAAATATACAAAATAACAGTGGAGCTAACACCGAACCCTGTGGGACTCCACTAATAACATTATTCCACGAAGAACAGCACCCATTGATTACCACCCTCTGTCTTCTCCCACTTAACCATCCTTTTATCCATTGTAGCAACTTGCCCTTAATACCATTCTGCTCCAAAATGTTTTTAAATTCTGTACAGTGGGATCAACTGATGATGTTACCAACAGCAAATTCTAGGCGGGAAGCATTCAAGGAATTAATCGTGGAAGATACTAAATATTTCATACCTATTAAGAAATATTGTTGAAGGTTTAGGCCTAAATGGTTATCAAATGAACTAATCAGACTCGTGACAGAGAAGAAAAATGCATGGGATGCATATAAATTATCAGGCGACACAGAAGCCTATGGCAGATATAAGCTAGTCTAATCAAGTCACAAAGGAGGTTAGGCAGGTGAAGGCAGATTATGAGAAATCTTTGGCAAGGGATGCTAAGAAAAACAGCAAGGATTTCTTAACTTTTATAAACTAAAAGGAAGGGGTTGAATCTGATTGGTCCACTTGATATCGATGGTTCAACTGTTGATGATCCTGCTTAGATAGTAAACAAACAATGAATATTTTGCATCTACATTCACACGAGAAGTTATTAATGTTTGAAAATGTCAGAAGGTTATCAAATTGTAGTAGGGTGCTTAATGACTGTAATAATTGAGAACAAAGTGGAGGAGAAATTGTTGAAGTTAAGCATAAGAAAGACACCTGGGGTGGATGGGATCTATCCAGTTATATTAAAGGAGTTATTAATGTTTGAAAATGCCAGAAGGTTATTAAATTGTAGTAGGGTGCTTAATGTCTTTGTAATAATTGAGAGCAAAGTGGAGGATAAATTGTTAAAGTTAAGCATAAGAAAGGCACCTGGGGGTGGATGGAATCTATCCAGTTATATTAAAGGTGGCAAAGGAACTAAGCAAACCTTAGCCATAATTATGAGAGCATCTTTAGACTCAGGGGAGATCCCCACGGACTTGCGATGTGCAAATGTATCCCCAATTCACAAGGGGGGGGATCGAAGGGTGACACGAGTAATTACAGACCAGTTAGTTTAACTTCTGTTCCGGGTAAAATAATGGAGTCACTGGTTAAAGATGTATTGCAGGATCATCTAGACAAGACTGCAGCAATAATTCAGACACAGCATGGGTTTGTTAATTGAAAGTCTTGTCTGATGAAGCGGGTAGCTGGAACAAACTTCCATCTGTCGTTGTGGAAGTTGATAGATTAAATAAATTTAAGGAGGAACTGGACAAACATTTAGAGGGGGTTTGTTTTGTAAAATTTTTTTTTTTTTTTTTTTTTTTTGGCTGATGCTGCATAAGCTCCTATATCACATGTATGAGCTTATACATCACATGCCACTACTACTACATATTGTTGGTGTGAGATTCCATTTTTTTAGAGCCTGAGTCAGAGTTTAATTGTTCTTTTTCAACTGAGACCGATGGGGTATGAGTAGGAATGCTAATTGGAGTATGTGGCTTCACTAGTTTTTTGTAAGCTTATCTTTTTTAAAGGTTGAAAGTGTAATTTAAGCCAATTTACTAGAGAGGTGTTAGGTGGAAATGATACATCTATTTGTGCTACAGTAGAAACAAAGTTTCAAGTGTGAGCTGCATAAGAATGACCACTAGGCATGGTCAACATAACTCATCTATGTGCCTCAGGAACCGTCACTTTTATTTTCAGTTTTGTATTTTTGAATTTTCTTTCCTGTTATCCATAGCTCACACATTTTGGAAAAGACTGGATGGCTTCCTTTGCAGTTTGGACAAACAGGGGTTTTGACTGTAAAATCCGCTTATGTCATCTTTAGAGCTGTAGATGGGATGTATGGCTTTCCCTCGACAAGCCTGCTGGGAATGACTGTATTTCTGACATTTAAAGCAACGAACAGGTGGTTTGTTTGTTATTTGGTTTTTAGGAGCATTAGCAACTAAAGCCATATTGCTCCGGGAATATGCGGTGGTCATTCCCTTAACCTTTTCGCATCCACCGTATTTGGTGGTGACGGGCTCGAACCCCGGTCTAATCAAGAAGCGTGTGCTACGCACTGCTGCTCCTTCCCATCTGGCTACGGAGGTGCCCCAACGAACAGGATTCAAGATGTAAGGTCAAATCCGAAAGTTTAAATAACCAGCTTTAATCAAGGATGATAAGCCTGGAGTGCTAAGTCAGAACGATGGATCTAGCTGGAGTGAGATTTCCATCTTTTTTCTTCATGATCCGTTTCCCATTTATTACTTTTTTGACTGCTGAGTTCTTGGAGTAGTTCTTCTTCGGAGACTGTAATTAGGTCCCACTCGCTGATGACACCTTTTGATGAATTTAGTGTTTTGTGGAGAGTAATTGATACTGTCAACCCACCAAATGTTTTTAACAGGCGCTCAGAATGTTTTGAGGTGGCTGTTTCAATTAGAAGGTCTCTGGATTGCAGTCTTTTAACCATTTTTGGTGATCGAGCAATAGACGGCAAGATTTTTTGAATTAAAAATGGTGATAACTTCCTCACAAGTTGGGTGGATAGGGAATGAATCACCAGGAAGTTTGGTAAATCGTCATGACATTCTGCTTCTCTTCGCAGTCTTTTAGGTTGACTTGAGTCATGATCAATATTAGAAGTTTCTGCACTTGAGCTCGAAAGCTGTGTTTTTGATAGTTGTTTTTATTCATGATGGCTCCTTTTGGCCCTGGGGGCTTTGTCTTTACCACCCAGGTTACCGTCCTCACCATGGGGAGATTGATAGATGAAAGATATCATAACCCCAGAGGCTCACATCTGGTGAGTATGGGCTTGGCACACCAAGGGTCCTGAGCTGGATATCATCATTCTTCTCTTTCTTGGTGATTCCTTTCTACTTCTCTCTCTCTATCTATCTATCTCAGGTTATCTCCGGAATTTTTTTTTTTTTTTTTGGCTGTTGTAGCATAAGCTTCAGGCTTCCTTGCACCATATGGCTAATAATAATAAAAAAATAATAATAATAATAATTTCAATAACTCCAAAACCTAGCAGATGGGTATAGTGGAGTAGCTATCTATCTGTTTGATTTAGGGATTATTGAAATGCTATGTCCTTCCACTATCAATGTTATTTAGACTTTCATTAAGATTTTCAAGTAATTGAAAATCTAAATGAAAGTCTAAAATTTTCAAGTAATTGAAATTAGTGATTTCATCACTAATCAGAATAAATATCCAACTTTGATTCTTATCATACTTCAAAAGAGCCTCAATTAATTTTAAAGGTAATTTCGGCTGCTGTTGAGCACAAGAAAATTTTATACAGACTGTTCAACAGCATTTTATAACAGCAATATTTCATATCCGAGCTGCAGTCATAATGGAAAAAAAAAAAAACTGGTCAACTAGAAAAATGCTGAGATTTATGTCAATGTAAGAGAAAAATAAACAAGCAACATCACATTACCTACTAACCCATAAAGACTTAGTGACAAGAAGGCAACCATTCAGTAGTTCCTGCTATCTACCAACATAAGATTTGTTTGTTTAAGGATTTTATGGCACATCAATGTCTGAGGCTATAATGTGCCAAGTTGTTGTTGTTGTTTGGTTTTTAGGAGCATTAGCAACTAAGGCCATATTGCTCCGGGATATGCGGTGGTCATTCCCTGACCTTTCCGCATCCTCCGTATTTGGTGGTGACGGGCTTGAACCCCGGTCTAATCAAGAAGCGTGCTGCACACTGCTGCTCCTTCCCACCTGGCTACGGAGGCGCCCTGTGCCAAGTCAAACCAACATAAGAATCTGGTGTGTTATTTTTTGTGGTATGAATGGTAAAAAATCAACCTGCCAATATTATTTCATCACAATATGCATTTTCAATATACACCCACCAACTGAAACTGCAATTACATGTTTTGTAATACTGTTCAGGATGGAACCAGATAAAATCCATCTTTTTGCTAAATTTTAAATAATTAATCTACATAAGTCCACATAAATCAAGAAAAAATATTAAACCAAATACTGAATATTGAAAAGAAATATTAAACCAAATATTAAATATTAAAAAGAAATATTAAACCAAAATTGTTAAAAAGAAATTAAAAAACATGTAATTATTATAAAAATTTCAAAAACTGACTAATGAATGATACAATTTTTAAAAATTGTGACCTTACCTTCCTCCTGAGCATCGAGAAGCACCCCCCGGTCCTCTCTGCCCGTCCGTTGTTACGTTTGTTTTGACCAACACCACCACCAGCAAAAGTAGACCAACAACTTAAGTGCAAAGTTTCTGGGAGAAAGAAAATCATAATTTTTACGAGTATTGTTGGGAAGAAGGATATGAAAGCAATACAGAAAAAAAAAAAAAAACAATTACCATAAATGCCGAATATAAGTTGCTTTATCCCATAATAATGGCATAGCATATTGCAGCATAATCTGCATTAAGAACTATTGTATAGTTTTTTTAATTTGATTATTTCTGCACTTTCTTATAAAATATTACATTGTGCAATTTGGTTACATTGCATGGTAAACCATAAAGATAGCAGTAAGCATATACAGTTACTCCCTTGTGAAGATCACAAAACTAAAACCTACAGGCACGGGGACAATGTGACATAACTGTTATTATTGATGTTATATGAATACACGGGAAATTTTGATTATACAACTGCTATTCCTTGTTTTTGTGTTCCATACTGTACTACAAATTAGTTTTCTGTAAAGTGCCTCAATATGGAAGCAAGTCTGCTATAAGATTTGCATAAAATATATGTATAATACATTGAAATATACTGGAATGAATTCTTGTCCTTCAAATCCTCAAGCATATGCCTTTAATTCAAGTTTATGTTTTTGAACTCAAGTATAAGTCATCAAACTTAAGATCATTTCTGATTATCTTTTAATGTATCAAAGATCAACTTTTAAACACCAGTCTATATGGCAATTATAACATGTAAACTCAGTTGTACGGTCTCCAGAAAAAAGCAGTACTCTCTGTCAATCAATTTCAAGCACAGTCTCAGTTTCGATCTATCTACCCTACTTTACTTACCTGAAAAATAGACAAAATGCATGTGGGGTAAATTTTATCCCACATGTTTTAACTTTATAAGAGTGACTCAAAAAATCCCCTTTAAAATGTTATACAGTAAATGGAAATGTTCTTGAAAAATAATAAAAAAAATGAGGAAAAGTTGAATATGCAAGTTTCTAAGTCATACTTTACTGTTTTCAAAACATTATCAATAACATTTACCAGGGAATGCTTCTGCAACCAAACTTAGACAAATAACAAACTAGTCAAATTTACATGATAATAAATACCAGTCCTACATTCAAAGTTAAGTTACTAAATGAGTGACAGCATAATCAACAGTACTTGGGGATAGAATGTGCAGTCCAGCATGAAGCTTTTCCTACACCATAATGTCATAAAATACAAAGGAGACAGGCTGATTAATGATCAGGATATGCCTTCAAAAAGGTCTAGATTAACTAGGCACAATGCATTTCAAGTGTGTTAATGCTAATTTTCTATACCACAAACTCTGCAAGATAACTTTAAAATGATTTATGCTCAGTGTATATATATATCTGAAACATAGTGTATAGTATATAGTGTTAAATGTAATGTGGCTCCAGGGATTCCCCCCAACTCCACGTCAGGCAATGTGATGAATACAACTCTGTAAAGGCCAGATTTATGTAGGTTAGTGAGTGTTCAAGTAGTATTAGCAAGGGTTGCATTGTTAATCTGGCCTCTTAGCCTAGGGGCCTGTGTTTTCACACAAAACTTGTAGTTTACCATCCAGTGTTATGAAGAGGTGGGCAGGGCAACATGGAGTGTAAAACACTGACAGGGCAAAACCTACAGACAGAGAGAGAGCCCAGTAAAAAAAAATAATAAAGGTGATAGTGGGAAGACAGGGAGTAGGGGGGGGATTAAAGTGGTAAAGAGGAAGAGGGAGGCAGCAGCAAAGGTGTCTGCCTAGTTGAAAGGGGGACAGAAGAGGGTCCCCCTGGGCATTCTGCCCAGGGGGCAGCCGGCAGTAAGGTTACCCACCAGACAAAGAGGGGGCCCCCGGGAAGGTTGTTGTTATTGTTATTTTGGTTTTTAGGAGCATTAACAACTAAGGCCATATTGCTCCGGGATATGCGGTGGTCAACGACAACAAATAGAGCAAAGTCTATTTGTTGTCGTTGATCACAAGACTTTAATTCTTGCACTATAGTTAGTTATTTGGTTTTTAGGAGCATTAGCAACTAAGGCCATATTGCTCCAGGATATGCGGTGGTCATTCCCTGACCTTTCCGCATCCTCCGTATTTGGTGGTGACGGGCTCGAACCCCGGTCTAATCAAGAAGCGTGTGTGCTACGCACTGCTGCTCCTTCCCACCTGGCTACGGAGGTGCCTACCCAGGAAGGGGAGTGAGAGAACAACCAACCCAGGTAGTAGGAATGAAGGAGCATGGGAAAAGGGTCCCTAAGCTGGAGTACCTCAATTGGTACTATATCCCACACAGGCCAAGGAACAAGCACTGTTGGTCAGTGTCAGCATTCTACACCATGCCAGCTAACTTGCAATGGCTTGGTGTCTGCTTGGATAGGCAGGGGCAACTATGGCCCTCTGCCCATCATCCATCTGGGGTGGAAACGGAAGAAGGCAGGCAATTTTATCCCCTCATAATCCTTATTCTGGTTTTATATTTATAGTTTTTCTTACCTTTTATACTGTTTTTGTGCATTTTTCCTACATTTCCTGTTAGATATACAATTTTTTCCCCCCACACAAACATCCATCTTCTTTCTCACATGGGAGGGGATGCAATGGTATGTAGGGTACTTACTATATATGTAGGGTAATTTATTCTGCTGGCATTTGTCTCATTTACTCAATTCTTACTTAATGCACTGCTCTCCCCAGGGAACTTCAACTTACTAACACTTTTCAGTTAAAGTGCAGCCCTGGCTGCGGATCTTACAAGCCAGGGAGGTGCACTGTTTGTGTTGTTGTTAGTATATAGTCAAGATTGTGTTAGTATTTCTAATAAATATATTGTTGTCATATGTGTTCGTGCAGCCAGTTCTTGTATACCTGGAACAATCAATGACCAGTCAATATTGTAAAAAATATCTTGAAAGCTAAGAATCTAACTCTCCTTATTCCATAGGTTAGGGTTCAGGGTTGGCGACTGGTTGATCGCAGAGCAAGAAATAAAAAAATACCTACACAGAAAAATATTTATAATAATAATAATAATAATTCCATCAAAATCTTTGTATTTCCAAATGTGTTATTGTATATTAATATATATTATATTAATAATTATTATTATGCACAATTTTGTTGATGAACTGCAATTTTGATCATCAAAATCTAAATCTGTTATAATGTATGCATTGCTCTGACTGGCCATCGTTTCAGCTAATGGCATTTTCACGGGCTGGCTGCAGTATGGTGTTCTCTCATAGTTCCCTTAGTATTGCAATGTAGATTATTATTATTAGCCATATGGTGCAGAGAGAGAGAGAGAGAGAGAGAGAGAGAGAGAGAGAGAGAGAGAGAGAGAGAGAAGGGAATCACCAAGAAAGAGAATGATGATATCCAGCTCAGGACCCTGGGTATGCCAAGCCCATACTCACCAGATGTGAGGACCTGGGAAAAATATGTTTGCTGTCTGAGATATTCTAAAAAGAAAAGCGAAGTAATGTTGTAGTAAATAATACTGTTAAAAGTTAACATTATTTACTGTTATAACAGAAGGTTCATAAAATATTTAAGAACAGAAAGTAGCATTTTTTTTACTACTTTCTGTTCATTAAATATTTACAAATATTCCAGTGCCATAAATCTCTTTAATTACTTGCCTAATTTAGCTTTTAAATTTACTACCAAATTTTACATAACTAGTATATATTATTGAATATAGAGATACATGTATTAAAAAAATTTTATGGCAGATCATTCTTAAGACCTTTTGGGGATTACCCTGACTTCTAATCTCTCTTGGCACAAGCACATTACAAATATTGCTTCCACTGCATCTAAAAAACTTGGTTTTCTCTTTCGCTCTCGCGTTACTTTTCTTCCAAACAGCTGCTCACTCTGTATAAATCACAAATCCGCCCTGCCATGGAATATTGTTCCCACATCTGGGGTGGTGCCCCCAAAACCTCTCTCAGGCTTCTTTGATTCCATTCAGAAGAGGGCAGTTAGGTTAATTAATGATTCATCTCTAACAGAGTCTCTCCACTCGCTTTCTCATAGACGCACTGTTTCTGCTGCATGCCTCTTCTACAGATACTTCCATGGGCACTGTTCTTCTGAATTGGCTTCTATAATTCCCGCTCTCTCTTTCAAAACAGTCCGAACACGTGCCGCCACCAGCCAACATCCATTTACTGTCCAACTTCAAACCCACAGAACCAACTTTTCATCTTCCTCATTTATTCATTCAACTGCCGTTTTCTGGAACAACCTTCCTTCATATGTATTTCCTGAAAATTACAATCTACAGAAGTTCAAGTCCAATGTCAACAGATATCTTCTTTCGTCTTCTCAGTCTCCAACCCAAGCACGGTACTAAGTACTATAGGTTCTAATACCTCTCGTGTTTGGGGTTCACATAAAAAAAAAAAAAAAAAAAAAACCTTGTTTATTTTTAAGTTTATTCAGGGTGAAAAAGGTTACTGTTCACAGGACACTGCCTTGCCATATGCCAGTTAATGGACATCTTTAGAAACATAAATCCCCTTACAATGTATTTCTAAGTTCATAGTTGGTATCTTCTAACCTCATAAGGCCACTGAAAAAAAGGATGTCCATATGCCCCAAGGGGCTCCCATCTGGTGAGTATGGGCTTGGTGCACCCAGGGTCCTGAGCTGGATATCATTCTTCTCTTTCTTGGTGATTCAATAATAATTTCTGAAGAACTAACTATTGAAAAACTATTACTGTGAATTTAACTTGTCAATAAGCTTCTTGAAGTATATTATTTTCTACTATCCATTTTAACAACAAAATAAATAACTGGGAATTAAAAAAAAAAAAAAAAAACTTAACCACACACTGAATTATTTCAAATGGTGCATTACAAAAAATTAAGAACATGTTTTTGTTTTGTTTTTAAACTTAAATTGTTAACAAAATGTGGTGACATTCAGAAACCCAGTTTATAATAAAATACTGTCAACAGTAACAAATGCCCACTGTCAATAACCTTCACAAACTATCTGCATTATGTGTCCTTGGAGATGTGCCCAAGGACACCAGTAACAGCTGTAAGATAAAGATTCAAATGGAGAGAGAGAAAGAGAGAGACTCTTTCTTTATTCACTGGATTCTAACTAAAGAAACACTGTCATTAACTGCCAATGAGGAATAAATTATCTGCAGTTGCACTTAAATTATATAACAGAAATAATAGTAATAATATTTAAATAAACTATGCTTTTCAAAGTTGATTCTTTTATTATTATCTATTGGGTCAAAAATAAAGATTTTAAATGTTTACATTTTAATTCTGAATGAACTATTCTTGATATCAGTAATCTTGGCAGAAACATCCAGAATACTAAGCATTAGAGTTCTAGATGAACTATTTTGTGAACTATTTTTTGATGAACTATCAAAAAAATTTTTGATGAACTATCAATTTGATGAACTTTCATCATATTGGCAATATGATGCAAGGAAGCAAAGCTTATACAGCAAGAAAAAAAAAAAAAAAAAAATTATTTGCATATTCCTTTCAATAATTTTTCCAAACCTTTCAAGTTTTTGGTTGAATGTAAATTATCACACATCTATTAAGCAGCTATCCTTTTACAAATTTAACTTTTTTTTTTTTTTTTGGGGGGGGAAGTGGCTGTTATAAATGTTTTTGTCCCCTGTCTACAAAAGAAAATTGCTCAATGGGAAATCTGAGTAAATTTTAATTAGATAGATTTAAATGAAATATTTCATGCCTTTCTCTTAAAAAATGGAAGAATTCTTTTGAAATAAAGAAAAAGTCTTCCAAGATTTCGTAATATGTATATATATCCACACGCAGAGTTTTGATTAATAATCAAAGCATTGGTAACAAATGATTTTATGAAACACTAATTATTCAAACATAAAAGGCTTTGATATACTTAACATAATTTATGTCAAATTTTTATTAATTTGAAAGAATAATGTCAATATTCTGAAAAGTTTTGAAGTTATAAGCTTATAATTTTTTATATTTTCATGAACTTAATTGCATCTGTCTGATTCATAATAGAATCAGAATAAAATATGTATTTCACTTTTTCATTTGTGAAATCACCTTAAAATCTCGCCCTTTATCCAAACCTTGGTTTTCCAATAAATGTGCTAAAGCTGTTTAAGATAAGAATATTGCATATTGCAACTGACTTACATCCAAATCTCCAGATTCATTTTCTGCTACACTAAAGCTCACAACAGGAAGGACTTATGTTCGACATAATAAATCCTTTCGTTATAAGTTGTTTTAAACTTTAGTTGCTTTGTTATTTAGGAAATGGATTTCATTATAAATTTTGTTCTGCATTTATTTTGTTTAGAATGCATAGCTACTTCAGCTGACTGAAGTTCAGGTGCTTGGCTTGTTGTGTAGCTCATTGGATGCCTCACTGGAATCAAATGAGGCATCCAAATGAGCTACACATCCAGTTGCCAATTAATGATACATGTGTTGCAAATTGCTTGAGTTAGTTTATCTAAAACATATCTGTGCAAGTATTGCAGTGTGTACATGAAGGATCATCATTTGTTTTGATTTGACTATTTTTTCAATTTATTCATGCATCCATCATGCCTAAGAAAAATAACATTAGTGGAAAGGCAATACATAGTGAAGTGTGTGAACATATCTAGGCATTTTACATTCATAATACTGAAATATATACCCTACATAAATTGTTTCGTTATAAATTGTATTTTTCAGGTCTCTAACCCCAATTTATAACAATGACCACTGTAGTATTTCATAGATTAAAATATTGTTCAGTAATTTTATGGTACTTCAATTAATTTATAAATGGTTCTATTCTAAGACATAAAAGAAGAAAACAGAAAGCCTATATATAAAGGAGCTACTCCAAGTGAAAAAGGCTGCTAATCTTTTTAAAGGGAGTGGCTTTGTGAGACTGCTCTCTACATACAAAATTCATCTGCAGGAAATATTTCATGAAGAGACAAAAGTGAGTTTCGATTTCTCTTCTAACAAAAAATGGGAAAATGCATGGAAGCTATATATGAAGAGACACCTCTCATTAAATATTTACATATCTGCTCTAAATATTTTGAGGAGTAAAATTACTTGTCCACTGAAGATGAACATGCAATGTTATTTACTAGAATCAGCTTGTAATAGGCAAAAGATACCAGATTTGATTTAAAAAAGAATTAAAAACCAGAGGTAATAAAAATTCTAATACAAAATATTGTTTGCAGTGCAAATGAATTTGGTGCAAAATATTAAGAACCATGTGGAGAAATATTTAAAAATACCAGCTTGCTGACAGAATAAAAACTATGCATTCAAATTTTCAGAGTCGATAGTGTTGTTCATAGGGAAACAACGGCAGAACCACAAGAGTCTAAATACCACATTAATTATTGATGAGAGTACTGGATAACTCTGTGAATAAGATTAGCATTTGTAGTGACAAATAATGCAAAAAAAAAAAAAAAAAGCTTATATACAGCATCAGCCAAAAAAGAAAAAGAAAAAAAAAAACTACACTGAATTCCACCTATTCATTACCTCCAATAGTGTCTAGTTCTTCCTTGAATTTATTTAAGCTATGAACTACCACAACCACAGATGGAAGTTTGTACCAGCAATCAAATACCTGCTGGCTAACAGCAAACTTCGGAGCATCTATTCAGCAATTGTCCTTCCTCAACTTGAATTTGCACCCCCTCATGTGTAATCTCAGCAAGAAATTGAAGACCATTAACATTGAGTTTGCTCAAGCTGTTCAAAGCCTTAAAAGACCTCAATCAGATTGCCTTGCAGGTGCCTAGTCTCCAGATGCTGCAATTTACAGAACTGAAGCCTTTTGTGATAAGAGCACCCCTTTGTTCCCCTCACTAATATCACTGCCCTTCTCTGTACTCATTCCAGCAGCTCTACATCTATTCCTAAAATGAGGCCTCCAGACCTGTATGTAGTAGTCAAGCTGTGGCCCAACCACTGCCTTATAATACAATGGGATAATCATCTCTTTATCCCTGCTAGCAAAAATTGTTGTATATCATTGACAAAACCCCCACAAGCTGTCCTAGCAGCCTATCTGCATTGCTTAGAGAAATTCATATCTGACTGCACAATTACCACCAGGTCTTTTTCATTTTCCACACAGTTGATTCATTACTCTGTGGTTACTGCTATCTATATGCAGTACTCTGCATTTGTCAATGTTACACTTCAATTGCCATTTCTCAGACCATCTGCCTAATTTTCTAGATCCTGCTACAGTAGCATATTGTCATTACTGCTAACCTTTGTATCATATGCAAACTTGGACATTAAGCCTAATATGCCTTCATCAATATCATTGATAAATATAGAAAGTATTTCTCAATGATAAATATCGGGCCCAACACTGAACCCTGTGGGACTCGACTAATAACATTAGTCCACAAACAGCAGTGTGCAAAGATCGTGATAACATATTTTAAATTCAGATATGCATGGAGCACTAATATTTATAACACAATATTTGGAAAATTGATTAAATTAAAAGCTTGTAATGCACAGACTATCTCTGATACAGTTAAGGTCTTTTCCATAAGAACAATTTTGATTTGATGAAAATGGTAATGTTTACTTTTGTTGGTGCCTCTGTCAATACTGGGAAAAATAACAGTGACACTACTTAAGTGCATTCCTTATCTAATTAATCACTGTATAGCTCATTAAGATCTGGGGTTGGTGGAAGCATAGAAAGACAGACCAGGGGAGACTAAGAAGCCTTTGGAGTTTATACCATTTTTTCTAGGCCTTTAGTCCAAAGAGATGAATTTGAGAAAACATCATTGTCACTGAAAATGTTTCATTTAAGTCCCTAAATAAAGTGAGATGGCTATAGATATTTTGCTGTAAGCACTCTAATAAGAAATAATTCAATTGTAAGGTATACTTTGATCATAAGGTGTCAGAAAACAATGATCTAATTGCCCAATATTGCTTGAAAAAAAAAACTTTCTGAATGCTGTTAACTGATAACCCTAAATGATGCATTCAGTGAATTAGCAGAGTTGACCAAATGCTTTCAGAAAATTTCTATTACAATAGAAGCTGCATGGATGCAAGGTACCATAATATAAGGAGTATCTTGGTATAATAGTATCTTGAAAAAGCAATGTTAAAAATCTAATTTTATCAGCCAGTAATGACAGAATATTCTTTTCTTTGTTTCATGTTGATTTTGTGTGATTGCCTATATAACAAATTTCCAAAAAAATTAACTAAATGAATGGGGAACTTTCAATTTTAGTTCACTGACACTGCAAAGAATGAGTCACGAATATGGAACTTTAGTAAATTTTAGTAAGCTGTTTTACACGTATAGAAGTATTTTATATCTTAGTACAACAATACCCTGGAGAAGGAATTCACTGTAAACCAATACAATGACTTCAAATACAAATCAAATATATAATAGCTGAAAAATAAAGGCAGATCGATCACAAATTTTTAGTTTTACTCTAAATAACAGGGAAAAATAGTACTGCTTCCCAAATTGAGAACATATGTGCAACATTTTAGG
The DNA here is from genome assembly GCF_048544385.1 of Mastigoproctus giganteus. Lineage (NCBI taxonomy): Eukaryota > Metazoa > Arthropoda > Arachnida > Uropygi > Thelyphonidae > Mastigoproctus > Mastigoproctus giganteus. Next base: position 82,277,714 of record NC_143588.1, read on the forward strand.
CTTCCAGCCCTGAATGTTAGCAAGGTTTCAGTGTTATGAATAACATCAAAACAAAATCAAGAAATAGATCACAGAAGGATTACTGAGATATATAACGGCGGGGGGGGGGGGGGCTTGTTTATAACTCAGGCACAACAAAAAAGGTCAGTGAAGTGGAGTTTACAATAAATCAATCAATACAAATTGTTAATCATATTTAAGAGTCACGGGCTTAACCCCTGGTCCATTCAAAGAGTGTGTACTACTGCTTGTTATAACTTATTTGGTTTTTAGAAGCATTAGCAACTAAGGCCATATTGCTCCGGGGATATGTGGTGGTCATTCCCTGACCTTTCCGCATCCTCTGTATTTGGTGGTCATGGGCTCGAACCCCGGTCTAATCAAGAAGCGTGTGCTACGCACTGCTGCTCCTGCCCACCTGGCTACAGAGGCGCCTGTGTACTACTGCGCTCGCGCTTATGACCACTCAGCTACGTCAGGCATAATGGTACATAAAATTTCCCTCTAAGTAATACAGAAGTACACTTTGATAAAATTTAGATCTTGGAAAAAAAATACAAACGGAATAGTGGAATCATCTGCATCAAGTAATATTGTAATTAAAAATAATTCTTTTATTAAATAATTGTGTATGATTTTTAATCATTACTTGGTTAATTTTTAATTCCTGTTTTTAATTATTACTAAATAAATTATTTTCAATTTTCAAATAAAATAATTATTTGTAAATTTTGTGAATAAAAAAATGGCACAAGAGACATTCTTTTATAATGACTTTTCTGTATATAATTATTTCCTAATGCATGTGTGTATACATAAAACATCTAAAAATATGTCAATAAAATTGTAATTTTTGTAAAAAAAAAAAAAAAAAAAAAAATTGTGAAATATTTATCAAACACACAGAAGGAACGATAATAGGTATATTCTATCCTTTGTTTTATTAAAAAGCTCAACTGTCTTCAATTATCTCAAAATAAAATAATTTTATTTCAAAATACAGCAAGCTTGCCTGTTAGTCTAATTAAAGTTTTTATGACATTGGAAATAAGCCTTCAAGGAATAGTCAACTGAAAGACTAGAGTTCATTTAAATAACTGCTATTTATTATTGTGACTCAAGGATTATTTACTAAAATGTTCACTCCATAATTTATAAAATTTGTTAAAACTATGAAGAATGGTTTTCATAAAGCAATTTTTATATTTGTAAAATATTTAATCTAATAATTATCTGTTATTAAATTGTTTATTTTCCAATGCACACAAAAACAGGGCACCTGGAGTTAATGGGATTATCCAATTATATTAAGTGATGCAGAAAAGGAGGTAAGCAACCTCTTAGCCATAATTATGAGCATTTTTGGATTCATGGGATGTCCTGGTGGACTGGAGATGTGCGAACATATCCCCAATTCATGAAGGGGTCAAAGGATGATATGAGTAACTACAGAACAGTTAGCTTAACTAATATTCCAGCAAAAATAATGATGAAGTCACTGATTAAAGTAATGCAGGACCATCTAGACAGGAGTGTAGTTATAGTTCAGTCACAGCATGAGTTTGTTAAGGGATGATCTTGTACGACCAATTTGATTGGGTACTATGATGCAGTGCCAAACAAACTGGATGCAAAAAATAATTTTGACATTATATATTTAGATTTCAGGAAAGCTTTTAATATTGTTGCATATAAAAGACTGCTGTACAAATGAGAAGAGTGGCATTAAGGGCAAGTTACTGCTCTGGATAAAGGGAAGGTTGAGTGAGAGAAGACAGGGTGGTTATTAATGGACACTGCTCTTCACGGATAATGGAGTTCCACAACATTCGGTGCAGAGACATTGTTTTCTGAATTTATTAATGACATTGATGAAGGTATAATAAGCTTATTGTCTGAAGTTTGCAGATGATACCAAGGTTGGCAGGATGGTTAATGACAGTAATGAAGGTATGCTGCTATAACAAGATCTAGAAATAGGCAGATGGGCTGAGAAATGGTAATTGAAGTTTAACACTGACAAATGCAAGGTTCTGCATATGGGTAGCAGTAATTCCAGATTAATGTACCACGTGGCACTACATTCAGAGAAGTGGAAAATGAAAAATATCTGGGAGTAATTGTGCAGTCAGATATGAAGTTCTCCAAACAATGCAAATAGGCTGCTACGACAGCTCATGGGGATTTCTCTATTTTACACAGGAATTCTGCTACCTGTGTAAAGGAAGAGGAGGTGATTATCCCATTATATAAGGCCACATCTTGAATACAGCATACAGGTCTGGAGGCCTCATTTTAAGAAGGATGTAGAGCTGCTGGAATGGGTACAGAGAAGGGCAATGAGATTGGCAAGGAGAAAAAAGGGGTGCTCTTACCAAGAAAGGCTTCAGGTTTGAGGTGTTTAAGGCTTTGAATGGCTTCAACAATCTCAATAACACATATTCTATGCTGGCATGCATAAGTTATAAATCTGAAAATGCTATTGTTCGTGTTAAGGCTGCTTTTCAGAATCATGATCCTTCTTACCTAATCTAACTTTTCTAAATACATTACATATGCCATAATAAAATTCATCTTCTATTTCTGGGTGAAACCAAGTTTCTGATAGCCCTATTATATCAGCTTTTTATTATCCTAACCAGGAGTTCAAACTGAAACAACACGTGTGATGCTACTGTAAAGATACTTCACAATACAACAGGGTACTGTTCTTGTACACTGACACATTCCTTAAAGATATTTAAGCTTGTTACCCTAGAATTAGCTTCCCATTTACTTAAAACATCACTACCCTAAGCACATCTTTCCAACATCAGAAAGTTCTTTGGCTTTACCAACCTTATATAAGAATTCTTGTCATATAAAACAAGCATTACTTTGATCCATATCATCAGATCTGTATCACCCCAGTCTCCCTCTCAATTAGTAATCTGCTAAACTCTTAAGGCTTCCTCAATGACACTGGCCAAGATCCTTTCACCACCTTTGCTCAAATGCATTACAACTCTATAAAATACTCCTTCTGCTTAAGTGCAACAATAATAAAAATATCCCCTCAAAAAACTTGCAGCATCCCTCAAGTCTTGAGTTAATCCACAAGGCATTCAAGTTTATAGTTTTTCCTATCACACCTTGGCATGATTGCAGACCAATACACTCTGACCTGACTTGTGGCATATTTTAGCATACTCCCACAGTTATTCAACACATTGTCAATTTGTGTGTAATTAACGTCATTAATTCTCACATACTCTCCTTAGAACCCTTAAGAACTGACAACCTATATGTTATGTCATTGATTTTCACTCCCAGTAGTTATAATGGTTATGGTCCACCTGTCTTTATTACAAAAAATGTTACCTGCTTCCCTTGCAATACAATCCCCCATTAAAATTATACCCTTCTGGACCAGAGAGGACTATACTTGAGCATTGTCTCCTGACATACAAATAAGGAACACACCACCTACATACAAGATCTACTGAACACTGACCACACTATTCAAAATTACACTTATTTATAATGTAAACACAGATGAAAGTGGTAGTAAAATGTCTGCAGGCATGTGCTTTCCTACAATCTCATACAAGTATGAGATTATGGGTTAGTCACACCTTGGATGTACAGCACACCGTTAATGGTGGTGTAGCATGCATCCATTCTATCCAGGAATGTCTCAAAAGATTTCCAAGTTACTTAAGCAATTTAAGCAATATAACATCCAGCGTAGACGTACAGCACACCCTGTTAATGGTGGTGTAGCATGCATCCATTCTATCCAGGAATGTCTCAAAAGATTTCCAAGTTACTTAAGCAATATAACATCCAGTGTAGACAACTACCTGGCACAAAGTTACAAACTATTCCTCCAATTAAGCCTCCCACACCTGCAATGTTCAAAAGTGGGATACTTTATAAAATTATCTTTGAGTTATCTTCTAAAAGATGTCTTAAAAATCAATGGGCAATCACACAGATGAAATTCATAATACAGAGTTTAGTTCAGCTATTGTTGTTCATATTGTCAACAAAATTACATCAATAAAATAACAGCCTATAAACCCTCCCCTAAATCTTTATTAATTAATTAACAAAGACAGCAGCATTCATTCACCTAATTTTTGAATCTTTACTGCTTTAACATGACAATATCAAATGGAGGGTTAGGAGTAAGTGGCAAACGGAATGTCTGATTATGATAGTGAGGATGAAGCATACCTCACATGGCTCAATGTGGAGCCTCCGTAGCCAGGTGGGTAGGAGCAGCAGTGCGTAGCACACGCTTCTTGATTAGATCAGGGTTCGAGCCCATGAGGATGCGGAAAGGTCAGGGAATGACCACCGCATATCCCCCTGGAGCAATATGGCCTTAGTTGCTAATGCTCCTAAAAACCAAATAACAAACAAACCACAAACATGGCTCAGTGTGAAAGGCCAGTGCCATGTGACAATACAGTAATAATGCAGCAATGCTACCATTATATAAATACTTGCCAAACTTCAATTTTCAGATGACAAAGATAATATCTATTATCAAAAGCTACTATGTATATTTTACCTTAGCTGGTTTTAATGTTTTAACTGTAAATATCTTTTAGTTTATTTATTTATGTAGTTTTTAATTGTACAGTGTCTATAACTTTATTTTTTTACTACCGATTTTATATTGTGTCCATATCACTGAATAAATATTTTTAATACAGTGTGGTCAGTGCTCAATAGATCTTACCATATCACTCACCACAGAGGGTTCTTTCAATGCACTTGCAAGCATCTAGTAGTTTCAATTAGTACAATTTTTATGTGTGGGATGCAGAAAACAATCATCAGTTGAACTAGGTTAATTTACTAGACTAACTTCTAAATACATATGCCATAAGCTGTACAAACACAGAACTCATGACTTACATGGAGACCACCAACATCCATTCCAGTATGAATAAGATAATGTGCAACAAGGCATTCCAAAATGGATCTTACAGCAATCAATTAAAGGTTGATACAAGAATTAACTTTAAAAAATATTACAGGAATCAAATTTACAACTAAATTCATAACATATTAAAATCTGCAGAAATAACAGAGCACATAAAAGCTTATATGTTCACTAGGCCGCACTGCAAAATATCAAAAAGATTATGATTCTCAAACCACAGTTTAATGAGAACTTCATTCAAGAAAGCATTTAATGAAAATGAATACCTTGATATACTTGGGACTGTATCAAAGTATAATACTTTTTATACTTTGATACAAAGGAATTTACATCTTCATTGTAATGGGTTGGTAATGGCATAGCCATAAAAGAGCAGAGGGGCCCATTCAAATATGTCATAGTTATTTGAAATTTTGCTTCTGCTAACCATACAACTAACAATCTTATATGATCCTCGAGTGACATGTTGAACAGGTATAATTTGAGGTCATAAAAATGAAAGTATATTGTAGTATGGTCCTCTACCACTTACTCAGTACGTAAAAATGGCAAAAGTTAATGAAAATCCACAAATTCATATAATTAATCTTAGCTTTAATTAGGGAATTCTAAGTTATGTTACTACTAAGTATGGATAGTAATAATTGCGCATGTACATTACAATATAAGTGACAGAATTTCTTTACAAATCTGAGAGTCGAATGGCACTGAGCTATAAAATGAAAGATATAACAATAAGTTACCTGCAATGCTATGTTATGAAAACACTTCCCTATAAAGATATATAATTATTTATTCATAATGTCATGCTGCTAACTAATGAAGACCAGTACAATTCTTGCTATTACAGCTCAGTAACAGTTAAGTGGTTAGGCATTGCAGTTCTGCCAGGTTTTAGAGTTTTGTCCCAGCGTCCCGATTTTTTAACTTTTTTCCCCCCTGGGACACACTAATGCCCAGTTTTCTAGTAATAGTGGTGGTTTATGTGGTAGCTTTTTCTCCATTGATACATAATTATTTGGAAACCAAACTACCTAATTTACTTTTCTTAAATAGAATGCCACATTAAAAAGAGACTAGTGGATTAAGGCAACCACAGCCACCCATGCTTACTTGTCTGAACCTCATTAGTAGTACTGAGAATCCACTGCTAACATTCTTTCTAGTACACCATTTACTATCCCTTCTAATTCTTCAAAATATTCAAGGTATAATTTCCAACAGTCTTCTTGAAATAAATTGAACTAAATCTGATGAGTCAGTTAAAGATGGATTTTTCCAGGTACGAGATAAAGATAAATGTTTTAAAACTAAAAGAATATGCAATGTATGTACAAGGTCCTCATTATAGGGCCTTGAGCTATGCAATAAAGCATAAAAAGAACATGAGTAAAATAGATCCTTGGTGATCTGTGGCCCTAACTTGTTTAAGAAGGGGAGTAAATATGACAAAGAAAAATTTTCAATGGTGATGAAATTGGCTGGACAGAGAGGTTGCATAATATAAGGAATTTTATAAGAATAAAAGGCATTAATATTACAAGGCTATTTAAAAACAGAAAATTGGATTCCTGGTGTAATTTAGTATCTACAGTAAGTAATTCTGACCCTTGGGGACTAATTTATAAGCTAACTATGAGTAAACTAAAAATAGGTAACATTTTAAATACTGTGATAACTGATGATCAGGAAACACATGGAGTTCTGCAGCAAATGCCATTATCTCACAACTTATTCCTGGGGATGATATGTTGTCGGATACACAGGAACAATTAGATATCAGGAGTAATTCATGCTACCAGGTGAACTCAGAGAGAAGTTTATATACTAGTTTGGAGCTGAAACAATATGCACAAACTTAAATAACAATAAAAGTCAAGGTCCTGATATGATTGAAAATTCAGCAATTAAGAGGTAACATGAATTATTTGCTATTTAACATGTACTATTTAACGTGCTATTAAATAGTACATTAGGAAATTATTTTTAACCAATTTTACAATGCATATAGATACGGTTCTCCTCAGGAATGCTTGTTAGATGAACTTATGGAACTTACAAAAAGATTTTTAAGTAGGGGTACACACTGGGTACTATCATGAAAATTAGTCAACAGGCAAAATATAAAATGGAGACAGTTACAACAAATAACAGATCAGATCAGAAATATTTTATTAAAGTTCCCTATATACAGGCATTGGTACAGACAATTCATTAACATTTTCAAGAACACTGAATTTAAAATAGTTCCACAACCCATGAGCGAACTGCAAGTTGTTCTGAAGTGTAGAAGGGTTGATACCATTACAATCACGGAAGCACACAATATTGTTTACAATATTCCTTGTGGTGGGTGCAATTCAGCCTATATTGGCTCAACCCATAATCCACTTTCGACGAGAATACAATAGCATGCAGGGCAGGTGCCTCAGAACTAGCGTTTCATGCTATTAATGATGGGCACGTGTTCCTTTTTGATAAGTCGAAGGTCCTGAATACTCAGCAGAAATACTTTAAGTTATTAATTGAAGAAACATTGGAAATTAGATTAAATCCTGACTATTAATGTAAGTAGACCTTACAATATCCCAGATTTGTGGACTCTAACGTGCATATATAAACAGCAGTTCATACATTGGTCAGCATAAATAATCTCGTGTTAGGTTACAAAAAAGTTTGTATAAAACAAGCAGGGATATCATTCGCGATCCACTTTTGACTTCTTGTGAACACAGAAACAATCCAAATAATTAGTCCCTTAAAGGAAGTTTTAGACAATTTTAAAGTTTAAATTATTTGTAAATTGATGTATAGTTATTTTGTGGTGTCAAGATTATCAAGACAATTTCAATCCTCATATTAACATATGTTACTGGTTGATTTGGTGGGTTGATGGCTGTAGACTTTCCATGAATCTTCTCGATGCGCTAGGTTGGATATGAGTATTGAATACATGATTTTAATGTGTAGCTTTTTTAAAAATCATAAAAAAAAAATTGGTTTAACATGGTAAGCTAATTCACATAAGAATACATTTATACGTGATTGACTGTTAAGAGAATTACAGTCCTACAATAAAGGTATGAGGTTTTCTCTTATAATTTAAGGCTATTAAATATGTACAACTGTCTGGTACCTGGTGTTTTTCCTGTCTTTTGGAAATTTACACAGTTAAATTTTACATATACAGGGTAAGCAGCTAACAGATCCAAGGGCATACTGTCCTATATCCCTGTCAGCCAATTTAGAGAAAGTTTATGAGAGACTGTTAGCCATAAAGTTAAACATATAATCACTCTGGTTTAGAAGCTGCTTCTCAATACAAATTCAAGAAGGGACATTCAGTAGAGGATGCACTGGTTAATTTAGTTCAATATTGTACACAGTCTTCAGCAAAATATGAATTGGTAATATTTATTGACTATCAAGGAGCTTTGGACTCATTATCGTTTGAAAGTGCTTTAAGTTTCTTTCGTAAGGCTTGCTGTACCTAACCTCCTATAAAGTAATACAAAATTATTTTACAAATAGAATACAGTAACTTCGATAATCTGGACTAATTGGGACCAGAGGTAGTTCGGACTTCCGATTTATTCGGATTAGCATTGGCATTAGTAGAGGTACATGATCCAAGAAAGCAAGCTTATACAGCATCAGCCAAAAAAAAAAAAACTCTTCCCATTTCACAGATCCATTCATTCCAAACATTTGTCTAGTTCTGCCTTGAATTTATATCAGCTATCAACTTCCAAAACAACAGATGGAAGTGTGTTCCAGCAATGAACTACCCGCTATAATCTGAGCAAGAGGAAGAATCCATCAGCATTGAACCTACTCAATCCATTCAAGGCCTTATACACCTCAATCAGATCAGCCACACATCTATTCTACAACTGTCTGTTTCCTCAGTTTGAATCTGTACTCTCAGGTTTGTAATCTGAGCAAGAGGAAGAATTCCATCAGCATTGAACCTGCTCAATCCATTCAAGGCCTTATATACCTCAATTAGATTGCCTCACAGGTGCCTAGAATCCAGAAGCTGCAATTTGCAGAACATAGCCTTTCTTCATAAGAGCATCCCTTTGTTCCCTTCACCAGTCGTGTTGCCCTTCTCTGTACTCTTTCTACCAACTCAACATCCTTCTTAAAGTGAGGCTTCCAGACCTGTACGTAGTACTCAAGGTGTGGCCTGACCATTGCCTTATACAAGGGAATAATCACCACCTCATCCCTGCTCACAAAATTTCTTTATATCATTGACAAGACACCCCATGACCTATTTTCATATGACTTCACAATTACCCCAGGTCTCTTTCATTCTCCACTACCCTAACTGTAACACAACATAGTTTGTCCATTTCTCTGGGGTTACTGCTACCCATATACAGTACTTTGCATTTGTCAATGTTAAACTTCATTTGCCACTTCTCACCCCATCTATCCAACTTTTCCAGATCCTGTTACAGCAGCATACTGTTATTAAAAACCCTGCCAACCTTTATATCATCTGCAAACTTTGACATTAAGCTTGATATACCTTCTTCAATACCTTTGATTGATATACAAAACAACAATGGGCCCAACACTGAACCCTGAGGGACACCACTAATAACATTAGTCCACATAGAGCAGTACCCGTTTATTACCACTCTGTCTTCTCCCACTAAACCATCCTTTTATCCGTTGTAGCAACTTGCCTTAATGCCATACTGCTCCAATTTGTACAGTACCTTCCATGTGCAACAGTATCAAAAGCTTTCCTGAAATCCAAGTATATGATATCAAAATTATTTTTTTCATCCAGTTCCTTTGTGAACACATCATAGTATACAATCAAACTGGCCAGACAAGACTTCCCCTTAACAATCCCATGTTGTCTAAATTATTACTGCATGGTCATCTAGATAAGATGATCCTGTCTTGTTGTTATTTGATTTTTAGGAGCATTAGCAACTAAGGCCATATTGCTCCGGGATATGCGGTGGTCATTCCCTGACCTTTCCGCATCCTCTGTATTTGGTGGTGACGGGCTCGAACCCTGGTCTAATCAAGAAGCGTGTGCTACGCACTGCTGCTCCTTCCCACCTGGCTACGGAGGCGCCTCCTGTCTTGTCTAGATGATCCTGCAATGCTTCTTTAACCAGTGACTGCATTATTTTCACTGGAAGAGAAGTCAAACTAACAGGTCTGTAATTACTCGTGTCACCCTTTGATTCCCCCTTTGTGAATTGGAGATACATTTGCACCTCTCCAGTGCGCGGGGACTTCCCAGGAATCCAAGGATGCTCTCATAATTATGGCTAAGGGTTTGTTTTACTTCCTTTAATATAACTGGATAGATCCCATCTATCCCACATACCTTTCTTATGTTTAACTTCAAAAATTTCTCCTCCACTTTGTTCTCAGTTATTACAAAATAATTTAACTCCCTGTTAAAAGTTTGATAAACATCTGGCCCTCTCCTCCTTGAATAATTCACGTGTGAATGTAGATGCAAAATACTCATTTAGTTTGGCAGCTATCTGAGAATGACCATCTACAGTGAAACCATTGATATCACGTGGACCAATCTTATTCAACCCCTTCCTTTTGGAGTTTATATAAGTAAAGAAATCATTACTGTTTTTCTTTGCATCCTTTGCCAAAGATTTTTTATATAATCTGTCTTCGCTTGCCTAACCTCCTTTGTGACTTGATTAGACTAGCTTGTATCTACCATAGGCTTCTGTGTCGCGTAACAATTTATGTGCATCTCGTGCATTTTTCTTCTCTGCCAGAAGCCTCGTTAGTTCATCTGACATCTATTTGGGCCTAAACCTAGAGCAGTATTTCTTAGTTGGAACAAAAAGCCTAGTAGCTTCCAAAATTACTTCCTTGAAAGTAATTTTACCAACAGCAAATTCCATTTAGAATTTGCTGTTGGTAACATCATCAGTTGGTCCCACTATATAGAACCTAAAAAATCTGAGACCACTGCAGTCGCCTTTACAAAAGCAAAAACCCTTCCCTTTTCCTCTGATGGTAGTTACATCTTTAAGTAAATCCCACATCAGTACACTGTGATCACTCCCACCAGTGGTTCCTTTATCTGTAAATTCTTCATGCATGAATAATCACTACTGATAATCAGATCAAGAGTGTTAAGGCTCTATTATCATGTCACAGGACTCATGTCCCTTTTTAGTGTAAACTGTGCAGTCGGTCGGAGAAGAAGCATCACTGTAACATAGGGTGGCCAGATTACAAATTTGAGATCAAATTTGTAATCTGGCCACCTCATGCTACTCATGCTTATGTTTGGGGTATTCATTCCTCGTTTAGGGGTACTCTCATTATATCTTAAGAAAACCGAACAATTTTAATAACAATCATTTTATTTCTATATGTTGTTGATTTTTACAAGTTCGTGGAATGCAAAATTAGTCAAATTTTAATAAAATTAACCAAATTATAGCCCGTGCTTTAATTCAGAAATTTTACTGCGAGAGCTATAAACACTAAAGGAAACTTTTTATAAATATTAACATCAAATGTTTTACATAATTCATTACAATACATATTCAGTAAACCTGATTTATTTTATCAAAAAAGAAAATATTTACCTAACAATACTTTTCATTTGAGCGTATTTTCTTTAACATTTTTTCGTGCACATGCGTAAAATTCTTTGCATGACATTGTGATTGGCTTTCGGCAACGGTTCTCCTTCAAAATTCTTTAGGTCTAATTTATTTCTATCCTTTTTCCATGCATTAAACATGGAGCTAAATACTCGCTCACTCATTGCATTTGAGTGAGGCAAAGCAAAAAAAAAAATGTAATATATATATTTTTTCTGTATTACGTACTTCGTACGCATTTAAAATTTTTATCCAAACGTCTGTGGTATTTTTGAGGTCTTTTTTTTTCTCTATTTCTGCAGAACATATTCTTCATACAGCAAATCGATATTGAGAGTTGTAAATAAAAAAAGTTTGCTGCCTGAGCTTTAAACTATTACAACGAAATAAAAAAGAAGTCAAGTAGAATGTAAAAGGTTACAAAGTAAGCATGATATAAATATTCTATAAACCTCTTTGTAAATAGGATAGCATGTCGTTTTTGAGTCTAAGGGTGCGTTTCAATTAATTATTGTCAGTTAATTCTTTCTTCCTAAATAATCATCTCAACAGGTTGTTTTATGATTTCTGCTTTTTTTCAAATTCCCATTTCAAATGTTAAAAAAAAGGGGTACCTTGGAAATTTTATTATAATTCCAAAAGGGATAAGTCTGGCAACCTGTAACGTTGTATATGTGTCATTCTCTTTGAGGAAAGCTGAAGCGAAATGAATTGCCAGTTCATCCTCTTCTTCAGATTTTGAAGAAGATTTAGAAAATGCATGCACTTTTCTTATAGCTGAGAAAACAAAAGAGTATGCAATGGATACACGACAAACTGGAAGAGAACAGAAAAAGGTGAATTCCATCATTTACTACAGGACTTAGAAGATGATGAAAATCGTTTCAAGATGTACTAAAGGATGAATAAAGAAGAATTTAATTTCCTATATAATCCAATTAAGGATGACATTCAATGGCAAAATATACAATTTTGAAATTCAATCAGCGCTAAGGAAAAATTAGTTATATATTGGAAAGCTGAAATACTGCAAATTTAATTTTGAATAAGGACTTATTCTGTCAAAATACGAAACAAAAAATTTTAATGAAATTTAATTACAACAAAAAACTACTTCTCAACCCTAAAAATTGAACTTGTAAGAAATTATGAGTTGTACAAATTGAAATGATCGACTTGTTCGTCCTCTCAATTTGTTAATTGTAATTCTGTTGGTCTATTTTCATCCTTTGGTCATTTTTGAGCGTCCCTGTGACTGACATTTGCAGTAAGTATGCCGAGTAGCTGGTCGAAGTGGAGGATGCTTCAGAATAGGCACAGGAGCAACGTCCTTGATGTTATTTGTTTTCGGATATTCTTACTTGTGTGCTCAAAACAGATTATTTACTTATAATTTAATTTTCTATTAGCATTTCCTTCATTTTCCTCTGGTCACGCAGTCACGCCTAATGAAATTTCTGTTCAAACAGAAAAATCTGAGCTCCTGACAATGTCATTCGGCCTTGAATCCCGATGTGTTATCTTGTTAATACGGCCAATGACAACAGTGCATCTCCAAGCAATAAACTAATTGGTAAATATAGCTCCCCCACATTTGACGTTTGACATGTATACAAGTGAAGTCTCATGAAGTGATAGTAGTGTTTCCGCCCTTACTCCCTCTTGTTGCCTCTCTAACATGCTGCTGTAGAAAACAATCATCCAATAAATCCACAAGTCTTGCTGGTGTGTGAGTAACCAACCCAGTTCCAGTCTATATCTGGGAGGTTAAAATCCCCCATCATAAGACACATTTACTGGCTCACTATTTCTCTGTATAATTGTTCATTTTACTCATCAGTCACTAAGTTTATAACAAACTACTACCCTCACTTTTGCTTTCCCAGTGCTTATATCACACTAAACTGACTCAACATTGCACTGTCCATCTATGTCAACTGGATGCACTTCCTTAGATTTTGTGTTTCTTAACTAACAGCATTAACCCCTCCTCCCTTCGTATCCTGTCTATCCTTTCTGTACATCCCAAATTCTAATTTTGCATCCCTTATATTTGAGTGGCACCATGTCTGTTATCCCAACAATATTCACATTGGATGTCTTAACCAGCACTTCAAATTCATCAAATTTATTTACTGTACTCCTAGCATTGGTGTACATGCACTTGTTCTTACTCTTAGTTACTCTAACACAGCCCATGTATTTACTTGTTTCATGACCCCCAGCAGTTCCTGAAATCTCCAGCAACTGGCTTTCCAGGCTGCTGCTCATTCCAATAGAAGCAGTGCAAGAATCATTTTCACCTCTGCCTGCAGCTACTGTTAATCCATTAGTCTGTGAATCCCCCAAAGCTAGCAGTTTTCCAACCCACTAAAGTTGTGTCGATGGCATCAGAAAATATTCTTGCACCCCTTCTATTTAAGTGTATCCCATCCCTGTAGAAAGGATCTCTTCTGTTAGCAAGCACAGACCACACTGAGAAAAATTCTACTCCATGAGCCCTGCACAATCTCTCTCCAGGGACGAATTGATTGACAAGGCTCTTATCATATGCTCCCTCCTATCGTGTCTGGGCAGGATCGCAGACACTTTCAAATTTAACCCTAACTCAATACTTTTTTTTTTTTTCAGCATTGACCTGTACTTGCTTAGTAAATCGGCGGAGTGCCTACACTTAAATGTCATTAGCATTAGTAGAGGCATATGATGCAAGAAAGCAAGCTTATTCAGCATCAGCCAAAAAAAAAGAAAAAAAAAAACAACCACTACTCCCATTTCACCCCTCAATTCGTTCGAAATACCTGTCCAGCTGAGCCTTAAATTTGTTTAGGCTATCAACTTCAACAACAAGCGATGGAAGTCTATTCCACAAACCAACTGCCCGCTGGCTAAAGGCGAATTTCCGCACATCTATCCGACATCCATCCTTCCTCAATTTGAATTTATGCCCTCTCAGGTGATTATTCTGAGCAAGAGGAAGAATTCCATCGGCATTGAGCATGCTCAAGCCATTCAAAGCCTTGTACACCTCTATCAGATCACCTCGGCGATGCCTAGTCTCCAGGCTCTGTAATTTGCAAAACTTAAGCCTTTCTTCGTAAGAGCAACCCTTTGTTCCATTCACTAATCTTGTTGCCCTTCTCTGTACTCGTTCCAGCAGCTCTACATCCTTCTTGAAATGAGGCCTCCAGACCTGTATACAGTACTCAAGGTGTGGCCTGACCAATGCCTTATACAAGGGAATAATCACATCCCTGCTAGAAAAATTCCTGTATATCATTGACAAGACACCATGAGCTACTCTTGCAGCTCGTCTGCACTGCTCAGAGAACTTCATATCTGCCTGCACAATTACCCCCAGGTCCTTTTCATTCTCTACCACTGTCAGCGTAGTACCACAGAGTTGATACGTTGATCTGGGGTTACTGTTTCCCATATGTAGTACTTTACATTTGTCAATGTTAAACTTCATTTGCCACCTCTCAGCCCATCTGCTCAACCTTTCCAGATCCTGTTGCAGCAGCATAGTATCAGTAGTGTTCTTAACAACCCTGCCAACCTTTGTATCGTCTGCAAACTTGGACATTAAGCCTGATACACCATAATCAATATCATTTATAAATACAGAAAACAACAATGGACCCAACACTGAACCCTGAGGAACTCCACTAATAACATTAGTCCACGTTGAGCAGTGTCCATTGATTACCACTCTCTGTCTTCTGCCACTCAACCATCCCTTTATCCATAGCAGCAATTTGCCTCGAATGCCACACTTCTCCAATTTGTGCAGCAGTCTTCCATGCGCAACAGTATCAAAAGCCTTTCTAAGATCCAAATATATAATATCAAAGTTATTCCCTGCATCCAGTTCTTTTGTGACGACATCATAGTATCCAATCAAATTGGTCAGACAAGACCTGCCCTTAACAAACCCATGCTGTGTCTGAGCTATAACTGAATTCTTGTCCAGATGATCCTGCAGTGCTTCTTTAACCAGTGCCTCCATTAATTTTCCTGGAACCGAAGTTAAACTAACAGGTCTATAATTACTTGTGTCAGCCTTTGATCCTCCTTTGTGAATTGGGGTTACATTTGCACATCTCCAGTCCATGGGTACCTCCCCTGAGTCCAAAGAAGCTCTCATAATTATGGCTAGGGGTTTGCTTACTTCCTTTGCTGCCTCCTTTAATATAACTGGATAGATCCCATCCACCCCGGGTGCCTTTTTTATGTTTATCCTCAACAATTTCTCCTCCACTTTCCTCTCAGTTATTAGAAAATCATCTAGCTCACTGCCAATGTTTACTTCACCTACGACATTCCCCTTCCTGAATAACTCCTCATGTGTGAATGTAGATGCAAAATACTCGTTTAGATTGTTAGCCACCTGAGCTGGATCCTCAACTGTTGAACCATCAACATCCAGTGGACCAATCTGATTCATCCCTTTCCTTCTTGAGTTTAAATAGGTAAAGAACTCTTTTCTGTTTTTCTTTGCATCCTTTGCCAAGGATTTCTCATAATCTGCCTTTGCCTGCCTAATCTCCTTTGTGACTTGGTTACAGACCAACTTATATCTATCATAGGCTTCCACGTCACCCATTAATTTGTATGTATCCCATGCATTTTTCTTCTCTGCCATATGTCTCATTAGTTCATCTGACAACCATTTAGGCCTGAACCTTGAACAATATTTCTTGGTTGGTATGTAAAGCCTGGTAGCTTCCAAGATTAGTTCCTTGAATGCTTCCCATTTTGAATTTGCTGTTGGTAACATCATCAGTTGGTCCCACTGTATAGAATTTAAATACTGTCTCAGACCAGCATAGTCTCCTTTACGAAAGCAAAAACCCTTCCCTTTACCTCTGATGGTAGTTACCTCCTTGAGTAAATCCCACTTCAGCACACTGTGATCACTGCCACCCAGTGGTTCATTTATCTGCAGATTCCTAATGCATGAAGAATCACTACTGATAATCAGATCAAGAGTATTACTCCCTCTAGTTGCCTCCCGAACATGCTGGTGTAGAAAACAATCATCCAATAAATCCACAAAAGCCTTGCTAGTGTGTGAGTGACCAACCCACAAATTCCAGTCAATATCTGGGAAATTAAAATCCCCCATTATAAGACTCTCTGATTTACTGGCCCACTCTATTTCCCTGTACAGTATCTTATTATACTCATCAGAGTCATTAGGCCTATAGCACACTCCTACTCTCAATTTTGATTTACCTATGCTTATGTCACACCAAACTGACTCAACACTGCACTGTCCAGCGATGTCAACTGGCTTCACTTCCTTGGATTTTATGTGTTTTGTAACTAATAGCATAACCCCTCCTCCCTTCCTATCCTGTCTATCCTTTCTGTAGACGTTGTACTCCCCAAATTCCAGTTCTGCATTCCTTATATCTGTGTGACACCACGTCTCTGATATCCCAACAATATCTGCCTTTGATGTTTTGAGTAATACCTCAAATTCATCAAATTTATTTACTAAACTCCTAGCATTGGTGTACACGCAAGTATACATGCACCTGTTTCTATTCTTAGCTACCCTAACACAACCCATGTGTTTACTTGTACCGCAAAAACACATACAACGATATCACCTTTTGTGCTCTTAAAAGATATCTGCTCTACAACATCAACTTTTGCCCCTGGCAGACATACCCTGGTCCTATTGCACCTATCTTTTTGCACAATATATTTCCCGATTCCCTGACAATTGAGTCACTAATAATAACTAGCTCCTGTGGGACCAGCGCATTCTGCCCTGAAGGTTGCCGCTCTGTGCCTTGGTGCATAAGAGTGTGCTCTGGCGCTGAGTTGGGCAGATGAGAACTTGATGTGGCCCCCCCCATTTTAATTCCTTCAAGGGCATCCACCCAACTCTTCAAGCTCTCACAGAACCCTGAGTTGGCACCTAATTTCAAATTTATCAAAAATTTTCACACTCATCAAAAATACTGTTCTGGAGACTAAAAAAAAAAGTTGAGTAAATTTAAAAATAAAAATAGAGGTTTTAAAATCTGAGGGACCATTTAATTTTTTGTTAAATCCCAGCACCTTTTCACACAACAAAGATCCATATATGGGTTCTCCCTAACTTCGTCTGTGTGAACAACAAATAAATAGAATCTTCATGGGATGGGTCATTACCTTTTCTCATACTTTTTCTCTTTTTTTTGCATCATCTGAATTAAGTTTCAATGTGACCTTTAAAATTTTTTGCTTGTTGTTTTTAATATCTGTTATGGTTGACTTTCCAACCTCGTAAGATATTGCTAACAAAGACCCACTTTCTCCCTTTGAAAGTCTGTTTAAAATCTCAATCTTCGATTCAATTGTTAAAAATTTCTGCTTCCTTTTAAAAGACGAAGGAAACTGCAGTACGGTAAATTAAATTATGTAAAAACTCTGTTCAGAATCCTTTTATTCCTTATCTCACTTGCGCATGTCGTGTAAGTTGCAATTTCTGCATGTCGTGTTTTATTATTGACTGATGCTTATCTTTTTTTACTGTTTTAGATTTTACAATAAAAAAAAAAGTTAATGAACAGAAATATCAGATTACAAAGTGTTACATTTAATTAGTACAGTATGTATATTAATTAAGCTATGTACATAAGTGTAAATTTATTTATATTTTGCTAACCAGTGGATTCTTCCGATTTTAACGTATCATTTAATTTTGTTAATTGGTGACCTCTAAAGAACCATTATAATGTTGGTGACCAAACCATACACAACACTATAAAAAATAAAGGGAAGCCATTCGATTTAAAATTGACATCATAAAAAATAAAGGGAAACATTGTATTGAACATGTGAGTAGTATGTGTTAATTTTTTTCATTTTTTTTTTTTTTTTCATGGTTAATTGTGGGTAACTGAATCAGCGGATATGGGGACACAACTGTATTTATCTCTCTAAAAGGTCATATTTATAATGGAAATTGCACCACACTTTCATTGTTATCATATGTTCCATTATAACAATCAATTTTGAACGCCTTTATGATATTTTTCTAAGACACATTTCTGGAAGTCACTACCATAAAACAATAAAAACAATTTGCACTTTCTGGTTCATTGGGCTTTTCTGTTAACAGAATCTATTATAAACAGGTAGTAAACTCAATCTTACTGCATTTGCAATAATACAGGAATCACTCGATTACTGCGGTTTATGTTTAGCTACCAATTTTCGATTAGCATGAATCAAAATTTCGATTAGCGCAGTATTTTAGCTTGGCCTAAAGAAACTGAAGCTGGTGATGCTACGAAAGTCAGTACTAAGCTACGAATGTAAATACACTGCTAAAGTATGCATAACCTTAGAGAACATTATAGAAACACATCGCTTGTTTTTCTTAGTGAGCATGCAGCTCTGTTCACAAAAGGGGGTTACTGTTTATTTCGCATCGCGTCATACCTTCTCCATCGAGAAGCGTTATCAAGAAATAAACAAAAACGAATGCAGGATACAGTGTGGGAAGCTAGTTTGTTGTTCTACCATAAGAAAATAAAAAGAAACTGATTATTTCAAATGTGTATTATTACAACAATTGAAATATTTTCTAACATTATGCACACTGAAGGATAACACCCGGCCGCACTGCATTTATTACATACATGCAGATCAGTTGTTCTTGCGCTGTGTTTTAACATGCAGACACCCGTGTTATCTCCTGCCATCACATGTTGTTTACATTAATTACTGTGCATACTAATTAATAACATTAATTTTTATTAATTTTTTTTATATACAGTCGATTCCGGTTATTTGGGACACATCGGGACTGTGCATTTTGGCCCGATTAAGCGGCTGCCCCAATTATCCGAAGTTTCACGTAAATAGTTAAAAATACAATTTACCCCCCCCCCTTTACAATTAGTTCACTGTACAATCAAATCACGTTACGACGAACTCAAAATAGTGAAGTACCGTTCACTATACGATATGCAGTAAGCGCCGGTCATTGTGATCACGTTTGTGAATTGAATTTTAATTCTATTAAACAGCGATTCTAATTAGCGAAAATAGGAGGAATATTATCCATAGGATATAAAAGTAAAGATATATTAAGCACAAATTTACCCTTTATTACCTTACCAATTAAAAAATTAAATGATACGTGAAAATCGGAAGAATATACGTGATAATCGGAATAATTAATACGTACTGTAATATGTACATACTAACTAGTTGACATTTCTGTTCACTGACATTTGTTGGTGGGGACTGAAATTTAAAACAGTAAAAAGATAAGCAATCAATAACAAAGAACAGGGCACACACAAATTGCAAGTAACACAACACGCGCAAGTGAGAACGGAGTAACAAATTAGGAAGCTTTAAAACTAGGAATGAAGAGAAGATTCTGAAAATTATTTTTTTATATGATTGAAGATTCCATGGAAGTGTAAACACATTTTACCATAATAACCCAAAGAATTCCAGCTGTCGGTATTATCGCAAATTCAATAAGATCGAGTTTACTGTCCGTTTATGATAGACTGCACTAACAGAAAAGCCCAATAAACAGGTGACTGCTAATTGTTTTTATTGTTTTATGGTTGTGACCTCCAAAAATCCGACCGAACTACGTGGTACGGTCGGAGACAATCGTAGAGTAATCTCCAGTGCTGAGGTCTCCTGCCCCGATTAAACGGCATTTTGTCCCAATTAAGCGAAGTAAACCCTGGCTATTTTCTCGATTGGTTTTTGTTTTTTAAGATTTGCCCCAAATAAACGGCTGCCCCGATTAACCGGTGGCCCAAATAACCGGAATCCACTGTATTACATAATTATTAACTATGGATAAAAGGAAAAGTATCTGATAGTGCCTCTGGTAAAAAGAAAAGAAAAGTGATAACGTATAACGTTAGATGAAAAAAATTGAAGTCATAAAAAGATTTGAAGATGGTGATAGTAAAATACAAACTCCTCGACATCTTGGAATGCCTGAATCAACAGTTCGAACGACTTTAAGTAAAGCCAGTGCATATAAGAAAAAAGGTAAGCTTGCTTCATCGTCAGCACGCACACAAACTGCAAGAAATAGAAGTGTTACGATGATTGACATGGAACATCTTTTAGCCATTTGGATAGAAGAATGCAATCAAAAAAGAATTCTAATCTGCACAATGACCATAAAAACTAAAGCCTTGAGTATTTTTGCAATGTTAAAGGAAAAGTCAACAACAGAATACTTGGGGGAGCGAAAAGGAAAAGTCAACAATAGAAAACTTGGGTAGTAACTGAAGAAAATGTTCAAGCAAGTTCTTCAAAAGGAAGTGATTGATGCGGAAACGGAAGAAAATTTCACTGCCAGTAAAGGCTGGTTTGAACGTTTTAAGAAAAGAACAGACTGGAGAAGCAGCAAGTGCAGATAAAGATGCAGCTACGAAATATATCCTGAAATTTTAAAGAAAAATTGTTGATGATGGCAGCTATGCAGATCAACAAATATTTAATGTTGATGAAACACCTTTTTTGGAAACAAATGCCAAAAAAAAAAAAAAAAAAAAAAACCTTTCTAGCAAAAAAATAAAAGGCTCAACCAGACTATAAAGTTTCCAAAGATAGAATAACACTTTTATTGGGAGGCAATGCAGAAGGCGATTTGAAATTAAAACCCATGGTTATCTATAGAAATGAAACTCCCAGATCTTTTGGTAAAGGTTTTAATAAAGCAAGCCTACCTGTTGTTTGGCACTCTAACAGAAAAGGCTTGGGTCACGAAACCTTTATTTGAAGAGTGATTCACTGGCTATTTTTGTCCGAAAGTTAAGGCCTACTGTAAAGTAAATAATCTTGCATTCAAAATTTTATTAATTTTAGACAATGCCCTGGGCCACCCACCAGCACTTTCTGATTTGTGTAAAAATGTGAAAGTTATTTTTTTTACCTCCAAATATGACAAGTCTTTTACAGCCTATGGATCAAGGCATAATCGCTACTTTTAAGACCTATCATTTACGCAGAATATTTGCACAAGCAATTGAAGCAACAACTGGAGATGGTGCAGTTTCTTTAGTTGAATTTTGGAGAAATTACATCAAGAAAGCAATAAACAATATTCATGAGTCATGGTCTGAAGTAACATCCAACAATATGAGAGCAGTTTGGAAGAGCATATTTTGCCACATTGCGCAAATGATTTCTGTTGTTTTACTTATGTCAACACTGTTATTGATGAAATAGCAAATATTGGAAGAGATCTAGGCTTTGATGAAATCTATGAACAATGAGCATAGGAAGAGATGGAAATTTACGAGGAAGAAAATGTTCAAGAAAAGAAGTTGACATCAAAAGAAGTTGAAGGAATGTTTTCCGCAGCTGAAAATTTGAAACAACTAATCATGGATGCAGGCCCAGATATCGAGCGCAGTATGCAAATTCACAGGAACAATTGAAAAAGATGTGTATCCATACAAGCAAATTTATGATGAAAGGAAGAAAGAAGTCTGCACAAACCAGCCTTTTGAAATATTTTACAAAGAAATAAATGAGTTATATATTGTAATTTTTTAATTTCCATAAACTTTTGATTGCTGTACTGCAAATATTTATTATCCTTTGCTTTTATACTGCTGTACATTAAATTGCCATAAAAAAAGGAATTTTTAAAAATATTCATTGGTATAGTGTAGGTCTTGGAACGAATTAGGCTATTTTGTATTGATTATTAACTTCATTTGGCGCAATTTCACAAAGCGCGCCATTTTTGCGGAACCAATTAATCGCACTAATCGAGGGATTCCTGTACCGATAACTGCAACTGTGTGAGTTTTTACACTATTATGGTGAAATGCGTTCCCCTTCACTGAAATCTTCAATCATATAAAAAACAAATTTTCAGAAACTTCTCTTCATTCCTATTTACATACCATATTTCCCCATGTATAAGACGCACCTTAATTTTGGGGCCCGAAATTCGAAAAAAAAAAAAAAAATGTATTACAAAAAGTTATTGAACTCAAGTTTTATTCATCATAAAATTCATACAACTCATCACTGTCAAAACTTCCATCCATTAGCTTGTCCTCATCTGTGTCTGATGACGAATCACTGTCTTCATATATTGCCTCATTTCAGTTCCATCTATGGCATTTGAAATGCCACACTTCTTAAATGACTTGACAATGATCTCAACCTTGATATTATCCCAGGATCTTTTCACCCAGGTACAAACTTCTCCTATAGTTGGTTTCTTCACTCTTCCTGCTGGTGTCAAATTGTGCCCAGAAGACTTCATCCATCTCTCATGGCAGCTTTGAAGGGTTTGTTAATGCTGACAAGTGGTTGGAGCTGAGATGTCAAGCCTCCAGGTATGACGGCAAGTTTTGTTTTTTGCTCTGCAGTAATCTTCTTTGTGTTTTTTGTTGTGTGCCCTGAACTGATCAAGCACCAATAGGGCAGGTTTGCATAAGAGCCCACCTGGTCTCCTGCTCCAAACTTTCTCAAACCAGATCTTCATCCCATCCTAATCCATCCAACCCTTGTCATTAACGCGGACAATCACTCCTCGAGGAATGCCTTCTTTTGGCATTGTTTTATGTTTGAAAATCAGCATAGGAGACAGCTTGGTTCTGTCGACACAACAAGCTAGAACTGTATAATGGCTCTTTTCGTGTCTACTTGTCTTCACAGTTACAGTTTTCAGCCTCTTCTTATCAACAGTTCTGTTACTTGGGATATCAAATTGAAGGGAAACTTCATCCATATTTGCAATCTGTCCCAACTCAAACTGATGTGTCTTCCGACATTGAATGACAAAACAATGAAATTCAAGGACCTTCTGCTCATAGCTTTCAGGCATCTTTTGGTCAAGTCTGGTGCATGTACGCATGCTTAATCCATTCTGTTTCATGAACCTAAAGCACCAATTGTGTCCTCTGAAATCAGTAACTCCTTTTTCATCAGCAATTCTTCTTGCCTCATGCTGGAACCATCTTTGTGGACACAGGAATTCCAATTGCCCTTTGCTCTTCAATCCATATCTTTAATTCCCTCTCTAAATCAGGCCATTTTGCTGACTTGCCTCTCGTGGCCTTCTTCTGCCGTGGCGTTTTCAGTAGGGTTTCTTCTTCCCGTAGCCAGTCTCCGATTGTTTTCTCAGTTGGAGGACCAAACTTACGTTCAGCAGCACAATTTCCATTCACTTTTGCAAACTGGATCATTTTTAACTTGAATTCAGCACTGTACGAAAATCTTTTCAGAGCCATTTCTGGGCAGAACGCAGCAAAACGTAACCTAATATACCGGTAACAAATGCGAAACAATGGGCGCAAAGACAACAAGCGCGAAAAGCGGGAAATGCAAGTAAAAAAATCTACAACCACTGTATAAGACGCACCCAGTTTTTAGACCCCAAATTTTTCGGAAAAAAAAAGGTGCGTCTTATACATGGGGAAATACGGTATTACAATGAAGGGAAAGTGACCAAAGAAAAGTGCAAATGGTAGTAGTGCCAGGAAACAAAACAAAATTGATTTAGAAATGAAGATGAAAGTGATTAAGAAGTACGAAGCAGAACAAAGTTTGTCATCTATTGAAAGGGAATTAGGTCTCGCTGCTTCAACAATACTATTTTAAAGGACAGTGCACATATAAAAGAACATGTCAAAGGATGAACGTACTTAAGATCAACAGTGATCACAAAACAGTGTTCAGGTGCTATATCAAAGATGGAACAGCTGTAATAAAAAGGATGGAAAATCAGATTCAGAAACGAGTGCCCCTGATTAAGACCATTCAAGCAAAAGCAACAAGTATTTATAAAGATATTAAAGATAAGAATGGCGAACCTCAGCCCAAGTTCGTGGCAAGCAATGGGAGGGTTTAATAGGTTCAAGCATCGCGATGGTTTCCAACAACGTTAAAGTATGCAGTAAGTCGCCAGTGCCGATTCTGCAGCTGCAGAGAAAGTGATGTGTTGGAAAAAATTATTGATGAAGGCAGCTATTCAACAGCAAATTTTTAACATCAACGAGACTGCTCTGTATTGGAAAAAAATGCCAGATCGAACATATACTGCCAAAGAGAAAAATACAATGCCAGCTTTCAAGACATCAAAAGATAGGGACACGCTCTTGCTTTGGGCTAATACAGCGGGAGATTACAGATTAAAACCGCTGTTTGTATACCATTCTGGAAATCCTCCTGCTTTTAAGAGCATCAACAAAGCCACCCTATCGATGCATTTCTGATCGAACCAGAGAGCATGGATAACAATATCTCTCTTTGAGAATTGGTTTAAATGCTGCTTCATTACCGGGGTTGAAAAATATTGTAAAGACAACGACGTTCCTTTCAAGATTTTGCTTCTATTGGATAATGCTCCTGGACATCCTACGCATCTAGATGATTCCAATTGGAACGTGAGAATCATATTTCTACTGCCAAACAAGATTTCACTCATCCAACCTATGGATCAGGGTGTTATTTCGAATTTAAAAGCATACTATTTACACACAACATTTGCTCAGGCATTGTCTGCAGTAGATGAGAAAAATTTTACGTTAAGAGACTTTTGGAAATCTTACAATATTTACACGGCATCTTAAACATTAATAAGGCCTGAACAGAATTACTAAAAGTTGTTTAAAAACTGCATGGAATGGAAGAAAATATGCCCATAACAGGCTTCGAAGGATTCGAAAAAGATGAATCATATGAAGAGGTTACAGATAAGATTATTATTTTTTATTATTATTATTAGCCATATGGTGCAAGGAAGCCTGAGGCTTATGCTGCACCAGCCAAAAAAAAAAAAAAAAAAAATTGTAAAGGTTGCAGAGCTACTTCAGTTTGAGGTTGATGCCAAAGATGTGGAGGAATTAACAGAGGAAGAAGAGAAGGAATTATCTAACGAAGAACTTATTGACTTGCATGCAGCGATAGTGAAAGAAGAAAATGCTGATGAAGCTCAAGATGAACCAAATGAGGAGCCGAGATGTTTCATCACCAGAGAGATGGCAATGGCATTTCGTGAAATTAAATTGGCAATGGCGAGATTTGAGAAGATGGATCCTGACAGCGAACAATTCTTAAAAGTTAACAAACAGGTGAATGATATGCTTGCTTGTTGGAAAGAAATTACAATGAAAAGAAAAAAATCACTGTCCAGTCATCCATTAATATGTTCTTTCGTAAAGTTAAGCAGCCGACCCTTCTAAATCTCCAGAGCCCTCAACCTCCGCAGCGGTGTACTTATCAGCTGAATAAGTCGATTCTGAAAACGATGCTCAAGAGGTAAAACTTACTGACGTTATGCCTGTCTCCTCACTTTTTTTGTAATTTTATAATTTTGAAATTTTTTAAATTGCACACTTCTGTAATTTTTCCTGTGCACGAGATAAAAAAATTGAATAAATACAATAAATAATTCTATTTAAATGTTCGTCAAACATTTATTTTTTGATTCAATCAATTCAGCAAAGACAGATCCGAGTGCTGTACAAGCATGGGAGAAATTTCAACTTACGTAAAATCTGACTTACGTAGCATTCCGCAGAACGCAACCCTTACGTAAGTCGGGGAGTTCCTGTATAATATACAGGGTTTCTGTTATAACTTGCATAAAGGAAAGTCAATGACTATGTTAGGCATTACTACTAATCCAGTAAACAATATCAAACGGGAAAAGAGAGACAATGAATAAACTTATTGAAAAAGAGAGCACAGGTGGAATACTACTGAAACTGGTGCAGTTACAGGAATTTTTACACTACAGGTTGCGACTGATATTGGAAATAACAAAAAGAAACTGTTTTACCTCAATATGGTAATATCTTTTATATATTAAGTGGCTCATTAAAAGACAAATTTTATTTTGGATTGGAATCATACCCCTTCTACAGTTGTGGAGAGAGGAAAACTTGGAAACATTTATTGTATGAATGTGGGATATATGAAGAATTTACACTTAATTGAGAAGCATGGTTCCAAAATTAATAGAGGAAAATGAGAAAAATATTAGTTTGCAAAATATTAGATTTTGCAATATTTTTTTTTTTTTTTTAAAAACAAACAATTAAGCTATTTGATACAGACGAATATGTGATGATTAATATATACTTGAAGTAATTTGATCAGTTATTACTGAATATCTAATGCTAGTTACTATTCATTTATTATACTTTATTTTTCTAAAATGATAAAAGAGATTACCTCAATCTGGTACATAGAATGACTTCAGACTGATGCTCTCCAAATGTAGATGGATAAAATAATTTAATGAATTCTTGCACTCGCAGCACCAGGAATGATTTGACATGCCCTGGAATCTGAAGTCAAGGACCGTAACCTGACCACAAAACACATCAAACCACCCCACGAAACCATGAGTGAGAAGAGACTGTGTCAAAATCAATTACAGCAAAAAAATTTTTATAACGGCATTAAAATAAATCAAGGTCACAAAGATGAAATAAATCAAGTTGAGAAATTAAAAACAATTTTAAAAACTTTCCTTCCTTAAGCTGACTAAGCTTTTCGATGAACCATTTTGTTCACAGGTTGGAAATAATGTGATGTATGTGTCAAGATTTTTAAATGGAGATTATTTATCATGGCATATACACTTAAAAAACCATGAATCCAAAATGAGCCTTGTAACTCTGTTCTCATATTAATTTATTTTTCTTTATTTTATTATTTTTTTTAAATTTATTTTATTTTTTTTGTTGGTATCCTAGTAAGAATTATAAGATACGGGATCTGCCATGTTTTTATTTTCTTTCTTTTTTTCACCCCCAGTTAGTTGAGACAGGATGTGGGGTCTTTTTTTTTTTTTTTTTTTTTGCTGGTGCCTAGGCTGGGCAAGGGATTGTGGCACCCAACTTTTTACAGCATGATGTATATAACACAGTGAAAACAGGTGTAGTTGGATGATTGTCTAGGGGCCACCCAAAGACAAATACATACATACGCCATCCACCATCCCTTCTAATTCTTTAAAATATTCAAGGTATAATTTCAAACAGTCTTCTTGAACTCTTGCTAAGTTCAGTCAGTCACAGCTCTGTATACACATTACACTCTGATACCTGGTGAAAGCAACATTGTGATCTGCTGCGTGATATTTCAAGAGGAGAAGAAAGAATAGCAATATTGTTTTCTGCAGATAATTGGAGTGGACACACAAATCCACAAAACATCTCTGTAGACATATTGTGGATTTGGCAAAGTTTTTGAAGAACCCTAAGCAGAAATGCCAAAGAGTAAATGTACCTTTAATAATGAGTATTCAAAACAGTGGCATTTCATCAAGTGGGAAAGAAATGATAATGAAGTGGGAACCACGCAGATGCTATATAAACATTAATCAAGGCAGGAAATCTGAAGTAACCAACCAAGTTAATACAAAAAAAAAAAAGCATAAAATGAAATGAACTTGCCATCGAAATGCTGGTTTTCTGCAAAATATTACACAGTAGTTCGAGTAAAAAATCCAGTCGAGGACAGTCTTACTGTAGCAGTGAGTTGACAGTGGCCTATCATTGTTAAACAACACCATTCCTTTAGATCAGCTGACTGGAACTATTTAAAGAAATATTTTGTGAAATAGCTGGTAAATATTCATGCTCAAACGAAAACTGTAGCTCTTATTAAAAACGTTAGAGTATCTTGTAGACAAGATTTATAGGCAGATTTAAAAAAAAAAAAATCACTGTTTTGGAATATCTGTGAACACAAGCAGCATAAAACAGAAAAGATTTAGTTGTTTGTTAGTTAGTTTTGAAAAACTAAAGAATTCAGATAAAAATATTAAAAATTCAAATCACTGTCAAATGAAACTTCCAATTCCATTGTTGATTTCATAATTAACACACTGCAGCATCTAGATTTCATGTATCTTCTGCTCTCTTTAAAAAATCAGTAATCTGGGTTTGTTTGCTTTTGCTTGATAGATCTTTGTAAATTGCATGGTATGGAGCTAAGCATTTTTGAAGCTCCCTTTTGAACTTTGTGTTCCTTTCAGTCGAAGGATCTGCATTCAAAAAATAAGATTCTAATTGCTCGGCTAAGTTTATGCCTTCCCGTATGCTTTTTAGTGTAAAATTTGGAACTTCAGAATTTTCATCTGTGCTATCATCCTCACTTGATTTGGTTTACCTCCAATGCCATTTCCACCAAATCCACTGTCAGCCTCTTTTTCTACCAGTAATTCTTGGATGTCTTCAGTAGTCATATGAACAAAACCTTCTCCTCCTACCGACTTAGCAAGTTCTACTATTGCACTGATTCAGTTTTCTGCCGGTTCAACCATATTTCCTAAATGAACTGACTCTGGTCATACATTTTTCCAAAGCGCACATGTTGGCAGTTTTACCTCTTTGAGCGATAAAGTTATGATTCCGATAGTCCACAACAGAAAAAGGTTTCCCTGCCTCCATCACTTCAATAGATTCGGAATCAATTTTTTTACAAAATACATTCCAACGATTTTCTGATGTAATGATTTTTAAAGGTAGATATAATGCTTTGATCTAATGGCTGAATTAAAGTTGTATTAGGTGGTAGGAACATTACTTCAAAATTTTGGATGACTTAAATCTTTTAGATGGTCTGGTACGTTATTTTGGATAGTCATAAAACTTTGAAATCTAGATTTTTCCGCTTTAAATAGTTTTGCTGGCACAATTTGGATACCATTTTTTAAATAAATAAATAAATCAAAATTATGCCCAAGTTCCTTAAGCATAATATAGGGCTGGAATTTAAGTCACAACAAACAAATTATTCCGATACGGTTCTTAAGAACAAAGTTCAGTAATACGCACTCGAAAAAAATTTATAAATGATCAAATAAAAACCAAAATACCCTTACAAAAACCTTAAAAGTAACGAACTGCACGATTAAGTCAAATTTTTTATGGTCTCAAACAAGCACAAGATCAATAGCACAGAACCTAACATGAGGATTTCCCAACAAAATAAAATATGAGGATTTCCAAATAATTATTTTTGCATGTCAACAGTGGAGATCCACAATAAAAAAAAATGGAAATGTTGAAAAAATTACATCCAACGTAATAGCAAGGTTTTCCCTGCACAAAAATACTGTGTTATGCAAGTTTGTCGCAATTCTCCAACCATGTTATATAAGTAGTGTTGTGTGAGGATTGCCACAATTTATCAATTGTGTTAGAGTGAAACCGTGTTGTAGAAGTACGAGGTTATACAGGGGTTGCCTGTACCATATAAAGTCCTTTAATTGAGGAACAAGACACAGAATTCTTTCACTCGCTGACCAAACAGGGAAATAAAACATGAAAAGTCAACTGAGACAGAGAGTGCACCTCTATTTTATCAACTCAGAGTTTGATAATAATAATAACAACACTAATAAATGGTAATAAAATAGTGTCTATATTCAAGTTCTATATTCAAAAAGTGTCTATATACTCAAGGGAGAAGACAGAGAGTGGTAATCAATGGACACTGCTCATCATGGACTAATGTTATTAGTGGAGTCCCTCAGAGTTCAGTATTGGGTCCATTATTGTTTTCTGTATTTATAAATGATATTGATGATGGTATATCAAGCTTGTGTCCAAGTTTGCAGACGATACGAAGGTTGGCAGGGTCGTCAAGGACACTACGCTACTGCAACAGGATCTGGAAAGGTTGAGCAGATGGGCTGAGAGGTGGCAAATGAAGTTTAACATTGACAAATGTAAAGTACTACATATGGGAAATAGCAACCCCAGAGCAATGTATCAACTCTGTGGTACTACACTGACAGTGGTAGAGAATGAAAGGGACCTGGGGGTGGTTGTGCAGGCAGATATGAAGTTTTCTGAGCAGTGCAGATGGGCTGCAAGAGTAGCTCATGGTGTATTGTCGATGATATATAGGAATCTTTCTAGCACGGATAAGGAGGTGATTATTCCCTTGTATAAGGCAATGGTCAGGCCACACCTAGAGTACGGTATACAGGTCTGGAGGCCTCATTTCAAGAAGGATGTAGAGATGCTGGAACGAGTACAGAGAAGGGCAACAAGATTAGTGAATGGCACAAAGGGGTGCTCTTACGAAGAAAGGCTTACGTTTTGCAAATTACACAGTCTGGAGACTAGGCACCAGCGAGGTGATCTGATAGAGGTGTATAAAGCCTTGAATGGTTTGAGCATGCTCAATGCTGATGGGATTCTTCCTCTTGCTCAGAATAATCACCTGAGAGGGCATAAATTCAAATTGAGGAAGGACAGATGTAGGATAGACGTGACGAGATTTGCCTTTAGCCAGTGGGTGGTTGGTTGGTGGAACAGACTTCCATCCTTTGTCGTGGAAGTTGATAGACTAAATAAGTTTAAGGCTCAGCTGGACAGGTATTTCGAACGAACAGAGGGGTGAAGTGAAAGTGGTTATTTTTTATTTATTTATTTATTTTTTTTTTTTTTGGCTGATGCTGCATAAGCTTGCTTTCTTGCATCAAATGCCTCTACTAATGCTAATGCTAAAGTTTTATTCTTTGCTCTGTTTGTTTAATTTCATCAGGTATGATATAAGTCTTTTGTAGACTACTCCAATCCTGAATTTTTCAGGTTAGGGCATGATCATATGCTTGAGGTATCAGCCATCATTATTTCTTGAACTTCTGCCTGGTTTTAAAACTTCTTTGCTGCCTAGCATGTTTTTCATCTGTTATTTCAAATTTCGTCATCTTTTAATTCTTCTTTCTTACAAATTATCAATTTATATTTTTATAATTACACGACAGACTTATGCAGTCTGTTGCGTAATATACATGCAGTCTGAAGTAGAATTACTGCTGCATCCAAGAAAACTATCACTACAAGAACAAATTCTTGGTGGACTCCACAATTATCCATCTTATAAAACTTAAACAGAACACCACTTACTATGGAAGGACTGTTAATCCACAGGATACATCTGCATACTCCAAAGCAAGGGCAGTATTCGATAGAGAAAACAGGAGCCATCAAAATCTAATGCTCTGGGAAAAGAGAAAACTTATGCACAGGCTTCTGTGGAATCTCCCTCCTATCTTGATCCTACAGTCTGGCTTGAACACATTATCACATTTTATGTAAATCATATTTCCCACACTTCATATATAAAAAATAATGTGGATAGACTCCACAATAATAATTTATACATTCTTCTATGCCACATGTCTCAACAATTCATCTAACATCCATTTAGGTCTAAACCAGTGGTTTTCAAAAGGGGTGCCGCAACAACATTCCAGGGGTGCCACGTAATTTGGGTTTAAGTTACTTAAACTTATTATTTTTTAATTTATGTTTATTTCATTATAAAATGGTGTACAGTATCTTTAATTTTGTGGTGATCTATAACTGATGTTTACTTAGTACTTTTATATAAAGAATAAAATTATATACTGTATATATACAGGGTGTTTCAGTTAAACGTTTCAGAACTTCTAAGAGGGGTAGGGTACATCCTGACAACTCGAAATCATATAGCAATGTGGGGTCGGAAATGTTTTCCTGAAGCGGTGTTGTACACAGAAGCACCATAAAGAAAAGAGACCGTAAGTGAGAAATCGTTTTAATAATAAATGAAAAGAAGCAAAAGGTACATGGATTAAAGTAAGTGTTCGAAGTTTCTTCCACGGGCTACAATGCACGCCTCACATCTCCGACGCATGGACATCCGAACATTCTGGAATACTCCAGGCGAATTTCGAATTTCTTCGGCAGCTACTGCGATTCTTGCAACCAGCTCCTTAGCATTGTCAACAGGGGTGTCATAAACTAGCGATTTCATATGACCCCAGAAATAAAAATCAAGACATGATAGGTCGGGTGACAACTTTTGAGAGATGAACAGATTTCTGCATCGACGCAACAGACAATGTGGTTCCAACACGATGGAGCCCCTGCCCATTATAGCGGAGATGTTCGTAACTACCTGGATGTCACATTTGGTCAACAGTGGATCGGACGTGGTGGTCCCGTGCGTTGGCCTGCTCGGTCACCCGACCTATCATGTCTTGATTTTTATTTCTGGGGTCATATGAAATCGCTAGTTTATGACACCCCTGTTGACAATGCTGAGGAGCTGGTTGTAAGAATCGCAGTAGCTGCCGAAGAAATTCGAAATTCGCCTGGAGTATTCCAGAATGTTCGGATGTCCATGCGTCGGAGATGTGAGGCGTGCATTGTAGCCTGTGGAAGAAACTTCAAACACTTACTTTAATCCATGTACCTTTTGCTTCTTTTCATGTATTTCTAAAACGATTTCTCACTTACGGTCTCTTTTCTTTATGGTGCTTCTGTGTACAACACCGCTTCAGGAAAGCATTTCCGACCCCACATTACTATATGATTTAGAGTTGTCAGGATGTACCCTACCCCTCTTAGAAGTTCTGAAACGTTTAACTGAAAACACCCTGTATATAATTTGTATTATGAAATGTAATTTTTATAATTATATTATTGTAATAAATATCATTCATATGACATATTTTTTAATATTTTATATATACATACATATATACAAAGGGTACTAGGAAAGTTTTGCAATACAGCTTTGTTTATTTAATTTTTTCAAAGTTAATTTTTTGATGGAGCAAAGAGAAACCAATCTTTAAACCAGTTCTGCCAAGTTTCACTAGGGAGTAAAGCACACTCGTTGTCCCAAGCCCGTAGAAGGTCCTCATCACTGGAAAACCGCCTCCCTTTTAGCTTCATTTTCACATGCGGGAACAGTGCAAAGTCGCAGGGAGCAAGGTCTGGACTGTAGGGAGGGTGCTCGAGAAGTTTCAGTCCTGTCGTGTTCAAATATTCGGTGCAGGCTTTGGCGCGGTGAGCTGGAGCATTTCGTGATGGAGGTACCAGGTGTCCATTCTTGACTTTGGCCGCAGGTTCTTCATAGATCCAATGACTTTAGGCAGGCATTGTTCAGTATACCACTTAGCTGTGACTGTCTTCTGCGTGTCCAAAACGACACGTACCACAATTCCACTCGATTTGAAAAATACAGCTATCATTTTCTTCTTTACAGATCGGGATTTTCTGACAATTACGGGTGTGTCGTCATCATCAAAGAACCAAACTTTGTTTTGAGCCTTGGTCGGCAGATCGTAATAGTACAGCCAAGTCTCGTCACCTGTCACGATGTTGTTCACATACCGAGATTGTCCCTTATCAAACTTTTTTAACATCTCCGGGCACCAAGTCACACGTCGTGTCATCTGCTCTTCAGTCAGTTGATGCGGCACCCAGAGAGAACAAAGTTTCTTCACATGCAAATGATCTTGCAGAATCGAACGAATTGATGGTGCATTTAGGCCCAAAGTATCCTCTATCTGTTGGTAGGTCACTCGCCTGTTTTCGTCAAGCATTTTCCTCACAGCAGTAACGTTTTCCTCCGTAACTGACGTTCGTGGCCTTCCCGGCCTCTCAGAATCCTCCAGAGTGAAATTTCCCCTTTGGAATTCTCTATACCACCTGAATATCGTTGTACGATGTGGTCAATCATCATCTAGTGCAAGAGTCATTTCTTCTAAGCACTGGTCTGTGGTTAAACCACGCACGAAATTATACCGCAAAACTGTCCTTATCTCATTTCGTGACCACGATGCCATCGCAAGCACTTTACACTCTCACTACTAATGAATAACTGAGCCCATCGACTTGGCGCGGCGGCTACTATGCATGTATGAACATGTCTCAACATGCAGCTTCCTGTGATTCATTGTTACGTCATATTACAAAACTTTCCTAGTACCCTTTGTGTATATATATATATGGCCCAGGTGCCAAATGATTTATTGAATAGTTGGTCAGAACTTTATCATTGTGACTTGATTTGTCAGTTGATAGTGCGGCTATTTTGTTTGATCCCTGTGCAATAAATTATTTTGAAGAGGCTCTTCCTCCTAGTGGTCTGGGCAGCTGAGGTGATTGTCCCTCAGCTGGCAGATAGAGCCTATTTCGGACTGGTTCTTTTTGAAATTTCGGGTAATCAAAATTTTGTGAGATGTGCCAAAAACTAGAAGGAAGATCCCTGATCCTCCGGAGGAGGAGAATCTTCAGCAGAGTCTTCAGTAAAGTCAACAGAGCGAGACTCTGAGTCTTCGAGTGAAGAAGAATCAGGAGAGGTCTGGAGTAGACCACCTGTGAAAAAAAGGATTCCGAAGGGGAAAAGTTCAAAGAAGAAGACATGTACAGTTACGGAGAAGAAGTCTTCGAAACAGATACAGTGTAACTTAGAACCTACTACCTTAAAGGAATTGGAGTTTTATAGAACCAAGTTAAGGCTTTTCGTGTCAGCTTTGAATAAGCCAAGTGGACATGATTTGAATGGTGTAATGGGATATTGGGACAAGATGGCGAAGTGTGTGCAGTCTTTGACTGTACAAAATGTACATCTCGAGACCAAGTTGAGTACCTTGATGGAGCAAAGAGAAAAAGCAGAACAAGTCCCTGATCCAAGATCATATGCAGAGGCGGTTAGTGCGAGTGAGATTAAATCCAAGAATAAAATGGTTATTGTGAAGGCTAAAGCCGACAAGTTTAGTACTAGTGACCAAGTAAAGACCGAGTTAATGGCACGAGTTGCACCGGTTTTAACTAATGTCAAGGTGGTATCTGTTCGGCCCATACGAAATAAAAGGGTTATGATCGAAACTGCTTCTGAACTTGATGTTAAAAAGATTGAAGAGTGCACGGAGGTGCAAAAGCTTGGAATGGAGGTAGAAAGGCCCCTCCGACGACTTCCAAGACTAGTTATTTTTGACGTTAGTTCAGATGTGGATCGAGAGTCCTTTAATAATGAATTATGGGAGAAGAACCTGATGGACGGATTTGTCAATAAAGACCAGGTTCTCTCCGAAATAAGAATACTAGCTAAGAATAAAGCAAGGAATTCCTCAGGATATAATGTAGTGGTGGAGGTTTCCCCACGCATACGAAGATACTTGTTGAAATATTCTAGAGTATTTTTAAATTGGAGTTCGCACCGTGTTCGGGAGTTGTGGACCCCAACACAATGTTATAAATGTATGGCGTATGGCCATGTGACCCGGTACTGTGACGCGGGCGAGTTCTGCAGTCACTGTGCTGGGGGTGGACATACATTCAAGTCTTGTACACAAAGAGCAGAGGCTCCAAAATGTGTAAATTTCTGGCGGAGGAAGGTGCCTTCTGATCGTGATGCTAATAATCGAATGTGTCCAGAATATCTAAAGGCCGTCGATACCTTAAAGAGACGCACAGAACAGGATTAGCGGGTATCATGTGAGGGTATCTCTTCTTCCAGTAATTGTTAAAAGACTTCTCCCCGCGGTGACTGGGGGTCGTCGGTCACAGTAGCGCCTGTGTTGGGGTCTGCAGGGACCGGACTGGTGTGAATATGTATTGAATTTATGATCAATTTTTGTATGATCAATGTATGATTAAATTTTGAAAGATCAATTTGTATTTATTATTTAGTCTGAGAGGTGTCAGACAATGTTTTACTAGATAGGGCAACCTACCTCCTCGTGGTGGGGACGGAAACGCCGTCTCTGCCGAGAAGGCTAAAGGTTGTGCTTTCTTTTAATTTCTAGTCATAAGTCAAGTTAGACTTTGTAATTGTTGCTTTGTTAGAGTTATTTGACCATAAATATGTAACAAATAAAACAGTTATGAAATATTGGCATATGGGCGGAATGCCCAGGGGGGCCAGTTAGGAAAAGCTTGACATATGATGTGTATATATATATATATATATATATAGAGAGAGAGAGAGAGAGAGAGAGAGAGAGAGAGAGAGAGAGAGAGAGAGAGAGAGAAAATCAGATCAAACAGGCAGAAACAAAATTGGGATGCTGCAAAATAAAATAAATTACTTAGGGGTGCCGTTATTAAAAAAAAGGTTGAAAACCACTGGTCTAAGCCTTGAACTGTATTTCTTACTGGTGTTGTGAAGTGGGCAGTTTGAATAAATTTAAGGGAAAAAAATCAGAGAAATTATCAGAAGAGATAATGGGAGGGGGGGGGGCTGTTGCTGTATAAAACTTGCTTTCTTGTATCATCTGCCACTACTAATCTTAAAAGGCAAAGTGAGTAATTGCAGAACTGAAGGCTGGACTCTGTACCTGCAAAAATAATGGAGTCAGTGGCTAAAGAAGTAATTCACAATCATCTTGAAAAATTCCAGCTATACAACAATCACAGCACATTTGTTATGGGGAGATCTCGTAGAAATCTGATTACCTATTATGAGATACTCAAAAAGTAACTAAATGCAAAAAATGATTTTGACATCACTTAATTAGATTTCAGCAATGTTTGTGACTGTTGTGCAGAAATTACTGCTGTACAAACTGGATGACGCAGCATTGGAAGCTGTTATTTAGTTTTTAGGAGCATTAGCAACTAAGGCCATATTGCTTTGGCTATGTAAAAAGGATAGGTGGAACAGGACCGGGTATGTCTGCCAGGGGCAAAGGTTGATGACGTTGTAGAGCGGATATCATCTTTTAAGGCACAAAAGGTGATATAGTTGTACACGTTGGCACTAATGATATTAAGAGAAGGAGACCGGCAGAATTACTTAACAAGTACAGGTCACTGTTGGAAAAAAAAAAAAAAAAAAAAGCCGTGAATTAGGGTTGAATTTGAAAGTGTCTGCAATTCTGCCCAGACACGATAGGAGGGAGTATATGATGAGACCCTTGCGATCAATTCAGCCCTGGAAAGATTGTGCAAGGCTCAAGGGATAGAATTTTTTTCAGCCTGGTCTGTACTTGTTAACAGGAGAGACTGCTTCTACAGGGATGGGATACACTTAAATAGAGAGGGTGCAAGAATATTTGCTGATGCTATTGAGGCAGTGTTAGATGGGTCGGAAAACTGCTAGTTTGGGGGGGGGGATACAAGGACTAATAGATTAACAGTAGCCACTTGCAGAGGTGAAAGTGATTCTTGCACCGCTTCTATTGGAAGGAGCAGAAGCCTGAAAAACAAGATGCAGGATATTTCAGAGACTGCTGGGAGTCATTGCGATACAAGTAAACACATGGTTTCTGTTACGGTAGCTAAGAATAGAAATAGGTGCATGTATACTTGTGTGTACACCAATGCTAGGAGTTTGGTAAATAAATTTAATGAATTTCAGGTATTGCTCCAAGCATCAAAGGCAGATATTGTTGGGATATCAGAGACGTGGTGTCACACAGATATAAGGAATGCAGAACTGGAATTTGGAGAGTACAACGTCTACAGAAAGGAGAGGAAGGGAGGAGGGGTTATGCTATTAGTTAAGAAACACAAAATCCAAGGAAGAGAAGTATACATAAAATCCACATCGCTGGACAGTGCAGTGTCAAGTCAGTTTGGTGTGACATAAGAATTGGGATATCAAAATTGAGAGGAGGAGTGTGCTATAGGCCTAATGACTCATGAGTATAATAAGAAACTATACAGGGGAATAGAGTGGGCCAGTAAATCAGAGAGTTTTATAATGGGGGATTCTAATTTCCCAGATATTGACTGGAATTTGTGGGTTGGTCACTCACACTAGCAAGGCTTTTGCGGATTTATTGGATGATTGTTTTCTACATCAGTATGTTCGGGAGGCAACTAGAGGGAGTAATACTCCTGATTTGATTATCAATAGTGATTCTTCATGCATTAAGAATCTGCAGATAAAGGAACCACTAGGTGGCAGTGATCAGTGTGCTGAAGTTGGATTTACTCAAAGAGGTAAAGGGAAGGGTTTTTGCTTTCATAAAGGCAACTACGATGGTCTGAGACAGTATTTAAATTCTATACAGTGGGACCAACTGATGATGTTACCAACAGCAAATTCTAAGTGGGAAGCATTTAAGGAACTAATCGTGGAAGCTACTAGGCTTTTCATACTGATTAAGAAATATTGTTCAAGGTTTAGACCTAAATGGATGTCAGATGAACTAATGAGACATATGGCAGAGAAGAAAAATGCATGGGATACATATAAATTAACATGTGACACAGAAGCCTATGATAAATACAAGTTGATCTGTAACCAAGTTATAAAAAAGGTTAGGCAGGCAAAGGCAGATTACGAGAAATCTTTGGCAAGGGATGCAAAGAAAAACAGCAAAGAGTTCTTTACTTTTGAAAACTCTAGAAGGAAGGGGATGAATCAGATTGGTCCACTTGATATCGATGGATCAACTGTTGATGATCCTGCTCAGGTGGCTAACAAACTAAATGAATATTTTGCATCGACATTCACACATGAGTTATTCAGCAAGGGGAATACCAGAGGTGTATTCAACTCTGGCAGTAAGCTAGATAATCTTGTAATAACTGAGAGTAAAGTGGAGGAGAAAATGTTGAAGATAAACACAAGAAAGGCACCTGAGGTGGATGGGATCCATCCAGTTATATTAAAGGAGGCAGCAAAGGAAGTAAGCAAACCCTTAGCCATAATTATGAGAGCTTCCTTGGACTCAGTGGAGGTACCCATAGACTGGAGATGTGCAAATGTGACCCCAATTCACAAAAGAGGATCAAAGGCTGAGTTTAACTTCTGTTCCAGGAAAATTAATGGAGGCACTGGTTAAAGAAGCACTGCAGGATCATCAAGACAAGACTTCAGTTAAAGTTCGGACACAGCATGGTTTTGTTAAGGGAAAGTCTTGCCTGACCAATCTGATTGGATACTATGATGCAGTCACAAAAGAACTGGATGCAGGGAATAACTTTGATATTATATACTTGGATCTTAGAAAGGCTTTTGATACTGCTGCACATGGAAGGCTGCTGCACAAATTGGAGCAGTCTGGCATTGGAGGCAAATTGCTGCTATGTATAAAGGGGTGGTTGAAGTGGGGGGAGAAGACAGAGTGGTAATCAATGGACACTGCTCATCGGGGACTAATGTTATTAGTGGAGTCCCTCAGGGTTCAGTGCTGGGTCCATTACTGTTTTCTGTATTTATAAATAATATTGATGATGGTATATCAAGCTTAATGTTCAAGTTTGCAGACGATATAAAGTTTGGCAGTGTTGTTAAGGACACTACTGACGCTATGCTGCTGCAACAGGATCTGGAAAAGTTGAGCAGATGGGCTGAGAGGTGGCAAATGAAGTTTACATTTGTCAAAGTACTACATATGGGAAACAGCAACCCCAGAGCAATGTATCAACTCTGAGGTACTACACTGACAGTGGTAGAGAATGAAAAGGACCTGGGGGTAATTGTGCAGGCAGATATGAAGTTCTCTGAGCAGTGCAGACAGGCTGCAAGAGTAGCTCATGATGTCTTGTCAATGACATACAGGAATTTTTCTAGCAGGGATAAGGAGGTGATTACTCCCTTGTATAAGGCAATGGTCAGGCCACACCTTGAATAATGTATACAGGTCTGGAGGCCTCATTTCAAGAAGGATGTAGAGCTACTGGAACGAGTACAGAGAACGGCAACAAGATTAGTGAATGGAACAAAGAGTTGCTCTTACGAAGAAAGGCTTAAGTTTTGCAAATTACAGTGTCTGGAGACTAGGCACCGGCGAGGTGATCTGATAGAGGTGTATAAAGCCTTGAATGGTTTGAGCACGCTCAATACTGATGGGATTCTTCCTCTTGCTTAGAATAATCACCTGAGAGGGCTTAAATTCAAATTGAGGAAAGACAGATGTGGGATAGATGTGTGGAAATTTGTTTTTAGCCAGCGGGTAGTTGGTTGTTTTTTTTTTTTTTTTTTTTATGTGAACTCCAAACACGAGAGGTATTAGAACCAATAGTACTTAGTACAGTGCTTGGGTTGGAGGTTGAGAAGATGAAAGAAAATATTTGTTGACATTGGACTTGAACTTCTGTAGATTGTAATTTTCAGGAAATATGTATGAAGGAAGGTTGTTCCAGAAAACTGCAGTTGAATGAATAAATGAGGATGATAAAGAGTTGGTTCTGTGGGTTTGAAGTTGTACAGTAAATGGATGTTGGCTGGTGGCGGCATGTGTTCGGACTGTTTTGAAAGAGAGAGCGGGAATTATAGAAGCCAATTAAGAAGAATTGTGCCCATGGAAATATCTGTAGAAGACGCATGCAGTAGAAACAGTACATCTATGAGAAAGCGAGTGGAGAGACTCTGTTAGAGATGAATCATTAATTAACCTAACTGCTCTCTTCTGAATGGAATCAAGAAGCCTGAGAGAGGTTTTGTGGGCACCACCCCAGATGTGGGAACAATATTCCATGGCTGGGCGGATTTGAAATTTATACAGAGTGAGCAGCTGTTTGGAAGAAAAGTAATGCCGAGAGCAAAAGAGAAAACAAAGTTTTTTAGATGCAGAAGAAGCAATATTTGTAATGTGCTTGTGCCAAGAGAGATTAGAAGTCAAGGTAATCCCCAAAAGAGATATATCATTTTGCCTAGAAATCTGAGTGTCACTAAAGATTAGCATAGGAGCAGAATCCTTTTTGTGATATATAAGACAAGACTGAGTTTTAGAAGGGTTAAAATCAATTAAGTTGTCTTTTTTTCTCCACTGGAGAATTACCTGAAGATGGGCATTTAAGGAATTGGTAGCAGATTTTCGAGAAGTTGAAGCTGATTGAGCAGGACAAGGTTTCTCAAAATGGAAAGTGGAATGCAATGTGCTATCATCAACAGACTTCCATGTCTGTTGGAACAGACTTCCATCCTTTGTTGTGGAAGTTGATAGCCTAAATAAATTTAAGGCTCAGCTGGACAGGTATTTCAAACGAACGGAGGGGTGAAGTGGAAGTTTTTTTTGGGTGATGCTGCATACGCTTGCCTTTCTTGCATCATATGCCTCTACTAATGCTCCGGGGGTACGCGGTGGTCATTCCCTGACCTTTCCGCATCCTCCGTATTTGGTGGTCACGGGCTCGAACCCCAGTCTAATCAAGAAGCATGTGCCACACACTGCTGCTCCTGCCCACCTGGCTATGGAGGCACCGCAGCATTGGGAGCACATTACTACTATGGATTACTGAGTGGCAGGAGACAGTGGTTATTAATGGCCACTGCTCTTCATGGATTAATGTTATTAGTGGAGTACTTCATGATTTACTGCTGGGCCACATTGTGCTTTTTTTTTTTTTTTTTTTTTTTGGTTTGGTAGTTGTTGGCGCATCAGCTTCTGTGGCCATAGTGCACCTCCCAAGGTTTTTGCAGTACTTTGATCCAAGCCCAAGGCGGGAATCGAACCCGCGACCTTTGGGTTGCCAGGCAGGCACTTTACCCACCTGGCTAGCCCGGTCGGCCCACCACATTGTGCATTCACCATTTATTAACAATATTGAAGAAGGCATATCACAGAGTTTAATGTCTAAGTTTGATGGTGATAAAAAGGTTGGCAGGGTGGTAAATGATAGAAATCAGAATATGTTGCTTCAAGCAGGACCTGGATAAATTAAAATAGGCCAAAAAGTGGCAACTGAAGTTTAACATTAATAAATGAAAGGTATGACATTTGGGTAGCAATAATCCCAGAATACCAATTAGTACAGACAACCTGCTAGGATAGCTCATAGTGTTCTGTCAATGATATACAAGAATTTTGCCAGCATGAAAAAGGTGATTATCCTGTTATATAAGACAATGGGTAGGGCACATCTGCATATAGGTCTCATTTTAAGTAGGATGTGGATCTGTTGGAAACTGCAAAGAGAAACAAAAAGAGACTTTAGTTCTATAAATTACATAATCTGGAAACTAGACATCTGCAGGGAGACCTGATTGAAGTGTTTAAGGAGATGTGTTGCAAGAGAGATGTGTAAAAATTGGCCGAGACTGTTGGAACAAATTTCTATTTGGTGTTGTAGAAGTTGGAAGTCTGAATAAAATGAAAGAAAGATTACATAAATTATTAGAAGGGATGGAAGATGGGAAAAATGAAAGTATTTTTTTTCTTCTATATAAGCTTGCTTCTTTGCATCATTTTGTCACTACTAATACACCTTTACAGAAAGGTCTTCCTAGCTATGTGTTCAATGGTTTGGAAGCAATCTCTCTACTTGTCAACTGATCTGTGTAAAATGTGGAATCCAGCTCTTCTCACTGCACAAGGGTACCACATTTTAATGAGTTTACTATAACATAATTACTAAATCTTATTTGCCATTAACATGTCTGTTAGATTTGATGCTGCAGGACAAAAGGTTCTAGTAAATGCTGATAAATGTGCAAGTTAACAAAAAAAAACAAACTACTCTAAAATTCAAAATCTGCAGACAGCCACCATACAATCACTGATGCCAACAGGAAACAAGTACTCAACTTGGAAATTATGACAATGGTACAAGGATCACCTTGGGCCACTGGTCAAATTTCAAACAGTGTATCTGACTTTCTCACTGCCAAGCAAACAGTGTTTAACTTTGTCAATAGTTTTTAGGTGTGCATGTTAATTTACAAAACAAACTCTAAAATCAGGTCATGTCTACAATTTCAGTTACAGTACATCAGCAGAATCCATGAAGTTAATATATATAAAACACTCCTAAAATAAATTTTATACACCATATCATGCAATCCCAGATCATAACCTAACCTAAGTACAATTGGGACAATAACTGAAAGGGGATACTGACCTTTTTAGGAAATGGCTAGATATGTGCCATTCCACACAAAATAAAAGGAAATGGGGGAATAAATAAGTGCAGAAAATATAAGCAGGTTCTGGAGCAGAAGTTTTGAGCATGGGGATTTAGTATTGGCATATAATGCGAGAAAGCAAGCTTATGAAGCATCGGGGAGAAAAAATGATAACATCCCACATCATCTATCCATCCCCTACAATAATTTGTCTATTTCTTCCTTAAATTTATTCAAACTACAAACTTCTACAAAACAGAAGTTTGTTGCAACAATCAACCACTCACTGGCTGAAGGCAAACCTTCTATCCTGCAACCGTCATTCAATTTAAATTTATACCTCCTGTGTGTAGTCTTAACATGAGGAAGAATGCCATTACAATGAACTTGTTCAATCCATTCAAGGCCATAAACACCTCAATCAGATCATCTCACAGGTGCCTAACCCCTAGCATTGTTGCTGTTATGGGCATTGCATCA
Source organism: Mastigoproctus giganteus (assembly GCF_048544385.1). Taxonomy (NCBI): domain Eukaryota; kingdom Metazoa; phylum Arthropoda; class Arachnida; order Uropygi; family Thelyphonidae; genus Mastigoproctus; species Mastigoproctus giganteus. Next base: position 82,321,310 of record NC_143588.1, read on the forward strand.
GGAATGCATGTAAAATTTTCACTGATTGCAATAAAGTTATCATAATCTCTAGATGCTACAATTTGCAGAACTGAAGGCTTTCTTGGTAAGACCACCCTTTTGCTCACTTCACCAATCTCTGCACATGTTACATTAAATATACATCCTTCCTAAAATGAAGCATCACACCTGTATGCAGTACTGAAGATGCAGCCTAACCACTGCCTTGTACAATGGGATAAGGAGATATTAAGTTCCTGTATAGGAATTTTGCTAGCAGGAATAAGGGTTCAAGACTGTTCAGAATTTATCTGTCTTGTGCTGGTAGACCACAGAAGGCACTGAGTGAAATACGTCTAATATGATAGGAAGTGATTTACCAAGATCATTGCTGCAAGGGTGAGAGGAGGAGTATGATAAAAATAAGTCAGCTTCATCTTTAGGTGAGGACACAACAGAAACATCAAGTTGTAACAGAGATGGAAGTACAGGTGGACAGAAGTTTTAGCCAACAGCTTTGGCCAGAGACCAAAGGGCTTGGTTACCATTTAAACAAGAGGCATATTTCCTACTCTTAGTGTGTTCAAAATTGAGTTTGGATTGATTAATAACTTTTTTCTGCAACAGTTGCAAGCTTTGGTGTAGGCAGAAAACAGAGACTGAGATTTGGCCACAGGGCAATTGCAATATGCTATGTTCTTACATTGAAGAGCCATACACATTTATTTGAAAACACAAGTTTAGATAAAGGACAAGATTTTGGAAGGAATGAGCAATATTTTATCTCGTCAAGAATAATTTCAACCTCACAATCTGAGTAATCATTAGCATTAGAAGACTTAACACAGTAATCCAACCAAAGCAAAGAAGAGAAACAGAAATTACACAGATCATCCCATTTGCATTCTTGTAATGCTAAACATCAGAAGGCTAAGAAAAAGAGAAGTTCCTGGAGAAGAGAATATCACCAAGTTGTGATGTGAGGCACTCAATGGCTACTAACTTAACTGTGTGCTGAAGGGTTATTGGCAAGGAAAAAGATCAAAAATGTTGGGTGTGTGCAATTAGGATTATTTGGTATTCTGATAGGGGAATGAAGAAGTTGTGTAAGGTCATTAGTATCTGCAAAAGCCAACTGAAATTGATAACAATGAAACCATCAAGGAAAATTACTTCACTATTAAGAAATTTAATTTGGAGAAAGTCAAGTCTCAAATTTCTCGTGATAAGAGGCAACGGATGAATTTGACGGGATGAAGTAAAAACATTTTAAACCAAAGGAGATCAAAGAGTGTCTCTAAATTAAATCTATTAAGTGGTTGACTCTGGCCTGAGCTGTTACATGAAAAATCATTTAACCTGCACAAAAGAATGTTGTTGTTGTTGTTATTTGGTTTTTAGGAGCATTAGCAACTAAGGCCATATTGCTCCGGTGCGGTGGTCATTCCCTGACCTTTCCGCATCCTCCGTATTTGGTGGTGACGGGCTCGAACCCCGGTCTAATCAAGAAGCGTGTGCTACGCACTGCTGCTCCTTCCCACCTGGCTACGGAGGCGCCTACAAAAGAATGACTACAGAAATTGCAGGGGTATTTTTCAATGCAGTAGTTAAAATAAAAATTTGTGTTACCTGCATTTGATTTCGATCATGGAAAAACATTCTGCTCTGAACGATCAGGTGCCAAGTCTTCAACACTATGGCTTGGACTTATGTTTAACTTAAAAGTCAACTGCTATCCATCTGCCTAAATTACTAATATCTTTTTATATCATAAAAAGATATTAGTTACTTAGTAACTGAATAAGTGATTTATTAGTAATTTAGTAACTGAATAAGTGAATCCACCATACATTTAAATCTGAGACAGTGCTAGGCCAGCTGTTAAAGGGTTTACTGATTTCTCATCAGCTGGCAGGTAGTCTCTATTAGTAAATGAAAGTTGAATTATGAGCAGCATATTTTTTTGTCTAGGTGAACAGTCAAAAGCAGTTTGTGGAAGTAAAACCTTCATATGTAATGCATGCAAATTTCTATTTAATGTCAACTACTGCACCGAAATACCCTTGTTCCTACCATATTGTACTACATAGGTATCTCCATTTTAAATGGAAGTTTTTCTTTCATACGCCACTTGGCTGTTCCCTTAACCGAAATATATCATTCACAATTCGGCATGAGTTCACTAATGGAGACCAACCACCAGCTAGTGAAGCCGAAGCCAGTAAGCTTTGAAAGAGTATTTGTCTCTAAACTAAGTACAAGAACTAGCCTTAGCACTGAGGACCCAGCACTTGATCTTCAGCAAGAGCAGAAAGTCTCTCCACGATCGAAATCAAATGCAAGTAATGTATACGAATTTTGATTTTATAACAACTAACCTGACGATAATGAAAAAAACCTGAACCCTTTTCCATATGGCATGGGAGGACAGTAAGAACCATTTAAAGGAATTCGATTATTAAGTAAAATTTTAAATACAATAAATCCTTGACTATCCAGCTATAAATTAACCATGCTGCGGCTGTTCAAATTTCTTGAAAAATATTTGTTAACTACTAATAATGACACATATTACTACCATAATTACTGTGACAAAAGTATAATAATTAGTAGTTAACTCTCAGGCAAAATACTCAAAGTAAACTACTCATTTACAGATATTTTTGGACTATTTATTGAAGACTGCTGAAAATCAGTGCCTATAAAACCAATGAAAAAGTAGATAATTTTACAGAGAACTGCAGTTCCAGGTAACATAGATGGTACAGTCAAAAAGTTCCTGGACTTGCATATTAAATGTAAATAAATCTAGACACAGCCTCCTTGAGTAGATAGCATTTTTACCACCACTGGTAAAACTGTTGGTAGCAGTTATGGAAATGTTCTGGCTGGATAGTGAGTGAGCATCCTGAGTTGCATCAGTAACTTCTTGTTTGCTGCTAAAGCAACAACCTCAGAAATTTCATTCCGTTTTTGGGAAAATTAAAAATCACATAAGAGGTCAGACAAGGGGGAAAGGATGTGATAACATAGTATTGTATTTGGCAAGCTCTTGTTGCATGAGAAACGAGCAGTGTGAGAGGGTGCATTTGTTATGCAACTTCCAATGCGTTGCTGCCCATTTTTCTATAAGCTTTAGAATGACTCTTGCAGCCAGTGGAATAGGTATACCACAATGATGAGAAAGGACAAGAGAAATGTTCCATTGTAGAAAAAACCATCCAGTACAAGTAACACTTGTACTAGATGGTTTTTGCACTTCCTAATTCATTTCACAAATATACGTGGTCTCAATTCTAATCTCAACGATGTCCATTTCCACTTGCAGTCTGCCAATCCCCATGTACTTTTTCTGACAGAATCTCAGTTATCGGTTGATTCAACTACTGCTCATCTCAGATGCCCAAATTATTGGCTGTATGATTCCTTTCGCCTCAAAGGTGGTACTTGTGCATATGTCCGTTCTGATATTACCTGTCAGAGACCTGGAAATTTGGAATCTCCTCTCTTTGATCTTCTCTGGCTTAAAATCTCTCTACCTCATTGTGTCAAATTCATCTGTTGTCTCTACCGTTCTCCCAACTCCACTAATCACTTGGAGCTCTTTGACTTCCTCTCTTTGCAACTTGACTTTCTCCAGTCCAACTTTCCTAACAGTGAGGTAATTTTGCTTGGTGATTTTAATGTTCACAACTCCAGCTGGCTTCCGTTTTCTAGTCACATTGACCCAGCAGGTCGAGATGCTGAGGCTTTTCCAATTACTAATGACCTAGCACAGATTGTTCATTTACCTACAAGAATTCCGGACAATCCTAATCATACAGCCAATACACTTGATCTTTTTCTCACAAACAACCCTTCTAAGTACACGGTTGAAGTGAGAGGTCCTTTACGCACTTCAGATCACAACTTGGTGATTGTCTCTTCTCCAATGGAACCTTTATCTCATGACTATTCCCAACCTCGTGTTGTTTGGCATTACAAGAATGCAAAATGGGATGACCTGCGAGACTTTTCCTTGGTCCAGATTACTGTTTCAAAACTTCTGATGTCAACATTTGCTCAGATCGTGTCAGTGAAATTATTCTTGCAGGAATGGAATCCTTTATCCCACACTCCACTTTAAAATCTCGCCCTTTATCTAAACCTTGGTTTTCCAATAAATGTGCTAAGGCTGTTAAAGAGAAGAATGTTGCATATCGTAATTGGCTCGTTTCTAATTCTTCAGTTTCATTTTCTGCCTACACCAAAGTTCGCAACAATTGTAAAGCAGTTATTAATCAGTCCAAACTAGAGTTTGAACAGGCTAAGAGTAGAAAACTTGCTTCTTGCCCTAATGGTAGACGAGCATTCTGGTCTCTTGCCAAAGCTATTGCCCATCTCTGCTCCCACCTCTGTCCAAACCAGATGGTTCTGTTGTCACTTCAGACAAGGATACAGCTAACCTGCTAGCATTACATTTTTCTTCCAGCTCATGTATTAATGATCTTGGTAAAACACCTCCCACCATTCCCAACACACTCCATTCAATGGCTCCTTTGGTCTTCCGTCAAAAGGATATCAGAAGGATTTTGATGAATCTTGATGCTAAGAAAGCTCTACGTCCTGATAGTATTTCTCCACTTGTTCTCAAAGCCTGTGGTCCTGAACTTACTCCTATTCTTTGCCGCCTTTTTTCACTTTCTTATTCCAAAGGTGTTTTTCCTTCTACTTGGAAATTTGCTCATATCCAGCCAGTTCCTAAAAAGGGTGACAAATCCCTCACATCCAATTATCGTCCAATTGCAATTACTTCTACTCTTTCTAAAGTAATGGAGAAATCAATTAACCGCCAACTCTTAAACTACCTAGAAACCTTCCGTCTGATCAACGATCGCCAGTATGGATTCCATCAGTGTCGATCCACTGGCGATATTCTGGCTTATGTTACCCATTTACGGACTAATTCAATGGAAAGGTTCGGTGAAATGCAGGTAGTTGCTCTTGACATCTCAAAGGCTTTTGATCGTGTTTGGCATAAAGGTCTTCTAAACCAGCTTCCATCTTATGATTTGCCAACTGTTTTTAGTAATTGGTTATCCAGTTTTCTCTCTGATTGCTCACTGAGGGTGATGGTAGATGGCTCTCTGTCTTCTAACTTCTCCACTAATGCCGATGTCCCCCAAGGTTCAGTTCTTTCCCCCACTCTTTTCCTCTTGTATATTAATGACCTTCTTCCATTGACTGTAAATCCTATCCATAGTTTTGCCGATGACAGCACATTGCATTCCACTTTCCATTTTGAGAAACCTTGTCCTGCTCAATCAGCTTCAACTTCTCGAAAATCTGCTACCAATTCCTTAAATGCCGATCTTCAGCAAAGACAACTTAGTTGATTTCAACCCTTCTAAAACTCAGTCTTGTCTTATATCTCGCAAAAAGGATTCTTCTGCTCCTATGCTTATCTTTAGTGACACTCCGATTTCTAGGCAAAATGATATCTCTTTTGGGGATTACCCTGACTTCTAATCTCTCATGGCACAAGCACATTACAAACATTGCTTCCTCTGCATCTAAAAAACTTGGTTTTCTCTTTCGCTCTCAGCTGCTCATTCTGTATAAATCACAAATCCGGCCTGCCATGAAATATTGTTCCCAGATCTGGGGTGGTGCCCCCAAAACCTCTCTCAAGTTTCTTGATTCCATTCAGAAGAGGGCAGTTAGGTTAATTAATGATTCATCTCTAACAGAGTCTCTCCACTCGCTTTCTCATAGACGTACTGTTTCTGCTGCATGCCTCTTCTACAGATACTTCCATGGGCACTGTTCTTCTGAATTGGCTTCTATAATTCCTGCTCTCTCTTTCAAAACAGTCCGAACACGTGCCGCCACCAGCCAACATCAATTTACCGTCCAACTTCAAACCCACAGAACCAACTTTTCATCTTCCTCATTTATTCATTCAACTGCCGTTTTCTGGAACAATCTTCCTTCATATGTATTTCCTGAAAATTACAATCTACAGAAGTTCAAGTCCAATGTCAACAAATATCGTCTTTCGTCTTCTCAACCTCCAACCCAAGCATGGTACTAAGTGCTATAGCTTCTAATACCTCTCGTGTTTGGGTTTCACATAGAGAAAAAAAAAAAAAAAAAAAAAAAACAAACAACACTGGCATCTCTTGTTTGTAACATTCTAACACATCAACAAATGCATTTGAACTAGATTCAGAATTTGCATTACTTGAATCGAATTCTATTTCACTGTCAGATGACATATTATAAAGAGCTGATTCAAGGTCATCAGCTTCAACACAGTCTCCATCCCTGTTCCTTTTCAGTCCTGATGTCCCAGGCTGTGCATCCATTATAACAACCTTTTAGGGTAAAATTTAATCAGCAGACCCACACTAAGGATGATGTTTTGTTTTTCACAAACAAAAAAATTAAAATTCAAGCTCAAAAAATTGCCTTTTTTTCCTGTGTATACTAAACCAGATAAAATAACTTAACAAAAGCAAAGAACATATGAAACTGCGAACCAAGTATACAACTCCTATAGTGCTCTCTAGATAGTGTGACTAATGATAATAGTAACATTTTTACCCGTGCCAGTGGCTACTGTTAATCTATTAGTCCATGTATCCCCCCCCAAATCCCCAATATGGTTTTATATTTTCTTACTGGCCATGGTTCAATAAAGGCAAAACTAACAACTTTTGGCCTAGAAGAGGACCGAACATGCTCCTATGGAGGAAATGAGGACTGGGATTACCTGGGATACTAAGGAAGAGTATCAAGCTCTCACCAACTATGCACAGCAGCTTTTCTTGAGGAGAAGACAACTAATCGGAGCAACGTGATAACATTCTACTAAAGGAACCCAGGGACCCTGATGGTACTGGAACAAGGCAAATAAACTTGACCAGCATTACCATCATTGGTGTGAACTACCATACATTCTCCAAAGATGTGACCCACCAAAGATAACTACCAAATAACTACCTTTGAATAGAGACAACCCACAAATTAAGACAATCTAAGAAAGACAAAAGGTTCGTATACTTCTAGACTTGACTCTCACGGATGTGACCAATAAGACAATCTCCTAAATAAAGACTGACAACGCCACCGGCATGCCATTAGATGTCAACTACTTTTCTTGGCCAGCTAGCATTCCGAACCGGGTACCCTAACTTGGTTCACTTTAATCCCCCCCTCCCCTGCTGGCAGAGGGAGGGGACGGTTTCTGTCTCCTACCCTTCCCTGCCACCCCTCTTTTTTCTCCTGGTGGGGCCAATCCCCACTGACCTTTCTGGGGTTCCCTTCCCTATCATCCCCCCATTTCTATCTGTCCCCCCTTCCTCAGTTTTCACCCCTACTCTAACTAAATATGCATTTTATTTATTTATTTATTTTTTTATTATTATTATTTAATTTTTTTTATTTGTTTATTTTTATTTTTTTTTAGGCCTTTGCCATTGAAATCTTAGGAAATTAGGTAGTAGTAGTAGTATTAGTAGTGGCATGTGATGCAAGAAAGCAAGTGTATGAGCTTATGCAGCATCAACCAAAAAATATATATATATCACACCATTCCCTCCAAATGCCTATCCAGTTCCTCCTTAAATTTATTCAACCTATCAACTTCCACAACGGCAGATGGAAGTTTGTTCCAGCAATTAACCACCCGCTGGCTAAAGGCAAATTTCCGCACATATACTCTACATCTGTCTTTTCTTAATTTGAATTTATGTCCCCTTAGGTTCATAATCTGAACAAGTGGAAGGATCCCATCAGAATTCAGCGTGCTCAACCCATTCACAAGACCTTATACAACTCAATCAGATCACTGTGCAGGTGCCTAGTCTCTAGCCACTGCAATTTGCAGAACTTAAGCCTCTCTTGGTAAGAGGATCCCTTCATTCCTCTCACCAATCTTGTTGCCCTTCTCTGTACACGCTCAAGTAAATCTACATCCTTCCTAAAATGAGGCCTCCAGACCTGTACGCAGTACTCAAGGCGTGGCCTGACCATTGCCTTATACAGAGGGACAATCACCTCCTTCTCCCTGCTAGCAAAATTCCTATATATCATTGACAAAACCCCATGACCTGCCCTGGCAGCCTGTCTGCATTGCTCAGAAAACTTCATATCTGACTGCACAATTACTCCCAGGTCTTTTTCATTTTCTACTACCTTAAGTGTAGTACCACACAGTTGGTACGTTCCTCTGGAGTTACTTCTACCCATATGCAGTACTTTGCATTTGTCAAGGTTAAACTTCAGTTGCCACTTCTTAGCCCATCTGCCCAAATTATCTAGATCCTGTTGCAGTAGCACACTGCCATTAACAACCATGCCAACCTTTGTATCATCTGCAAACTTCGACATTAAGCCTGATATACCTTCATCAATATCATTGATAAATATACAAAACAACAGTGGACCTAACACCGAACCCTGTGGGACTCCACTAATAACATTAGTCCACGAAGAGCAGCACCCATTGATTACCACCCTCTGTCTTCTCCCACTTAACCATCCTTTTATCCATTGTAGCAACTTACCCTTAATACCATTCTGATCCAATTCGTGCAATAGTCTTCCATGCGCAACCGTGTCAAAAGCTTTCCTGAAATCCAAATACATCTGCTGTTTACTACAAATACTTCAATTATGATGCAACTATATATGCATCTCCTGCATCTGCATACCAAACAAGCTCACTCTGTCTAATGTTGTCTAGTTACATTTCACAACCCTTTCAAAAATTTTGCATGTTAATTTCTTAGAATAGAAAAACTGGAAAGAAGAATGTTATCCTTCTTTTAACAGTGCACACTGATAAATTCCAATACAAGCACCATAAATTTTATGTAAAGAGAGATTCTTATTTTGTGACAAAAATAAAATGAACATGGTAGGCAAACTATGTGTAACTTTTAATCAGGATTGGAATGAAGTGTTACATTCCTTGTGCTGCTGCTGCCACAAAATATGTTGATATCAACCATCTACCACAAATTATTAAATGGAAAACAGAACTTGGACTATTTAAAAAAATAAAAAATAGCCAGAAGCACCCAATACAAGTTAACAAATAAAATGTCACTACTTTTTTTTTTTTTTTTTTATGAAAATCCCAAACATGAAAGGTATCAAAACCTATAGTACTAAGTACCGTGCATGGGTTGGAGAAGAAGTATGGGGGAGGGGGGGGTATGCCGGAAACTTTGCTCTAGAGACTAAACATGGGTTTCACCACCAAGCCTCCAATAAGCAAAGTGGTGGTATTTCACCGGTTGATGAAAGTCATCTACCACCTACAACAACAAAAGACAAGATGGCAAAATTTAAGTGGCAAACCTGTGAACAATTTATTTAAAACAGGTATTTCTTTTGTATTAATCAACAGCTAAGGTTCCCACACACTGCAATAATAAAATCAGAAATGTTTGAACAGTACAGTAGGCAACTTCTCTAATACCTCTTTCATTCACCTTTTCAAATGATATTTATAACATCCTTCATTTATAGGACTGCATATTTGGTATAAGTTTACCAATTACAAAGGATAAGTTAATTCTTCTGAAAACTCAACCAGAAATGATAGTTGAGCAACGTACATGTTAAACAACAATAAGAAAGTTATACACCATTGGCCAACAGCAATAAAACTTAAATCACATATATAAATCTAAGTCTTTACTTTAACATTTGTCAAGTGATGCTTAGAGAAGATGCTAAAATTAATTTGAAATTTTAGCAACATTAATTAACACATTAAAAGATTAATAATGCATAACATAAGATTAATACATCTTAGGTGCATACCCCTAACATTCCCTTAGCATGCATTCAAATTTCAGGTCAGTTTTTCATAGGCTTGATGCTACAAAATTGACACACATTACACACTTGTTATTTATATTGTGCATTGGCATTTAAGACCATATTGCTGCTGTTGTATTTTATCTTTAGTGGAAAAAGAGCTACTGTGGCCATATTGCACTGTGTATTATGTTTGTACAGTGTGTGCATTCATAGGTTAAAAACTTGGATTGCAAGTTCTTTGGCTCAAAATAAAGAAAAAAGTTACTAAAAAAACTATAGGTTCAAAAACATTTACATAACAAAATATGGCCTTCTGAATTTTTCTCAACTATTTTACTTTAAATACATCAGTAACAATAATTTTAAAAGTATTTAATTTAAAAGAAACTAATTACAAAAGTTTTCAGTATATATATTATGTTCACAATAAATGTTCAAAATGGCATGTATAAACATGTCTGAGCAATGAGACAACTTAGTTGCTTCTCACTACACTAAGGCTATGTATAATAGTCCATAAAATCAATCAATGGGTTAGTAACGATTAAGCTTGTTTATATTGGAGAAAACACAGCTATCCAAGGATCAACCTAAGCTGCTAATACCATATTAATATTAATGACACGGAAAAGTTTATCTGCTATCTATTTAAAACTTGCAGTAAAGGTGTAACAACTGTTTCGAGACTTACTGGTCTCTCATCAGAAAATGGGTGGTCTCATATCAGTAAACTTATACCAAGTGGTTTGCATTAAATTGAGCAAGTGAATGGTCAAGTGCTGTTAAGAAGAAACTTGACTAAACAACAGAATGTATACCTTTAACTCCTAATACAAGACCATACTGCCCTAGACAACAAAGCAGCCAAGGTAACAGGTATTTTTTCTCATTGCTAGAAAATTGAAAATTGCATACCACTTCTGTCTCGGGAACAATCTGTATACACTTCTGTCAATGTGTCACTGGAGGGACATTGGTGCCTCCAGTGACATACTGACACAGTGCCTACATAACAAAAACTGAAATGCACACAATTTTCAAATTAGTCAGTTCTGCTATAATGCGGCACATGTGTTCCTAAAAATCCCCACGTTATGGCATTTTGCACATTAAAAACAGGGCTTATGGGAAAAATAGGGATAGGAGCAGAAAACTGGGTTTCTAACTTTTTAGAGAAAACTCTAAAAAGTTAGAAACCCAATAGAATTGCTAGCACAGGTTTAAACATCTTAAATTTCTAATAAATAAATAAATATCACAATAAATATAGCACTATAATATATATACATACTAATTAATATTTCTGTTCACTGACTTTTTTTTTTATTGTAAAATTTAAAACAGTAAAAAAGATAAGCAAGCAATAACGAGGAACACGGCAGTCACAAATTGCAGAGGTGAGATGTGCAGGTAACAATTTTCAGCATTAAAAGTAGGAAGCTTAAAAAATAGGAATGAAGAGAAGATTCTGAAAATGTATTTAAGTTTATGTGATTGAAGATTTCATGGAAGACAAATCACATTTCACCATAATAACATAAAAACCCCATCATAATGTAAAAACCCACAGAATTCCAGTTATCGGTATTATTGTAAACGCAATAAGATCGAATTTACTATCCGTTTATGATTAAATTGTACTAACAAAAAAAGCCCAATAAACTGGGAACTGCAAATTGCTTTTATCGCTACCGTTTTTTGGTAGCGACCTCCAGAAATGTACTCCTCTACTCACACTATCACACGTCACAAAATTTCTGTTCGAACTGAAAAATGCGAGCTCCTTTTTTTTTTATTGTAAAATTTAAAACAGTAAAAAAGATAAGCAAGCAATAACAAGGAACACGGCAGTCACAAATTGCAGAGGTGAGATGTGCAGGTAACAATTTTCAGCATTAAAAGTAGGAAGCTTAAAAAATAGGAATGAAGAGAAGATTCTGAAAATGTATTTAAGTTTATGTGATTGAAGATTTCATGGAAGACAAATCACATTTCACCTTAATAACATAAAAACCCCATCATAATGTAAAAACCCACAGAATTCCAGTTATCGGTATTATTGTAAACGCAATAAGATCGAATTTACTATCCGTTTATGATTAAATTGTACTAACAAAAAAAGCCCAATAAACTGGGAACTGCAAATTGCTTTTATCGTTTTTTGGTAGCGACCTCCAGAAATGTACTCCTCTACTCACACTATTCACACGTCACAAAATTTCTGTTCGAACTGAAAAATGCGAGCTCCTGAAAACATGAGTTGGCCTACAATATCTTGTGAATACAGCGAATGACAACTGTGTTTCCAACCAATACAACTACAGTAAATGGGAAATATATCTCTCACACATTTGACATTTTTTAAGATTCGTGAATTTGTATGTATTGCTGCACAGGTCGCTATGTTCAGCTTGTGTTCACCTGTTACTCATATAATCGCTCATTAGCCAATGCGAAAATCACGTTATACCCACATTGTTCCCTAATATATCAGTCACGTTGGAGCAAATTCATGTTGCCAAAATGCACATTACAGCAGAACTGACAGTATTTCAATGCCTGCATTAAAGTATAATCCCACAAAAAAATCATCTAGCAGTACACAACTGCTATCACTTGTTTTTAGTTGTGCTATCACTTTGAATATGTAGATTTCATTTTCAAATGTTAGGGCTGAAGAGAGAGAATATCATCAATTTCCTAATAAGAAATAAATACCAGTTTCACTTTTTTGTTGAGGTTCAAAAAACATAAAAAATGCCAAATTCATATGGTTTGTAATACATTATGTATGTAAAAGTGAGTTTGCCAGCCAATTTGCATGTCATGTACACTGAAGGATTCCTCTTCTACCACCATGACTGGTTAACTACAACTGCAAATGAAAATGGCTTCCAAAATTCTGTCTCCATCACAATTCAAATCGTGAACAAATATGTGGCAAAACCATTACACTGTTACAGAGGAGTGAAGCTTGTAAAGACATTCTCAGTATTTCCAGTTGCAACTGGGTGAAGCTCACGAAAGTGCTGTGCAATGTCATGAAAATATAGCTGAAATAACTGCCATGAAAATTAGCAGAAAGTGTCACAAAGCTTAATGACATGGATTTTGAGTGGTGGCCAATTATATTCTTTTCATCTACATATAAAGTCCTGCAGCACAATAAGAGCCGATAATCCTAATTTCCTAAATAATGCAATAAGGACAGATGAGAGAGAATTCACAAGAAATAGAACCAATAATATTTATAATTTATACACTTGCTAAACCACTTTTACACAGCAATTTAGCATCAATATCTAGGCTGCAATAAGGAGAAATATGTTCTCTTTATAGGTTTTTCCAAGTTAAATTAAATGCAAACAAATGTCAATTTTCCAAAAAAAAAAAAAAAAAAACTGCACATTTTATTACATCATGAGCCCTTAACACTTTCCTGAATGGTGGCCAACTTCATGTGCCTACCCCACCTCTCCTCTGAATTTTTTTATTATTATTATTATTCTGAGGAACAACAAAATCACAAAGTTACAGAATTCAGGCACAACCATACAAGAATCATTAGCATATTAAGAACACAGCCACAACAATTTGCCTTAATTTCACAGGTCCTTTATCAACTACAACAACCAGTTGTTCATTAATGAAAATGCTTGTAGAAGACTTGAAATAAAAGCTTCCTTGAATACAAACTTTGACCACTATTATGAACTATACTATACTTACTAAAAATGCTATAATAAAAGCATTTTGAATTAAATGTTTTTTTAATTATTGCTAAAATTTCTCAAAAACAGTTCAGAACATTGAGGTAAATCATTATTACCTATCTTTATAAAAGAAAAAAATTTTGAGTTAGAGAACATGCTACCAAATTTTGTTGGTGGCCTAAGCAAATACACCCCAATATATATACACTTACACATACTCTTTCAATTTGTAAAAATGTTTCCATTATCAGATTATATCTGTTCTATATTTCTAATGTTTGATATTTGTGTATTCTAAAATGATCTCTGGTTAGAAACATGATTCAAAATTATCCTTTCATGAATATGACAGTTACTCAGTATAATATGTATCATGCAAGTATTTGTGTTTCAAGACAGGTGCAGGTACTAGGAGGTCAAGACCACTGCCTTTTGAGTGAAAGAGACAGCAAATGCACCATATGGAATTTACACTATGCCTGCATAGTGTAGAGAATATTGCAGTTGCAACAATTTCTAAAATGTTAGAAAAGTTCTCTTTACAACCTTGCTTACATCTGCTTTTCATTCACATTAAATATATATATATATATATATATATATATATATAAAATCAGAAAAGTAGGCCATCACCTGAAAATTTTTATTTAAAAAAATGTCGATATAATTGAGAGAAAGTATCCCATATCTGATGGGAATTTCTATATCATTTAGCTTAATGATTTTTTTTTTAATTTAAAAACTACTGACTACACTTGTTAATTTATGATTGCTTAAATATTAAAGCTAAAAACAATGAATCAGCTTCCACTCAAAATACAAATTTGTGACTCTTTTACCAACTAGAAGTCCTAGTTGGCTTCCAGAAATACCAGGAGCTGACATGATTGGGGAAGGGAAGAACAATAATCCCATTCTTAGCCAATGAAAATTCTAAGAATATCATAATAAAAGTTTGAATAAAATAATTTTATTTCTTTTAATTTATAACTACTACTACCTTCAGTTAATTTATAATAATACAAATAATACAATTAAATACAAAATAACTAACCTGCTTCCATTAAAACAAATTTGGTGAAGAATTTACCAACTGACAGTTAAAGTCAATTCCCAGAAATACCAGCCATGTAACATGTTTAGGGTTTTTTTTTTTTAAGAAGCCAACAAAGTGGGGAAATGAAATCCCATTTCTAGTCGGTGAAATCCTAAGAATACAATAATAAAAGTTCAAGTTAAAGAATCCTCTGCCGTTTCCATGATTCAAACCTCTATATAGACCAGGTACCAGCAATACGATCACAGAATTAGTTGTGATAAACGTTTGCAAGAAAAGTATTTATTTAGGAGGCACAGGCCCACTATTTCAAATAAATAAATGCAAGTTACATATATTAAATAAATCCTATATTGTTCTAATGTTGCGCAATATCTGAAGATAGGTAATGAAAACTCAGCTTGCATTTATAACCAATGAGTGACCTTGCTAACTCGTGATGCCCATACTATTTATAACGAAGGCTGTAACCTTGTAAATAAAGAGTAACAAAATATTAAAGTACATAATCCTTCGATAATGAAACTATCTATCTAAAAACCAATGGCAACATACGCACATTAACCATTTGCATAAACACTAAGCTAACATCCAGTCCCCAAATATATCAAAGTACAACGGAACAAAGCGAAAGCGTGCTACTTTTGTTTACTTCACGACTGACAGAAGACACTCCCTTCCTGATTTCGCTTTATGGTTGGAAAAAATGTAACCATGGCCCATTAGTTTACGTTAAAGATATCCGCGATGTTTGAGGGTAACTTTATTAAAATAACGAATATTCTCCAGTAATGAAAATAATTGTGCAATACTCTTCAGCAATGAATGAATCCGAAATACCAGTGCACAAAGCCACGATTACAATTTGTTTAACATGAAATATATTTCAAACTACAATACTAGATTCAATAGTTACATCGATGATTAGGGAAAAAACATATAATTCAGTGACAATTCTAAATGAAAACCATCATAAACAAAGCAGACACCAACCGGTGTCACCAGTAGGGTGAACGTTCACCAAAGATGGCAGACATCCCATGCCACAGGTCAACACATAACAGGCTTGGTTCAACTCAAGACTAGTTGTTTTATTCTCTTTCGGTAATAATGTGAAATGACTTATCAAATATCTCTCATGAGAATAAATTTTTAAAAAATAATAACCGACGTGTAACATCTCAAATTCTACAATTAGCTATTACTCACCAAAATAATACAACTCTGCAGCCCAATAGGCTGTTAACAATAACGTAGGCTTGCCAGCCAGTAAGGTGTACCGCTGTCTCGGGTATTACGCAAACCGTTTCCCAGAATGCTCTTAGAGTCAAATTTTATCGCGTGAAAATTCGAGAGAGTACAAAGTAAGACCATGTATCGCATTATGTCCTTACAGAACATGCATAAAAATATAAATGAATATTAAAGCTTAATAAAATATAGGCATTTTGTGCATTCGAATCGCTCCAATGATCAAATCACTTATGTATGAGCATTTCGGAGAGACAGAATACGATATACTTGGCACACAGGAAATTTGCATACAACTGCTAAATACCGTCGATATATTCGTACGTCTAATTGAAAAGTTTGGACTTTTATTCAGAATAATCGTTATTAAAGTCAACGCTAAATATATTTTGCTTTTCTTCTCCAGATGGAACAAACAAGAAGAAAGGAAAAAATACAACGATGTGAATGCTTATAGCTTGATACCGAGAAAATGGATTACCGATTGTGAATTGAAACTTTATCCTAGATAAAATACGGAAGATAAAAATGCTGAGAACTTCTTTAAACCAAAAATGTGAGCCTGGGAATACAACGCCAAATATAAAAGTCGCAGAAATTTTCTAAGAAATGGTATGTAAGTTATGAAAGCTAATGTCTCTAAGTTCAATAGTGTAGTAAACGGTGAAGCAGGGTTAGGAATGTATGCCGGAACGCCGTTCCGGTTTGTCATGCGCATCGACAACGTCACACAGTGGCGGTCCCAGGATTTTGCAGCTGGGGGGGGGGGGGGGGTATCAAGCAGTATTCCTTGGAATCACTGTGCTTTAATCATCATGTAGCAATAAAAAATAAGATTTTAAAAAGTCTGCATTATTTTAATCATAAGCGAAAGGCTATAACCCCTTTAGCCTCTACCTCGGATCGCCACTGATGTCACGTACAGTAGACGCTCAATCAACCGGGGGATGATTATCCAGGTTGTGGATTAACCTTCTACAGTTCACAGAAGGCAAATTCTCATAACTAAAAGAAATAAGTGGAATCCGTTGAAGATGTTTGTTTATATTTTGTAATGTTCTTTGTTGCTGTTTGGTTAATTTTAATGTTGTTCTTCAACTATTTTAAATTTTGTGTCCATCACGTTAAAACGGAAAAGAGTTGTTCCTTCTACTGAACAAAACTCTAGCTGATCAATATACACTGCAATTATAAAATCCATTTTTCAAAATTAATAACTAGAATCGTTTCGAAAAACGATTTTTTGCATTGTAATCAGCATATTTCCGATTTTTTAAACAATAAAAAAATAGAACTAGACCAACGGGGTAAATACATAAGTGAACTTAATAAAGAAATTAGCTCTTTGCGTTTGCTAGTTGTAATCTTAGTCTTCGTCGTCAAGAAAAAAGCTTCAAGGCGTAACCAAATCTTGTGTAGTTCGTTTTAAAATATTGCATAAAGATAAAGAACTTTTAATTAAACTTTATAAGGATGGATATAGTATTAAATTAAATTTTCTGTTTATACTCCGGGACGAACAAACGGTCAGAGGATGTCACAAGATAGAAAGAATACAAGAAACAGCACCGTATTCAGTGTTACTGCATCCATTATAGCATATCAAAGACAGAAATATCCCTAGGCTTGCTGGTTCTAGAATAACCATATTGAATATTGTAAGGCATTTCGAATTTGCAGGATCGTCTAGACAAGACTGCAGCAATAATTCAGACGCAACATGGATTTGTTAAGGAAAAGTCGTCTGAAAAATTTGATTGGTTATTATGATGTGGTTTCAAAGGAACTGGATGCAAAAATTGTAAAGCAGTTATTAATCAGCCAAACTAGATTTTGAACAGGCTAAGAGTAGACAAGTTGCTTCTTGCCCTAATGGTAGCCGAGCATTCTGGTCTCTTACCAATGCTATTGGCCGCTACTTTTGCCCACCTCTGTCAAAACCAAATGGCTGTATTCACACTTCAGCCAAGGATAAAGTTGACCTGTTAGCATCCCATTTTTCTTCCAACTCACGTATTAATGATCTTGGTAAAACACCTCCACCATTCCCAGCACACTTCATTCAATGCCTCCTCTGGTCTTCCGTCAGAAGGATTTTGACGAATCTTGATGCTAAGAAAGCTCCAGGTACTGATGGAATTTCTCCTCTTGTTCTCAAAACCTGTGCTCCTGAACTTACTTGTGCTCTTTGCCGCCTTTTTTCCCTTTCTTATTCCAAAGGTGTTTTTCCTTCTGCTTGAAAATTTGCTCATATCCAGCCAGTTCCTAAAAAGGGTGACAAATCCCCCCCATCCAATTATCGTCCCATTGCAATTACTTCTACTCTTTCTAAAGTAATGGAGAAATTAATTAACCGCCACCTCTTAAACTATCTAGAAACCTTCCATCTGATCAACAATCGCCAGTATGGATTCCGTCAGTGTCGATCCACTGGTGATATTCTGGCTTATGTTACCCATTTATGAACAAATTCAAGGGAAAAGTTGGGAAAAACACAAGCAGTTGCTCTTGACATCTCAAAGGCTTTCGATCGTGTTTGGCATAAAGGTCTTCTAAACAAGCTTATGAACAGTTGGCAAACCATAAGATGGTTTGCCAACTGTTTTTTGTAATTGGTTATCCAATTTTCTCTCTCGCTGCTCACTGAAGGTGACGGTAGATGGCTCTCTGGCTTCTATCTTTTCCAATAATGCTGCTGTCCCCCAAGGTTCAGTTCTTTCCCCCACTCTTTTTCTCTTATATATTGATGACCTTCTTCCATTGATTGGAAGTCCTATCCATAGTTTTGCCGATGATAGCACATTGCATTCCACTTTGCATTTTGAGAAACTTTGCCCTGCTCAGTCAGCTTCAACCTCTCGAATATCCGATCTACCAATTCCTTAAATACCGATCTCCAGTGGGGCAAAGACAATTTAGTTGATTTCAATACTTCTAAAACTCAGTCCTGTCTTATATCTCGCAAAAAGGATTCTTCTGCTCCTATGCTTACCTTTGGTGACAATCCGATTTCTAGGCAAAATGATATATATATCTTTTGGAGATTACCCTGACCTTAACAAGCACATTACAAATATTGCTTCCTCTACATCTAAAGAACTTCGTTTTTTCTTTCGCTCTCGGCGTTACTTTTCTTCCAAACAGCTGTTCACTCTGTACAAATCGCAAATCTCCTCTACCATGAAATATTGTTCTCACATTTGGGGCAGTGTCCCCAAAACCTCTCTCAGGCTTCTAGATTCCATTCAGAAGAGGGAAGTTAGGTTAATTAATGACTCATCTCAAACAGTCTCTCCACTCGCTGTCTCATAGACATACTGTTTCTGCTGCATGTCTTTTCTACAGATACTTCCATGGAACTGTTCTTCTGAATTGGCTTCTATAATTCCCTTTTTATCTTTCAAGACAGTTCATCTTCCTCGTTTATTTATTCAACTGCGGTCAAAACTTCGTACATATTTCTTGAAGATTACAGTCTACAGAAGTTCAAGTCTAATGTCAACAAATATCTTCTTTTGTCGTCCCAATTTCCAACCCATGCACGCCACTAAGTACTATAGGTTCTAATATCTCTCGTGTTTGGGATGTGAAAATAAAATGTAAAGTGTGTTAGCTGTCTGACGGCACCAGGGATTTCTCCCCATCTCCGCATTGTATACTCTGTTTGTGTATCACAGTAATCTGTGGAAGCCAGAGAATTAAAAGAGTGTGGGGAGTGAAATGTCGTGTTCTTCTGACCATTTAGCCATTAGGCTCCTAATGGTACCCACCATTGCCCACACTGACACGAGGAGGCAGGTCAGGCACCCAGTAGATTTTTATGTACTCTGGCAGGCCCTGCCACCTAATTTCCGAAGATTTCAGTGGCAAAGACCTATAATAAAAAAGGGGGAGCATTGCGGTGAACGTACAGCCGAATTGGGATATAGGTTTAACTGAGAGGGCTTAAATTTTGCGCTAGTCCAATTATTTACTTTATGGGCATATTCGGTAAGTTAAGATTGAGTAGGGGAAGAGACTGAAAGCTTGGGGGAACAGATAGAGGACAATAGGGAAGGCATCCCCATGAAGATCAGTGGGGACATGCCCCACCGGGAGGAGGGGAGGAGATGGGTACCGTTCACTCCCCCCTACCAGGGGATGGGGATTTAAAAAAACCAGGTTACAGCACCCGGTTTATCGCCAAATGGCAGAAGGTCAGATTCAGGATGTGATTCCTAACACCCAGGCTGGGGAACTAGAAGGTCATTCCATTAGTTGGTATTTGTCATACTTCAGTTTTATTTCTAGTTCTTCCATTTGCTAGTTTCAGATTTGGTGAGAATCTTGTACCAATACTTGGCGCCTTGTGCTTAGTCAGTTCTGGTCCATCAGACATGAGGCTGATTTGGGACATATCCATCATCAGTGTCTGTCGCCATAGGCATCCTCCTCTTTGTTCATTCCCTTCTCGATTTAGTAGTGTGAAGTTTAGATGTCATTTCTGGGTGTTCAGTCAGTAAAGATTTGTTGATAGGAGCACCATTCTCTCATGTTTGGGGTTTTCAAAAAAAGAATAACAGGAAACGAATCGACCTTAACTGTGGTTTCCCAGACGGCCACTGTATCTGTGCGCCATTTAGCACCACCCTCCAAGATGGTGCTAGTAGAGAGTCCTCTCGACGAGCCTTCACAGTTAAACAATGGTCACTATCACTGTCCTTCTACCGGCGTAAAAAAGACCTGGATTCGAATCCCATCTAGACGGGAGGAATTTAATGGACTTTATTTACACAGTGGCAGGGTTAGTCTAGCGAGGGTTGAATGGCTACTTGTTTCTATCTCAAGGACCGTAGATCTTCATCCAGCAAGTCATTCAAAGCAACTGTGGAATACGTGCAATATATAGATGCTGCATACTGATATCTCGTAACCAGTGGTGGGATTCAGCCGGTTCGGCAGAACCGATACCTAATTTTTTGTTGAGTTCGGCGAACCGGTTGTTAAAATGGCACTTGTGATCAGGGTTCTCTCTAAGGTGGGCGCCTGGTATTCTATCGTATTTAATCTGCATAGCCTATGCCATTTATTAATTCAGCAAGAAATTTCGTTTAGTATCGATAAAATGAAGAAAATGTATGTTCTGACTGATGTTTATCAATGATATAAGCATAGTGCTTTGTTTATGATATGACCACACGTGGACAGAACCAGTAAAAATATTCAAATATATAGGCACATATCCGCTACTGCTCTATAATATATTAAAATAAAAATTTTAAAATTTTTTGCAGTAGCCCTTAAAAGGATGTAAAGGGAGCAGAGTTTGACAGATTTTTTCAATAAGAAACAAAATCAGAATTTGTTGTATTAGAATTTGGCCTTGGATTCAGTTACATCACCAACAATTTTCGTTGAACTAGTTGAATTGGAAAAACAAGATGCAGAGACAATATGTTCTTCAGTTATGGAAAAAACCTAAGAACTACCTGGAAAAAAATTTAATAGGATTTTGCTCCGATGGTGCCAGCGTTATGCTTGAGAGAAAATCTGGAGTGAGCACTAGGATTGCAAAAGAGTTTCCAAACATAATAATATGGCACTGTTTAAATCATCGCCTCCATCTTTAGCATTAGCATTAGCATTAGTAGAGGCATTTGATGCAAGAAAGCAAGCTTATGCAGCATCAGCCAAAAAAAAAAAAAAAAAAAAAAACCCACTTCCACATCACCCCTCTGTTCGTTCAAAATACCTGTCCAGCTGAGCCTTAAACTTATTTAGGCTGTCAAACTCCACCACAAGGGATGGAAGTCTTTTCCACCAACCAACCACCCGCTGGCTAAAGGCAAATTTCCGCACGTCTATCCTACATCTGTCTTTCCTCAATTTGAATTTATCTTGTTTTAGATGATTCGATAAAGGAAATAAAGCAAGTAAATCATTTTAAAATATTTATTGATAAGATATATACTATTTTTCATCAATCCAATAAGAACCAAATTGAACTTTCCAAAATATCGGAACAACTTGGGATTGAAATTATAAAGATAGAGTTTTGGGACCAAGATGGGTTGCCTGTAGTTTAAGGTCAAATAAGAAGTACTTAGGTATGGCTGCCCGTCTTGAAAATATATATTTTATAACTGATTTGGCATTGATGATTGATATTTTAAACGAAATTTCTCTTCTTTCAAATGCACTGCAAGCAAGAAATATAGACATAATAAAGGCTGAAAAACTCGTGATAAGATCTACTAAAGCATTTCAAATGCTTGGAAAGGAAAAGGGTCCATACGAAAAAAAAGTTGATGAATTAATTACTTCAGAAACCTTCAAAAATATAAAATTTGTAGAAAATCATCGCTTTGTTGGGCTTCCTCGGGGAAGACTTTTAGAAAACATCGTAACGAATTTGAAAAAAAAAAGACTAATGGATTGTAAATATTTGAGAGCATTTGTAGCCAATTTAAAGATAGGAATAAATTACAATTTCTCAATTTTTTTGGAGCCAGATTACTGGAATATTGAAGAAGTACTAGTTCCATGGAAAGCAGCTGAAGAACAATTGCTTGTATTTAATGACATTTTTAATTACCAAATTGATATTAATGATTATCGAGATTTCGTGGAAAACGTTTTAAAAAATTCCCAGAATTATGCAATTCCTGAAAGTGTTCAAAGAGCTAAAAATATTGTCAGAACAATTGCTGTAAGTTCAGCAGAAGCGGAAAGGGGTTTTTCAAAGATGAACATAATATGTTCAGAGAAGAGAAGTCGCCTAACTGTTTCTAATATATCAAACAAAATGACTATTAGTCTAATCGGCCTACCTCTAAAGGAATGGGATCCTACTCCTACAGTGAAAAGATGGTTAAGGATAAATCACTCAGCCAATGATACTCGGATAAAAGTGAAGAAAATTGCAAGTGAGGACGCCAATCAAGAAGCAATATGGAAATATCTTAAATAACAGTTTTATTGTTTTTTGTCAGGTATTATTTAATATTTTTTCATTAATATTTTAAAACTCTTTCTTATAACATAATCTAGTTTTGTGGACCTCTTTTATTGTTCTTATTTAAGTATTAACTGCATGAAATAATAAACTACCTTTCGGTATATAGTTTTTTTATACTTAGAAAGGTCATTAGAGCAGCGAACCGGTTCTTAAATTATTTGAATCCCACCACTGCTCGTAACCTTATGTACTCCGGTACTAATCATAGCTCATTCAACGAGCCTCTCACCAAGATTCCCTTCAAGTTCGGAGCTGCTATCACTGTCACTGAACAAAAAATTTCAATTTGAAATTTAAACCGCCGTGTTTTAATCATAAGTAGCCCATTTGTGTGAATTTTCCCCCTACCGGGTCAAACTGGAAAACCTATCATATTAGGGCTACCAAAGAACTAACTTATACACCGCGTATATAAGTTAGTTCTTTCCACAAATTGCGTGTATTCTTTGGTTGAAATGTGTTTCTGTTTCAATCTGTGTACTAGAAACTTAGCAAGAATCCATATTTTTTCTTGTTATCTATCCTGTTCAGTTTTGCACCGATCCCCTCCACCAGTTCCTCTTCTGATGTCGTGTGCATTTTGCAATAGATTCCACTCATGTCTATTCCATTGGTTTGCCCCATCTTTCAGTATTAATGAACTTTATGGTACTTTATTCTTAAATGCCCTGTTCAGTCCCATTTCAAGTCCCTAGTTCTTCAAATTATATCAGATATTTCACTTTCTTGCTCTTGCTTTGTCTCTAAGAATAATACCATGTGCTGTTGTTGTAGTAGGGTTTTAGTAGCATCAGAGAACTAAGTCCATATTGCTTCTTATATATACCTGTCCATATTGTTCGTTCGAAATACCTGTCGAAATATTTTCTGTAAATTGCATGTGATCTGTGGTCGATATTCTGTTTGCTGGACAAAAAAAAAAAAAAAAAAAAAAAAAAATGGAGTTTCCGGGCAGAAAAACCATGATACCCTCGCCTGACACCGAATAACTCAGCCATGTTGCGAAAAAGGCCCATAAAAATTCCTCATGTCATCGAACTCAAATCTTTTCCACCTGGTGTGGCGAGGACAGCGATTTTACCAATTGTGCTACCCACTAGCGAACCATGGATGCATGCAGTCGTATAAACATGCCATTGTCAATTATAACTTTAAATTCATAAGGTGTCCCAAAGGCAAAAACGGGACTACTTTTTTTTTTCTTATTAAATTTGTTTCTTTCCAGTCTCCTGTACTTGAAGATGGGTTCAGGGATTAGTAACTTAGTTTTACAGAAGTAGAGTGAATGTGTGTGTGTTGGGGGTGGGGGGAATTTATAGGAGTTGAATGTTCTAAGTGTTAGCATTAGTAGAGGCATTTAATACAAGAAAGCAAGCTTATGCAGCATCAGCCAAAAAAAAAAAAAAACAAATAAATAAATAAATAAAAACTTCCACTTCACCCCTCTGTTCGTTCGAAATACCTGTCCAGCTGAGCCTTAAACTTATTTAAGCTATCAACTTCCACGACAAGGGATGGAAGTCTATTCCAGCAACCAACCACCCGCTGGCTAAAGGCAAATTTCCTCACGTCTATCCTACATCTGTCCGTCCTCAATTTGAATTTATTCAGCATATTGTCTGAAAAACGCGCTTATGGGTCGATTTTCTAGATTTGTTAGTCGGAAAACTGTGTCCCTGAGATAAAACCAATTACGATTGGTCGTGCACCAGGCAAGTCGACTCTGTGCTTAGCTTACCGCGATGTTTTATTTTCTTGCTGCTTCACTTCCGTGAAATCCGATGATATGCATCTCCATACGTTCTATCCTTGTACTAATATCAGATGCTGTGGCCTCCCTGGACTCCTGGTTGTATTCGATAAAGACTGGCGGAATCTGTGCCACTCTTTTGAGCGCCCTCCAGTCAATTTCTGAGATCTACAGGAACGTTTCCCTGTTTGTAGAAGTAGAGTCATGGTTTGATTTGGTGATTACGCAGGCAGCGTTGATCTTGGTTACTGCAGTATAGCTGCATGGACCGTAGCCGAGTGGTCAAGCGCGGGAGTGCAGTAGCACACGCTCTTTGAGATAGACCGGGGTGCAAGTCCCTGACTGCTGAATACGGTCGATCTGTCAACCCGCACTGGACCAGCGTGGCAGATTATGGTCCTTTTCCCTCAGCATGAATTATTGAGGAGGCTTCCATCCTGCAGTGGGTTGATAATGGCTGCACTTTACCTTTTATGTAGCAAAATTGCAATATATTGTGTGTATTGAGTGCCAAAGCACTCAATACACACAATTTCCGCACGGCTATCCTACATCTGTCTTTCCTCAATTTGAATTTATGCCCTCTCTTCTGAGCGAGAGGAAGAATCCCATCAGCATTCAGCATGCTCAAACCATTCGAACATCATAGAAAATCGAGGATTCCGACTTGTGGTCAGAGCCAGATAGCAGTCTGTTCTGGTTGACGAGCCCTCGGGCGACCCTGTCCAGCTTTTCTTGTAATGGTCCCTGTCTTCTGAAACTGCCTCCATAGTGCCGAAACAATACTGCGTGACACATTAAGCCAACGTGACACATCAAGTCGCTCAACGGCCCGCCATTTCAAAGATTCATCTAAACGTCGATGACTTTTCATCCTGAGTACTGGAGACATGGCTGTCCCACTGCGGCTCTGTAAGGTGGTAGATAGATTTCTATTGGATACTCGGAATTCTCATGCCAGGACCTTATTATATCAAATATTTGCTATCAGCGACACTGTTCATAATTAAATATTCATGAAAAATATTTTGTTTTGTTAATTTTGTCGAGTAGTGTATTTTCGAACGAGTGTCGGCAGCCTCAATAAATTTTTAATAAATTGTAAATAATTATTTGTTAATTTGCCAATAGGCTTGATAGTACGTTGATTTTTTATTTATTTATTTTTATACCGTTGACTTCTTTCCGCCTAACGGATTGACTTTCTGGGGTATAAATTTCTTTCACAACAGAAAGAAATATTTATTCTTATTTACATACCTGCTAAAAACCTGAGGCCCTGACGATAGCTGTTGTTGTGGCCTACAAGGCCACTGTTCACAGCCCAGATGTGGGAAACCAGGTGAAGTGGTTACTTTTTGGTGGACTCGTGTTTTGTTATCAGTTTGCTATATACATGAATTATTAATATTTGCTTATTATATTAATCACAGCAGAAACGTGAAGTGCGTGTTATCTTTCAACATTAAAACCCAGGAAGAAATAAGCAAAGCACAA
This sequence comes from Mastigoproctus giganteus, assembly GCF_048544385.1. Lineage (NCBI taxonomy): Eukaryota > Metazoa > Arthropoda > Arachnida > Uropygi > Thelyphonidae > Mastigoproctus > Mastigoproctus giganteus. The sequence continues at coordinate 82,347,370 of NC_143588.1, forward strand.
AAAGGTTGACACACTAAACACGTTTACAACATTTGAGATGCTTATTGCTATTTGTTTATTTTATTAAATCATAGAAGATCAGCTGATACGGATCTTCTGTGATTTAATAAAATAAAATAACATGTAGTCAACACACACCTTTCTTGATTTTTAATAAAAATTGAAATAAGTAAAATATTACAAAAAATGTGAGTGAATATTGCGTTGTGAAGTATGTGCAGTGAAGTGAAAACAACTACTTTTATATACTACATTATTAGTTAATTAATTAGTAAATAATCGGTAACAATATTATCTTATTTACAAGATTTACTTTTCACTGGTATTAATCAGAGAAAAAAAAAAATTCACTAAAGAAATAAAAATCGAATTCGCCTGAAACTTAACGCACTGTGGGTTCATTAGAAAATTCAAAAGTATTTCTAAAGTACTGAATATAGAACTCGCACCCCATTTTTGAAGAAATCGTCTCTTCACCAGCTGGATTTTTCAGTTAATGAGTTTTATTTTATTCCTGCGGAAAGTATGCCGATTTCGAGACCCCTGCTTAAAAATGGGAGGGGGTGAGAGTGAAGTGAAAGAAAAGAGAGAGAAAATTGCTCAGTCGTGTTCCCCAAATATGCGAGAAAAGAAAAGTTTCTAGAACAAAAAAAAAAAAAATTAATATCATATTATTCTGAAATTAATATTTTTATTTTATTTTATTAATGTAAGTTAATGTTATCTTCGTTCTTATTTGTGAAAAATGATAACATTAAGTTACATACATATACTCCTCTTCTAGGCAAGTGTATACTGGGTGTTTCAATAAATAAAAATAAATAAATAAATAAATTCAGATAACAAAATACCCCAAACCGAAACAAGCGGATTAGACCTTGGTGCCTTTATTATTATTATTATTATTATTAATAGCCATATGGTGCAAGGAAGCCCGAGGCTTATACTGCACCAGCAAAAATATTCCCGAGTTACCCTGAAAGAGAGAGAGAGAAGTAGAAAGGAATCACCAAGAAAGAGAAGAATGATGATATCCAGCTCACACCCAGGGTCCTGAGCTGGATATCATCATTCTTCTCTTTCTTGGTGATTCCTTTCTACTTCTCTCTCTCTCTTTCAGGGTAACTCGGGAATATTTTTGCTGGTGCAGTATAAGCCTCGGGCTTCCTTGCACCATATGGCTATTAATAATAATAATAATAATAATAATAAAGGCACCAAGGTCTAATCCGCTTGTTTCGGTTTGGGGTATTTTGTTATCTGAATTTATTTATTTATTTATTTTTATTCATGTTTAGGCTGAAATTTTTGGATATATTAAAATTGGACTAAGTACTACCGTTTAGATTTTAAGATTTATAAATTTGTTTTATCAGTTACTTTTTTCTGATTGGGAAAAAAAGTCCTCTGTTTACTCTGATATGTTTCTTCGGAAAAAAAGAAAACTTGTTTCTCGGTTTTCTTCTGAAACAAACGCAAACAGATCTTTGAAAAAAATAAAATAAAAATAAACTGTTTCAGAAGTGTTCCATTAGACTAAACAGAAGATAGGAACAACCTTTCCACTGAGAATTTAAAAAAAAAAAAAAAAAGTTCCTTAAGTAAAATTTACTTTAGAAACCGTAAAATCTAAAGGATAATATTTTGTCCAACTTTAACATCATATTCAAAAATTTCAGCCCAAATATGACAAATACCTAAATCTAAAAATAAGCGTGATAAACCGGGGTGCTTTTAAAACAATCCATACATAGTAATGTGCATACGAACTTCATTTCTTGTAAATGAATTGTCTAAAATTCGTTTGTAACTGATTGGGGCTCACATCTGAGTATGGGCTTGGCACACTCAGAGTCCTGAGCTGGATATTATCATCATTGTTCTCTCTCTCTCTCTCTCTCTCTCTCTCTCTCTCTCTCTCTCTCTCTCTCTCTCAGGGTAACTCGGGAATTTTTTTTTTTGACTGGTGCAGGATAAGCTTCAGGCTTCCTTGCACCACATGGCTAATAATAATAATAATAATAATAATAAATACCTGTACAGTACAGAAACTGTGAAATTCCTTCAATAATTTATTTTTTGATTAACTAGCATCCCCTTCCCGTTATTAGCACGGATAATCAAGGTTCTACTGTATTTTATTGAGCAACCCTAAATTCCATTTGTAACTGATTGGGGCTCACATCTGAGTATGGGCTTGGCACACTCAGGGTCCTGAGCTGGATATTATCATCATTGTTCTCTCTCTCTCTCTCTCTCTCTCTCTCAGGGTAACTCGGGAAATTTTTTTTTTGACTGGTGCAGAATAAGCTTCAGGCTTCCTTGCACCACATGGCTAATAATAATAATAATAATAATAATAATAATAAATACCTGTACAGTACAGAAACTGTGAAATTCCTTCAATAATTTATTTTTTGATTAACTAGCATCCCCTTCCCGTTATTAGCACGGATAATCAAGGTTCCACTGTATTTTATTGAGCAACCCTAAATTCCATTAAAAAGTCCTCTTCTCTTTAAGAGATTCTAATCCCAAACCTCTTTCTATAGAATGACAGCAATCGGACAGAACTGCTTTATCCGAGCGGGAGGTTTCGGGGGGGGGGCGGATTCATGTGCTTTTAACAACGTAACGATTTTGCTGTATAACTTCTGGTTAGGATGGAGATGTGCGAAGAACAGCTTAGTAGGTGCGATCTGATCTGCAAAGCATGACAAGTAGATGTCTTAATAAGAGGACCTAAGTAAGCCGTACAAGAATTTTCATTTTACTGTGCCTGACTATATCTCCCACTTTCATTTTACTGAAGAGGCACAGTAAAATGAAAGTGAGAGATATTGTCACTGATAGGAAAGACAAGAACCCAAGAGGCACAAATATAAATTGTCAGTGAATAACAGAGGGTTGGATCTCATGAAGTTTACCTTTGGGAAGCTTTGTTATTGATCACTGGAATAAATTACTTGCTGGGGCGAGGAACTGGCAAAATTCAAAGCGGAGTTAGATGTTCACTTCTTTGGCTATGGAAAAAGTATGACGGAATCGAGATTTTATTTATTTATTTATTATTCTTCATGTTATTGATGAAGTTCCTCTCCAATGCCCATATGTTACAGTTTAGTGTAACTGGGGCTGTGGGGCTATAGTTAATAGATCTCAGGCGGAGGAAGTAGGTTACTGTGGTTTTTTTTGTTTTTGTTTTTTTTTTTCAGCCCGCACAACTGGCCATGAACACGGTGCAATATGGTCTAAGATGATCACGTGCTAAATAAACAGCACAAGAACAACTATTATTGTTTTTGTTTCGGAAGTGATACTCTGTGACCTCCGTAGCCGAGTGGTCAGGAGCGGGAGTGCAGTAGCACACGCTCTTTGAGTAGACAGGGTTCAAACGGGGAACATCCTTTGTAAAAAGGATAGGTGGAATAGGACCAGGGTATGTCTGCCAGGGGCAAAGGTTGATGACGTTGTAGAGCGGATATCATCTTTTAAGGGCACAAAAGGTGATATAGTTGTACACGTTGGCACTAATGATATTAAGAGTAGGAGACCGGCGGAATTACTTAGCAAGTACAGGTCACTGTTGAAAAAAAGCCGTGAATTAGGGTTGAACTTGAAAGTGTCTGCAATTCTGCCCAGACACGATAGGAGGGAGTATATGATGAGAGCCTTGTCGATCAATTCGGCCCTGGAGGGATTGTGCAAGGCTCAAGGGGTAGAATTTTTTTCAGCCTGGACTGTACTTGTTAACAGGAGAGATTGCTTCTACAGGGATGGGATACACTTAAATAGAAAGGGTGCAAGAATTTTTGCTGATGCTGTCGAGGCAGTGTTAGGTGGGTCGGAAAACTGCTAGTTGGGGGGGATACAAGGACTAATAGATTAACAGTAGCCAGTGGCAGAGGTGGAAGTGATTCTTGCACTGCTTCTATTGAAATGAGCAGAAGTCTGAAAAACAGGATGCAGGATATTTCAGAGACTGCTGGTAGTCATTGCGGTACAAGTAAACACATGGGTTGTGTTAGGGTAGCTAAGAATAGAAACAGGTGCATGTATACCTGCGTGTACACCAATGCTAGGAGTTTGGTAAATAAATTTGATGAATTTGAGGTATTGCTCAAAACATCAAAGGCAGATATTGTTGGGATATCAGAGACGTGGTGTCACACAGATATAAGTAATGCGGAACTGGAATTTGGGGAATACAATGTGTATAGAAAGGATAGACAGGACAGGAGGGGAGGAGGGGTCATGCTATTAATTAAGAAACACATAAAGTCCAAGGAAGTGAAGCCAGTCGACATCGATGGACAGGGCAGCGTCGAGTCAGTTTGGTGTGACATAAGCATAGGGAAATCAAAATTGAGAGTAGGAGTGTGCTATAGGCCTAATGACTCTGATGAGTATAATAAGATATTGTACAGGGAAATAGAGTGGGCCAGTAAATCAGAGAGTCTTATAATGGGGGACTTTAATTTCCCAGATATTGACTGGAATTTGTGGGTTGGTCACTCGCACACTAGCAAGGCTTTTGTGGATTTATTGGATGATTGTTTTCTACATCAGCATGTTCGTGAGGCAACAAGAGGGAGCAATACTCTTGATCTGATTATCAGTAGTGATTCTTCATGCATTAAGAACCTGCAGATAAATGAACCACTAGGTGGCAGTGATCACAGTGTGTTGAAGTGGGATTTACTCAAGGAGGTAACTACCATCAGAGGTAAAGGGAAGGGTTTTTGTTTTCGTAAAGGCGACTATGATGGTCTGAGACAGTATTTAAATTCTATACAGTGGGACCAACTGATGATGTTACCAACAGCAAACTCAAAATGGGAAGCATTCAAGGAACTAATCTTGGTGGCTACCAGGCTTTACATACCAACTAAGAAATATTGTTCAAGGTTTAGGCCTAAATGGTTGTCAGATGGACTAATGAGACATGTGGCAGAGAAGAAAAATGCATGGGATACATACAAATTAATGGGTGACATGGAAGCCTATGATAGATATAAGTTGGTCTGTAACCAAGTCACAAAGGAGATTAGGCAGGCAAAGGCAGACTACGAAAAATCCTTGGCAAAGGATGCAAAGAAAAAAAGAAAGGAGTTCTTTACATACTTGAACTCGAGAAGGAAAGGGATGAATCAGATTGGTCCACTGGATATTGATGGTTCAACAGTTGAGGATCCTGCTCAGGTGGCTAACAATCTAAACGAGTATTTTGCATCTACATTCACGCATGAGGAGTTATTCAGGAAGGAGAATGATGTAGGTAAAGTAAACATTGGCAGTGAGCTGGATGATTTTGTAATAACTGAGAGGAAAGTGGAGGAGAGATTGTTGAGGATAAACATAAAAAAGGCACCTGGGGTGGATGGGATCTATCCAGTTATATTAAAGGAGGCAGCAAAGGAAGTAAACAAACCCTTAGCCATAATTATGAGAGCTTCCTTGGACTCAGGGGAGGTACCTATGGACTGGAGATGTGCAAATGTGACCCCAATTCACAAAGGAGGTTCAAAGGCTGACACAAGTAATTATAGACCTGTTAGTTTAACTTCTGTTCCAGGTAAATTAATGGAGGCACTGGTTAAAGAAGCACTGCAGGATCATCTAGACAAGAATTCAGTTATAGCTCAGACGCAGCATGGTTTTGCTAAGGGCAGGTCTTGCCTGACCAATTTGATTGGATACTATGATGTAGTCACAAAAGAACTGGATGCAGGGAATAACTTTGATATTATATATTTGGATCTTAGAAAGGCTTTTGATACTGTTGCACATGGAAGACTGCTGCACAAATTGGAGCAGTGTGGCATTGGAGGCAAATTGCTGCTATGGATAAGGGGATGGTTGAGTGGCAGAAGACAGAGAGTGGTAATCAATGGACACTGCTCAACGTGGACTAATGTTATTAGTGGAGTTCCTCAAGGTTCAGTGTTGGGTCCGTTGTTGTTTTCGGTGTTTATGAATGATATTGATGATGGGATATCAAGTTTAATGTCCAAGTTTGCAGATGATACAAAGGTTGGCAGGGTCGTTAAGGACAATACTGACGCTATGCTGCTGCAACAGGATCTGGACAGGTTGAACAGATGGGCTGAGAGGTGGCAAATGAGGTTTAACATCGACAAATGTAAAGTGCTGCATATGGGAAACAGTAACCCCAGAGCAACGTATCAACTCTGCGGTACTACACTGACAGTGGTGGAGAATGAAAAGGACCTGGGGGTAATTGTGCAGGCAGATATGAAGTTCTCTGAGCAGTGCAGACGAGCTGCAAGAGTAGCTCATGGTGTCTTGTCAATGATATACAGGAATTTTTCTAGCAGGGATAAGGAGGTGATTATTCCCTTGTATAAGGCAATGGTAAGGCCACATCTTGAGTACTGTATACAGGTCTGGAGGCCTCATTTCAAGAAGGATGTAGAGCTGCTGGAACGGGTACAGAGAAGGGCAACAAGATTAGTAAATGGAACAAAGGGTTGCTCTTACGAAGAAAGGCTTAAGTTTTGCAAATTACAGAGTCTGGAGACTAGGCACCGGCGAGGTGATCTGATAGAGGTGTATAAGGCTTTGAATGGTTTGAGTATGCTCAATGCCAATGGGATTCTTCATCTTTCTCAGAATAATCACCTCAGAGGGCATAAATTCAAATTGAGGAAGGACGGATGTCGGATAGATGTGCGGAAATTTGCCTTTGGCCAGCGGGTGGTTGGTTGGTGGAACCGACTTCCATCACTGGTTGTTGAAGTTGATAGCCTAAACAAATTTAAAGCTCAACTGGACAGGTATTTCGAACGAACGGAGGGGTGAAATGGGAGTGGGTTTTTTTTTGTTTTTTTTGGCTGATGCTGAATAAGCTTGCTTTCTTGCATCATATGCCTCTGCTAATGCTAATGCTAATGCTAAGCCCCTGACTGCTGAATACGGTCGATCTGCTGACCAGCGTGGCAGATTATGGTCCATTTTCCTCAGCATGAATTGTTGAGGAGGCTTCCATCCTGCAGTGGGTTGATAGTGGCTGCACTTTACCTTTTTACTCTGTGACAGATTGGCTGACTGCCACTCGTTTACCGAGGTCTGTGACTGTAAAATCGGCTGTAATAGCCGATTTTAAGCCGTATAGCATGCAAATGAGTTGGTGATCACACACGCACATACACATGAGCGAGAAGCTCTGGGGCCATTAAAATAATATATATATTTTTGATTCTCAGTAAACTTTATGACTGGACCATTCTTCTTCCAGGAGACTTTAGCAAATGGTTCTGAAAACGTGCTGGATGAAAGCTACTGTGAACTTTTCCGACACTATATAAAATAAATAAATTTTCTGTTTATACTCCGGCACGACAACCAAGTCAGTAGAGTTTACAATAAATCGTCAATACAAATAAATAAATAAATAAATCTTTATTGTGAAGTAGAATTACAGCACAATATCCCATCACGGCGACGAGCGCCAGGGGTTCACATATAGATAACATAAGTACAAATTCAAATGGCTACAAAATATAGCGAACACATACAAAAGGCTACAAAATACAGATTACAGATGCAAAAAGAAATACAAATACATCATAAAAACAAGGAGCTGAACACAAATAAAGAAAAACAAATACAACTTGGCAGTGATTCAGGTTTCAAGAGCTTTGATAAAGTTGTGTCTGTCCTTCTTTTTACTTATTATGGTGTCGATGTCGGCGTCCACACGGTTGAGGGCAGCGAGCATCTGCTTGGGCAGAAATCTTTCGGTGAGTACAAGCCTGTTGTGGTGAGCCACAAGTGCTGGTACCGACCTTAGGCTTGGCTGTGGAATCCTCCAAGAGCAAGCATTCCAAATATTTGGAGATGATATTTGGCCTGAGATGAGTTTGGCTGTGAAGACCAGCCTCTTTTCAACGATCAGGAACTTCAACCTCGGGATGTCGAGTGCTTGTGCCATCATGGTAGTTGTGGTAGCGGGAGGTAGCCGAAGCTTGTTATTCGCCCATTTCAGTAACCAGTATTCAGCGGTGTACACCCGCTTAAGGTTTATATGTGCAGCAGAGGCCCATATTTCTGCACCATAGAGAATGGCAGGGTAGACGGTTGAGGTGATGAACCTTTTAACAGTGGCAGGATGTCGGACGTGTGGCAGCTGCTGCTTTGAGATCCACCGTAGACGAGAAAATCTGGTTCTGAGTTTGTCGATCTGGTTGACAAAGGATTTATCGTATTTAGTAATCACGGGCTTGAACCCCGGTCTACTCAAGGAACGCGTGCTATGCACTCTCGCTCCTGACCACTGGGCTACGTCAGACCTTCCCTCTTTGGGCATATTTGTTTCATGTAGGATGGTTTGCGTCACGATTGACGATAACCACATCATTCCCGGCATTTTTCCAATTCTTGGTTCCTCCGCTCTCCAGATTTTAAACCTTGTAGCTTTTGGAGATATCTCAAGGGCAAATTTATCAATGTAATATTTAGCTTCTAGCTGATCCAGAAGAAAGCATCATAGAGATTTGATGCCCAGAGATGGGCATCAGATGACCATGCTGTACCATGCATCGAGCATGCTTACAGAACAAATCACTATCACGTCAAACAATTTTACCTTCACAATGTGTAGTTTCCTCACTGCACAACAACTTTATTAGATAAATTGCGCCTACAGTGCAGCACCGAATACATCTTGGCGTCACTTTTTTTTCTTCTTCTCTCTCTCTCTTTTTTTTTTTTTTTTTTTTTGTTTATTATTATTATTACATGCATGCGTGCGTGCTCCTTTCGTTTCCACGTGGTCTAGACATTGTCTCATCCAAAATTTCGTCTCTGGGCGGTTCGCAGTTTTCCACTTAAGGGCGGTCACGGTGATGTACTTTAACTATAATCACTATATTTTATATATTTATGCTTCTGTTTTGCGTTTTCTTATCTTTTCCACTTCGAGAAACCCTGGCCATAAGGGCAATTATAATTTTTAATTATTCGCTAGTTGACTTGCACTCAGCTGGCTGCCGTATACCATCGAAAACTATATACGTAGCAATAATTCTATAATAGTCATATTACGCAAGATCCTAAATAAATAAAATATACCGTAATGCCCTGCCCACTGACTTTTAAAGACGACTTAAATATGTATGATATGATAGTGCGAGAAGTATTATTATGGAGAATTTTTTTTTTCAAGCTCTAGCTAAACTAATACAATTGCATAATGGAGAATTTTTTACTTAGGTAGGTGATAAATTCAAACGAAAATTTTCATTTGAATTTTCTTCCTGATGGTTAAAATAAATAAATAAATAAATATATATATATATATTTATTTATTTTATTATCATTATTATTATTAGTTTATTTATTTTATTATTTTTTTATTTATTTATTATTATTATTCTTTTTTGAATATGCATATTTCTGGTGATATTTATTGGACTTTCATTAAATTTCATGAAGTATCTATTTAGATTGCCACATAAAAAAAAAAAATAAAAATAATAAAGAATTATTAATTTAAGAAAAAAAATAAAACGGGCTGGAAATATGACGTACATTATCAAACTTATAAATCGAGTACTCGGCTATGACTTCATCCAAGACTGCATAGCTTTAAAAGCCTTTAATTTCATCTCCCTTTCTCCCTCTTGGGTTGTACGAAATTATAAATGCCAGCTCGGACTAACAATGGCCATGGAAATATCTGAACGTCTGTGTCACAGGGAGTAGTGAATCGATGAAAGAGGGGTCATTGATTAACCTAATCGCACTCCCTTGAGCATTTAGGGAGTTTTTAGGTAAATCAGCACAGAATTCTAAAAAAATTGTTGTATGTGTGATAAAGGAGAACAGCATACGTTGATTTTTTTTTTTTTTTTTTTTTTAATTACGATTTTGGAATTCATGTTTTATTTCTTGTTAGTTCGGTATTATGAAACAAAGCAAAAATACGCCAAAAGAGCTAAGAATATGAATCGCGAATATTTATTTAATTTTTTACTTTTTTAAATGGTAATTTTGAAAACAAAAGGCCACTGGAACTATACAATTCCAGTACTGCGGGTTGAATGAGGAATGTGGTAGCTGATGCGGATATTCTACATTCATTAAAAGAGTGACGTAATTGTTGAATTCAAACAAAATAGTTTATGGAAGTATGAGGTGTGGCAATAAAATTCCCGGACTAGTACAATAAAAAGAACACAAAGTGAAGGAACTGAAAAAAGGTTTTATTTTTATTCAAAGTAATCACCACCTGATTGAATGCACTTATTACACCGTTCTAAAAGTTCCTGAAAACAGTCAGCGAAGGCGTCCAAAGAGATAATGTTCAGTTCGGTAGTCACGTTTTTTTTTACTCAACGTCCTGAAATCTCTTTACTTTGAGAGCAGTTTTCACTTTGGGAAAAGGGAAAGAACTCCGCTGGTTCTAGAACGGAAGAGTAGGTTGGATAATTGATCTGTAATACCATGTTTCGTCAGAAATGTTTTCAGAACAAATATGGAATGATCGGGGGCATTGTCGTGTAACAAGAATCACCTGCCTTTCTATCGAAATACGCTTCAATAGCCTTTGAAGCAGCTGTACGTAGAATACAGCATTGACTCTCTCTCCGCCCCTTTCAGATTCAAATTCCTTGTGAATCACACCTTGTTTGTCGAAAAACATGACCACCACCGTCTTGATCATGGACTTCTGTAAATGAGACTTTTTTTCGGCCTTTGTGATAATTTTGAATTCTACTGCATGCTCTGACGCTTCCATCTTGGTCGTATTGAAACCCCCGACGCTTGTTTGTTTGTTATTTGGTTTTTCAGGAGTATTAGCAACTAAGGCCATATTGCTCCGGGGATGTGCGGTGGTCATTCCCTGACCTCTCCGCATCCTCCGTATTTGGTGGTCACGGGCTCGAACCCCGGTGTAATCAAGAAGCTTGTGCTACGCACTGCTGCTCCTGCCCACCTGGCTATGGAGGCACCACCCCCAGCACTAATCTCCAGTGGCAATACAGTCGAGGAAATTAGGATTACTTTTACAAGTCTGGATGAAGTTTTCGCATGATGACACTCTTCGTTTGTTTTTGCTCACACGTGAGACTGTGTAGCACAAATTTTGCACAAACCTTTCCTTTCCATAAAACTTCATGTAAAATTTGAAGAATCGCCTCCTTATTCATATCCTTCTCATCAGCCATCATTTTGAGGGTAAAACAACGATTTCTTGCCACAATTTTCCGAACTTTTGAAATTCTGTTCTCATTTCGAGAGGTTGACGGACTCCCACTTCTTGGATAATGGCGAATATCTTCACATCCGTCTTTGAACCGCTTATACCATTTAAACACACTGCTACGACTTAAAGTTTCATCACCATAAACAGTTTTTAATATTTCATACCTTTCTTGCAGACTCCCTAGTTTAAAGCAAAAGTTAATATTCGTCCTCGGTCTATTACAAAATCGTGACCCGGAACGCTAACATTACTAACGAAATTGGTTGTTACTTGCAACCTGTCAGCTTACTGGACACTCTGTACCACCATCTATTGGAAGAAGTTTGAACTACAACATATCACTTCCGTTTATTTTCGAATTCATTGAACATAACCGCACAGCATCAGTCCTGGAACTTTATTGCCACACCTCGTATCTGAACAGCTATGAGGACGTATTAATCGATGAGAGAGTTATTGATCAATCTAATCACTCTTTCTTGAACAGAAGTGCAGTTTTTTAGGATCGATACACACGAGAACTGGAACCAGTATAGTAAGAGAATCTGAACTTTAGAATTTAATAATTTATACTAGCAAAAACAAAGATAAATTCTATTATTACTAAACTATTTATTCTCTGCTAATTATAAAAAACATAGTGTCGATCCCACATTTTAACTGCTGTGCTTTTTTAAGTCAATGTAGCCTGCAGTTAGAATGAGATTTATTACTGCCGACAGAAAATAAGTTCTCTCCATCCGTTAGTTTCCTGTTGTCTTTTTTTTTTTCTGTGTATATGTAGAGGGGAGAATAAATGAACCTTTATTATTAAGACATAACCGAAATATCTCCATTTATTATTATTATTTCTCTTTAATAAGAAGTTTCCATTCCCATGACGGATACTGGTTCCAAGTGTACAGGTGGTCGTTATGTCCGGCTATTATTACTATTGGTCGAAGAACTCTCTGACTGTCCTACAGGTACTCAGAATTGCGACTTTCGGGAGTTCCTTGTAGGTGTTCCCTGTCAGGCCTGTTGTTGCTGAGCTCTTGTGTATGATCTTTGGCACCATGTCAGTGGTTGACACGGTGATCCAGTTGGTCGTTACTTGTTCCATATGCCGCATCTCTTTAACCTCCTGTCTTAGGTCTGTATACTTCCTGATCTTTTCCTCGTAGGTTTTTTGGAGGTTGCCAGTATTGGACACCACTATGTCGATGAGATAGGTAACCTTTTCCTTCTTGTGAATGAGAGGTATGTCGTCTGTTGTGCGGGATCTTGTTATTATGGCGCGGTCCCAGTACAGCTTGTGGGTTGGTGTCTGTAGTAGAGCTTGTAGTTCTTACTTTTAATACGGTACACTTTCTTTGATCAACTATTATTTCCTCACGGTTTGCGCTGGTTGCATAGTGGTATCGTCACCGTCCTCCCCACACCGGGTGGAAAAGGCTCGGGTTCGAATCCCGTCAATGACGCCAAGAACTTTTATGGGCTTTCTTTTATTCCGTGGCTGAGTTAGTCATTCTCAGGCGTAGATAGCAGGGTTCTTTCTTCGCCCAGCAAAGCAGGCAACTCGACCAGAGAACACGCGCAATTTACAGACACAATACACATGGGATAGATGAAATAACATTTTGGGTGACGCTAATAAATAATTTTTTTTTTGTTATTTCCTCGTTACCTGGTCGTGTCTATAAGTGTACTCTGTCTGGGTGATCACCTTGAATCCTGCGGTCATGTGCTGGATTGTTTCTAGGTGGCATCGTCAACAAGCGTCATCTATCACTCTGGGTTCCTTGGCGATGTATTTTCTTTAGTTGTTGGTGTTGATTGCCTGGTTTTGTTTGATTGTTGATGACAAGCATGAATCCTTCAATCTCGGGGAAGAGTATCCTGCTCGTGAGCCATGCATTTTATTTAATGCCGTGGAGTGCCTTCTTTTCCTATCTTTCTATCTTCGTTTCCGTCTGGACGAGAGGAGTCTCCTTGCTTAGATTGAGTGCAGTATGCGGCTTATCTGTCTTCCTTAGGGCCTGGTTTATCTTCCTTATGGACTGGTAGCAGTCATAAGGAAGATGAACAAGCGACATACGAGTAGTTTGTTGAAAACATGCACCTGCATAAAAAACTCTCGAACTGCGTGGTTTTTCCGAGGATATTGTGGCCCAACCCCACAATAATGGGCTGCGGTTTCTGCGTTATTATTCTATATTAAGTTCTATTTTAAGGTTTTCCTCTACGAGTCGTGAAGGCTTTAGTCTGCTTTTATGGGAATGACTTAGATGGAAATTAAGGATCTTTCCCTGTATCTGTGGACTTTTGATATACCCGAGTGTCCAGTGAGGTATAATTTTCTCTTGGAATAACACATAAAATCGAGATAGCATTATATTTTACAAACTTCACTTGGAACTTCATTAATTGACACTACGTGTTCATATGTTAATTCTTAAGATTCACTGTTTAAATTATAGCCGCCAAGCAATTTTTGGTTTCAAAACCAGTTCATGAAGATCTCCACCAGAATTGTGCGAATAATCCGGAACTTCGCGCGCTTTTCTTAAAATATATGATATTAAAGTTATTTCCTAATAATATGAACACGCGCACATGCACACTCCCTGGCCGTGGGCTCTGTAGTGAGTGAACAATAACAGAAACTCAGTAGATAATCACACTTAAAGATGAACTTATTATTACAGAAGAAACTTGGTCTATGGTGGAGACTACGTTCCTCCTGCCATTGTCATTATTTAGCCCAGCAGCAGTCGCGCTGGTGGTACTTTTTCACAAAAAAAAAATTTTAATTAAAAATTAAAATATCTATTTGTGATGCCAATGAAAATTTTTGTATTCCATCATTATGAGTCTGACTTTCGATCTGTATCACTGATTTTGTTACAAATGAAGAAGTGTGGCAACGATAAAGATTAATCAGGGGCTCACATCTGGTGAGTAAGGGTTTAGCACACCCGGTGTCCTGAGCTGGATATCATCATTCTTCTTCTTCTCTTTCTTGGTGATTCCCTTTTACTTCTGATTCTTGTTTTTTCTCTCTCTCTCTCTCTCTCTCTCTCTCTCTCTCTCTCTCTCTCTCTCTCTCTCAGGGTAACTCAGAATTTTTTTTTTTTTTTTTTTTTGACTGATGCAGCAAAAGCTTCAGTCTTCTTTGTACCATATGGCTAATAATAATAATAATAATAACCTCTTTGCGTTGGTGAACAAAATTCATCAAGTGACCGCTTGTAAATCAAATTGTTTCCCCGCAAAGCATCGTGGCCAAGTTATCCATCGAAAGTAAATTATAAATAATAGATATATTATAGTTCCGGTTAATATTTTCTAATTCTAACGCTAGATATAATTTAATTCTATATCTATAAATCATAGATATAGAATTAAATTAATTCTAATAAATGATAAATATTTATTAGAATTAAATAATAAATAAATAAAACCTGTTTAATATCAAACTGCCATGGGGCCAATTGAAAAAAAAAAGTCTTTATAATAGAAAATTAGTATTACAGCATTTACTATAATTTCTTTTATTAAAATAAATTTTCTGTTTATACTCGGGGAGGACCACACGGTCAGAGGCGGTAATAAGATCAAAAGAATGCAACAAACAGCACCATATTTAGCAGTCACAGTCTTGAACCTTGGTAAGTTAAAACACGTGTACAGTACTTATGTATCTTCTTGCCTTACCACTCGGCTATGATTTCGCCGTGAGCATACTGACCACTTAGTGGTTCAGAAAGAGCTATTCCTTTCTTTTGAATTTCAATTTAATCAAGGGCATCAAAGTAACAATTCCAAAAAGAGTAAAAGTTGTCCAGCATATAATAATTTGTAATTGATAGCGGAAAAAAAAAAAAAGAATAAAAAAAAGATATGCCTAAAGTAGCTTGTGACAACTGTGAAATGAAATATTCACAAAATTCGCAGCGTAATTTTACAGCGTAACCTTAAATTATGGCTAGTTGGGTAAGCAAGACGCAGCATTAAAAGTAATGCAGAACAACCGGTTTATTAACTTTATGTGACTAAATCCAACCAACCTGTGCATGGGAGAGCGGAAGTCTTTCCAGGGTAGTAGAAACCTAAAACTTACACCGGCAGCTGTAAATGTTAAATTATATCATACTCTAAAACTTTAATGTTAGAAGAGATGGATTCCGAATGGAGAAGGGAAAAGGATGTTTTGTTTTCCACTCCAGCAACACAGGGCCGGCCCCAAAATTTGTGGATCCCTATTCAAGAATTACTTGCAGGCCCTGGGATCCTGTTTTTGTAATGGTGATTTTTTAAATTTTACAGTAATTAATAAATAATTAAATAATTTTATATTATACTGAACAAAAATTTTAAATACGAACAATATTTAATACATTAATCAACAATATTATTTAGCACAATTAAATTACAGTCATCTCATAAAAATAGGAACTTGAATGAATGATAATAGGAACCAATAATCACACAAACAATACAGATATTATTGAAAGTGAGTATAAAGTAAAAATTACATTTTGTTCACTTGCGCGAGTATACAAAATTACATTTTACTTTTTGTATACTCGCGCAAGCGCTCTTGGAGTGACGATAATGTGGGTAAGACGGCGGTAGGCTCGTTGATAGAAATGCGGAAAAGACGCGGATGATATTATTATTAAGACTATTTGAGCACTGGGCCCTGTTCGACAGAACTGGTTGAACATGCTTGTGGCCAGCCCTGCAGCCACATAAGGACAAAGCGAAAGTAAAAGTTAAGGAATTGAACTGCTAAAACCCTCGTAGGTACGATCAAAGTCCTTCCGTCGGTGACGGGGAGGAATTTTTATGGGCCCTTTTCACAACGTGACTAAGTTAGTCAGTCTCAGAAGAGGTATCATGGTTTTTTTTTTTTTTCCCCGGGAACTTGGGGTTTTCATCCAGAAAACAGAAAATCGACCTCAGAACACAGCAATATATAGACAATATACACGGAGCAACATAGCAATAATGTTTTGAAATTGGGGTAGAGAAACATAATGTTGTTTCTCCCCCCATTTGGAAACAGACTATAATGTATCACATATTCTCTTTTAGACGCACCTTGCTGAGATAGCTATGAACATTTTTCTGCTTTCAGCGTTTTTCTATTTTTACAATGCTCTAGCAAAACTAAATAGATATGAATCAAAATCAGGGTTATCCGATTAAGGTTTGCAATCGACAAGATAATGTCAAAAAAGGAATGAAAAAATTTAATTAAAACTGTTACAAAATGTGCCGGCCGCTGTAGCCGAGTGATCAAGGGCGAGGGTGTATAACACCACGTGCTTCAAGTGACCGTGGTTCAAGTTCACACGACTACTAAATACGATGCTCTTTATTGTATTGCCATTATTTGTGCGTATAGACAATTCTTTTCTCTCTGTCTCTTTAGTGTGATGCAACTCGACGAAGAATACCTTCATCAATTGGTACAGACCTGTTTGGATACTTTTTACTAAAGGTTCTTTGGTGTTGCAAAAATAATTTGGATGCAAAGATATATTCCGAAATAAACCACATATTCTTCTCGATAATTTCGTATTACGCAGTACAATACTAATAAACGCTGTAGTGCTCTTGAAGTACTGCCGATCACAATGAAACTGGCGTCAGCCACCTGCCTAAAAGTACTTCACGTTATATAATTTTACATACCATATTTTAAGTGATTTGTTTCAGTGTGTAAGTAGCTCGGAATTGTTATGTGCAATCAGTTTTGAGCATTTTTTTTTTTTTTTTTTTTTGGTTTATTTATAATGCAATCATAGCCCTCGTGGGTAGCACGGTTGGTAGAATCGCCTCCTCCCCGCACCGGATGGAAAAGACCTGATTTCGAATCCCGTCAATGACGGGAGGAATTTTTATGTGTCTTTTTCACAACGTGACTGAGTTAGTCAGTCTCAGGCGAGGGAGCAAGGTTTTTTCTCTCGAAAACTTGGGTTTTTCGTCCAGCAGACAGAAAATCAACCACAAAACATGCGCAATTTACAGACAATATACATGGAGCAACGTGGCCTCAGTTGCCCATGCTTACAAAAACACAGTAACAACAACATGCAATTATGGGTTTCTGTTAAAAATCGTTGCATACGACTTTAGGTTTATAGTTCATTTATGGTCATAAAATTGATCATTATGTAAAGATTAACGTACCAGAATTTCCTGTTATCTGTTAGCGAATACAGAAACTACTTATTAAATCTTCGCCCTCTTACCGTAGTAAAATATGTGCCTTAAGGTATTTTTGTCTTAAGAAGTTGAAGACAGAAATGTAGAATAAACTCCAGGAGCTCACATCTGGTGAGTATGGGCTTGGCACACCCAGGGTCCTGAGTGGATATCATCATTCTTCTCTTCCTTGGTGATGTGATTCCCTTTATCTCTCTCTCTCTCGGGGTAGTCAGAAAATTTTTTTTTGGCTGGTGCAGCATAAGCCTCAGGCTTCGTTGCATTATATGGCTAATAATATTATTAATAATAATAATATGTACCCCTCATAGGATTCAGTGAATGTGAATATGTTAACCCTTATTTAAACTGCTATTCTGTATATATATAATTTTACATTTAAAACAGCATTTATTACAAAAGTTGTTGTTACAAAGACATTTAAGTATTAGTATTGGTGGACCATAGAGTGTAGGGGGTGGAACTTACCTATATCTTTCCCTCCTCTCATACCCGTAATTATCGATCCACTGAAGAGTAGAAATTTGCACTGACTTTGTGGTGGTGGAGCAGGTAAAATAATTAAATCAGCGCAATTTACCATTTCCCTAAAATGCATTATACAGTGCCTCAAAGCTATGCTAGAAGTTAATATAAGTCCAGAATTTCACAAGATGCATTTATGGCCATTTCTAGGTCTCTGACTGTGGAAATTTAACTAATACCTGTTGGTAACGCTGAAAGGCTTCGAGCACTACTCATAAAATTCCTTTACGTAGTTAACAGAAATAAAGATGGCACCAGCCGATCATAACTTATGGTGTGGGAAATGATTCATTCCCTTTAAGACAAACTTAAAGCTTTTGTACGGGATTTTTTAGTATTTTTATGGAAAAGTGGTAATGGAACTCCTAGTCTGCGACTTTTTGTTTTTGTTTTCGATCTGCCTTGTGTAGCCTCCAGTTTATCCTTGCCCAGTGACATACGGTACCTTTTCAACATATGTGGCGCGTTGTAGAAAAAAAGTTAGCCATCATCGTCCTAGACTGTATCTAAAAGAGGACAATCAGGTAATTAATGGTCCGTCTCTTACAAAATCTCTGCACCATCTATCTCATAGACATTCAGTTTCTGCTACATGCCTTTTCTACAGATGCTTTCCATAGGCGCTGTTCTTCTGAAGTTGCACGTGTGATGCACAGCTCGCTTCCAAACAAATCCGAATACGTGCTTCAGCTACTCAACATATAGACGTTGTCTACTGACTCACAGAACTTCCTCTTCATTCATTTAACCGATCTGCTTCTGTTCTTTATAACAAACTTCCTTCACGTGCATTTTCTGAAAATTGCAATATATAGAAACCCAACTCCAGTGCAAAAAATAAGTATCTTCTATGTTATCATGTTATCTATGTTATCGACCAATACACGTTACTAAACACTATAGATTCTAATTCCCTTCAGTGTTTCGAATTTCCCTCAGCTCTTAAAAAACAAAAGCCTCTAATGTCTTTAAAATCATAACTGGTTTTCCCTATCAACACAGTTTACTATTCCAGCAGAAGAACAGGCGGATGCTTAATAATTAAATAGATGCAAATTGCCATTCGAACCATTTCCAATATCGCCAAACTTGGGCGTAGTTTGCCATTCCAGCAGAGGAGGAGGAAGAAGAGGACGTCAAATAATTAAATTGGCGAAATTTACCACGGCCCGACCTTTGCGGAAACTTGGTTTAATGATTAACAGTGAGTTGTTTAAAAAGAAAACTGCCTACAGTACACTCTAACTTCGCTCCATTAATTTTAATTTATTCCTCCTGAATTCATCATTTAATACTATGCAGATTCCACCATCATTCATTTTACCATTCGCTCTCAGATTCTCATAAACTTCAATAATATTTCCTCTAAAGTACCAAGTTACCAAGCTTTATGACCCACGTATTCAAAATCTTTCCTCATGTGGGTGCACTTTTTACCATGATCGCATATATATATTATTGCCACCAGAGAATTACCTCATCTAAAACAGCCCCATTAAATTTCCTCTCGTCATTGACGGGACTGAAACCCGGTGTCTGAAGGACAGTGTATATAATCACTGTTCTGCCTTTGAAGACAAATGCAGTCTCACAATATACATAACAGGTTACTAATCTTTCTTTATACAAGCAATTGTTCGATAAGTCATCGACAGAACATCGGTATCTCTACTTGCCGAATCAGCTGCAAATTTTGACTTAACGCTATGTGTTCCTTTGCCAATAACAATTAAGAATTGACAATTAACAATTAAGCCTCAGGCTTCCTTGCACCATGTGGATAATAATAATAATAATAATAATAATAATAATTTGATTTCTTCTTCACGCTTCGTCCAGAATGTCCCACGCTTTTTCCCTTTGTGTCGTTGCGAACTCAAGACTTATGCCAATATATTTGTGATGGAATTCTTTGTGGATGAAATGTCGACTTCGCAGTTTGTTGATAGGGGTTCTTTGTTTTGTTTCAAAATCAGAATTTTATTAAGTTTGCTCTTTATACATTGGGTCGAATTATTACGGTCAGGTGGTAAATCTGTTCTTAGCGTAGCCGGAATTTTTTTCTATTTTGTCACGCGAAGTTTCAATAATTTAACTGCATCTGTAATTTTCTGTAGGGATTGAACTGTTTTGTGTGTGCTGGATTCGGTTGTTATTTCATCGTCCATAAACCACTGATCAATTCATTAAAAGTGGAAAAGATAACAAGATCAAGCTTCACAAGAGTATTCATCTTCATTCTTATCTTGTTCTGCCTCGAATCGAATACCAGGCGATCTAGATAGGAAAAAACCGTCATCTGAAGGGGCTGAAACCCTCAAAAATTTCCGAAACAAGTCGCCAGTTCCGAGATGGATAGTAAAAAGTATGTCTTTTTGATTTACAATGAGCTTAGTCATAAATCTTTCTGTAAATTCTACAGTAAAGCTTTTGAACTAAAGTTGATATTTTCAACAAAATTTGAAACTACTTTCTTGTGCATGGTTTTGAGACCTTTAGGGAAATTTAATAAACATGAAAAATCCAGTTGCAATAAAGAAAAACGGATGAAGATACTTAACTTTAGAGTAAATACTAATGTTTCCAGTGAAATATTTTATATGATAAGAAAAGAAATGGATGAATGTATGATTTGCACTAAAGAAGAAATTCTCTGTATATTCAAGGATTAGTCCTCAGAGGGAACAGAGTCGTCGTATGCCATTTTAGGATGCAATTAGAATTTTGAGCGGAAGATTGCTCAAAGCTAAGAACATTCCTGTATGACTCTTACAAAAAATTTGTCTTATGATATTACTAACGAGATGATTGACAATGTCTCGTGTTCTTACGAGACATTGTCAATCGTGTTGTCAAAATAGCTCAGAAAATTAAAGACAACACATACCATAAAGTTATGATCGACAAAACCAAAGGTTTTTCAATGTGAATCGAGTTTCTGCATGCTTTACATTTGTGAATGAAGGTCTCGAGATTGAAGAATTGTTTACGGAATTTTCAGTACTTCTGACATAGAAACTGTTCAGCCGATTACGAAATATGTTGACAAGATTTGATTCGAAAATTTCGGACTACCGAGGTTAGTTTCTGATGCTGCAGCAGCTTTGGCAGAGATTTTTACTAGGATTCAAGCTCTAGTTTTCTGAAATAGAGCTTTGTTTGGCTTGCTCATCGTACACATTTAAGACTTCAAGGTACGATTAGCAATCTCCCTAGTTATAGAAACAATATAGAGAAATATTGTTGAATATAACGAAGGAAATAACTGAAATTGTATGAGAG
This sequence comes from Mastigoproctus giganteus, assembly GCF_048544385.1. Lineage (NCBI taxonomy): Eukaryota > Metazoa > Arthropoda > Arachnida > Uropygi > Thelyphonidae > Mastigoproctus > Mastigoproctus giganteus. The sequence continues at coordinate 82,368,623 of NC_143588.1, forward strand.
TCTTTTAAAATACTTGTGGGAATAAATTAATTTTATAATACTTAAGAGTTTTTGTAAAATATTTGAAAATGTAGTGCTAACAGTTACAGAAGGCTAGAATTTGGCACTACACGCAAGAGACCAAAAACAACTTCCACTATGAAAGATCTTCTAGTTTCAGGAGACTGCAAAATTATTTGAGATGAACAATGGCACAAAAAAAAAAAAAAAAAAAAGATTGAACAGTGTGGCCCTTATCAACGCTCGCAGGGACGTCATAAAAATATCAAACTAGGAACCTCAGCGGTCGAATTCATAGGCAAAACGGACTCACCATTCAGCTCACCACAGGCACTAATGAAGCAAAAGTTTAGCTTGTTTATATATTTTTAGTGGTAATGACCTAAAAATAACAATAAATAAGAATTATGATGGCAACTTATTTATTCAAAATTATATTCATATGGCTCAGGTTGAACAGGCTACATTACACTTAGGAACCCAGATCGAGCGACGGTTGCAGCTGTGAGGTGAACCTCCCTGCTAATATTCCTCCCTGCTAATTCACAGACAAAAAATCGGGTCCCTCATCCTCCCCTACAATTCGTACGCTTCAACGCTTATGATTAGGCTGGTCTGTTTTTATTCATATTATTGATAAGACCTAAATAATCCACACTTTCAGTATACAAGGTGTTTCACAATTGCATCAAAAAAATGTAGGCGCATATTCTACAGTCAAAAATTTGACAAAGTTCCCATAAATATGTCTTAAATGTCTTTATTTCCGAGTATTAAATATTGATTATAAATTACAAAATTTGAACATAAAAGCGGTAAAACATTTTTATGTTCAAATTTATGTCATAAAATATGACTGTGTAAAACGAACTTTAAACAGTACAAAACATACGAACCAACACTGACTTGTATACTATAATGCTCTTCTACTACATGAATTATACCAATTACTCTTGTTATTATTATTATTGGGTTTTTAGGAGCATCGGCAACTAAGGCCATGTTGCTCCGTGTATATTGTCTCTAAATTGCATGTGTTCTGAGGTCGATTTTGGACGAAAAACATGAGTTTCCGAGAGAAAAATCATGCTGCCCTTGCCTGAGACCGACTAACTCGGTCACGTTGTGAAAAAGACCCATGAAAATTTTTCCCATTATCGACGGGATTCGAACTCAGGTCTTTTCCACGTGGTATGGGGGAGGACGGCAATCCTACTAACTGTGCTACCCACGAAGGCTACCAATTACTCAGTTTGTACGTAACCAGTGTGGCATAACACTGTCTGTTACTTGAGTCTGGGCGCGTAGCACAGTGGTATCGTCACCGTCCTCCCCACACCAGGTGGAAAAAGCCCGGGTTCGAATCATATCGATGACTCGGGAAACTTTTATGCGCTTTTTTCACTCCGTGGCTGAGTTAGTCGGTCTGAGGCGTAGATGGCAAGGTTTTTCCCCCAGAAACTGGGATTTTTCGTTCAGCAGAACAGGCAAATCGACCAAAAACACACGCATTTTGAAGACACAATACACATGAGTATATGTAATAACTTATTGGATGAACTTAATTAGTTTGGTTTTTGGTCTGTTACTTGAGTTTCAGGTTCCACGACAATTGCCTTGTTTACGTTACAGCATTTCTTAAATTAATAGTATGGGAAATACTACACTACTTTGGTCGAGGTTAACTGATTTGATTTTTTTATTATTATTATTATTATTATCTGTTTATTTCTCTTTCGAGACACCCATAGACAGCACGTGGCTAGAGGATGTGGTTACATTATAGTATTTACAAGCATGTTTACATGAACTTATTTACAAAATTTGGAGATGTAAAAACACAGAATATGTGGTTAATGAATTAATTGTTAAGTTGGTTTAATTAATTGCAAATGGTTGTTAAATGCTAAATATTATTATATAAATTATTAAATTAGTCTTATTATATTTATACTTGCCGATACACATTACCAAAGATTTCTGTCCTATACATTTTGTCTGTACATAGTTTCTCTGCATCTATATTTAAATTATTAAAATAATTCACAGTATTTGCTGGGAAAAATCTCCCCAGAGAGTCCAATTGAGTCAGTTGGCACTTGAGACTTGGTTCTTCCCTCTTTATTCTCGGTCGTATCATCCGGGGGCGAGTGATCACGTTTCCCACTTTCGGCGAATCTATTCTCTCCGTTAGTAGCTTTGCCAGAGTTAAGATGTTTCTGGTTGTGATGATATACTTCCAGGATGTGATGTCCAGATTGGCAGACAAGACCGCTCTTGAGATGGTAAACGGTTTCCCGGCAATCTTGTTTAGCCATCTCAGGAGCCAGTATTCTACTCCTAAGAAGGCCTTGATGTTGCTCTCAGGGGCTGATGACCAGATAGTCGATGCGTACAACGGAATCGGTGTAACGCATTTAAGGATGTATTGAATTATAAGATGAGGGCTTCGGAGACCGGTGAGTTCTTGTCTAGTGCTCCACAGTGCTGCGTATGTCTTTTTCCTAATGTGTTCGAAGTGAGGTATGAAGTTTAATCCTTCATCCCACTTAAGACCAAGGTCAACATGTGCGGGGGAATTTTGGATTCTGGTATTGTTCACAAAAATCGTAATTTCATTTTTCTTCTTTTTGTTGGTGAAGGTCATTTGGGCAGTTTTCTTTTCATTAAGTTTCAGGCCAATGTAGTGCAGATATTCTTCTAGCTTCTTGATTGCCTTGTTTGCTTCCTCTGATAGATGGGGTGCAGTTTATTGTTCTTTAGATGTTACAAAAAATTTCAAATCGTCAGCATATGTAATAAATTGTTCACAGTTTTGAGCTAAAAATGGGGCTAGTGCTATTGCAAAGAAAGTGGCGGACAATACGCCCCCTTGAGGTACACCCCTGGAGATACAGTAAGATGCTGTTTGTTTCCCGTTTATTGCGATAATTTGTCTTTCTTGAAGGGTGTTTGTGAGAATGCTTAAAGTGCTTCCTGAAATGAGGAAATACTCCTTGAGGATTACTGTTATAGCTGGGATTGAGACGTTGTCGAAGGCTGCTGCAACATCCAGAAAAACGATGTCCAACTGTTGTTTATTGTTTAAAGCTAGCTGTATTCGGAGTAGAGTCTCCATTAAATTAGTAATAGTCGACCTTCGAGGAAGCCCAGAATGTGTGATGCCATGGCAACAGGTTCCCGTTACTTAGTTACACATCAATCTCAACTCACCGAATTAGCATAATTAAATCTTGGGAAAGGTGTCTGAAGAAATTTATAATCATTAACTAAATTTTATATAATAATAATTTTACTTCATGATGAGGTTCATGAGAATTGCGCAGCATCTTTCAGCATAACTACTGTAAGCAAATACGCTAAAAAGAATTCCAACTCGATGAGTACCAAATCGAAAAACATTTGCTCTATGGAGAGATGACTTAGAGAAATTGGTACGCTGAAACCATTATGAGTAAACGATAGTAGAGGGCGATTTTGACAAACTACAAATGTCTCTTGCTGCACAAGTATCTCCTACCACCAGATTGTGGGGTCACATGTTTTATGTGCAAGCATATGAAGAACATTTAGATGAAAAGCAACTTTATCCGAAATGGATAAAACTGCTTTTCAAGAGTATCCTGCACAAGATTTGTTTCTACAAAATATGAATAAACGCGAAATCTTTGTTACTGACTTATTTTTCAAAGTGCACATGATCTTCACTTTCTCGACCATGTTCTGGTTACAGACGAATCATGTTTTACAAAAAATGGAATTCTCGTCTCTCGAAACACTGATGCTTGGGCCAAAAAAAAAATATCCATATACATTCGTTAGTATTATCAACATACCTTTTCTTTAATGTTTGATGTGCTGTCCTCGTGGGAGGTCCTTATTTTTTTTTACCAGTAAGGCTTAATGTAGGTATTCCATTCCTAAAACATAGTTCCCATATATTGTTCCACAGAAAATTAGGTATGCAATTCCTCAAAAGGAATGGCATACCTACATTTTCTGTGGAACAATTTATGGGAACTACTGGAAGATATACCGCTTAAAAATCGGCAAATAATATGATTTATGCGCAACGGTAGACTAGCCTACTTTTCCAGTGATATTTTCTGATTTTTTTAATACGGTTTTCAAATACAATAATCGATGGTTTGGTTTGGTTTGGTTGGAACGTCCCTGTACAGTGGCCATAAAACCATGTGAAAATTGCATGTGGGGTCACATGAAATTCATGGTTTATTCTACGCATATTATCACGCAAGACGAATTAAGAAATCACATTTTGGAAGCTGCTTAAACCATTAAAAATAGTCTTGAAACGATATGTCAGTGAACCTGAATACTGCATTGAGTAACTGCAGAGGGCGTTTTTTAGAGGTTTATTTCAGTTTCTTTTTGCGTTTTGTAATTTGTGATTAATGTTTAATGTCTCCATAATATAGACTCTTGACACATGTTTCTAGGATATTTTCCATATTTTTTAGCTGTAGATATAGTAATTAATTCCCTTTGTAGATTATAAACAGATTTTAAATAAAATTACGTGACAATGTAATTGTCACGTAATTTTACGTGATTTTTTTGAGAACAAAAATTTATACTTGGGAGTATTTTCTCAGGCGCCATTGTTCAAATGCGAATAAAGTGTGTTTTATTTTCTTTACATAGAACATGAATTGGCCAAGAATAGGTCAGTGGTCCTTAAATCTATTCAAACTCCTGTTGGTACTACAACAGAGGGTTTAATCACAACCTCTGTCTTCTGCCCTGCGATCAAAATCTTAGAATCTTTCAAGTAATCCTACATGGTCAAGCTTATACAATAACCTCTCATTAGGGACCGAGTCAAATGCTATGCTAAAACTCAAATGAACCATATTAAAATTATTCCCTAAATCCAGCTCATGAGTAACTGTGTCAAAATAGCCTGCTAAGTTAGTTAAGCATGATTTACCCACCCTTAACAAAGTTGTGTGTCCTTCAGAATGCTATGTCTATCTAAATGTCCCTGAATTGCACTCTTAATCATTACCTCCAAGATTTCCCTACTACTGAAGTCAGACTACTAATCTATAGTTACCGACTTCACTCTTTGTCCTTTATGTATTGGTGATACGTTGGCACTTCTCCAATCCAAAGGAATCTCTCCTGAGTCTAATGATGTCCTAGTAATTAATTGGTTCAATGCACTCATCGACCACCTTCCTCAAAATTACTTGTACAGTATATGCCATCATCTGCAGGAGCCTTATTTACTTTCGAAAGTTTTTCAGTTAAATAACTAGGGGACTTCGCCCCCTGCTCACTTTGCTCTCCTACCCCCGTGCACACTTTTTCTACATAAAATGTACATGTATAAGTCAAATCTTTTCTACGTAAAAGACACACCTGTCGAAACGCACTGGTCGATATCTAATCAGGAAATGACCTATATAATTATTTACCTGTGCCTTTGTAGTGCGCGGCATTCTCAAGGTCAAATAAATATCACGGTAAAATTCCAGAACGGTGTACACCCTCCAACATGGCGGAGAGCAAAACAGTGGGGAAAGCAATGACCGACAAGTTGTGATCCCATATTTCGACAAACGGACAGGAACAAAGCAGTGACTGGCAGATGCTACTGCTTTCCCCGCCCACTGTGTTCCTTGGTTGATATGTCTAGGGTGTTTATCCCCGCATTTGCCACTGTTTTCAAATTGGGAACTCGTTTTCCCATTTTAAAACAGCGGGATGGAGGGATTAACACCCTACCTAAGCCAAGCCCCCCCTCCTCGACAACACAAAACAATCAGAAAAGGGAGGTGCCATCACCTGTCAATTATCGCCGTCTTCCTCGCTTTCATCGAAGTACCCACCGGTGTATACTATACTCATACTGGACTTCAGCCAATATCACTATGTAATTATTTACCTGCGTTTACATAGGTGACTTAGGAAAAGGCCTCTTGCTTCGGGTTCCCATAATGCATGAGGAATATTATTGAATCCGAAAGAGCAACACTAAAATATTTAACTGAAATATTTACAAACTATACAGATATTTAAAATGTTTACAAAATACTAAACTACAATATTTGCGAATATACAAGTTGGTGAACATTATGGAGGCAGTTGTCAATAATTAATTGCATTTGTAGTGGCGTAATTGCCTTGCCCTCTTCTCCCATTTGGCTGAATAAATATCACTAGGAGGAAAACTTTTTTTAATGTTTTAAACAGATATTTTGAAATTTCATGCTTTACAGCTTCACTGGCACAGCCTCTCCTCACCAAAAAGTTTTTTCATCAAGTAAAATCGATGCAAAGAACTTAATCAAATCATCAGCAACGTCAGCTGGTTTATTTAACACTTCCCCAAAACCAAGAACCCTTGGGTTCTTGGGTGTGGGGAAGTGTTCTTGTATTCACATACATGAAAAACTCTTTGTCCTCAAGGATGAGCACGAGAAAGCCTGTGCTTTCTCGTTCTCATCCTTGGTCGCCCTTACCTTTTTTGTGATACTATATGGATCAACTTGTAGCAGTTGTAAGCTTCAGTAATTTTTATCGCTTTTAACTTTCCTATGCTATATTTTTTTGCTGTATTAGACTGGCCAGTTACGTATGCATCTGCGTTCATGCTCCTGTGGTTATTGCTTTAAAAATATTCATAAATATTTTTAATATTTATGAATGCTTTAAAAACATTCACCCTCATTCTGCAATTCGTCCAATTCATAGATGCCATGTTGCCGTTAAACTGTCATAGTCGTTTTCTGAAATTAAAACCCTTGACTTTAACTATTGCAGCATCTTTCTTCTTCTTCTTCCAACTAACAACTGTGTGATCACTACCTACCAATGGTTCTACCGTAAGCCCTCTGATATTTGATTCGCCAGTAATGATGAGGTCTAGAGTATTCTCACCAACCCCAAGTATGTTTTTTCTAACACGCTGATACAAATAATAATCATCTAGTTCGTTTTAAAACATTTTCCCCATGGTGAGTTTCCCTCTCGCTTACTCTAATCAATCTGGGGCACATTGAAGTTACTCATAATATGATATTCACGCTTGCTTGCCGGTTCCATCTGTATGTCACAATCTTCTGGTTTGTAGATTACACCTACTCTCATTATAACTTTAATTTCAGCTAACTTACGCCACACAAATTCTATGCTGGCAGAAGTAACTTGTGACTCAGCAAACACTCTTTTTGCGCGCAGGTTGTTTTTGATAAGAAGCATGACCCCATCACCCATCATCTGTCTCCTATCTTTCTTAAATACGCGTACGTTATATATGCCGACCGGGCTAGCCAGGTGGGTAAAGTGCCTGCCTGGTAACCCCAAGGTCGCGGGTTCGAATCCCGCCTCGGGCTTGGATCAAAGTACTGCAAAAACTTTGGGAGGTGCACTATGGCCACAGAAGCCGATGCGCCAACAACTACCAAAAAAAAAAAAAAAAAAAAAAAAAAAACGTTATATATAACATAATAGAACTCGTCATCCCCAATTTCTGGGTGACTCCACGTTCCTGTTAGTCCTATTACAGCAATATTAGTTGCCCTAACCAGGAGCCATTTTATTGACAACACTCCTGACATTACTGTAGACACAGTTAAGACTAAGCATTCTTCTATAGTTTACTACCCTGACACACCCCTTGAAGTTATTTAGGTTTGTTTCCCTACCTTTCTCATCCCGCTCATTTAAAACGTTGCTACTCTTAGAACATCTTGCCAACATAGGCTATTGTGGCAACAGAAAAGGATTCTTGAGGTGAGTGCAATACCGGTGAAGTACCACCACTTTGCTTATTGGAGGCTTGAAGTGGTGGAACCCATGTTTAGTTTCCAGAGCTAAGTTCCGGTCAACTCTAACCTATCTCTTCCATCATGCAGTATAGCTGATCACTTTTGAGGTTATGATGAACATCACGGCGAGATCCAATCTTCCTTACATTTCGAGGGTACAGCTCTAAAACGGTGTTCGCAGGCCGGCCACCAGTTAGTACACCGGACCGAACCTATTGGAAACTCTTTAAGAGTCTTCCGGATCAGCTAATGTATAATCTTGCTGTCTCTACTCTGCCAAATAGTGACTGAAGGGAGTCCGAGTTGTGTGTATGTGGGTTACTTTGTCGAGGCCACGTTATGTCAAGGATCTGGGTATATTCTTACCATGTGTACGCAATATACAAAAATTTCATTACTACATACAGCTGTTCCCCCACTTCTTCTTACTACTGAATACACCATGAATTGTCAAACTAACAGAGTAAGCTTATCTGCGAAAAGATCTAAACGTCCCAAACACTTCGTAGTTCATTTCACAAATATACGTGGTCTCAATTCTAATCTCAACGATGTCCATTTCCACTTGTAGTCTGCTAAACCCCATGTACTTTTTCTGACAGAATCACAGTTATCGGTTGATTCAACTACTGCTCATCTCAGTTGCCCAAATTATTCGCTGTATGATTCCTTTCGCCTCAAAGGTGGTACTTGTGCATATGTCCGTTCTGATATTCCCTGTCAGAGACTTGGTAATTTGGAATCTCGTCTTTTCAATCTTCTTTGGCTTAAAATTTCTCTACCTCATTGTGTAAAATTCATCTGTTGTCCCTACCGTTCTCCCAACTCCACTAATCACTTGATGCTCTTTGACTTTCTCCAATCCAACTTTCCTAACAGTGAGATAATTTTCCTTGGTGATTTTAATGTTCACAACTCCAGCTGGCTTCCGTTTTCTAGTTACACCGACCCAGCTGGTCGAGACGCTGGGGCTTTTGCAATTACTAATGACATTGCACAGATTTTTCATTTACCTACAAGAATACCGGACAATCCTAACCATACAGCCAACACGCTTGATCTTTTTCTCACAAACAACCCTTCTAAGTACACCGTCGAAGTGAGTGGTCATTTAGACACCTCAGATCACAACTTGATGATTGTCTCTTCTCCAATGGAGCCTTTATCTCATGGCTATTCCCAACCTCGTATTGCTTGGCATTACAAGAATGCAAAATAGGATGACCTGCGAGATTTCTTTTCTTCTTTTCCTTGGTCGGATTACTGTTTCAAAACTTCTTATGTCAACATTTGCTCAGATCATGTCAGTGACATTATTCTTGTAGGAATGGAATCCTTTATTCCACATTCCACTTTAAAATCTCTTCCTTTATCTAAACCTTGTTTTTTCAATAAATGTGCTAAGGCTGTTCAAGAGAAGAATGTTGCATATCGTAATTGGCTTGTTTTCAATTCTTCAGTTTCATTTTCTGCCTACACCGAAGCTTGCAACAATTGTAAAGCAGTTTTTAAACAGTCCAAACTAGATTTTGAACAGGCTAAGAGTAGAAAACTTGCTTCTTGCCCTAATGGTAGCCGAGCATTCTGGTCTCTTGCCAAAGCTATTGGCCGCAACTTTTGCCCATCTCTGCTCCCACTTCTGTCAAAACCAAATGGCTGTATTGACACTTCAGCCAAGGATAAAGCTGACCTGCTAGCATCCCATTTTCCTTCCAACTCCTGTATTAATTATCTTGGTAAAACACCTCCTACCGTTCCCAACACGCTCCATTCAATGCCTCCTGTGGTCTTCATGGTATTTTATTATTATTATTATTATTATTATTATTAGCCATATGGTGCAAGGAAGCCTGAGGCTTATCCTGCACCAGCCAAAAAACAAAAAATTTCCCACGTTACCCTGAGAGAGAGAGAGAGAGAGAGAGAGAGAGAGAGAGAGAGAGAGAGAGAGAGAGAGAGAGAGAGAGAGAGAAGTAGAAGGGAATCACCAAGAAAGCAAGAAAGAGAAGAATGATGATATCCAGCTCAGGACCCTGGGTTTGCCAAGCCCATACTCACCAGATGTGAGCCCCTTGTTCTCAAAACCTGTGCTCCTGAACTTACTCCTGTTCTTTGCCGCCTTTTTTCACTTTCTTATTCCAAAGGTGTTTTTCCTTCTGCTTGAAAATTTGCTGACATCCAGCCAGTTCCTAAAAAGGGTGACAAATCCCTCCAATCCAATTATCGTCCCATTGCAATTACTTCTACTCTTTCTAAAATAATGTAGAAATCAATTAACCGCCAACTTTTAAACTACTTAGAAACCTTCCGTCTGATCAACGATCGCCAGTATTTATTCAGTCAGTGTCGATCCACGGTGATATTTGGCTTATGTTACACATTTATTGACAAATTCAATGGTTACACATTTATGGACAAATTCGGTGAAATACAAGTAGTTGCTCTTGACATCTCAAACGCTTTAGATCGTGTTTGGCATAAAGATCTTGTAAACAAGCTTCCATCTTAAGGTTTCCCAACTGTTTTTTTATAATTAGTTATCCAGTTTTCTCTCTCTCTGATCGCTCACTGAGGGTGATGGCAGATGGCTTTCTGTCTTCTGACTTCTCCACTAATGCCGGTGTCCCCCCAAGGTTCAGTTCTTTCCCCCACTCTTTTCTTCTTGTATATTAATGGCCTTCTTCTATTGACTGGAAATCCTACCCATAGTTTTGTCGATGATAGCACATTGCATTCCGCTTTCCATTTTGAGAAACCCTGCCCAATCAGCTTCAACTTCTCGAATATCCACTACCAATTCCTTAAATGCCGATCTCCAGGTAATTCTCAACTGGGGCAAAGACAACTTAGTTGGTTTCAAACCTTTTAAAACTGAGTCTTGTCTTATATCTCGCAAAAAAGGATTTTTCTGCTCCTATGCTTATCTTTGGTGACACTGCGATTTCTAGGCAAAATGATATATCTCTTTTGGGGATTACCCTAACTTCTAATCTCTCTTGGCACAAGCACATTAGAAATATTGCATCCTCTGAATCTAAAAAACTTGGTTTTCTCTTTCGCTTTCGGCGTTACTTTTCTTCCAAACAACTGTTAACTCTGTACAAATCGCAAATCCGCCCTACCTCGGAATATTGCTCCCACATCTGGGGCCCCCAAAACCTCTCTCAGGCTTCTAGATTCCATTCAGAAGAGAGCAGTTGGGTTAATTAATGACTCCTCTCTAACAGAGTCTTTCCACTCGCTGTCTCATATACGTACTTCCATGGGGCACCTGCTCGTCTACAAAAGTTCAAGTCTAATGTCAACAAATATCTTCTGTCATCTTGTCAACCTCCAACCCAAGCACGGTACTAAGTACTATAGGTTCTAATACCTCTCGTGTTGGGGGTTTCATTAAAAAAAAAAAAAAAAACATTACTTTGATCGTATCATAAGATAAATGCGTTTCTTTATTATTACATATTAACCTTTCTCCCTTCCCCCGCCAACTAGCAGTTTCCCTGAGTACGGTATCCTCAAGGATATTGGCAAAAACTCTTGAACTACCTTTGTTCAAATGAATAAATAGATTCCTTCTACGTACAAGTACAGGCCAGTCTGATAAAATCCCCCCCCCCAAAGCCTTACAGAATCCCTCAAGTCTTGAGTTAATCTACAGGGCTTTCATCATATAATCCATTCTGTTGTGACTGTGACGAAATACAGATCTATACGCATTCTGATCTAAACCTCCATTTTTCAGCATGGTGCTATATTTATCCAACAAATCGTCAGGTTGTCTTCGACTACTTGCAGTAGAGTGTTGCCACGAATGTACACTAATTATCGCAATCTTTTTTTTTCTTTTTTTTTTAAATTGCGAAAAGTGTCATAATAATGATAACAAAGTATTTGAGTAATGCGTCATTTGATATCACCCGATACAATGGTTGCATATTAGCGATAAGAAAATGTAATCTTTGTTGTGACTGCAAAAGTTGATATATAGTTTTGGTTTTGAATTTAAAGTTTTGATAATGACATTCGTGGAGCAGTGACCAGTGGCAAGGTGAATTTGTAATGAAAAATTTTCATGTTTCTTATACACTATCAAGGTACAGTCAGTGCCATCTATACCAGTGTTTCCCAACCTTTATATAGCTGGTGGCCGGTTTTTTCAGTAATTTTTGATATATATATATATATACTCTTTAAAAGAAAATTTTAAAGAGTCACATAGAAAAGAAATAAACAGTAGATGAAATGGTTTCGGTGAAAGCAAGATTAATAAATTAAGTATGACAGATGCACCTAAAAGCGCAAAGCATCATTAAAAGATGCAAGAATATATGTAATTTGTATTAATATTAAATTAAATTGTGTAAGTATAAATAGATGTGAAAGTTACACAAGGTGCTAGTAACTATAAGGGTGAGGAAAGTAGAAAAAAGAAGAGTAGTAGATTAGTGAAAGGTAAAAAAATATTAATATCCTAGAGGTTATGATGAATTAAGTTAATTATGGGCTGAATTGCCAAGCCAATATAAAGTGGGGGATCTGTAAAGTAAAATTAGTACAACAAAATATTAATAAAATGCAAATAAAAATGAAAATAAAAATAAAATGAAAATGGTAATAAAAATAAAATGAAAATGGTAATAAAAATAAAATGAAAATGGTATAGCTGTCATCAGATATGGGTGGAAACAATTTTAGTACGAGGTCTAATGCAAAAAATGCTTGATCTGATGTCAGCAGAAATAAATATTGATACATGATCAGGTATTTCTCAGGGGACTACATCTGACTATGTATCAGGAACTGCATTTCTATACTTGTCCATAGTAGTAGTAAAATGAAATTAGCACTTTTTAATACAGTATGGACAAGGTAGTCCTGATGCAGTGTAATTTATTTAGGAAAAAATTAATTTAGATAAAAATAAGTATTGAGTTCGGATAAAAATGGTTAATATCAATATGTTTAATATGAATATGTGGCATTTAGCGTAGGATTTAATTTTGTATAGATAAGAAATCAATGTATTTTAAAATTAAATTTGGAAGAAGCAAATGGTATAAGGGTGAGGTATTAAATTGAGGATGGGGAACCGAAAAGGAGTATTTTAAATAAATAAAGACGAAAAATAGCAATAGAAGTAGGACAATAGGAACGTTCGTTTCATCCTCGAAAGAAAGAAGGAAAGAACATAAAAGGGAAAAATAAAAATAATGATTAATAATTTTCAAAAAGAAATAGCGAGCATCAAATTGAAGATGGGAAATTATAATAATGAGATAAAAGACTAAGGAAAAGAAAAAGCTAAAGTAGTTTGAAAATTTTTATGCAAGCTATAAAAGGTTGATACATAATGCAAAGGTTTTTCATCGGGAGACTACGGCTGATTATGTACCAAACTACCGTGTTTCTATACAAAGTCATAGTTATGCAGGATAAAAGTTAAAGGGAAACTCTAAAGTGTACTTCTACTGTCTTATCATTTGGGTTTCGTTTTAGATTCGTTTCTCGACACATATTTTTCCTTTCAATACAAGCATTTGCAATTAGCTCCCTTTTATACTAACGCTTACAAATGCCAGAACCCTTACTACAAGGTTGGGCTTCACAACCCCAGCAAGCTTAGTGTTATTGAATAACTTCTTCTATGCTTTTTTTTTATCTTTCTGCTGACTAATTCTAAATTTCTTCCCGTTCGTTAAACTATTAGTGCAATACGATGGTGAAACGAATATCCTACTATCCTACTTCTATTGCTATTTTTCGTCTTTATTTATTTAAAATACTCCTTTTCCCTTCCCCATCCTCAATTTAATACCTCGCCCTTTTTACCATTTGCTTCTTCCAAACTTATTTTTAAAATACACTAATTTCTTATCTGAAATCAGTGTATTTTAACTAATCTTATCAGAAATCAGTGTATATCACAAAATTAAATCCTACACTAAATTCCACATATTTATATTAAACATATTGATATCAACCATTTTTATCCCAACTCGATGCTTATATTAAACATATTGATATTAACCATTTTTATCCCAACTCAATACTTATTTTTACCTAAATAAATTACACTGCGTTGGGGCTACCTTGTCTATACTGTATTAAAAAGTGCTGACTTCATTTCATTCCTTTTTGGCCTTTCACTTTTCTTCTACTACTATGGACAAGTATAGAAAAGTAGTTCCTGATACAAGGTCAGGTGTAGTCCCCTGATGAAATACCTGATCATGTATCAATATTTATTTCTGCTGACATCAGATCAAGCATTTTTTGCATTACCTATATTAGACCTTGTACTAAAATTGTTTCCCCCACATATCTGATGACAGCTATACCATTTTATTTTTATTTTCATTTTTATTTGCATTTTATTAATACTTTGTTGTACTAATTTTACTTTACTGATTTCCCACTTTATATTGGCTTGGCAATTCAGCCCATAATTAACTTAATTCATCATAACCTCTAGGATATTAACATTCTTTTACCTTTAACTAATCTACTACTCTTTTTCTACTTTCCTCACCTTTACAGTTACTGGCACCTTGTGTAACTTTCACATCCATTTTTACTTACTCAATTTCATTTAATATTAATACAATATATATATATATATATATATATATATATATATATATATATATATATATATATATAATTAATATATATATATTGTTTATTTATTTTTTATTTTTATTTAAACGTGAACAGTAGATACATTTTCAACAACAACTATTTACATTCTACGTACTACTACTACGTACAAAAGTAAAAATAAAGAAACTTTTTAGAAAGAAATACAAATGTTTCAACATTTCAATTTCAGTCATTAAGAAAACAGTTTCTTGGCATTGGATCAGTTTCATGTTTCACACGTTGAAGGTGATGGACTCTTCAGTGATGGTGAAGAGGTGACCGCCACTGTTCCATTCGCTGTTAAGATGATCCAGAAAGGCTGAATCAAAGAGCCAATTAAAAGGAAAGAAGCTAAAAGGAAAAAAGGAAAAATAATGTTTAATAATTTGCAAAGAGAAAGCGAGCATCAAATTGAAGATGGGAAATTATAATAATGAGATAAAAGACTAAGGAAAAGAAAAAGTTAAAAGTAGTTTGAAAAATTTGATGCAAGCTATAAAATGTTGATACATAATGCAGAGGTTATGTACCAAACTACTGCGTTTCTATACAAACTCATAGTTATGGAGGACAAAAGTTGAAGGGAAACTCTAAAGTGTACTTGTGAACAGAGGCAGTCACTGCGAGCGGAAATACTACTTGATTAAGGTTCTCAAAATCGAAAATGGCGATACAAAATAGTGTTAAAAACGCTCACAGAAAATTATCAGAGAGTACATCTAAGGGGTGTATGCTTGACGGGTTTTAAATTTACATAGCCACCAGTACACCACAAATTAGCAATGTCTTTGAATACATTAATGAAGTGGAAGTAAACACAATGTTTTCTGTGAACAACTGGACTATATGTTACAGTCAGTATCTAGAAAGCTAAGCCTGCTATAACTAGACTACGGTCGTTGAAGTTGAGTGAAAAGTTAAATGGAGTTTGTAACTGTATGTTGATTATTTCTAAATGTTTACTTTCAATCTTGGTTTTAGTGACAAGCAATGTTAACCCACAAAAACTGCATTTTGAGATACCACTAGTTTGACTTTATACAGATAACAAAAAACTTATTATGACAGAACTCTCTCTCTCTCTCTCTATCTCTCTCTAGAATTTCACAGGTTGAAAGAAGGTGAAGATCATTTCATATTTTTGTTTTTAACTCGAGCAGCTGACTTTTTTTGGAAAGATGTATGTAGGTTTTTGATTTCCCCTCACATTATTACCGATTTGAAGTCATAACGACGTCACACGAAGAGTTGTGCGAACTGGTTCTTTTGAGATTCAAACTGAGTTGAACCTTGCAAACGAGCATTTAACTAATCCCTAAATAAGACCGAACGGGTATGTCAATGTTAAACTGAACACAACATACCTTGAATCATTTAAACCAGAACGGTACGAGTCGGATGTTTGCTCACTGTTCGTTTTTGCATTTCCAAATGTTTACTTATTTCAAAGCTCATAATTAGTGAGATTTGCTTTGGGGATGTCGATTCATTTTCTGAACAAGGGAGCGAATCTACCTATACAATAACTTTATTAACTTGAGCATGCCCTGTGAATAGTGGAAAGACAATCGACAAATAGAAGAATAGTGACATTAGGAGTGACTTAGTAGGTTAACAGGATGACTTGTGTAAAAAAGATCACCAAAAATTAGCAAAGTATCTGAAAACATTCAGACTGCTGTTTACGATTTTGCTTGGTTTGAATGTAGGCTGTAACAACATATAGCAAGTAAAATAAAACGAAATAATAAAGTGAAAAAAAATCACCATCTTGTTTGTAAGTATTTTAACAAAAGGGCTCACGTTATGCGGGATGAAAATCTGAAATATCTGACTTGTGGGCCTTAAACTTAGAAATACCACTGTTGATATCAGGAATGTAAAAACCAACACTGTCATCTTGCTTGTAGGTATTTTACCTAAAGGACCATCACTATATGTGATATGAAAGTTTAAAATCGACTTTACCGTCAAAAGCAACAGGAAACATAGGTGTGGATCGTTGCGGGGAAGATAGTGTGCTCTCACGGGGACCCATCTCGCCACTAGCAAGACATACTCTAACGAAAACTGCACACCATATCTGTGGTACAGAGCACATTAACAGAGGGTCCATTTCTGCTTTTTACTCGTACCATGCTGCTAGCCCTGCATGTGGGGACCGAAGGTGGTATCCGTGGTCATTCCATTACCGACTTCACATCCAGATGCCCAAAGTGCACCCCAGACAAGGGCTCCCTAACCATCCGAAGTAGCCGCGTCCTTCTGCCCAGCAGAAGGACTGTGGGGACTCGGATGATGTTTCCTCACGGCCCTTTAGCCAAGAGGAAACGTCAACAACCACCCCACCATCCCGACCCCAGTTCAAGCCCAGGTAAAAATAAAATTGAAAATTAAATCGTGAAAGCAACACTAGCTCCATCTATCGAGAGAAAACTAAAATAACGACGGGAACCACATTTTTTCCAGCGGCCCCCATTCATAGCCTTGAGACGTCAAAGTGGCCGCCATTAAAATCGGTTAATACCTACTTCCTTTACTTGCATTGTTCTTGCATTCCCCAAATTGTATTGCAATGTCAACATCTGCCGTTGAGCCCTTACACCGCGCTGCACCCTTCTCTCACCACAAACATCCACCTTGCTTAATCCTTAACAGTTCTGTTGGCGGGAGGTGGTTTGACGCCATTCTTTGTGCATCTTAACCACAGTAGGCCTTGAGCAACCGCAAGACGTACTGTTTCCGATATGGAAACACCCGACACACGAGCTCCCATAATCATACCCTTTTGAAGCTCCTTGGTATCTTTACTACATTCCATAATTTTATCTCTTTGACTTGCACGACCACATGCAAATTACCACTGATCTGTCTTAGGAAGCTATTCGGCTTTTTATGCGGCATAGTCCATTTTGGATGGGGTGTTCACAATTCAGTGATCACTGAGTGCAAATGAAAGCATAGGATGCCTCTGCAAGGTATCAGGAAAGTCCATTAACCTCGCTTTCCATGAAAATAAAGATGGCTGGTTGTTGTAGAGTTTTAGACGCATATAATATATCTGTAAATTGCGTGCGTTTTGTGGTCAATTTGCTGGAAGAAAAACCTGAGTTTCCGGAAATAAAAACAGGTTACCCTCGCCTGATACCAACTAACTCAACCATGTTGAGAAAAAGACTCATAAAAATCCCTCGCATCATTGACGGGATTCCAACTCAGGTCTTTTCCAGCCAGTGTGGGGACTTTCTTCATTTTACCATCCTCCCCACACTGGTCTTTTCCAGCCAGTGTGGGGAGGATGGTAAAATGAAGAAAGTAGCTCATTCAGGGTATCTCTGTGTTCACTGCCATTTTCATAATAGAAGTGTTATGAAATGTCATAGCCTCTTCTTCTGCGAGGAACTGACCGTACACCTTTCTACAACTAGCAACACAAACATGTAAACTTTGGGACTGTCTCGAACGTGTTCTAAAACCATGTTGGACTTTTCACTTCCCCATACGCTCCCATTGTGTGTATTTAGCTTACCTGTAACATGGCACGTGCACTTGTCACTAAATACAATGTTTATGCAGCTTGAATGGTTTTAGGTGTAACGCTTTAAGCAACACACTCCACACTATACACCAAGTTCCATGCTAGCCCAATACATTTATTCTCTGGACCGTAGCTGAAATTATTCACTTCAATGATTTCCTCAATTACGATAGGACAGCCGTGAAGCACAGAACGTTGTGACGACTATAAAAGTTTTATGCCTATCGTAGATCGAATGTCTGATCGAATGGTGAAGCAGGTTCGGCAGAACTCCACAAAACCGAACAAAAAAATTCAATATGCTCTTTCTGCACTAGTATATCGCATTTCTATTTACATTACAACATTGACGCAGGTGACTACCTCAGTTAAGTACTGGGTATGTGTTAAGAGCCAAAGCAACTAAGGTTATGAGGTGTCAGTATATTATGTCTGTAATTGCGTGTGTTATTCGATTGGTTTTACTAGACAAAAAACCCGAGCTTCCGGGGTAAAATAACACCATGCAGATGTCACCTGAGACCGACTAACTCAGCAAAGACGTGTAAAAAAATAAGAAAATAAATCCTCGCATCATTGAGGGGATTCTAACTCGAGCTTTTCCACCCAGTGTGGGAGGATGGTGATTATAACTACTAAGGGCTATGACAACTACTTCAGCAATCAATAACGAATGAACACGAAAACTCTGATTTTAAGTCTATTTTTACCATTTCAGTTGTCCACAAACTGTCGCGAACCTGCTTTTGGTTTACCCTGTATAGCTAAAAATAATACTAGTAATGAGAGACCATTTGCCAATATGGGCCTGTGCATCACAATGGAGAGACAAGGAATTGTTGAGCTTGTGTAAAAATCAGTTCATTCCATTTTGAAAAACATTGTTTTTCACATATTTATTTCTTTCAGTCCAACTCATTTTTTTTTTTCTACTATCATTATTTCCAAAATATAAAAATTAGTTAATAAATGTTCAGTTTGAAGAAAGGTTCCATTTTTTTTAAAGGATTGGCCCTTTGCAAAGTACTGATGATTTTGCTTATGCCTGAAGCTTTTGCTCTAAATTTATTTTAGAAACTCGTTATTAATATTATTATTATGCTAATAATTCTATAGACAAGTGCATTGCATGCATTTACAGCCCTATTTCCAAGGTACAGACGAAGAAAAGAATTAAATGGAACGGTAGGGCGTCAATAGGCTGTGTATAAGTAGCCTAATTTATAAAGACTGTGTATGGACCACCAATGGCGTGTTTAACTTAAGATGAATAAGCGACACCAGAATTTGCAGGCAGGGACGTAGCAATAGGGAAGCAAAGAGGTGCGACGCCCCTCTAAGAAGCTGCATGGAGAGAAAAATTATATTTTGGCATAAAATTTCTTCTGTAAATTAAGGGAAGGGGACGTAGAAATTAATGTTTATTTTCGCTACGCCACTGTTTACAGGGCATCGAAATTACGACATCTATAATGTCAATAGCTAAATAAGAGTTGACATTCATTGTGCAATGTATTTTAAGATTAATTAATTCTTTAAAAAAAGCCTCTCTTACGTTTTGTGAAAGTAGGTGTATAAACTATAATTTGTAATGAACGTTTAAACAAGTTTAGAGTGATAGCGTGCTAACCCAGTGCACTTTCTTTTACAGCACAAGGTTAATGTTTTTATCAATCTTTTTTTTTTTTTTTTTTTTTTTGTAAATTACAATTTTTAGTCTTACAAAGAAAAATTAAACTAAATTACTGTATCTTCAGTATCATATTTTGGCGAAATTCAAGCAGTTGTTCTTGACATTTCAAAGTTTTTGATCGTGTTTAGCATAAAGGTCTTCTAAATAAGCTTACATCCAGTTTTCTCTCTGACCGCTCACTGTAAGTGATGGTAGATGGCTCTGTCTTCTAACTTCTCCACTAATTCTGATGGTCCCCCAAGATTCAGTTCTTTCTCCCACTCTTTTCTTCGTGCATATTAATGACTTTCTTCCACTTACTGGAAATCCTATCCATAGCTTTGCTGATGATAGCACATTGCATTCCACCTTCCAGCAGTGCCGTATTAAGGTACGAACTAACGGGACTGAAACCCGGGGCGCCAAATTTTACAAATCATGAAAAAAAAAAATATATATCCTTAGTAAAGGGGCGCCGAAAAATCTTTCTGTCATGGAGCTAAAGTAGCTTGGTTCGGCCCTACTTCCAGTTAGAGAAACCTTCAACTTCTCGAAAATCCCCTACCAATTCCTTAATGCTGATTTCCAGGTGATTCGCCAGTGGGGCAAAGATACCTTAGCTGGTTTCAATCGTTCTTAAACTAAGTGCTGCTCGTAAAAAGGATTCTTCCTATGCTTATTTTCAATGACACTCTGATTTCTAGGTAAGATCATATATCTCTGTTGGGGATCACCTTGACTTCTAATCTCTCTTGGCATAAGCACATTACAAATATTGCTTCCTCTGCATTTCGCGCGTGTTCGGACTGCTTTGGAAGCAGTCCGAACACGTGCCGCAAACAGTCAGCATCCCTTTACACTCCAACTTCAAACTCACAGAACCAACTTTTCTTCATCCATTCCTTAAACTTCCGTTTTCTGGAATAATCTCTCTTTACACACATATTTTCGGAAAATTCCAATTTACAGAAATAAAAGTCTAATCTCAACATGTATCTTCTTTTACCTTCTCAACCTTCAACCTACGCACGGTAACTATAGGTTCCAATACCTTTCGTGTTTGTGATTTTATTAAAAAAAAAAAAAAACTCGCTTTTTCCTTTTTTTTAATGTAACATTTCATATATACAGTATATATCTATGATATGTATATTACTATTTACTATTCTCAGAATGTAAAACACTTATTTTTCCTGTTAGTCACAATCGGACACGGCCTTGTGTCACAATGAAATTAATTGAATGAATATTTAACTGTAAGCAGTTAAATATTCATTCATGTAATGAGGTAATTAAAACGGTGGAATGCTGTGTTATACTTGTACAGCACCTCAACGAACAGGACTTTCATGTTATTATTGTTGATGAGAATTTTGAGCACTTCCCCTTTCATAATTTAACCCCAGGGGCTCACATCTGGTGAGTATGGGCTTGGCACACCCAGGGGCCTCAGCTGGATATCATCATTCTTCTTCTCTTTCTTGGTGATTTCCTTCTACTTCTCTCTCTCTCTCTCTCTCTCTCTCTCTCTCTCTCTCTCTCTCTCTCTCTCTCTCTCTCTCACACACACACACACACACACACACACACACACACACACACACACACACACACACACACACACACACACACACACACACACAGGGTAACTCAAATTTTTTTTTGGCTGGTGCAGCATAAGCCTCAGGCTTCCTTGCACCATATGGCTAATAATAATAATAATAATAATAATAATAATAATAATAATAATAATAATCCCACGCATTGCTTTCTTCTAAATTCATTTTACATTTACATTTACGTTTACATTTTACATTACATTTACGTTTACATTTTACATCCCAACTTTCTACTTTCTCTACGTATTGTAGGCCTAAATTTAATGAAGCATGTATTCGTCGATAATTTCAAATATTTGTGAAATATACTTTAAGAAAAAAATAAGCCGGATATCGTACAAGTTTTAATTTTATTAATTGAAAATTTTGTTGTTGTGGATTTTACTGCAAAGGTTGGACAGAAATGCTTCAGTCTACTTATTAAGTCAACAAAGTGGATGTGTTCTAACGACGATGTCACTTCTGTAGGACTCAGGGGCATAACTACCGTATAGTAAAAGTAGGCAAAGCCTAGGGGCCCTACTTCACCAGGACCCATAAACAGATGCAAGTAGGGGTTATCCCTACTACGCTAGGGCCTATAGACAGACGCAACATGTAATGAAAATATTTTTCTCACTGAGCTCCTCAACAACGTTATACATCTAGAATAAGGAAGGAATTCTTCTTACGTCTTATTGCCAAAACATAACAAACCCAGGCGGCGGCAGTCTTTATTTTGCTTTTACAAATGCAACTTTGTATAGTGATCAGACAACCGTTCGGTTACTGTATGTGTATGCGTCATATCGTATGGTGTTCGGGATTCCCCAACTTGACAGGAGGACAGGGAAGAGGGATAGGCCCGACCGTATACGAACATTTAGCCATATACGGTGGTCAAAAGTTGTTAGTTGATTAATTTCAGTTCAAGTTTGTTTAAGTTCAAGTCATTATCAAAACAGCAATTATTATTATTATTATTATTATTAGCCATATGGTGCAAGGAAGCCTGAGGCTTATGCTGCACCGGCCAAAAAAAAAAAAAAAAAAAATTCCCTATTACCCTGAGAGAGAGAGAGAGAGAGAGAGAGAGAGAGAGAGAGATGAGAGAGAGAGAGAGAGAGAGAGAGAAGTAGAAAGAAATCACCAAGAAAGAGAAGAATGATGATATCCAGCTCAGGACCCTGGGTGTGCCAAGCCCATACTCACCAGATGTGAGCCCCTGGGGGTAATTGACATACAAAAATGTATTTGTTTATTATTATTATTTGTATTTAAAATATAAAGTTTAAAATTAAATTAATAAAATTTTTAGTCGAAAATGGATGAAAAGAAAAAGGGAAAGAGTAGAGCCCAAAAAAAGAACAATGAAGAAAGCAGTCAGTAAATTATCTAAATTGGATCATTTCTTTAAAAAACACAGTAATGAATTATGTCCAGAAGAAGGTAAAGAAAAAAACCAGTATTGAATCGGAAAATGCGGAAAAGAATGCTGCTGGTGTAAATATATCTGCGGATCATTTAAATCAAGCAGGGTCATCAAACGAAAAAAATTCAACAATAATAGATATGCCTTTGTCGGAAATAAGTGTTGAACGCACTGCCGGTTTATTCCCTCAAGCGACCTTGGAGAATACGTGGACATCAACATTTCCGATGAAACAAAAAGAAACATTATGAGTTTGTCACCTCAGAGACCTAAAGGACCATTTCCAAGGGATCCCGAACAACAAAATAAAAGTTTTAGTGATACGTACTACTATTCTACTTCAACGTATGGTCCATTCCTCGTTTGTGGCTGTGCTACTCCGGACTACGAGATTGGGAAAATCTATCTTTTCGGATAAAAACTCAGTATTTCTCAACATCATATCGAGTCATGTGCTATACATGAAATGTGGCAAAGAACGCAACGATTGATAAAGATCTTGAGGAACAAGTAAGATATAGATCCTCATTTTGAAAAATGGTACTAGAACAGTTATTTCGGATAACGCTTGTGTCGACTAAAAATTCTTTAGCATTTCGCGGTCATCGGGAAGAATTTTCGGAAGATTACAACTATGATGACGTAATGAAACAAATTATTAATAAGCCATCTGTTCAGTAACTTATTTAAGCCCCACTATCCAGAATGAGTTAATAGAATGTTTAGGTACCAAATTAACAAAAGAAAAGTGTTACACTCAAAATTAATTCAGCGCCATTCTATTCACTAATTTTAGTACTCAAGATCTCACACACAAAAAAAAAAAAATCAATTACGTGTTCTTGTACGACATGTTCACATAATTCGCGATGAAAATGAAAAATTCAAAGACTTTTGAAATTTGTGAAACGTTTTTAGGATTCTATGACATGAATTCGGCAGAAATGATGACGGATAATATAATTAAAATATTACACAAACTAAATATTCCCATTGAAAAATGTTAAGGTCAGGAATATGATGGGGCTAATGCCATGATTGGGATTTATAATGGTGTGCAGTAACGCATTAAAAGGATCCAATCAAATGTAGAGTACATACATCGTGCAAATCACAATTTAAATTTAGTCATTAATGATAGCATAAATTGTTGTAATAACCTTTCATCATTTTTCGACATTCTTCAAATTTTATATAATTTTTTTTTTTTTTTTTTTGGAAATAGTACAAAAAGATGGGATCTTCTTTCTAAATTTACTTGGGAATCTGAGGTTACATTAAAAAAAAACTCGACCCTACTCGCTGGTCTGGTTGATTACAGTCAATAACAGCTGTGAAAGTTCGTTTTGCAGATATTATAAAAGCTTTGACAGAAATGAATCTTAAATCAACTAAAAAGGCAGACCGAGACGAAGTGCGTAGAATAATAAAGCAAATGATGACATTTGAGTTTATTTTAATTTGTGTATTTTTGAATAACGTGATGTACAAAATTAATTATGCTTCAAAAACTCTACGGAAGCATGATATAGACCTCGATGAATGTATTTCTGTATTGGATTGAGTCAGTAAAAATTTACGAAACATTCGAAATTCATACGAACAAATTAAATACGAATCTGAGCAAAATGGCAAGGGTTCGGGGATAGATCCCAAATTTGAAGACAAACGACAACGTAGAACTAAAAGACAATACGATGAATTAGCTTCAGATTTTTTGTTTCATAATAGAGATTAGTTTGTTTTTTTTAATCAGTGTTTTTTTACTGTTTTAGACAAAATTATAATACAAATTAAAATTCGTTTTGAAAGTATGAAGTTAGTGAAAAATTATTTTGCAATACTAGAACCGAAAAAAAAAAAAATAATAATAATATGTCAAATGCTGATATATTAAGTGTGTGTGAAAATCTCATAAAAAAAGTTTGTCATCTGTACTCTCTCTCCCCAACTGCCGATTCAATATTGTAATTTAATCACACTATTACTATTATTATTATTAGCCATATGGTGCAAGGAAGCCTGAGGCTTATGCTGCACCAGGCAAAAAAAAAAAAAAAAATTCTGAATTAGCCTGAGAGAGAGAGAGAGAGAGAGAGAGAGAGAGAGAGAGAGAGAGAGAGAGAGATAAATAGAAGAATGATGATATCCAGCCAGCTCAGGACCCTGGGTGTGCCAAGCCCATACTCACTAGATGTGACCCAGCACACATGACTATCAGACAATTTTTTTATTTGACTTTTCAGAAATTTTTACTTTATTTATGTTATTTTTTTACCCTGTCAGCTGCTTCTGCCGAATGAAGATCATTTAGTAAATTACCAATAATAAAAGATTATAAAAGAAATGCTATTGGCCAAAGTAGACTGTGCAATCTTGCAATGTTGGCTATTGAGCATAAATATGACAGTAAAATGGATTTTATTAATGATTTCGCAAAGTAAAAGCTCTAAAAGTAACATTTTAACTTTTTTTCATTAATTTATTAGTTATAGTATAATTTTTTATGTTTGTCAAATTGTATTTAATAAGTAGTATCATATTATAATATTAATTTTCATGTTTTTGATGTTTATAAAATTATAAAGAAACCGTAAATAAAATAAATATTTATGTTATTAAAATGATTCAACATTGTTTTTATATTATACCTAATTAAAATTTATTTTAATAAAAATAAGGGGCCCAAAATGATTTCTTGCCTAAGGGCCCAAAAAACTTAGCTACGCAACTGGTAGGACTTTTTGTACTGCATTTCTCAATGTTAAAACTCTACGAACTCCAACCAGAGACCTGACTGCAGTCTTTAAATTAAGTCCTACTCATTAACACAATTTTACCTTTTCCCCTCCTCGGTAGTTAGTTGTCACTAACATTATTACTGGTTTAGTTGTCATCTGAAAAACTCAGATCATTTTTATTTTACTAACACAATTATGGAGTCTCCCGTGAAACAGAGTTGAACTAGTTTGAGTTTCAGAAACTGAACGTGAAAAGACTTATCGGTTTCACATGAATGATAATAAAAGTCATTGTTTTATGAATTATAAAGGTTGTATTAGAAATTTTTTTCGCTTTCCCCTCTCTCTCCCCTTTTCTGCTATAGAATTTTAAATTCAAATGTCTCCTTAAATATCACTGAATGTTTTGCCTATTTCAATTATTCTTGCATTGCCCTGACACGCGCGCGCACACACACACACACACACACACACACACACACACACACACACACACACACACACACACACACACACACACACACACACACACACACACGTCAGTAATGATTAGTTGCATTTTTTTTTTTTCTCAAATTTGAATCAAAATGGAATAGCTTGCTAAAATCATAATGATCACAGCTGTTTTTCTTTTTTTTTCTTTGTGGGGATCAGATTTCTGATAGCCCATTTTATTTGTGAAAATAAATTATGTTAACTTGTATTCAGTAAATACAGTACATCATGACAGTCCAGCTCAGTTTATTCAGTTTCATTAATAAAGAGACTAACACAAACAGTACAGAGCCGATTACATTAATTAAAATAAAAATTAATAAAACGAAAAATTATGCTAGATTTACAAGGTAACTAGGATTCACATTGTCCAAGCTTCTCTTCTACAGTAATTAATTTTCGTTTCTTCTAATGACCTCATTAAATCATAGCGCCATCTGGTAAAAAGAATTTAAAAGATGGCGAACTTATGCAAGACGATCTGGAGTCTGCTGCCTTCAGATCATTTCTCTTCGTTCATATAAACAATAAATATAGTGCTGCTTTTTTAAAATGAAGTCAAAACAAGAAGATATAAAATCAGAATGAGGAGAAGAAATATATGTGTAAAACATTTTACTTCCAGAGAACACAATCTATAAGAAATGTTTATGGCACAACTGCTCTTGTCCTACTAGCCTAATAATTTTCACCTATTTTCCTAGTTCCTTCATTAGATCAGGCTAATCAAGGTTCAGCACGCTCTGATTCTAGCTGGACTTGCATCTGGAAAGAATGAAAAAGTCGTATGACCAGTGAATGATTATGGAAAGAAACAGATATGAATGCATGCTCGGGTCTGAGGTAACAATGTAATCGGTACCCATCCTCTGTGGCATCCTATTTGTGGTAGTCGAGGTCCTGAGCTCCCCTGGCAGACTTCTTTGGAAAAAAAAAAAAAAGTTTAAGATACGATGAGCGCTATTTTAAT
Source organism: Mastigoproctus giganteus (assembly GCF_048544385.1). Classification (NCBI taxonomy): domain Eukaryota; kingdom Metazoa; phylum Arthropoda; class Arachnida; order Uropygi; family Thelyphonidae; genus Mastigoproctus; species Mastigoproctus giganteus. The sequence continues at coordinate 82,395,504 of NC_143588.1, forward strand.
AAAATTACGCTCATCATAATGGATATGTTAAAACGTTTCGGCATGTGCATTGATTTCATTATTTTTCTTTATTTCTTTCCTTTTTTATTTTCGCACCCAAATTCTCTTGTGCCTTAATAATAATGGATACCCACAGTATCCATTATTATTAAATTTGGGTCCCTTTTGAAGCGCATACTTTCGTTAGGCACTCGGGTATCACGATCAAGACGATCTGCACAACTTTCTAGGTCTTCGTGACAATTTTACCGGTTGTAAATATCACAAAGATCCTCGAATTTTCTAGGCACTTTATTTTTAATAAGGCTAGAACTTTATTTTTAATGAACGATAAGGTATCACAATAAAGCTCGCTTGATGGTACCATTACGTAGAGGCGGTTGGTGTCATTAACAAAAATGTAAAATTCTCCATTTTAATCCAATAAAACAATGGTTCCCTAACTTTTGAACTTTCGAAGCGGTGAAAGTTTCAGGGGCCAGAGACACATGACTGGTTAAAAACAGGATTATTTATTAATTAACCAGAATACTAAGGCATAATTTGTTATTATTTTGAAATTTTTAAATGTTTTTGTTTTACAGTTTTTCTTTTTTTTTTTTTTTTTTTTTTTTTTTTTTGTGAACCGTTTGGCTGAAAATTTTACGAATCGGCATTGGTCCTTAGACCAGTGATTGAGAACCACTGCAGCAAATCATGCCTAAAATTGCCAAACTGTGTCTCATGTCCCCCTTTAGGGAGACATGAGACGTTCTAAGGGTAACGCGAAAACTTAAGAGATTTAATTCGTTTAACTCTCAAATTGTCAGAAGCTGAACATGAACACGAACACGACAAGAAGTATCTCAAAGTTACTGATTCAGGAGAATGTACTACAGCTCTTACCTCATTCCATTTTTAAATATTTACACTTCGACACTTGCGGATGGCACGGTAGTTTGTAGTTAAGCTCGCTGTCTTCCTACTCCTTGTGAAAAAACCTGGATCCGAATTCCATCAAAATGGAGGAGATTTTAATTGGCTTTTTTCACACTGTAGTCGAAATAGACAGTCGTGGGCAAGAGCTGTACGGCATTTCTCTCCAAAAATTTAGGTATTTCCTCCGGCAAAATGGGCAGGCAACTATAGAAAACAAGAAATGTTTTCTATAGTTGCAGCTATAGAATTTACAGCTATATAGGCTACTATATATTTACAGATATAATATAATAGGCCTTAGTTACATTGGCGCTAAATCAAAACAAACAAACGCAAACTCTTCTTCGGAAGCGAAGATCAGTACTTTCATCATAATGATGAAATTCCCACATTCACAGAATAGAGTCGTGATCTGTGTAATGTAGTAGAAGGAGGCCGAAGTCCCTATCATTCTTTGACTTTGTCTAATGTTCTGCTATTCATGCACACGTGCTGATTGAGAAATAAATTCATGCTTTTTTCGTAAATTTGCGTATACTTATTGGACATCAAATCATATCCCTTTCTAAATACTTCTTAAAATACGTATAATGAGCGTATTTTAGAATATTCATGTAGGCAATGTGTGCATGTGTTGCTTAACAATTTTTTCGTTACCATCAGATCCAAGGATCAGCTGTTAATGTACCTGACAACTAGTCTTTGGATCGGTTCTTACAGTGTGTCCACACAAAGGATTTTGGGCACCATTATGATGTCCATCGTGTCGTTAAAAGATTTAACCCTATTACTAGAGCCGAACATGGGGTGGGGGCAGGGTGGGAGAATGAGAACATTTCTGGTGGTTCTGGAAGGAACTGAATTGGCAGAAGAATCTTCCTCCTGAAAGCAAAATCTAAAAATAAGAAACTGATGAGGGAATTTCGAATATAGGTTTATAGGTCGGTAAATTTGTACCAGAGATAATAATTCATGTTTTAGCCCTGTTTGGTACATGGTGAAAGGAAAGGAAAGGAAAAGAAACGTCATAACTTTGCTTCTGAGTCCAAATTAATGTATCTAATATCTAGACATTGGATTATATGCATTTGCGTATGTGCATATGCAAATATATAAAATTGCCTTGGAACTATTAAATTTGCAGTCTTTTTTCAGCCTGAAGTGTGGCATGGGAACTGACTGGTGCTGGGCAGTGAAAAAATTGGCCAATTTTTGCTGCTTTGCTTCCCAACACTAGTCAGGTCCCCTGACTACAAAATGGCGCTATTATCTGAACTTTTAAATAAAAAAAAATTGGTTACTCTATCCCCACTAGAGGCGCTGTTTGTTGGTATTTATATTTGCGTGCGCTCATTTTTAGTTCATTTTTTACAACTTCAGGTGTTTTGCTGGTTAGGAGTGTGTTTGCTTACCAGTTGAAGAAGTGTAGGGAATATAGCCGTTCAGTTCAGACTTTGTTGGTCTGAAGTGTTATAGAAACACTCCGTCCATCCTTCCTTCACCCTTGTAGCTTTCCTTTGAAGCATCGGTGGCCGATTTTCTCTTTCTATATCTCCTTAAGTATTTTCCGCTATTTTTTTTATATTCGACGTGCCACCTCCATCCTCACTTTATTAAGCTGACTATTATATTCTTGTCTAAAAATGTTTTAACTTGTGATAACCTTAAGAAAAATCTTTCTCCTGGAAGCATAACCTGTCAACAAGAATCCGTTGAAGAAACTTCGAATATGAAGCAGACATATCATCTCATTGGCTTTCCGAAGCTTTACACTTCTAAATGTCTTCTAGTGATTTTGTGTACATTACTTGTGAGAACTTTATGCTTGAAATGAGAGGTCAATATCGCTGGCATTTTTGAGTTTTCCTCTTTCTTTCAATTACTTTTAATTTATATTTGGGTGGACTTTATTTATTTTCTTAAAATTTGGTATGAATGGTGTTAAACTTTAGGTCATGGTCATGGTCTCGGTTGACGTTTTACACTTTATTTTCCGTTTGGTCGGCAATGGCAAGGATGTCGCATTGAATTAATAAATTTAATGGCATAATCAGTTCTGATTACGAAATAGCTTTGCATTATATAACACAAGATACAACTACAACATAGTGTACTGTTTACATCATTTTTATGCAAAAGTTACGACGTGAATCTAAATCTCGGTTTACATTAATATTCAAAGTCTCTATTTAATATTCAAAGTCTCTACTATCAAATTTGACAGTAGTCTTCCAGTGGTGTTTCAAAGTAGTCTTCCAGTGGAAGCTCTAGCATCGATAAGTGAACATATGTCATTCGACTTTGAAATTTTGTCTTTGATAAGAATATGATGGATAATTTTTAAGGATACGACACAGAAATTTTCACGTTCTATCGAGAGCAGATTAGTGTAGTTAGCATTAAGTATCTGTAATGTAAATAGTTATAATAGCTGTAAATTTAAGCCTCCGTGCGATTCAAACATGTTGACATGTTTAACAGTTTGAGAACGAAAACATGGTTAGTTTTCTATACATACTTAATACAAACGTGCCAGATGGGGTTACCGGTCAGTATTTGTTCAGTAGGTTCATGACCAATGGGCCATCTGTGCTCGCGTCACGCATTTTAGTTATATGAAGGATACAGTACTGTACGTAGAAGAGCAGACAGCTGTTCGTCAAGGTCAACGAAGAAGATGCGTGCGTTATGACACCAAAGCTATTTCTTGAGAAAATTATGTAATACTTGATAACACGTTAAAATGATTTTATTTCGAATCAATTTCATGTACAACCTTACAGAAAAGTATACATTTCGGAGAATAGATAATGTATTTTAAGAGACTTTTAAAAAACGTTGGGTGAGGTACGGTAGGGAGGATTTTTATTGGATAGCCTAAGGAGATCTCTCTCTCCAGTGATGGAATAGTATTCTATATGAGCAAAGATGTATATAACTGACATATTTATGGCAATATAAGTTAGTTTATTCCAAGCACAGAAATATGATATTTTCTCTAAATCTCGATATTAGTAAAAGTAAGCACATATAAAAAAAGAATGCATAGCAAAAAACAAACCAGCCTTTTTTTTTTTTTTTCATTTGTATTGGAAAAGCCGATAAGGAATATTGTAAAAATTTGGTTGTTTGTGCAAGGCTTTTCAAACATTTGCATGCTCCCCACACTCTGCAAATTCATACATTTTGCTATTGTTATTTCAAATTACAAACAGTTTACTATTGGTTTTATCACTATCCACTTTAAGATACTTTTTTTTTTCTTTTTCTTTTTTTTTTTTTTTTTATGAAAACACCAAATACGTAAGGTATTTGGATCTATAGTGCTTAGTATCATGCAGCATATGTTTAAGGTCAAAAGAATACTTGTCGACATTATACTTGAATTTCTGGAGATCGTAATTTTTGGTAAAGACATGTGAAGAAATGTTATTAAAAAAAAAAAAAAAAAAACAGAAGTAGAAAAGATAAATAAGGAGGGGGAAAAAGTTAGTTCTGTGTATTTGGAATCGGACAGCAAATGGATGCTAACTGGGTTGAGGTGCTTGTTCGGATGGTTTGAAAAGAGATGGGGGAATTACAGATGCCAATTCATAAGAACAGTACCAGTGGAGGTATCTACAGAAAAGGCATGCAGCAGAAACTTGATAAAAATGGAAAACCCTTAAAAGAAGACTGTCAAAAAATAAAAAGAACAGTTTTGTGAGTTAAAACAGTAGTTGATTTTTTGCATGTGCAATAATAAACAAATTTATATAGCAGATATATACACGCTGACCGAGCAGCGGCCACTGGTAACTTCAACTGGTACTACTAAAATCTAGTTTGTTTTGTTTTTTTTTCGTTAGCGCATGGAACATCTTTTACTCAATGTTTAAATCAGAAGTCTGTCTAATCGTTTAATTTCCATTTTATCAACTGGTACTAAAATCACCGTATTACAGCGACGAAAAGTTTTTTTTTAAAGTAATAAATACTTATCTTATTCATTAACACTTGCAAGACTAGAAATTGGAGATAGTCTTTTTGTGGCTCAACTTAGCTATACTTTGGCCGGTAGAGAGAAGCTCCGAATCATCGGTATTCACCGTGGGTCACTTGCTACATGTAAGCAGTAATTTGCAGAACCGGCCCCAGGTCTATCAGCACCCTGTAAGAGATTTTTTTGGTGCGTCCTCTCCAACTTCCTATGACTTGAGATTTACAGCAAATCAGTGAATTAATGGGGGGGGGGCATTTTGCACCCCTAAATTTTGGCGACCTGTGCTGCCGCATCGCTCGATCGCCCCCTGAAACCGGCCCTGGCAATGAGAGTTAGTTTTAAAATGACTTGTCGCTTCGTTTTTGCCTTATCAGTACGACTATATAACATTTAATCGTATATAAGATCGATTATAATTATAGAATAAACATAAATCAGTAATAAACTAAATAAACATAAATAATTCATAAAAATAAACATAAATAATTAATAAACTAAATAAATATAAATCAGTAATAAACTAAATAAACATAAATAATTCATAAAAATAAACATAAATAATTAATAAACTAAATAAATATAAATCAGTAATAAACTAAATAAACATAAATAATTCATAAAAATAAACATAAATAATTAATAAACTAAATAAATATAAATCAGTAATAAATACAATAAGTTCGTTACATTTCAGGCGAATTAGATTTTTCTTTTTCTGCTTAATAGAAATGAAATAGAAGTCAATTAATTCTGATTAATAGAAGTAAAATAATTACTAATTGATTAACTAATAATATATAAAAGCAATTGCTTTCACTAGGGGTGGGCAACCTCCGGTCCGCGAACGTGCGTAATCCGGCTCGCGGTCGTTTTCAAAAAATATATAATAAACGGCCTGCAGTTTCTTATATATATTTTTGAATTAATGGAATTTCTGACGTAAATTTATAAAATACTCTGCGCATTGCTACGACAAATATCGATCCAGATATGAATTCACTGTTAAAAATCAACAGTATCAAATCAATCATTAAATATTATAAAAATAAAATGTTGCAATTTTTGTTATTGGAATTGTATTTGTATTTGTAAAAATGAGGAATTTACCTCAATGCTTCACTACAACACCCTCCTAAATTCAACGACGTAAAATTATTACTCAATGGTTTCTTTCCCTCACAGACATATGAATGGTCCGACGCATCCATCGCGTAATATTATTAAATTATCTTTAAATTTTAGGTATTTTATCAAACAAAGGTATCTTTTACAAGTTAAACAAATTCACAATAGGCTAAAAAAAAAACAATTACACCCTGCTGATTGGTCTTCATTGGAAACCTCCATTGACATTCGAAGTGAGGCATTAGCAATCGAAATCAGGAATCGACACTTGCATAAGTTGAATATGTTATCACGGACGTCCAACCAAGTCATACTAATTTCACTACATAACAGGTCATACTTACAACGAGGGAACACGTAATTTTGAGGTTTTATTACAGTCCTGGCCACGATCAAAATAATTTATCCACTAACCTTCCTTTAAAAGATAATACAACAATATATCAATAAGGAACCAATCTGTCTTCATACACTTTATTACACGATCAAGTTTCAATCCTGTCGAAGGATTAAATTACAATCTGCCACCCAGGGTTTTACCCAAGAAGCAGTGTGTGATTGACATTGAATTTGGTATCCGAAATTTTACACAAAAAAATTTAATTGTACAGTAGGTAAACCAGGTAATCAAAAACATTAAAAACCCGCAATTAGACAAATTAAGTAGGTATGTAAATAAAGCCTTACATGACCTTCGGAAAAACAAGGATATTGTAATACAAAAAGCCGACCGATACTGTAGGATACTGTAGTTATACTTAATAAATCAGATTATATTAGCAAGCTACGTTCGATCGTAGCAGACACATCCATGTATCAGGAGGTTAACTCTACTTCATTTACCAAACTAGTCAATCAATACAATAATACATTAACTACGTATCGTATGATTATTACTATGGCCCAATTAAAAGAACTGAAAGCCAGGAATTTTAATATCCCCACTCTATTCGGTCGTGTAAAACTTCACAAAACGGGATTTCCCATTCGTCCGATCGTCTCGTACAGGAATTCCACGTTCGCATCTCTTACTATCACTTATAAGTATATCATCAAACCCTTTAGACCACAGGTTCCCAAAGTTTCGCGGTTCACAGCGCCCTTAGTGTCCAGTAATTTTTTTTCACGGCGCCCCTAGGCCAAAAGAAATACTTAACAGTTTCGTTTATTAAGTAGTTAGGTCCAAACAACTTAATAAGTAATGTTGAAACTGTAAACTACCTCGAGCTAGTAGTTCGCGCGGTGTCCGACAGATGTCGAGTATCGCTGTATTTCCCTCTAAAATTTAAAATATCCCGCAGCGCACAGTTTGGGAACCGCTGCTTTAGAAAATCTATTAAATTTGGTATAAAGAATAATGATTCTCTATTAAATAGCTTGAAAGACTGTAAATTATACAATAGTGATAACCTGTTTTCCCTGGATGTTACATCTCTATACACGAACGTAAAACGTTGAATACAGTATACTTTATATATAATATGAGACATGTTGGGTAACAACACAGTACCTACTAATCACACCAAAATTCCCGGTAAAGAAATTTTTAAATTGATTAAACTCCTGACTGAAGCTAATTTTATAATGTTTCGCGATAAATTATACAAACAAATCTTTAGATTACCAATGGGGCTGAACCTTAGCGGTCTCTTATCGGAAATTTACCTTTCCACGATTGAATGCGTATATTTGAACCCTTTTTTTTTTACCACATTTACAGTATTATGGGAGATACTTGGACGATGTTCTATGAATCACTAACACGAATACAATCCAGGATATCTTACATTCATTCAATAACATCCACTCGAGATTTGAGTTTCACACTTGAAACTGAGAACTCTGAAACAAAATCATTAAATTTCTTGAATTTTACACTGACACGATATAGTAACAGTATTCAGTTTAAAATTAATCGGAAACCGACAAATACGGGCATGTTCCTTCATTGCAACAGCTATCAACCGTTTGCGCACAAACGATCCATTAGGTTTAACCAATTTCTGAACGCATATAAATATCTGTGGGGGGGGGGGGGTATTTATGATAATGTTATTTTATATATTTGGTTATATTTATTATTTCCCCTATTAACAACTCCCCTTTATAATAACTCCCCACTTGCGCATCTGACTATTTTACTTCAGAAAATTCCAAGTTCTAGGGGAAAATCTCCTTGAAGTGTTTAATTCCCTTTGGATAGGCCTTTACACAGAACAACAAAGAGACACACACAAATGTTGTATAAAAAAATATCAGTTTATTGGACATTTTTACATAGATACATCAAACAAAAGAAATTTATTAAACTCATGACCAAATAGATTTAATTTCATCTTCTTATAACAAAATGTATATGAGCAAAGTATTTTGCCTATTGAGCAAACTCAAGGAGGGCTATTTCCTTTACATAAATCATAAGCAACTATCTCCTCCTTTAAACTAACAAAATGTTTCTACTTCCTTACTCCTGAGTTCAATTGACTTTCAAAAGAATCTATTAACATTCTCCTTTTATTACAAAACAATTCCTACTCCAAATTGATAAAGCTCCGATACTCTTAATTTCAGTATAAATCATTACTCTGTTTTCTAACAGATTATAGCCTACAACCTTCTCTAATCTAGGTAATTATTACTATCAAATTTCTACAATTCACTATTTGCACATTCGGGGGTTACTGACATTCGTCTATCCCCTTCCAAAATTCATACCTAGTCATTCACTTATTTAACCAAATATTAACAAGTATCAATCACATCAAAAATTTTATATCTATTCCCTTCCAAAATTTATCTATATGTATATTGACTTGCCCTGGGTAATGTCCTTCAGTCCATAACATTCACTAACTTATTCATTACAATAAAGTACTACTTATACATATGTGTTCAATCAAAAGTTCTGATAAATTGGTTATCGAGTGCCTATAGTCGGTGTGATGTTGAGAGTACTTAAGCAAACTAATCACTTACTTACATAACTTGGCAGACTTCACGGTACATCCTTCTCTAAGCGAGTAGGGGATTCTTTCTATCTGGGTCGCATCTCACAATCACTGGGGGAGTTCGATATAAGATACTGGATTCCTTCCTGGGTACCTTTTTATTTCTTTATGGACGCATTAATTTCATCTGATCAGAATGGCTGTACTCTTTTTGTCCGGCTTCGGATTTCATCAGCTCCAGCGTACTTGCTCTCAGAATATCAGGCAATATCGTTCCTTCATAATGGAGTTGACTCCTTCTCATCTACTTTAAGGATCTTGAAAAATTTTCCCTCTTTTCTATGGCACGTGTTCATCTCTCACTTCGAAACTCAGTCTACTTTTGACTGACTGTCTGACCGACTTCTGCACCTCATCTTCATCTTTCCACTTACTCGACTGCCTCTCTCACTAACTTATTAGATCAACGACTTAACTGTTCACCTAAAGCTTATCTACCCCTCATACTGACTACACATTAAACTTAGCCACTTTTCTCCACCGGCTACTCTATCTAAAAAAACTCATTCCTTTCTTTTCTTCTCCAACTCTCATCTTACTGCCCCACTCACTGACACTGACCCACTCTCATCTTACTGCCCAACTCACTGACACTGACTCACTCTCCTTCTGTCCGTCTCCATCCACAAATTTTTCTTCTCCGTTTGTCACGCCTCTCCACAGTATTTCTACCAATCTCCTCCTTCCTATCTTCATTTTTATCCTTTCATTAGTTGACAGGTCAGCCAGCCCTGTGGCACGTGATTCACAATACCCCTCTCCTTTTTTATTTCCTACCTGTTGACATCCGTTGAGCTCTTTCATGTAGGCCGAATGTATCAAAACAACTCCTCCTGTGTCATCACAGCTTGTCTCAAAAGCACTTCAGACAAACCACAAATGTGTCACTGGAGACCATCGCGTCTATTTTTAGAGGCTTGTGTGTGCGTTTTGCCATATGCGTTTCCGGTGCGTGACCCCCCATAACTTTCTAAGTAGTTTGTTGCGCCGTACCTCCTGCTGGGCTTGCTATAGTCTTTTCCGTCAGTTTTCTGTTTTGACGGATGTAAAGCTAATTTTCTGTTTTTCGTTCTTCCTACCTTTTAAGTTTTACAATCCTTACTGGATAATTCTTGTTTATTGAACTGACGCTATTAACATTTCTCCCAACGGCAAGAATCCAAAAAGGAAAACTAACTTCAGAAGTCAAAAAAATATTTTATTTTTGTAAGATTTTCAGATCTTACATATCCAACATCGGAAACATCATTAGCCAATGAAATCCAAACACTAACTGATAGATTTTCAAATACAGGCTATCCTCTTTCTATTACTGACCAGGTTAAATTACAAGCTAAAAATAAGTTGCAAATGAAAACTTTAGTCCATAGCAATAATCCCAAGAAATAATTTATTTCCGTTCCGTACATCTAGAATTGGCACAAACAACTTAACAGACTTTTCAGGGTACAGAATTTAAAATTGTGTCTAGACCCACGTGGAAACTACAGACTGTACTAAATAATCTAACAATACTTTCGTCATTTTCGACACAAATTAACGACATAGTATACAACATTTCATGTAAGGAATGTGATTCATCGTATCAAGGGTTGACAAGATGTACGAAAAATACGAGGATGAGACAACATTTGGCTTCAGTGCATGCGGCTGAGCAGGTGCATCGGAATTAGCATTCCATGCCGTCAACGACAATCACACCTTTTTATTTGGTGAGTCAAAAATACTTAGTATACAGAGAAATTACACTAAATTACTAATCGCAAAAACACTGAAAATCAAACTATACGAGAATTCCATTAATGTACGTCGCCCATTTCTCATATCAAACTCTTGGTCGTTTGCGCGCATGCGCCAGGATATTAAATAATCTCGCAGAGTTTAAGAAATTTACATTATGCTACTTCTATCCTGTGACCAAGACAGACAGTCGAAAAGCCCCGATCCGCTTCAGGAAGAGAAGTTATTCAAAATTGAGTTCAATTATTTTAGCCAATTTAAAGATTTTAACTTTACACCGCGATCATTTTAATGGGTTTAATGATTTTATTATTAGACAAGATGTTTTCTGACTCTCAAAGTTATGTGGTGGTGGTTTGATTGTGTTGGTGGTCGTGTTGGGAGATCTTGACTGCCGATCGCAGATACGTTGGACCATTCATATGTCTGTGAGGGAAAGAAACCATTGAGTAATAAGTTTACGTCTGATTGAATTTAGAAAGGTGTTGTAGTGAAGCATTCTACAAAAAAGCTCTGTTTTATTTATCGTATTTTGTTAATATAATTATATTTTTGCAATTTTATCTTGAATTTGTATTTCGTTTTTCTTATTAATAAAATTAATTATATGTACGTGTTTGTATAAATATTACAATAAATAACATAAAACTGTTTATGACAATTTTTTAATTATACACCATTTTAATAATCCTAAAAATCCTGGAAAGCTAAAAAAAAAAAATTTGGTCCGCGTGTACCATACGGACAATTTATTTGATCTGCCATTTATAAAGGTTGCCCACCCCTGGTTTTCACTTTACTGAACATACTTCCCAACAGGACCGTGCAATAGTATCTGGAATGTGGTTCATTGTTGGTTTTGGGGTCCCCTTTCTTTTGTTAAAACTATTTTAGATTCATTTAAGAAACGCATATGGACCCCCACCTATATTGGGTTTGGTACGTCGAATTCATTCCTTTCCCTTTTGGACGACCCCCCCCCCCCACAAAGTAATATTCGCTCCACGTTTTGTAATATAGTACATATTGTACTTTATAATCAACAGCGTGTGAAGTGCAACACTGAGTTCAGACTCTGATTTAATACATTAAACAATTGTAGTAACGGCCACTGGTAATATCAACCCAATGATAATAAAGTTTATTTTTTTCCTTCCTGGATTTTAATAACTATTCAAATATAGCACATATTTAACATTTCCGCTGTGATTAATATAATGAGCAAATAGTACTATTTTATGATTTATGTATTTAATAAACTGAGAACAAAAAGCAACTACTTTTATGAGCGAACCGAGAACATTTCGTTTTCTGAGATCCGCATTACAGCACACGACAAGAAACATAATATCCAGTGCTTCAGCTTCAGTATAAAGATAAACTGCAACCATTATCAATCCACTGTAAGATGGAAGCCTCCTCGACAATCGTTGAGGGAAATATACCATAATCTGCCATGCTGGTGCAGTGCAGATTGACCGTATTTAGCCAGTCAGGGGCTTGAACCCCGGTTTACTCAAAGAGCTGGCGTTACAGCACTCTTGCTCTACCACTCGGCTACGGAGGCCACATAGATAGCCTATTTGATATGTTGAGGGAAAAAAAAAGAAAACAAAGAGCACACACACAGGAACAATAAATGTCGGACTTCTATTCCTTCGTTTTTGGTGATATCTGAGGATTGACAAATAGTTTAATAAAAAAAAAAAAAAAAAGTATAAAATTTTATGAAAATCCATCTATTGGGAGTCGAGTTACTACATGCTGAAGGATGGACAAAGAGATAATAATTGCCGGCTTTCTGTTTGTCCGATTTTAATGAAATCTGGAATGATCTAGCAAACTCGGCAAATATCTCAAAAGAGCCAAATATAAAATTTAATGAAAATTTCTATCGACTGGAAGTCGATCTATTGGATGCCGATGGACTGACGGATATGGTGAAGACAACAAGCGCTATACGAATATATGCTAATGCACCTGAAAAAGGAATTCACTTTTATTTATATTTTTTTATTTAGCGTTACTGTGGCAGTTCCATGACTCAAGAGCACTTCATAGCTGGTTGCCACTGCACATATTTATTGTAATATCTTTATTGCAATCAGCGAGAATAAGTAAATTTTACATGTATGCCTGATGCAATGCCCATAACAGTAAAAATGCGGGGTTTAACATAGAAACGAACTAAAACTCTAAAAACAAATAAATAAATAAATAAATAAATTAAGTAAAATTAAATTGTATTTATTAACAAAACAGAAACTTTGTATCCCCCAGTATGAATTTCTGTTTGTGTGCTCCAGGGAAGAAGTGATGGTAACCGCTAAAAAAAAAAAAAAACAGAAGAGGTTCATTTGAACTCTCATACTAGCCACGAGGATTATTTAAATATTAATGAATAAATAAATCATATGCAAATATTGTTCAGGATTTGATTGTTTACATTGTTATTGAATTTTTGCCAAGACAACGAAAGGCCTCGAGACGTCAGTGTAGTGTAAATTTTTTTTTCTCTGTAAAATTCCGTTTTTCATTTAAAAAAAATTCTACAACCGTTGGCCGAGACCACTAGCGGATCCAGGATAACTTTATCCAATATACGGCCACCAAATTGGTTCAATTAATTTTGTCACTGGTGGATAATACTCCATACGTTTGCATTTCGCCCACATTTTTGCAATTCGACACGATACAGTCCACTTGGTCTCAAGCATAAATAGTGGACTATTAGGACAGGGAACTCTCGTTTAACTTTGACCAACTTAAAAGACAAATTATTTTTAAAAACTAAAATTACCGAACGATAATACAAATGTGCTCATTCACTAAATGCATTATTGTAAATCCTCGTTAGTGTGAGTCAATATGACATGTAAAATTGAAACGTGACGGCCGAAGGATATAGATTTTTTAATGTTTGGGTTCATACGATTCTGATTTCAGGTATTTCAAACAATGCCATCAACTGTTCAAGACATACAGTACATATCTTACTTTCATTGAGTACACGCGCCTGAGATTATCATCTTGGAATAGAGATGAGCTGCAAAGTTTTTCATAACTAACGAGCTTCCAAGTTGTGAATCTCTATATGACAACTGCAACATTCTTAGTTTCTATTTTTTGAAGTGAAACTTCTTTAGGCGCGCCCCAGGCAGTTTTCACATGGGAGTAACTTGCATCCGTGGATTGACAAAACTACCACGAGCGATGCATGACGCAGTCAGTACCATTACAGCGCGGCCACGGTGTAACTCGTAAGCGTGTCGCGTTTACGTTTTAAATCGCTATATCTCAGCGTCTAGCAGTCCGATTTTGAAATTTTAAAAACCAAAATATTTCTTTCGTCATTCTCTACCGTATTTCATAAAAAATTTCGACGAAAAAAAAATTATAATTCAACGTGCTGAAGACTAATAGTGAGTGTTGTAAGGCGTGTAGAGTACGTATATGTGTAATGCGACCACCGAAACCACCTCCATTGAGTACAAAGCAGAGATCCGTAAAAACTTTGTAATAAACTTGTAAAACGATTGTAAAATATTAAACACTGTAACACTGAAATAATAAACGTTTAAAAATGATTCTAAAGAAGTGTCACTAACTTCCGTTATGCGTGTTCGGCACGCGCCCGCGCATACACAATTTTTTTTTTTTTTTTCACTTAAAATTGTTACAGTTTTAGCTTTTATCAACGCCACAGAGTAGCAGTACTGCTCTGTGATCAACGCCAAGGAGAAATGTAGAAGTAAGTGTGATGTCTGTCTGTGTATGCTGGTGCATGTATCCATCACTTTTTAAATGTTTGCATAATTGACAGTTTTATGTATTTGCACATCTTATCCTTTTTTTTTTTTTTTTTTTTTTTCATTTTTATATTTAAATACTTATTTCAAGTGAGTGGCGCTATTGTGCGATGCGTAATGAATTAAATTAGCGACCTGTAGTAAAAACCACAGAGATCTTACTAATCTGTGGTAAAAACGCTAAGAGTAGGTTTTTTTTTTTTTTTTTTTTTTAATTCTTTCAATCGTCTTCAGAAACCTGCTTGTCAATCGGAAAGCCTTCTGAACTTTGATTTATTAAGGAAGTCAGTTGAACGTTTTTGCTTAATTAATATAAGCGTTTTCTAGCCAATAGGTCTATAACAGTTAGGCTTAATACTGATAGTAACGTGAATCAGACTTATCACAGAGGACAGTGACAACACAACGTCTCAAGTAAGAGAAGGAAAATAAGTTCCTCGCGAACTTCCATACCAAATTTCGTGGTGATGCACTAGATTACAGATAGAGCAGTGGGGAAATATTCTTTTAATCCCTCTTATTTTAATACCCTTCTGCTTAAGCTTAAATTATTCTTGACAAAAGCGCTAGTTAATGTGGTAGGTTTACAGTGTCCCACCACTATTTTTTTTAATTTTATGGACTAAATTTAATAAATCTTTATCTGACAGGTAAAAGTAGAACAACTCAGTGTAAGTTCAAATAACAGAATATTGATATTCGGTATGATTTGTGTGTGTGTGTGTTTTTATGTTTACTATTTTGTTAATATTATTTCACAATCACATGATTGCTGTTTACTTAATAATATCACTATTTTTTTTTTTTTTTTGCTTATAATTTTAATGTAATATTACTTATTTTACTTGATAATTTCTTAATAGTTTTATCCTTGTTACAAAATTTCTTTATTTTCAGTCCATATATAGAAGCTCATGAACTCCCATTACATCTCAGGAGGAAAATGTTGCTACATAATTGAACGCAATATGAATACGAATAATATTCGTATTATACCTATACGAATACCAAAACACGAATTATTTCCATATGATTCCGGAAATATTCAGCGATTTGTTTTTGCAACTATTCTTTTGGAAATTGCGCACAAACGATCGCGAAACTAAAGTTTAGGGTAAACTACAGTTATACGTGCATTACAGACAATATAATTTGCATATGAACAGAAAAAATAGGCATAACAATTTGGCTTGAAATGCATGATTGCTAGGCCAGGAAACACGACACTAAAACAGAACAGAAACCAATTAGCCATTTCCTAGAAGTAACGCAGCCCATATTAATGCAGACAAGGTCGTGTCTTATACAATGAAGTTTTAAAAAAATAATAAACAAATAAATAAAAACGAAAACTCAGTACTGCAAGGTCACTCCCATGTGAGTTTAGAAAGAATAAAGATAAGCATTTATCTCTAATATTACACCAACAAATATCGAATAAGGTTATCATTCAACTTATAAAAAGTTAATATTGAGAAAAACTCAATACGTATTTAGTATTTAAACCAAGGTATTAAAAATAGTATAAGTGCAATACTTCGAACAGCAGTGCACCCCAGTCCAGGCAAGAACTCCTTGCCGTCTTTTTCCCCAACTTTTCTCACCTGGTCTCCCGAACTGTAGGACTGGCTCTGCCAATTGTATTTAATTTGCGAAAATTTGCTTTAGCCAACGGGTGGTTGATTGCTGGAACAAACTTCCATCGGTCGTTGTGGAAGTCGATAGCTTAAATAAATTCAAAATTAAAGGAAGAACTGGATAAACTTTTGGAGCGGATGGGTAGGAAATGGGAATTTTTTTGGGGGGCTGATGCTATAAGCTTGTTTTCTTGCGTCATATGCTTCTACTAATGCTAATGCTAATTTTTCAGTAGCTGTTGGTAAACAGCTTAATGCTGGTCTCAGCCGCAGTCCTTGTAAACCGAAGTACCTGTTTAATCCTATATCGCGTTTCATTTAAGCGCAGTGTAAAAATGTTATGTTCAACGTCAAGTGAAGGTGGTGCTTAAGACAGCAGATAGCAGCAGAACGGAGACTGCTGAAAACAGTCCGGGAGCAGTCTATTCCAGGACTGTTTTCAGCAGTGATATGCTAGATGGAAGAACTGTGTGGCAGCAGAACGGAGATATTTTAAGATGGCGTAAAAGAACCATTTGAGGTACGAGTTTGTAAATGAATACAAACTACAGTTTGGAAACTTTTTTGATGCAACGTTGAATAATTTCACCACTTTCTTCTGGAGTAGGAGAGGATACTGACATAATATCTGGGCTTCGTCTAGGTTCGATGTTGTTTCAAGCTAGCTCCTGTGTGAGTATGAAGCTGGTGGTTGTTGATGTTTCTTATGAAAACGTAAGTTCCTGTGATGGTGGTTTTGCCACTTTTCACTTTTGCAGAGGTCCAGTTTCGGATCACTTCAGGTATCAGAAGAAATTCTCTGGCGATCTCTTCAATTTAGGTTGTAGTTAGCTGATCTCAGATGGAAGGAATAAGGTTCCCCGTGAGTTATTTCGGGGTTTTTCATCCCGTATAACATGCATATCTGCCAGTGAACACACACACACACATTCTTGTACTGATACCACATTGGTGCAGTAAGACCAAAGATTCTGAAGCTACCAGCAAAAATGTAGACCGGACTGTTGTTCTTCATACCTAAACTGGCTTTATTGTGACTGCCCTTTTCTTCTTAAAAAATCTTCAAATATTACTCTTTCTTAAAGGATAAATTGACCAAGTGGGTTTTTATAAAAGAATACACGATAAGAAAATGAAGGTTTACTGTTTTAGCTCTAACATCCTTAATTTGTTAATGATTTTGATGTCACTGACTTCTATAACTGAAGATTAATTGCAGATTTATTGTGCAGGTTACAATCACGTACAGTATCGGCCTTTTCAAAATTGCAGGTTGATATCGGTTATGAATATCTATATTAACTACTTAATTTTCTCATATATACATAAACTACGAGTAAAACTTATAATTACATAAACTGCGGCTTCCACCATGTTTTTGAAGAATGGCAGAAACGTTGGAATAAGTGCATTTCATCAAATGTTGAAAAATAGGACCATCAACCTTCCACCTTCCACCATGTTTTTGAAGAATGGCAGAAACGTTGGAATAAGTGCATTTCATCAAATGTTGAAAAATAGGACCATCAAATATGGTTGATTAATAAAGGTATATTGTGAAAAAAAAATTACATTCTTTATTGAACAGCCCTTGTAGGTAGAGTATATCTTATTTCTAACCTATAGAATAATATTGTTATGTTGGTATCAGTAATTTAAAGTTTCTTACTTTTTTTTTCCCCAATACGAGGCTCACGCACTCGTGGTTACTGAGAAATCCTTCCAATCAGCCTCAGCATAAAAATAATTTATCTACCCCTCCATTAGAACATGTGTGTCAACAAGTTGCTATCGATTTACAGCTCATCTTCAAACTCAGCGAGCCAACTTTACATCGCCTTCATTCATTTCTTCTAGTTGTTCAAACAGCTTCTTTCCTTCATATGCACATCCATAAGATTATAACCTACATAAATTCTGGGTATTATTGATTTCTGAACTCTTCATGTTTGGAATTAGTACAATAAAGTGAGGAGGGGAGAAAACATCGATTTTTTTTTTTTCTCGCTAAAAATATTCATGCAACTCTAATTGTAAGTGTTATTTTATTGTTGCAACTTGACGGAATTGATTCATACTCCTTTGAAGACTGTATGTCACTGTGCGTGACAAAAGTAATTCGTTACTTTTGTTTCGATATTCGTAATTTTGTAATTATTCCACACCCTACCATTTTTGTTCCTTAAGTTGATGGTAAATGCAAATGTATGCAACTTCCTTTGTTTCGGGCCAAAAACATGTGGAAAAGAGTAGGAGCGAGGGAATATGTGTGACACTAAGCACAAGTTTAAGCACAAGTTTAAAAACATCTAACTGTCATAGAGAAAGAACATGTCCGGAACTCACAGTCTTCGAGTATGAAGTGGTGAAGAAATAAATGCCGTAAATTTCAACATATTAATCAATAATTGTATTTTAATGAATCAGTTACATTAATTTCTGAGTGACAACCATGTATATGATGCAAACATTTGACGATACCCTTTGGGACACGGCTTGACACCTACTTTAGGAAGCTCTTCGCTAACCAGTAGTGCTTTTTTATTACAATGAAATCGGCAGCACGTCATACTCATGCACGTATTGTTTGTAATTGAATACCCAGATTTTTTTTTTTTTTTTTTTTTATCTTTAGGACTCTACTTACATTTGGAAATGAGGATGCTTTTGACATCTATTGCAATGTCTATTACAATCATGTTTATAAAATAATTAGAATAAAATTTACTGTAACTTCTATATTTATAATAATAACCGAAATAAAACTGAAAATATAATTATGGATTGCGTCTTTTGATTTGCTCTGTATTTTTGAATCCGCTGTCTTTTGAATCGCTCTGTATCTTTTGAATCGCTCGGTTACCAAAATTATTATAATTTTCATTTAGGAACAGTGTGTTGTTTTGAAGAAAATATATGTTAACCATTTTTGAGTATATGTTTGTTCACAATATTGGCCTCGAGTTTTGCATCTGCACAGATAAATCATATATAATTCGAAAAATCTCAACCAGGAATTGACTTTAAATTGTAACCAGAAATTAGACTTCATTTTTAAATACAAAATCAAGTAATTGACGAGTCTTGATTTACAATGTCAAAAGACTGACATTGTAAATCAGGATGCCATAACCAGTAGTGTAATTGTAATAGCTAAAAGAATCTCCTCTGTATTTTTATTGTTGCGCATATACTTGATTAAATCCACACATAGTCATCTTTTTTTCTTCTTCTTCCTAACTATTCCTTGATTTATGCCCCCTAAGGTGCGTAATCTGAGCAACAGATATGAAGTTCTCTGAGCAGTGCAGACGGGCGGCAAGAGTAGCCCGTCTGCACTGCTCATGATGTCTTGTCAATGATATACAGGAATTTTTCTAGCAGGGATAAGGAGGTGATTATTCCCTTGTATAAGGCAATGGTCAGGCCACACCTTGAGTACTGTATACAGGTCTGGAGGCCTCATTTCAAGAAGGATGTAGAGCTGCTGGAACGAGTACAGAGAAGGGCAACAAGATTAGTGAATGGAAGAAAGGGTTGCTCTTACGAAGAAAGGCTTAAGTTTTGAAAATTACAGTGTCTGGAGACTAGGCACCGGCGAGGTGATCTGATAGAGGTGTATAAAGCCTTGAATGGTTTGAGCATGCTCAATGCCGATAGGATTTTCCCTCTTGCTCAGAATAATCACCTGAGAGGATATAAATTCAGATTGAGGAAAGACAGATGTAGGATAGATGTGCGGAAATTTGCCTTTAGCCAGCGGGTAGTTGGTTGATGGGACACACTTCCATCCCTTGTTGTGGAAGTTGATAGCCTAAATAAATTTAAGGCTCAGCTGGACAGGCATTTTGAACGAACGGAGGGGTGAAGTGGAAATGTTTTTTTTTTTTTTTTGGCTGATGCTGCATAAACTTGCTTTCTTGCATCATATGCCTCTACTAATGCTAATGCTAATAACAGGAAGACTCCCATTCAGCATTGAGCTCTCTCAAACCATTCAAGGACTTATACACCTCAATTAGATCACCTCGCAGGTGTCTAGTCTCCAGACGCTGCAATTTGCAGAACTTAAGCCTCTCTTGGTAAGAGCAAACATTTGTAAATTCCACTTGGATCACAAAATGTCATATATAAGATTGGCTTAGACCTCCGTCAAAGTCTACACTGAAAATATCAAAAGGTTTCAGTGGAGAAATACCATACGGCCATTTCGGAGGTTCTCGAATGCTGGTTTAGTATGGTTGTTAAAAGATTATTTTGGGGGACAGTTTAGCAACTGGTGAGGATGGGTCAGAATTTATAGTTTCGCCTCTGAGTTTTATAAAGTAATGCATTCTAGCGAGTTGCTAATAACCAATCTAAACTAAATTCCAAGCCGAGTACATAATGTACTGTTAATTATTATTTTTAAATAACTGTTTTATTTTGTTGATTAACAATAATTACTGATATTTCTAATTTGGTACTAAAATAATTTTGAAAATTTGACTTTATTGAAAGATATTTGACAATATGTGCTGGTAAATGTTAGGAGTCAGTACTCTAGCGATAAGTTTAGTATTCTTTAAAAAAAAAAAAAATCAATATGTAAGGCAGAACTCGAAATCTTACCTAGTGATATGCCGGGTTAGGCTTACCTGTATTATTATTTTTTGTCTACTCACGAATCTGTGGTTTGGCAAAATAACGATCAATCGTGCAATTTGGTTAACTGCAGGTGTCACTCAGAATTAGTGAGAGGTGTACCAATGAGAGGTATACATCACGGAACTTGATTGGTACCGAATTGATGAATCACAAAATATGGAAAACCAGCTGCTTTGTACCGTTTTCTGTTATTGCACCCGAAGTCTTTTTATGTTAGACAAAAACAAAAGCCACTGAAATGTAATGTTTATAGCTCAAAAAACTTGGAGCCCCAAAAAAAAAAAAAAAAAAAAAAAAATCAGTGTTGAATCTAGAACTACCGGAAAAGATGCGATTTGTCTAATACGTGAACCCCAGTTTGTATGTGTGTGTGTGAGAGAGAGAGAGAAGAGAGAGAGAGAGAGAGCGTTAATTGTGCGGCGGATATTAGTTCTGAAGGAGTGTTCCTGACCCTCTTAACATCACTGAAAACTACAAACTTTGGTTAATTCTTGCATCGCTGATATAAAAGGTTTATGTGCAAAATTTTAAACTCTTTGTTTTGTATTTTTTGAAATCTAAATAGAAATTAATCAGATGTCATCTAGTTATGTTATATACCAGGAGTGGCCAACTTAATTTGTGATGCGATCTACTTTTTTTCCTTCAAAATGTGCCGCGGTCTGCCGCCGTAGACTAGTGGTCAGGCGCGTGGGTGCATAAGTACACGTGTCTTGAGTGACCGGAGTTCAAGCCCGTGACTGCTGAATACGGTGTTGCTTCTTGTATTCTGTCTATCTTGTGAACTCCTCTGACCGTTTGGTCGTCCCGGAGTATAAACAGAAAATTTATTTTATCTCAAAAATTTCATTGCACAAATCGAGGGATGACTGTATATTTAAAATTCGTCGTGATCGACCGAAATTAAATCTGCGATCGACTCGTTAGCCACCCCTGTTATATACGATTACAGAGGCATAATTAATTACTATTGCCAAGCTTGTATTGCTTATATATACAAGCCTTTACTTCCTATCTTTTATCGCTACCAGCAGCAGCGAGCCTAATATTGAGATAAAATATAATAAATTTGCTTATTTGTAGAGTGCCAAGCAATAATTTTATTTACCATCTTCTATTTCATCGTAATGAAAATAGGTACTCTGGTCGCACTCAAAAAAATTAGCATTTTTTTAAGTAACAAATCTATCTTCGACAATCCTTGTTTGTGAATAATTATTACTTAAAAAAAAAAAAAAGATTCATAGTTGCGTATTCGTTTTTCATAAAATTTTGGATACTTTAATACCGATAAATGTAGCGATTACACTATGAAATAAAGAGACACAAGACGTATTCACAGATTTTATTGATAACACGTTAAACTTACTTTCAGGTACTTATACGCAGTAGATCTACAATCACTCTGAAACATTCCTAGAGTTTAGTCATGGGAATAAATAGCGGAATGGCAGGTTATTCAGCTTGTTGAAGGAGGTCAGTGATAATAAGCGAAAGAGCATGCGCAAGCTGATCTTATGCACTTCTTGAAGGAATGAACTATAAGCACGGACTTGCATGGAAGTGCCATTGTGAATTGTATCAAGATTTCTGTTCTGGTTTGCTACAGATGTGATGAAAGTCATTTTAATCTAATTATAAAATTTATACTAATTCAATATTGCGCACAAAATTAGTACATCGGGTATTAGTTTCTTGTAACGTACAAGAGAAAAAAAAAAAAAAATAGAAACATATTAACATTTAATCAATTTTATTTAAGAAAAACATGCGAACATTTACACATACAATATTCCCCCCTCCCCATTATAATAAAACGACGAGAAATTGTAAATATAACTTATCCTGAAGCGTCGAGAAATACTGGTGGAATAGCAGGGGTTCGATCTGATGCTCGCCAGGAGTTCTAAAAAAAGTGTAAGAAAATAATTTATTTGGTTAAAATTGAATAAATAAATTTCAAAAAGTAATTTAATTCTCGTGCTTTCTTTGATGGCTTTCAGAAATGTTTTGCGTACATAATATGTATAATTTTGATAAAAATATAATTTGTGTGAATTTTAGTCTTTGTATAGTACAATCCTTTAATTAAAGAAGATTCCTACAGTTGGTCTTTTTTTACGTTTGTGGGTTAGAGTAATTTTCTGTTAGGGATTTGGCTGCGCTGCGCTTCGCTTACCAGGGAAATAAATACTACGAGCGTCATTTGTTCTTTATGATTAACATCGTGTAAAATGTTAATGTTACAAACACGCTATAAAGAAAAATATTAAATAATATCTTCTGGCCTTGGCCGTATTGAGAATAAATGGAAATTTATTTAAAGTTATGTGAGCGTGTCAAGTACATTTTAGTACCAATAAAATTATTCAAATAGACGGACTCCAATAAACAGAATACTGGTAAATGTGATGAATATCAAATAAATAATATACACTGTATCATACTACAGTAAAGTAAAATAATACACGGCTAAAATCGATAAAAAATAAACTACAAAATCTGACAGGTGTTGCTTTTAAAAGCAACAGCTTTTTTACTGACTCTACGTTGAGAAACTACCACAGTACATTCAATATACTGTACTAAACTAATTGCTTATTTACAGTCGTTTCCTGAATCCACTTTGGGTTTCTGTTATTAAGTAAAATCAAAAATGAAATGAACAAAGGCTATTTATAAAGAGCAAAACAATGGGCCAAGGAGTTTTCATGTATGTGAATACAAAGAAGAAAAGAGTGAATCAGATTGGACCTCTTGCATAATAGGTGCGGGAAGACCTTAGATAACTTAGCTGATGTTTCAGATGAATTGAACAGATACTTTGCATCGATATTTATAGATGAAAGACCATGGTGAGGAGAAATTTCAAGTGAAGCCAAGAAGCATTAAATTTGCAATATTGAAATTACTGAAAATTTTTTATTTGAAAATCTTTTGAGCCTAAAGTTGAGTAAGACTCCTAGAGTTGGATGGCATACATTGATTAATTTTGAAAGAGGTGGAAAAGAGTGCATTGAACCATTAAGATTAATTATGAGGGCATCATTATTAGGTGCACTATAGCCAGTGCAGCTTATGCACCATTAAATACCCATAACACACGCATCGTTACTGGGGAAGGAGCCCGTGACCACCAAATGCGGAGGATGCGGAAAGGTCAGAGAATGACCACCGCATATCCCCGGAGCAATATGGCCTTAGTTGCTAATGTTCCTAAAAACCAAATAACAAATAACAATAACTGGGGAAGGATCTTGGGAGAGATTTCTTTTGACTGGAGAAGTGCCAGTGTATTGCCAATACACATAGGCAGCTCTAAGACAGAAGTGGGTACCTACTATGTTGGTCTGAC
The DNA here is from genome assembly GCF_048544385.1 of Mastigoproctus giganteus. Classification (NCBI taxonomy): domain Eukaryota; kingdom Metazoa; phylum Arthropoda; class Arachnida; order Uropygi; family Thelyphonidae; genus Mastigoproctus; species Mastigoproctus giganteus. The sequence goes on from NC_143588.1 coordinate 82,419,725, forward strand.
TGCAGTTTTAGGGAAAATCATGGAAATATTGATCAAGAGAACAACACATGGTCATTTAGTCAGAAGTGGAATTCTCAAGAAAACACAATATAGTTTTGTAAAGAGAAAATCATGTCTAACCAACACAGTTAGCTATTTTGAAAGAATCACTCAATAAGCAGAATGTAGAAAATAATTTCAATATGGAGTTTTACAAAATATTTGACTCCTTATATGGAATGCAGGGCAGGAGGCAGAGGGTTGTGATTAACAGTTATTCTTCAAACTGAGCTAACATAAGAGTAGCAGCATTATTGATCCTTGGGGTCCCTCAAGGATCAGTAATGCTGCCATTATTGTTTCAGATTTTATTACATTACATCAATTAGCATTAGTAGAGGCATATGATGCAAGAAAGCAAGCTTATGCAGCATCAGCCAAAAAAAAAAAAAAAAAAACTTACACTTCACCCCTCCGTTCATTCGAAATACCTGTTCAGCTGAACCTTAAATTTATTTAGGCTATCAACTTCTACAACAAGGGATGGAAGTCTGTTCCACCAACCACTACCCGCTGGCTAAAGGCAAATTTCTGCACATCTATCCTGCATCTATCTTTCCTCAATTTGAATTTATGCCCTCTCAGGTGATTATTCTGAGCAAGCCAAGATGTGATGTCAAAATTTTGCCAGTGACATTAAGATTGATAGAGTAGTTAACGGTCAGTGTAAAACAGCACTTCTACATAAGTTCTTCAGAGATAGTCAAGAAGTGATAGCTATGTTTTAATGCAAAAAAATGCAAGGTCTCACAATCAGAAAACAACAACCCAAAAGAACTTACACAATTGGTGGGGTTGAATCAAAAAAAAAGCAGATGAAGAAAAGGATTTGGGGAGGGTTACCGTATGGGTAAATACGACATTCTATGTGCAATGTAGACAGGTGGCATGGAGGACCCATGTGGTGCCTTATCGATAAATGATCAACAGGACATGTTTGCTTGTAGAGATAAAGATAAGGGTTGTTAATGACAGTATATGCTGCTGCAACAGGGTCTGGAAAAGTTGGGCAGATGGACTGAGAAGTGGCAACTGAAGTTTAACATTGACAAATGCAAAGTACTGCATATGGGTAGCAGTAACCCCAGAAAAATGTACCAACTGGATGGTGTTATACTCAGGGTAGTGGAGAATGAAAGACACCTGGGGGTAATTGTGCAGTCAGATATGAAGTATTATGAACAGTGGAGACAGGCTGCTAGAGTAGGTCATGGGGTCTTGTCAATGATATACAGGAATTTTGTTAGCATGGGTAAGGAGGTGATTATCCCCTTGTATAAGGCAATGGTCAGGCCACACCTTGAGTGCAATCTGGAGGCTCATTTTAGCAAGGATGCAGAGTTGCTAGAAAGAGTACAGAGAAGGGCAACAAGACTGGTGAGGGGAAAAAAGGGGTGCTCTTATGAAGAAAGTTCTGCAAATTGTGAAGACTAGCCACCTGCGAGGTGATCTGATTAAGGTGTATAAGGCTTTGAATGGATTGAGCAAGCTCAATGCTGATGGGATTCTTTCTCTTGCTCAGGTTACAAACTTGAGGGGCCATAAATTGAGGAAAGACCATTGTTGAATAGATATGCGGAAATTTGCCTTTAGCCAGCGGGTATTTAAGTTGATAGCTTAAATAAATTCAAGGAAGAAGTGGACAAACTTTTGAAGCAAATGGATGGGTGAAATGGGAACGTTTTTTTTTTTTTTTTTTTTTTTTTGGCTGATGCTGTATAAGCTTGCTTTCTTGCATCATATGCCTCTACTAATGCTAATGGAGGTCGAAGATGCTGACCTAACTGCAACAAGAGGAAAGATTTGGACTTAGGCTACACAACTTGGTAATTAAACATTTAGAGGGGACCTAATTAAAGTCTATAAGAGGAAAAAGTAAAATAACAAAGGCAAAATTTCATTGCTGTGATTCCAGAACTGGTGACTATAAATTGAAATTAAGGGAAAAGAGGTTTAGACTGAATTATAGGAAATTTTCTTTCAGCCAGCAAGTTGTTAATTACTTTAATATGTTTCCTCCATGGTGGCAAAAGTTGACAGCTTGGTAAAATTCCAATTGGTTGGTGCAGAAAATACATGGGACTCACTCTTGCACCCATATGGCTAATACTAAATGTGAAAATTAGATTAAGCTTTAATGCATTGAAAACAATCCTGGACAATCTGGGAACCAAGAAATTGTGGGCCACTTTGGTTCTGCTAATGCCAAAGTACAAGTGGCAGAAAGTACAGGCTTGAGCAAATCTTCGGGGAGAAATTTCAATATCATTGATTTTCTTGATAGTATTATCATTAAAGTGAGATATGGGTAGACCAGTATGTTTGTTATTTGGTTTTTAGGAGCATTAGCAACTAAGGCCATATTGCTCCGGAGATATGTGGTAGTCATTCCCTGACCATTCTGCATCCTCTGTATTTGGTGGTCACGGGCTCGAACCCCAGTCTAATCAAGAAGCGTGTGCTACACACTGCTGCTCCTAGCTACAGAGGCGCCTAGACCAGTATGAATTGGATTAAAAGCAACACTATGAATTGAATCAAATGCAATTAAAAGTGTATGGAGTGGCAACATAAAGATTCATCAATGAAGAGATGCAATTCAAAGCTCTGCCATTTCCTGAAAAATTCATGTGTTCCATTTTTTGGGATAACAGAAGGGTTGTCCTTGTGTATGTCTTGGAACAGGGAACACAATTAATTCTGTTTGCTGTGTGGAGACACTGAGGAAACTGAAGACACAAACTGTGATTGAGGTCAGTGAAGAAACAAAAATTTCTCCTTTAGAATAATGCCAGAGCTCATACCAATGTCCTGAAAGATGAAACCATGAAATTTGGGTGGACTGTTCTATCACATCGTTAATAAAGTTCTGATCTTGTCCCATCAGATACTCACCTGTTTGACCTTGTCAAGGATGTCCTTCATGGGAAACACTTATAGTAATAGTAATGGAGCCATATGATGCAAGAAAGCAAGCATATAAGCTTATGTAGCTTCAGCCAAAGAAAAACAATTTCACACATCTATTCCATCTAAACGTTTGTCCAGTTCCTCCTTAAATTTATTTAAACCATCAACTTTCACAACAACAGATGGAAGTTTATTCCAGCAATTAACCACCCACTGGCTGAAGGCAAATTTCCCAACATCTATTCTATAACTGTCTTTCCTCAATTTGAATTTATGCAGCCTCAGGTTCATAATCTCAGCAAGAGGAAGAATCCCATCAGAATTCAACATGCTCAACCCATTCAAGGCCTTATACACCTCTATCAGATCAGCTCACAGGTGCCTAGTCTCCAGCCACTGCAATTTGCAGAACTTAAGCCTTTCTTAGTAAGAGGACCCCTTCATTCCCCTCACTAATCTTATTGCCCTTCTCTGTACATGCGGGGCGCCTCCGTAGCCAGGTGGGAAGGAGCAGCAGTGCGTAACACATGCTTCTTGATTAGACCGGGGTTCGAGCCCGTCACCACCAAATACGGAGGATGCGGAAAGGTCAGGGAATGACCACCGCATATCCTGGAGCAATATGGCCTTAGTTGCTAATGCTCCTAAAAACCAAATAACAACAACAACAATATCTGTACATGCTCAAGCAAATGTACATCCTTCCTAAAATGAAGCCTCCAGACCTGTACGCAGTACTCAAGACTTGGCCTGACCATTGCCTTATACAAAGGGATAATCACCTCCTTTTCTCTACTAGCAAAATTCCTATATATTATTGACAATACCCCATGACCTGCTCTGGCAGCCTGACTGCATTGCTCATAAAACTTCATATCTGACTGCACAATTACTCCCAGATCTTTTTCATTTTCTACCACCCTAAGCGTAGTACCACACATTCGGTACGTTTCTCTGGCGTTACTTCTACCCATATGCAGTACTTTGCATTCGTCAATGTTAAATTTCAGTTGCCACTTCTCACCCCATCTGCCCAAATTTTCTAGATCCTGTTGCAGTAGCACACTGTCATTAACAACCCTGCCAACCTTTGTATCATCTGCAAACTTTGACATTAAGCTTGATATACATTCATCAATATCATTGATAAAATGATATTGATAAAGCGGATCCAAAATCAAATCCTGGGGGACTCCACTAATAACATTAGTCCACGAAGAGCAGCATCCATTGATTACCAGTCTTCTCCCACTCAATCACCCTTTTATCCATTGTAGCAACTTACCCTTAATACAACACTGCTCCAATTTGTACGGTAGTCTTCCATGCACAACAGTGTCAAAAGGTTTCCTGAAATTCAAGTATATGATATCAAAATTATTTTTGACATCCAGTTCCTTTGTAACCACATCATAGAATCCAATCAAATTTGTCAGAGAAGACTTTCCCTTAACAAACCCATGCTGTGTCAGAATTATTACTGCAGTCTTGTCTAGATGATCCTGCAATGCATCTTTAACAAGTGACTCCATTATTTTCCCCGGAACAGAAGTTAAAGTGGTCTGTAATTACTCGTGTCACCCCTAGATCCCCCTTTGTGAATTGGGGATACATTTGGACATCTCCAGTCAATGGGGATTGCCCCCTGAGTCCAAGGATGCTCTCATAATTATGGCTAAGGGTTTGCTTACTTCCTTTGCCGCCTCCTTTAATATAACTGGATAGATACCATCCATCTCAGGTGCCTTTCTTATGTTTAACTTCAACAATTTGTCCTCCGCTTTGTTCTCAGTTATTACAAAATCATTAAGCACCCCGTTACAGTGATAAACTTCTGACATTTTCCTCCCTTAATAACTCCTCGTGTGTGTGTGAATGTAGATGCAAAATACTCATTCAGTTTGTTTACTATCTGAGCAGGATCATCAACAGTCGAACCATCGATATTAAGTGGACCAATCTGATTCATCCCCTTCCTTTTAGAGTTTATATAAGTAAAGTAGTCCTTGCTGCTTTTCTTAGCATTGTTTGCCAAGATTTGTTATAATTTGCCTTCACTTGCCTAACCTCCTTTGTGACTTGTTTACAGACTAGCTTATACCTGCCATAGGCTTCTATGTCACCTGATAATTTTTATGTATCCCATGCATTTTTCTTCTCTGCCACGAGTCTCATTAGTTCATCTGACATCCATTTAGGCCTAAACCTTGAACAGTATTTCTTAATCAGTATGAAAAGCCTAGTAGCTTCCACGATTAGTTCCTTGAATGCTTCCCCCTTAGAATTTGCTGTTGGTGACATCATCAGTTGGTCCCACTGTACAGAATTTAAAAACTGTCTGAGACCATTGTTGTCACCTTTATGGAAGCAAAAACCCTTCCCTTTACTCCTGATAGTAATTATATCTTTGCTGCTGATGTCAAGGAGAAGAGTGGTTCTTGGAGGCCGACAGCAACTTTTTTGAGGGAGGAAACACTGAGCATTGGCAAATATGTGGAACAATAAATATAAGTACTTGATGTACTTTGAAGACCAGTTGTCATTTTGGTTGCTTAAATTTTCATCAAGGCAGCTAGAGCTACTGGCCTGAAGTATATCATGTTTTTAATTTGTGTATATTGTGCTCAATTTACCTGTTTAGCAGGACAAAAAAACTAACTGCTTCCAGGAGAAATAAAACTATGTATCCCTTTCTTGATATGGGATTAGTCAGGAAATGATATCTATTAGTTCCTGATTAATCCCATATTGAATATAGTCTAATAAAGAATATATTCATCAGTTGCATAAACATTCAAAGAATGTTTATGCAGTGGAATGCATAAACTTTCAGGGGAAGTAACATAAATTATACAATTATACCAGGAAGTATTTCTAATTTTGCCCAGGGGTAGATTGAACCCAGACCTTTTCTACCCAGTGTGAAAGAACAGCAGGTATCCACATGGAGGACATCATTATGATCAGCTGTGTAAGTAGACTACATAATACCCTCATTTAAACTTTGACTACTACATGTACAGGGTTATTCATTTACTGCACAACCTATTGGTAATTTGTATTTAGTGAGCTCATTGGATGTCATTGGATTTGGCATGAGATATATTTCACTCTATATCCAACAGATATCTAGACAGAGATGACAGCAATGGTATTTGAGGAGCTATACAGCATTTATTAGTACATTGCATAACATTTTTCCCCTGAGAAGAATGTGCTTGGAACATTGCTTTAACAGTGAAATCATTTTTGCAATGTCAAGAGACATTCAGTAATAAATATCCAAACAGGTGTGTACCAAATAAGCCTGAAAATAAGGCCAAAATGTTGCAAACTGTACTTTCATAATTAGAATATATTTCATAGAGTTGTATTAAACATGCTAACAGAATGAATGTATAAGCTTTAATACAGGAAAATCTCAAATCTGACATCTTCAGGGATATAGCAAGTTCCAGATTTTTGAAAATTACACATATTGCCTGAGTATTCAGGGATTAATCTATTATTTTATTATATGATATGATATAGTAGCTCTGATCCCCGTAATCTCCACAGAACTATAATTGTCAGCATTAAGCCAAAATGTTAACCTGTACTGCCAGAATGGTCCAGTGGGTGATGTACTTGTCTGAGAAATAAGTCAGGTTTGAATGCTGACTCCAGTATGAATGTTTCAACTGTCCAATATTTTTTAATATGAGGTATAAGTAATGCTACAAGGTGTGACAATAAAGTTTCGAGAATAATTTTGTTTCTGTCAAAGTGGCCACTTTGACAGAAACAAAATTATTCTCGAATAAATTTCATCCTGTCGAGTTGCATCCTTCCACAAGAATAATTGCTGAAAAACTAAACATTAATCGGGAAAGTGTTAGATTAATTTTGACTGAAAATTTGTTGATGAGGAAAGTGTGTGCAAAGCTGGTACCGAAAAACCTCTCTCATGAGCAGAAAGAAATTTGGTTGCGACATTCTCAAGAGATGTTGGAAAGCATTGAAGATGTTCCAGATTTGCTTTCTCACGTGAGTACAAGGGATGAAAGCTAGGTATTTGCGTACGACCCTGAAACAAAAAGGCAAAGTTAACAATTGAAGGGAGCTTCCTCGTCAAGACCCAGAAAAGCGAGAATGTCAAAATTTAAAAGTGAAAACCATGTAATTTGCTTTTTTGATCAAAAAGGAATCGTCCACAAAGAGTTTGTTCCACCTAATTAAACTGTCAATTGACAATTTTACCTTCAAGTTTTGGAAAGGCTTCGCAAGTAAGTCAACCGAGTTCAACCTGAAATTGCTTCGTCATGGATTTTGCATCATGACAATGCTCCTGCACATTCCGCCACTGTAGTGAAAGAGTTTTTAACTTCAAAATCGATCACAATATTGCAGCACCCTCCGTATTTTCCTCATTTGTCTCCTTGCTACTTCTTTTTATTTCCTCGACTAAACAGAGTCATGAAAGGAAAGCATTTTCAGTCAGTTTCTGAAATTCAGAGTAATGTAATGTGGGTATTAAAACAAATACCAGAAAGTAAGTATCAGAAATGTTATGATCAATGGATCCTAAGCTGGAATGAGTGTGTACAGTCTGAAGGGGACTACTTTGAAGGCGATGGCCTCACATCTGTATAATTTTCAAAATAAAATTTTTAAATGAATTATTCTCGAAACTTTATTGTCACACCTCGTCTATGATTTTGGCAATTGAATATCTCACAAAATGATTTTATACATTACAAACAGTGGCATAACTAGAATTTTTGGGCCATATATAAAGACCACCAAAGCCCCCCTTTTATTAATGTGAAACACCAATCCCTTATTCGTAAAAACATTCTTTATAATTTACCTTTTAATCTAAACATTTAAAAAAAGTTGGTACATCAAAATAAGCAATTCAATAATGTATAACGGTATAATTACATTAATTTATAAATTTGGTTCTTATTTAAAAATTTGAATTTTTAAATAAGAACCAAATTTGTTCTTTATATAATAAGAATCACTAATTAGTTCTTTAACATGTTTGCTGCTGTAAGGCAAATTTGTGTCGAAATGAACTACAATTTTTGTACCTTAACTCACATATGCATCCATTCAATTGCAGTCAATAAATGATCACTGTAAAAGGAAAGGCACATGAAACAAACAAACTGAGTGATATCAGCACACTGATTGAACTATGGGCTATCACATTATAGCTGGGATTTTGTTTAGCATCAATTGCACTGTCTAGAGAGCACTATAAAAGCTGTATACTTATACTTGGTTCAGTTTCATATGGTCTTTGCTTATGTTGAAGTTATTTTATCTAGTTTAGTATTTTCCACAAGAAAAAGTAAAATTTTTTGAAGCTTATGCTCGCTGAATTTTAATTCTTTAGTTTGTGAAAAACTAAACATCATCCTTAGTGTGTAAAATTACTTTTAAAAATACCTTACTGATAAAATTTTGTGTAAAAAAATGTTTTCCTATAAAATTTACCCTAAAGGGTTGTTATAATGGATCCACAGTCTGGAACACTGGAACTGAAAAGGATCAGGGAGGGACAGTATGTTGAAGCTGATGACATTGAATCAGAATTCTGTTCAAGTGATGCTGATTCTAAATCTCATTCAAATGCATCTGTTGATATTAGAATACTAAAATAAAAAAAATTAAAAAAGATGCCAGTGATACTTGATGTGACGATTCTTCACAAATGAAATCACTTCTGTTTACTAAAATTGTAGTCTTTTGTTTTTTTTTATTTAATAATAAATGACCTTTAAATGCTACTTACCATTACTGGAAATGGAATAAATAATGCATAGTGGTTCCCTATATAACAATATTATTATTATTGTACAGTTTTCTTTCTATAAAATTTATAAAAAATTTTTTAGTGGAACAGACATGTGGGCCACTATGCTTTGTTAATTCTTGCACTGTGATAGCCATGCTTCTGGTTGCAAATACATAGTAACAATGACATGCAATCTAGGAAATATGTGAAACAGAAAACTGGTGTTTGAAAATTAATAGAACATAATGCATAAATATGGAATTTACAATCCCCCCCCCTTTTTTTTATAATACAGCCAACTTATTTTCCCTCTGCCCTTGGTGACTAACCTCAGAGAAATATTCAAAAAGTTGCTTAATTTCTGCAATACAAATTACACTGTGTTGTTGAGAGAGCAATAATTTGTTATCACTCATGTTTCCAGAAATGTATAACTACTTTTGAATGTGTTATTTCTTACTAATACATAATCTAGTGTCTGTGTAATGTCTTTGAATAGTTATGTCAGAGTGAATGCATATTTTTGTAAGCAAGGTAAACACGTTCAGCCATTCTGTAACCATTTTAGCTAAATTCTTTATAATTTTTAATAAAATTTTATTGTATTACAAGTAGTTAACACTTTATTAGCCATATGGTGCTAGAAAGTCCAAGACTTTTGCTGGATAACCTGGTATATACTGTATAATGAAAAATAAATGTTTGATTTAAAAGTACAGCATCTTTGTTTATTTTTTCAATGTGAAATAAAGATACACAGAGAAAATAAGTAACTGAAAATCATTATTTTGTAATAGTGGAGACTAGTTTGCTCATAGTGCCTTCCACAGTCTATATTTCATGATCTGGCACAGACCATATTCCAAAGTTGCAGGATTAGAGGAGTTTAAGTGAATTATGAAATTCCAACTTTGTGAGATTCGTATCTTTTAATGTGCTTTTTAAATCAATGTCACATTTACATTTTATATATTTATCACGCTCACCTGAGAAAATTTTGCCATATACAACTTTTTCTCATCAAAATTTATTTACAAAAACTGGATATTAGTGTTTTTATGTATCTTATTTATGCAGTTTCTAAGTAAGCTTTCTTTTTCTATAGCCCTATGGCACCTGGACATGGGATCTAGCATTCCTTATTGGAGTTCTCTTCAGTCTCTTGGCGTCACTTTTTCACTTCAGTAACAACTTCATTATTTTCCCTAAACTTTTGTTCTAAGAATGACATCCTATACCAAAATGATGGGAACCTGAAGGAATGGGAGCTGGACTGTATGGCGAGCAGGGCAACATACAGTCGAAGTTCAGCACAGTTTTGTGATTACTTTTCTTGTTTGTAAATTGGTATATGTGTTCTTAGCCCTATTGTGTTAGAGAAGAACATCTTCCACGTATTTTTCTTGTTGAACCCTCCATAAATGGCTATTAAGTTTGTTAAGAGGTCTAATGTATACTAATAATGCACATGTCAGAATTTATGGCATGTTCTTTGTACATTAAAATCATACCTCTCATGTCACAGAAGACAGTGGTCATAAAGGAAGTCTGTGGAAGAGTCTGGGCAATGTCACATTGTGAATTGTGGTTTGATTTTGTGATTTGTAGATAAAAATGGATTATGTGTGTTTCATCATCAGTTGTAATCTGTGAGAAAGGCTTCCTCACCTTCATATCATGCCAGAAACTCAAAACCCATTTCCTTTTTCTAAATTTTGTGGTCTCATGTTACTTATGACTCAAAACATGAACACACTTTTGAATAATCCTGTGAATGCAGTAATTACATTTGCACTTCCACCACTAATTTCAAACTGTAGTGATAGTTTCCTGTATGCAAGAGGCTGATCATGTTAAATGATCAGCTTGGTGTATACAGGAATGTATCATCCAGATACTGCATGTTGTTTGATGTTATTGTTGGGTTTGATGACTACCATTCCATTGATACAGTCAGCTTTTCTTTGTTCTGATGCATCCCTAATTGTGTTGGTTCTAACAATAGAGTGTCTCTTGGTAATTTTTCAGTTATTTAAGGATATTCCTCATTGTTTCCTCTTTTATACTAAAACCTTACCACTACTCATTTACATGCTATTCTAGTACCACCTGTCATAATTTTTCTAATTCCATCTAAAATAGGAAAAGTTCACTACTATTGTTAAGTTTGTAACTTTTTTTTTTTTAAATAAATGAAAATATTTTTTTTCTGAGAAAAAAAAAAACCGAGGCAAAACTTTCTGAGAAACCCACATGTATTTTTTCTGTGATTGAATAATAAATACATTTAGGTGTAAATTTCTTTTCTTCTGAACAAAATTTATGTAAAAGAAATTAGTAATCTTGTGTAGGCTAATACAGCAATAAATTCACTCTTTGCACTCTAAATTTGAAAGAAATTCAAAATCTACTAATTGATTCAAACATTACACTGTAATACAGAAAAATTTCCAGTCCATTTATTTTCCTACAACTTTCTAGGTCTGTTTTTGTTACTGTTCAGATCACCTAAGCTGATCTAGGTCAGTGTATAAATGCTGTCAATATTGCAGCATACAAGAGACTCTTGATTATCTGGGTTGCAAATTAACTGGGATCTTTATAGTCCACAGAAGTAAATCAGTCACTAAATAACAAAAAGAAATACATAGAAATCTGCTGCAGGTGTTGTTTGTTTGTTTACATTTTGTATTTTTTTTACCACTGCATGGTTAATTTTAACATTCTTGTTCTGATATATTTGTGTTCATCCATTATGTTAAATTGGAAAAGGTTTGTTCTTTCGCTCAAATAAAAACTTCAGCTTGTCAGCAAACATAAACAAGCACTAAAGTGTCAACTTTAACAAGTCTCTACTTGACTAGATGGAATGATGTGGAGACACTGCTCCCACTAACAAAATGATCCATCACTATTATAACACATTGGGATGAGAGGATTCCTAAAAGAGTGTCATAAGATTAAGAAAAACTCTTAATCAGAAAATTCATATGTAGACCACATAAACTGACTTAATTACAACCATTCTCCTCTGGTAATACCTTCAGCTAATTTGTGACAGTAGATAGCTGATATTTGCTTCAACATGTTCCACAAGATTAAAGTTAGGACTCAGTAACTGGTACCAATTCCTGACTTGAATTCTGAACATCATTCTCCTTAGACCAGATGACTATGCTTACAAGTAGGTTTTGTGCTCAGAATATTATTATGGTAATACTATAGTATGTTTAGGATCCATTTATGCAGAATTACCATAGTGAAGGTAATATAGAATTGTCTATAATGTCAATATAAGACATGAATGTGAAGGTTCAAAGCTACATCAAACAGCTGCATTCTAAATCACAAGCTGTCTCACACCATGGCACATTAGGATACTTCCTCCATCAAACTTCATTTATAGAATGGTGCATTAGCTAGCTTAGCATTATCTAAGCATGCTCTTCTTCCACATCACCATATGACCTGAATAGTGTGGAGCATAACATTAATTCACAGGATCTCTCCCATAACACCTCTCTAGCATTATTTATGCCCAAACATCAGTAATGTTGAGGAAAATACTAGTAGTAACAGCTAGCATGGATCACAGTACAGAGATTATGCAGTTTCAGTGGTTTGTCAGATGCCATTCTAGTTTATTTGTTGTTGCATGGTACTGCAATCTATTTGAAACTTTCAAAATCAACTGCAACTGACATGGTGAAAAGGTAGAATGGGTAAACAATACTCATGGCAGACCAAGAAAATTTAGAGAGGGACTGGTAATCTCCAAGGAGGATCATGTCATTCATTCAAACGATGAGACCAGATATGCATGCATCAACAGGACTAGCTGTAGGGTCTTGTTTCCACTGCAGAACTGCAGCTCACAAGCCAAATGACTACTAATATATGGCACTTTATTTTATTTTATTTTTTAGAGTGGTGTATTGCCCATGATCCTCAGACTCTGAACTGATAGTGTCTGTATGGAGGTAACGGCACATAGTTATTCAACTTAATTTATAGTTCATAAAGTCAAAAATGGTTGTGGATTGCCCAAGAACATTACTTACTAGGTTATATTTTCCTAACAATGAAATTCGGGGCAAGAGGAAGATGCTGTTTCTTGTGGCTTTGTCTGAGGCTGTTACATAGTATGTAGTATGTACACTGCCCTACACTGACTGTTTGGACAATTCCATACTACCTATGCTGAGGTAATATTGTGGAAATAGATTTTACATGTACCAAAATCACAACAGTCTGAGCCACAAAGTTGGGCATGTAGGCACCTGGTTTGAAGAGAACAATATTGGGAAACTGGTTCTTATCAGCAAAATAGTCTTGACTTGATTCTTGTGGATACCAGAATGTAGCATTATCCACATACCTTTCCTGAAATATATATAATTGCTTAAGAAGATAGAAAAATTTTTGGCGAAGGTAAAAAAGCCAACACGAGAACTTTGGGAAACGTTTAGTGGTCAAACGCGTTTCACGGTACCACAGCTTCTCCCTGCATTCTTGGTAAACAGACGGCGCGTGTTATCGGTAATGGCAGTAGAAGTCGATAACGATGTATTGATTAGTTTTTTCTCATTATTAAAAGCAGATTATTGGAGTTCATGAGTGTAATGCCTTCGCAGCTGAAATTTATTTACGGGTACACCCTCCAGACTGCCTCAATTTTAGGGTGTTTATCCCCCCCTCCCCATTGTTTTAACCCAATAGAAAACGACTTCTATTGCAACTACTGATAACATGCACCGTCTGTAGAAGTCATTTTCATATCAGGTTAAAACAGTGGGGGGGGGATAAACACCCTAAGGCTGAGGCAGTCTGGAGGGTGTACCCATAAGTAAATTTAAGCCCACTCATGAACTCTGATAATCTGCTTTTAATTATAAGAAAAAAACTAATCAATACATCATTATTGACTTCTACTGCTACTACAGATAACATGCACCATCTGTTTGAATGCAGGGAGAAGCTGTGATACCGGGAAACTCTTTTGACTGGTAAAAGTTTCCTGTAGTTCTTGTGTTGGCTTTCTTTACCTTAGCCAAATTTTTTTCTGCCAACTATCCTAAACTGGTGAAAAGTATTCACAAAAGGAGCATGGGGAATAACCCAGAGAATATTATATACCAGGTGTCCACACTAGATTCAAGGCAAATGCTCATCTACACATTATTAATTTTCTGATCACAACAGACAATATAGGATACTCAATAATGGCAGAACGGTTTTAAATCTATTTATTTCTTAATATATTATTATGAAATAACCAAGTATGAAATGGACAGTTATTTTTGATTCCAGAGTAGGTATCTAACACCTGATACAAATGGCCAAGATTTCACAGCTGCACTCATACAGTGCAACCATGGCAATGATTGCACTGTATGAGTGCATTGTCCTGGTGCAACAAGACTCCTAAGCTGAGTTTTCCTCAGCATTTGTCTTTTTAATGTTTTCATGCAAGTGCTTCACAAGAGATAAATCAACCCTCAGATAAGCTGCACATTCTCTCTTCTTTTTTCTTTCAGAGCAAACAACTAGGAGAATTAACCAAAAACATTTTAGAAAAACTATAGGATACAAAAAAGGAATTAAAAAAAAAAAAACATAGAGATGCCCTGCTATCTAATGAACAAACTGAAACCAACAAAGTGTACTCTGAGCTTATGATATGATATGATCTTAATATTAGTAGTGGAAAACGATGCAAAAAAAGAAAGCTTATACATGATCAGCCAAAAAAAAAAAAAAAAAACACACTTCCCATTTCACCTATCCATTCCCTCCAATAGTTAATAGTTCCTCTAGAGTTCTTCCTTAAATTTATTCAAGCTGTCCACTTCCACAACAACAGATAGAAGTTTGCTGCAACAATCAACATCCCCTAACTAAAGGCCCTTCCACACATCTATTCTGCAATCATCCTTCTTCAATTTGAATTTATGCCCTCTCATGTGTGTAGTCTGAGCAAGAGGAGAATCCCATCAGCATTGAGCTTGCTCAGTTCATTTGAGCCTTAAACACCTCAATCAGATCACCTCGCAGATGTCTAGTTTCCAGACATTGCAGATCTTAGATCACATGCTTAAAGCCAAAGCAGAGCTACCTTAATGGTAGCTTTAATCCCATATAAATAAATTCAGCAGGTTTATATTTGAAAAGCATAACACATATTGGGATTTGTAAAACATGGCAAACTTGACTGAAATCTGGAAGATAAAAATTTAAAAAAAAAAAAAAAAAAAAAAAAAAATCATAAAATTCTAAAAGGTACAATTTCTGGAAAAACCAGAAAAACTGGCAGTACAGGATTAGAAAAATAGAGAACAGCCAAATAAAGTATTGTAATGAGACATGAAGCATTCTTTGTTCTAACTCTGCTCAAAATTAATAAAGAATTTATTAGAAACAGAAAGTATTTCACTTCCTAAAAAAATAAACAATTCTTCACTCTGTTATGGCTGGTTAATTACTACTGTAGAAAGACAAATAAGATAACAATACCTTTTGTGTATTTTAAATGTCTGTAAATGCACATGTTCCTAAAGGTTTCTTATTCTGTTTGGCTGGGTCAAAAGAAAACTGGAATAGCCAGCCAGCTAAGCATAGCAGCAAAAACTAAATAAATAAAATAAATAAATTCCTCCAGTTACTGTTATCAAGTTTAGAACTATCTTTGCTAGTGGCTATCTGGCATCAGTTTCACAAAAATAATTTTTGTGACAGTGACATCTGATTTTGTATTGCTTATGATTATCATAAAGTATAATTCAAACATAATAATGTCAAGTTAGGGTATTTTTAATACCTCTGCATTCTTCTGTTAGTATTCAATGTCAGTTTGTCAGTTTAATATTCGAGGTTAGGAGTAATAATAATTTTTTAAGCAATTATCAAGCCAGTTATAGAAACAATGAACATTTATTCAATCATAATTAACAATTCTTCATGCAAATTTGTATATATTTAAATATTTTTTTCTATATACAATGAATTTGCTCTTTATATGACTTTTTTTTGTTTATAATTCAATTAAAAATGCATGAAGTAAGGTAGATGTGATATGTGTGAATAAAATATGCTTTCCTTAATATAAAATATGTACACTAATTTATTTTCTACTTTTTTGTTTCTTTCCTTTCTTCATCTTTTTTGATGGAGGTTCATTATTTTCAGGTTTGCATATACTGAAATAAATAAAATCAAATGTTATATAAGCAATAAGTAAACAGTCCAAAAAATATTTTCACATATCTTATAAAATAAGTTACATTATGATGTTTTCTGTTCTGATCAGACCTTTAGTTATTTGACTACTGCATGACAAATTTAAAAGATAATATGAGGGAAGTCAGATACTGAATTAAAAACTCTTTCATATTTCAGAGTAATACAGCTATTTTTTAATAATAACTTTTAAAAATTATTATTTATTGATTAAACAGGTCTGCATGTGAAATTTGCAACATGGAAGTATAAAGGAACTTTGTCGACAGGGACAAAGGGGAGATTATTGCATTGCATAAGGCAATGATTATGATTGTAATTTTGAGGAAATATGCATGAAGGCAGATTGTTTGAGAAAACAGAAATTGAAGGAATAAAGGAGGAAGAAGAAAAGTCAGTTCTGTGAGTCTGAAGTTGGACAGTAAAAGGATGCTGAGTGGTTTTGGAACATAATTGGAACTGTTTGGAAGATGGGGGAATTATAAAAGCCAATTCATAACAGTGCCAATGGAAGTATCTATAGAAAAGACATGCAACAAACAGAACATTTAAAGGAGGCAGAAAATGAAGTAAACAAACCCTTAGCCATAATTATGAGAGCTTCCTTGGACTCAGGAGATGTTCCATGGACTGGAGGTGTGCAAATGTATCACTAATTCACAAAGGGGATTCAAAAGGTGACACAAGTAACTATAGACCTGTTAGTTTAACTTGTGTTCCGTGGAAAATGGAATGGAAAATAATGGAATCACTGCGGGATCATCTAGACAAGACTGCAGTAATAGTTAAGACACAGCATGGGTTTGTTAAAGGGAGGTCTTTTGTGACCAATTTGATTGGATACTATGATGTAGTCACAAAGGAACTGAATGCCAAAAATAATTTTGATATTATATACTTGGATTTCAGGAAAGCTTTTGATACTGTTGTGCATGGAAGACTAGTGTACAAATTGGAGCAGTGTGGTATTAAGGGTAAGTTGCTACAATGGATAAAAGGGTGGTTGAGTGGGAGAAGACAGTGGTAATCAATGGATGCTGCTCTTCATGGACTAATGTTATTAGTGGAGTCCTCCGGGGTTTGCTGTTGGGCCACTGTTGTTTTGTATATTTATCAATGATATTGATGAAGGTATATCAGGTTTAATATCGAAGTATATCAGATGATACAAAGGTTGACAGAGTTGTTAATGACAGTAATGGCAGTGTGCTACTGCAACAGGATTTAGAAAATTTGGGCTGAGAGGTAGCAACTGAAGTTTAACATTGACAAATGCAAAGTACTGCATATGGGTAGAAGTAACCCCAGAGAAACGTACCAAATGTGTGGTACTATGCTTAGGGTGATAGAAAATGAAAAAGATCTGGAAGTAATTGTGCAGACAGATATGAAGTTTTCTGAGCAATGTAGACGGGCTGCCAGAGCAGTTCATGGGGTATTGTCAGTGATGTACAGGAATTTTGCTAGTAGGGAAAAGGAGATGATTATCCCTTTGTACAAATTGGAGCAGTGGTCAGGCCATGTCTTGAGTACTGCATACAGGTCTGGAGGCCTCATTTTAGGAAGAACATAGAATTGCTTGAGTGTACAGAGAAGGGCAACAAGATTGGTTGTCCTCTTACCATGAAAGGCTTAAGTTCTGCAAATTGCAGTGTCTGGAAACTAGGCACCTGTGAGTTGATCTGATAGAGGTGTATAAGGCCTTGAATGGGTTGAGCATGCAGAATTCTGATGGGATTCTTCCTCTTGCTTAGATTACAAACTTGAGGAGACATAAATTCAAATTGAGGAAAGACAGTTGTAGTTGTAGCTGTAATTTGCCTTTAGCCAGCGGGTGGTTAATTGCTGGAACAAACTTCCATCTGTCATTGTGGAAGTTGATAGCTTAAATAAATTCAAAGAGGAACTGGACAAACTTTTAGAGGGAATGGATGACATTGTGCTTTTTTTGGCTGATGCTACATAAGCTCATATGCTTGCTTTCTTGCATCACATGCCTCCATTACTATTATTATTATTACTATTTCATCCCTACATGAATAATTTCACTGACATGATCTAAGCAAACATTGACATCAGAATACTTAAAACAATAATGCAACCAAGGAAGGAAAAGAATAGAAATCTCGCATATCATCCCATTTTGCATTCTTCTATGCCAAACAACACAAGTTTGAGATGCTCACAAGAGAAAGGCTCAATTGGAGAAGAGATCATTACCAAGTTGTGCTTAGAAGACCACTTACCTTCATTCATGTGTATGCAAGAAATGAACCTTCAAGCTCATCATATATCATAATTTTTGTAATTTAATTGAGAATATTTTCGATGATACTTTCACAACTGGCATATTTTTGTTTTGTAAGAAATGACACAACATTTTTGTAGTTGATATTGTGTGGTTGTCATTCCTTTAAATTGCTCATTTGAAGTTAACTTTCTTATGTTAAAAATGAAATGCCTTCTTTGAGTTTGTGTCAGATAAACTTGGAAAATTATTGCAAAGATACTAAAGCAACTGCTATTCTTGTTTAAAGCCTTAACAGATTGCTTCATTAGCCCTAATTTGATATGAAGTGGAGGTAATAAAACTTTTGTTATATCCATGAAATGTTTGTTTAAAACTTCTGAATCTGGTATAAGGTTCTCTTTGCTTGGGCACTACATCTCTGATACTGACTTTGTGCTCTGTTGTCCTAAACATATAAGATATATGACATTTTAGTGTAACATTATTACTGGCCCAACAACATACAGAACCTTCAAGTTTCAACATAGTCAATTATTCCTTTATATTTCATTTTATTAACATGAAATTTATGCGTTCTACCAACCCAAAGAAGTCAATGAGATCAGTAATAATGTTATTAAAGAACCTGAGATTCACCACCTTGTTGGAATAAAACATCTAGTTTGCATTCTGACAACTGGGATTTAATTTTTATTTTGTTTATCAACGTTTTGATTTTGTTTATCTAAATGAAATTTTATTCATTTGATCATAGTAAATTTTTGAAATTGAAAACACTATTTTGAATACCCTCTATATTAGAAGATAGAATCATAAATAAACTTGAATCAATTCAAAGATATTACTGTAGAGGGCTCCTATTTAAAGTTGAATTTGGAATAATGAATATATAACTGGTGAGCTGACAAAAACATCTTTATAAGAGATCATTTTAAAATAAGATTTAATGTATTTATGGAGTAAAATAATGAAAATTAAACTTAAAAAAAGAATGGCACTGTAAAGTTTTCAATAAATCTTTCAAAAAGTTCTCAAAATCACCATAAAATCTGATCATATGTTTATTATTATTTTTTTTTTTTACAATTTTTCACCAGAATTTTTTGAGCATAGTAAATAATGTTAAGGATGGTAAAATAACATTCATACAGTGCCAGAACAAAAAACACAATTAGGTCAGACATTTTCTAATGTTATTATTAATTTTTGATGAATGAAGATAAGCTTCAGTAAATGATTAAGCTATTATCTTGGAAATATCTTAGTATAATTTATATGTATCACTTCACATAGTATAAGAATTACCTTTTTATGGTAACCATACTGCTACTACTACTTTTCAATACACTTTTCCAATCATCTTCAGAACCTTTAATGCAATACTGAGATAAATCTAGTTCCTGTAGTTTCTTCAACTCCTTTTTTTGTTTTTCTTTTATCTGTTTAGCAGCCTCTTCCTAGAATTCAAAGAATAAGAATATTTAAAAGTATACTGATTAGTTCAACAGCAGTTTCTTAAAATACAGTAGGCCCTCATTATATAATACGCTATTCACTTTATGCTGATTCATTATAACGCTGTTCTTATATTATAACCTGTATCTCACTATAACACTGTCACAACTCACTATAATGCTGTTTTACTAGTGTACAGTTTGAACTGAATTCTTTTATAGATTGAATTTTTGGCATGTTTAATGAAACACTTCATCTGATGTAGTTAGCATGAGAATGAATAGCAAAACAGCATTACGTTTCCCACGCCAACTTAAGAAATTTCCTATGCTCAGTGAAATTTTCTCTCACACAAATTTAATTGAAGTACAGTGACTTGTTATGTAGTTCCTAGATCAACAATTGAAAAAATTATCAAGTTAAGAAATATGCAGTATTGCTGGTAATATCTGTGTTATATGCATTTATCTGAAGTCTAGTCATCACTCAGTACAGTGTTAGACATCGTCTGTAATGGACAGTTTACTTGAACACTGTATCATAATTAATGCAACACAGTTACATTTTTGAAGAGTTAATAATGGCAGGTAAGAAAGAAAAAGCAACATCTGGAGGTGGTATGAAGACTACAAAGAAAAGAAAAAGACTGAGTTTGAAAATAAATTAGATGTTTTGAAGCAAATCGACTCTGGTCAACAACAAGTGGATGTGTGCA
Organism: Mastigoproctus giganteus; assembly: GCF_048544385.1. Classification (NCBI taxonomy): domain Eukaryota; kingdom Metazoa; phylum Arthropoda; class Arachnida; order Uropygi; family Thelyphonidae; genus Mastigoproctus; species Mastigoproctus giganteus. The sequence goes on from NC_143588.1 coordinate 82,440,116, forward strand.
CAGTAATTTAGGACTGGCAGGTTCAACTGTAAGAACATTGTAAAAAATAAAGAATTAATTTTAGCAGCAGGAAAGACAGCTGTTCCATTATTTATTAGGAAATATCCTATGACACAGACTGCAACTCACAAATACATGTTACCTTATGAGAATACGGCATTTGCTTAGCACTCTGTTTTTCCAGAACAAATTATCAGTGTTAAGTAGGGATCACCTGTATGTTTCTTTCTCTGCACTATATTTTTTTAACTTGTGAGATTTTTTCCTACCTGAAAATTTTCATGCCTCAAATAGTGAGACACTAATTATTACTCATAACTAATTTCTGATCATTCAGATTCAGATGATCAGAAATTACTTAGGAGTAATAATATAACCTTGTGTAAATGCTACAATTTATCAATTTTTTGAGAAAAACTACAGTTCAGTGATTATGTAAGCTAATTTGTTTTTGCTTGCTTTCTTCCAGAGTGTATCATCTTCCGTCTTCTCTTAAATATTTGTTATTTCAGCCACTCTGAAGCCTTTTATTAACATACAAAATCCAATGATATTTCACGAAAGGCTACTGTCAGTAGCCTGATGAGATCAGTTGCAAAAAAAAACATCATTATGCAAATATAATTAGTTATACATTTATTCAGTAATTAAAAAATATTATACAGTGGATTCTGGTTATTTGGGACAGCCGGTTATTTGGGGCAAATCTTAAAAAGAACCCAATCGAGAAAATAGCAAGGGTTTACTTCGCTTAATTGGGACAACATGCCATTTAATCGGGGCAGGAGACCGCAGCACTGGAGATTACCCTACGATTGTCTCCGACCATTCCACGTGGTTCAATCGGATTTCTGGAGGTCACAACCATAAAATAATTAGCAGTCACCTGCTTATTGAGCTGCCTCCGTAGCCATGTGGGAAGGAGCAGCAGTGCGTAGCACATGCTTCTTGATTAGACCGGGGTTCGAGCCCGTCACCACCAAATACGGAGGATGTGGAAAGGTCAAGGGAATGGCCACCGCATATTCCCAGAGTAATATGGCCTTAGTTGCTAATGCTCCTAAAAACCAAAATAACAAACAAACAAACAAACCTGCTTATTGGGCTTTTCTGTTAATGCAATCTATCATAAATGGATAGTAAACTCGATCTTATTGAATTTGCGATAATACCGACAGCTGGAATTCTGTGGGTTATTATGGTGAAATGCATTTACACTTCCATGAAATCTTCAATAACATGAAAAAATTAATTTTCAGAATCTCCTCTTCATTCCTATTTTTAAAGCTTCGTAACTTGTTACTCCATTCTCACTTGTGCGTATCGTGTTACTTGCAATTTGTGTGTGCCGTGTTCTTTGTTATTGATTGCTTATCTTTTTACTGTTTTAAATTTTAACCCCCACCCACAAAAGTCAGTAAACAGAAATGTCAACTAGTTAGTATGTACATATTACAGTATGTATTAATTATTCCGATTATCACGTATATTCTTCTGATTTTCACGTATCATTTAATTTTTAAATAAGGTAATAAAGGGTAAATCTGCTTCCTTTGCATCTAAAAAACTTGGTTTTGTCTTTTGCTCTTGGCGTTACTTTCCTTCCAAACAGCTGCTCACTATAAATCGCAAATCCGCCCTACCATGGAATATTGTTCCCACATTTCGGGTGGTGCCCCCAAAACCTCTCTCAGGCTTCTTGATTCCATTCAGAAGAGAGCAGTTAGGTTAATTAACGATTCATCTCTAACAGAGTCTCTCCACTCGCTGTCTCATAGATGTACTGTTTCTGCTGCATGCCTCTTCTACAGATATTTTCACGGGCACTGTTCTTCTGAATTGTCTTCTATAATTCCCGCTCTCTCCTTCAAAACAGTCCGAACACGTGCAGCCACCAGCCAACATCCATTTACTGTCCAACTTCAAACTCACAGAACCAACTTTTCATCTTCCTCGTTTATTCATTCAACTGCCGTTTTCTGGAAGATAAAATTCTATTCACAAACGTGATCACAATGATCGGCGCTTACTACACATCGTATAGTGAACGGTACTTTACTATGATGACTCCATCGTAATGTGATTTGATTGTACAGTGAACCAATTGTAAAGCAGAGGTCCATTGTATTGTTAACGTTTTTTATGTGAAACTTTGGATAATTGGAGCAGCCGCTTAATCGGGCCAAAATGCACTAGTCCCGATGTGTCCCAAATAACTGGAATCGACTGTATTTGATTAGTTAAAATATTCCAGCCAAGGTTAAACAAAATACCTTAGTTTTCTTACTATAATTGCAGTAATTTATACTGGCACTTAATTTTACCAGCTGAATACTTATACATAGGCTTCTTTTAAATTTTCCTTGATTTTTCTTGAAAATATCATCCCTTCATAGATAGCACTATTTATCCCTCATTTCCTTTATTGGTTCTGTATTATAGGGAAGTATCCACAGTTTACCCCAAAGCTGCTATTGTACAATTTAAAGTCTACAATTTTTCATATGATCATTATTTCCTTTTTTAATTAATCTGTTAATGGCTTTTAACTATTAAATAATATAGTGGCAAATATATTAACAACAGTTACACAGAAAATTATGAGGGCTGGTAAAAAAGTTCTGAGAACAGTGAATATATAATGTGTTAGTAAATTATAAAATAAGTTATTTTGATAGCTTAATGTCTTTTAAAATAACACAAAAAAAATGTCTCAAAAAAAAAAAAAAAAATGTTCTCATGTAATTTCTAAAATTCAATTTTTTTTTGTTGGTAGGTGGAAGAATGAATATTCATCAAATTGAGCATTATTCAGTAATCAAATTTTTGACCCAAGAGGGTAGAAATGCTAAAGAAATCCACAAAAGAATTACTAGAGTGTTTGAGGGAAGTATCATCTGGTTCTACTACCATTGCAGGATGGTTGGCAAAGTTCAAAAGAGGATAGGTGTTAACTGAGGATGTTTCAATTCTAAAACATTTGCTAATGTTGAAGAACAAAATTTAGAAAACAAAAGAATTACCTGTGAACTTGAAAAAGTACTTAATATTTCCCATGGAAGCATTTTAACAATGATTCATGAACATTTCAGAATGTCCAAAGCTTGTGCAAGATGAGGTCCCAAAACCCTTTCCATCCATGACAAACATCAAAGGGTGGAAGGCATGAAAAGGGAATTTCAAATTAATTCTTGCTAATCCAAATAGATTTTTATCCTGTTTTGTGACTGGTGATGAAACTTGGCTACATTTTTATCATCCTGAATACAAATTTGAAAGCATACAGTAAACACAAGGGATTTTTCCGCCCTGAAAATGTTTCTAATGCAACCATCTGAAAAAGTGGAAAAGTGAAAAACAAGCTGGAAAAGTGTTCATGTCAGTTTTCAGAGATACAAAGGCATTGTTGTAAATTGATTATCTCGCACCTAAAGCCACTTGCTACTGGAATATTATGCCAGCCTTGTACCAAAGTTAAAAGCTGTAATTTAGGAAAAAAAAAAAAAAAAGACAAAAGTTGGGTCATCATGTCTTGCTTTTCCGATTAAATACAAGAAGTGTACTGAACTTACACTGAAAAAAAAAAAAAAAAAAAAATAATAATAAATAACACAGAATATTGTACCTATATCTTTTATGCTCCATTCTAAGAACTTTCTGGCCCCTCCGTGGGCAGGAGCAGCAGTGCATAGCACACGCTTCTTGATTAGACCGGGGTTCGAGCCCATGAGCCACCAAATATGGAGGATGCGGAAAGGTCAGGGAATGACTACCGCCTATCCCCGGAGCAATATGGCCTTAGTTGCTAATGCTCCTAAAAACCAAACAACAACAAGAACTTTCTGAACACCCTCGTAACAGTTACACAACAAGATGAAAATTAATATTTACACGAGTTGATGTTAATTATAATTACACACACACAACACAAGTTTTACAATTAAGTTCCATAGCTGAGTCATTTCAAAGAATAACAAATGTTAGGAGGCAAAAAAATTAGCATTTAGCATTAGTAGAGACACATGATGCAAGAAAGCAAGCTTATACAGCATCAGCCAAAAAAAAAAAAAAAAAAAAAAGCTTCCCATTTCACTCACCCATTTGCTCCAAAAGTTTGTCCACTTCTTCCTTGAATTTATTTAAGCTACCAACTTCCACAACAGATGGAAGTTTGTCCAGCAATCAACTACTCACTGGCTAAAGGCAAATTTCCACACATCTATTCAACAACTGTCTTTCCTCAATTTCATTTTATGCCCCCTCAGGTTTGTAATTTGAGCAAGAGGAAAAATCCTATCGGAATTGAGCCTGCTCAATCCATTCAAGGCCTTATACACCTCAATCAGGTCACCTTGCAGGTGCCTAGTGTTCAGATGCTGCAATTTGCAGAACTTAAGCCTTTTATCATAAGAGCACCTCTTTGTTCTCCTCACCGGTCTTGTAGAGTTGTTAGAAATACTCTTTCTAGCAAACATCCTTCCTAAAATGAGGCTTCCAGATCTGTATGCAGTACTCAAAGTGTGGCCTAACCATTGCCTTATACAAGTGAATAATCACCTCCTTATCCCTGCTAGCAAAATTCCTGTACATGATTGACAAGACCCCATGACCTGCTCTGGCAGCCCATGTGCACTGCTCAGAGAACTTCATATCTGACTGCACAATTACCCCTAGGTCCTTTTCATTCTCCACTTCCCTAAGAGGCATATGATGTAAGAAAGCAAGCTTATACAGCATCAGCCAAAAAAAAAAAAAAACCCCTTCCCATTTAGTACCAACTGTATGGTACTACTACCACCACACAGTTAGTATGTTTCCTTGGGTTACTGCTACCCATATGCAGTACTTTGCATTTGTCAATGTTAAACTTCACTTGCCACTTCTCAGCCAAACTGCCCACTTTTCCAGATCCTGTTTCAGAAGCATACTGTTATTAACAACCCTGCCAACCTTTGTATCATCTGCAAACTTTGACATTAAGCCTGATATACCTTCATCAATATCATTGATAAATATACAAAACAACAATAGGCCCAAACCCGAACCCTGGAGAACACCGCTAATAACATTAATCCACGAAGAGCAGTGTCTATTGATTACCACTCTGCCGCCTTCTCCCACTCAATCATGCTTTTATCCATTGTAGCAACTTGCCCTTAATGCCATACTGCTCCAATTTGTACAGTAGTCTTCCATGCACAACAGTGTCAAATGCATTCCCGAAATCCAAGTATATGATATCAAAGTTATTTTTTGCATCCCGTTCCTTTGTAACCACATCATAGTATCCAATCAAATTGGTGAGATAAGACTTCCCTTGAACAAACCCATGCTGTGTCTGAATTGTTACTGCAGTCGTGATGTCTAGATGATGTAATATTTTTCAGCCAAACTACAGAATAAACCTAGTGCAGATCTTCCATTTGTACAAATCTGTCATAATTGTATGAAATGGTTCTCTGTTAATTTTCCTCCATTTGAGGAGCCACTCAATAATTAGATACAATCAATATGTGTGAAACTTTTCAACCATTTCTGGGATTTGAAGCACACTGTTGGATGTCCAGAGTGCTCACAGTCTTAAGTACCACAGTCGTAAAATCCTGCAAACCAGTGAAAAACATGCAAACAAAATAGAACAACATTACCATACACTTGTTTTGCCAATTACATTTCACAGGTTCAGTTGTTTTTTTCCTATCTCTCTCTGTTTCATCGCCTCACATAACAGCTGTAACGTGACTGCATGTGAATGACTTACAATAAGCGAATGAGCAATATGGTTATTTCCTATTGTAAAAGTTGCAAAAGTTGATGACACCGTAGAGCAGATATTTTAAGGATCTTTTAAGGGCGCAAAAGGTGATAAACCACTAGATGGCAGTGATCACAGTGTATTGATGTGAGATTTAATTAAAGATGTTACTACCATTAAGGATAGTAAAGAGTGGGGTATTTGCTTTTGCAAAGGTGATTACAGTGGTCTCAGACAGTTTTTAAATTCTATGCAGTGGGACCAACTCTTGATGTTACCATCAGCTAATTCTAAATGGGAAGTATTCAGGGAATTAATTGTAGAAGCTACTACGATTTTCATACCAACTAAGAAATACTGTTCAGGGTTAAGGCCCATACGGATGTCAGATTACAAGAAATCTTTGGCAAAGGATGCAAAGAAAAGCAGCAAAGACTTCTTTACTTATGTAAACTATAGAAGGAAGGGGATGAATCAGATTGGTCCACTTGATATCGATGGGTCAACTGTTGATGATCCTGCTCAGGTTGCTGAAAAACTTAATGAGTATTTTGCATCTACATTTACACATGAAAAATTCTATAGGGAAGTGGAAGCCAGAAGTTTATCAAACTGTAACAGGGAGTTAAATGATTTTGTAATAAGTGAGAGGAAAGTGTAGAGAAATTGTTGAAGTTAGACATAAAGTCACATGAGGTGTATGGGAACTATTCAGTTATATTAAGGGAGGCAGCGAAAAAAGTAATGAAAAACCCTTAGCTATAATTATGAGAGCATCCTTGGATTCAGCAGAGGTCCCATGGACTAGAGATGTGCAAATGTATCTGCAATTCACAAACTGGATCAAAAGGCGATATGAGTAATTACAGACCTGTTAGTTTAACTTCTGTTCCAGGGAAAATAATAGAGACACTGGTTAAAGAAGTAATGCAGGATAATCTAGACTAGACTGCAATTATACTTTCAGACACAGCATGGGTTTATTAGGGGGAAATATTGTCAGGCCAATTTGATTGAATACTATGATGTGGTCACAAAGGAACTGGATACAAAAAATAATTATGGTATCATATACTTGGATTTCAGGAAAGCTTTTGAAACTGTTTCACATAAAAGACTGCTATACAAATTGGAGCAGTGTGGTATTAAGGGCAAGTTGCTGCTATGGATAAAGCAAGTAAAGCAATGGTTGAGTGGGAGAAGACTGAGAGTGGTAATCAACGGACACTGCTATTCATGGACTAATGTTATTAGTGGAGTTGCCCAGGGTTCAGTGTTGGGCCCATTGTTGTTTTCTATATTTATCAACGATATTGATGAAGCCATATCAAGCTTAATGTTTAAGTTTACAAATGATACAAAGGTTTCACAGTAGTTAATGACAGCATGTCACTGCAACAGGATCTAAAAAAATTAGGCAGATAGGCTGAGAAATGGCAACTGAAATTTTAACATTGACAAATGCAAAGTAATGCATATGGGTAGCAGAAACCACAGAGTAACCTTCCAACTGTGCAGTACTACACTCGAGTAGTGTAAAAATAAAAAATACTTGGGGATAATTGTGCAGTCAGATATGAAGTTCTCTGAGCAGTGCAGACAGGACAGCTCATGGGGTTTTGTCAATGATATATAGGAATTTTGTTAGCAGGGATAAGGAGGTGATTATATTGCTGTATAAGACAATGGTAGATTATAATGCTGTATAAGACAATCGCAATGTAGAGAAGGGCAACATGCCTAGTCTCCAGATTCACAGCGTCTGGAGACTGGGCACCTGCGAGGTGATCTGATTGAGCTGTTTAAGGCTTTGAATGGATTGAACAAGTGCAATGCTGATGGGATTCTTCCTCTTGCTGAGATTAGTATTAGTAATGGTCACATTGTGCAAGGAAGGTTTATGCTGAACCAGCCAAAAAAAAAAAAAATAATAATAACTAGGGGGCTTTGCCCCCTGCTCGCTGCATTTAATAAAATACTTACTTTCGACACCACGTGTCTCTTCCTCAGCTAAGAATACATAAATATGCTACCATAATAAAAATATAAATGCATGAGGCATAATAGAATATGAGCATGAATTAACTATAAAATAGCGTAAATAAACCGATATTTTATAGTTAATTCATACACCACAGTTTGTTCATAAAATAAAATGCTTACAGAAACTTTCGACACTGTGAGTCTCTTCCTCAGCTAAGAATACATAAATACATTACCGTAATAAAAATATAAATGCACGAGGCATAATAGAATATGAGTGTGAATTAACTATAAAATATCAGCGTAAATACACCACAATTTGTTCATAAAAATGAACTACATTCGTAGTGTAAAGGCATGGATTTAATTGTATCTCATATTGTGACTACCTTCAACAACGGGTTACTATGTATTGCACTTCCTCGAATAAGTAACTCTTCACTAATAGAGAAGTCTATTGTTACTTATTCTCTGCGGGCACCACCACCACCCAGATGGCATCATTTCAAGGCTTGTTGGCCTATCGTCGGTGGGTGGGAAGGAAGGTACCCTGGTGTTGCAATCATGCTAACCAAGTTGTGAAGTGATTCCACAATATGAGAGATGCCAAAAGGTGTACAGAATCCTTTTGGCATCTCTCATATTGTGGAATCACTTTACAACTGCCCACCCACCGACGATAGGCCAACAAGCCTTGAAACAGTGCCGTCTGGATGGTGGTGCCCGCTGAGAATAAGTAATAACAGTCTTCTCTATTAGTGAAAAGTTACTTATTCAAGGTAGCGTAACATATGGTAACTCGTTGTGAAGGTAGTCACAATATGAGATACAATTAAATTGATGCCCTTACACTAAAAATGTTTTTTTTTTTTTTTTTGTTAGTTGTTGGCACATTGGCTTCTGTGGCCATAATGCATCTCCCAAGGTTTTTGCATTTTACTCTGATCCAAGCCCGAGTCGGGATTCGAACCCGCAACCTTAGGGTTGCAGGGCAGGCACTTTACCCACCTGGCTAGCCCGGTCGACACTACAAATGTGGCGCTTCCGTAGCCAGGTGGGCAGGAGCAGCAGTGCACTGCTTCTTGATTAGACCGGGGTTTGAGTCCGTGACCACCAAATACGGAGGATGCGGAAAGGTTAGGGAATGACCACCGCATATCCCTGGAGCAATATAGCCTTAGTTGCTAATGCTCCTAAAAACCAAACAATAATTACAAATGTGAGTTTTATGAGCAAACTATGGTGTATTGATATTTTATGTATAATGACACTGATATTTTATAATAAATACGTTACATATGGAAATCAAGGTACCGCGTAGTCATTCTAGATAAACAAATCGCGTGCACCAGGTTTATCTAGCATGATCATGCTAAAACAGAAGCTTGTTTTACAACAGTAAAGCAAGCTTCTGTTACGTACCTTAGTATTTGTATCCCTTTTCTCCCATTGGCTGAATAAATATCACTAGGAGGAAAATTATTTTAATGTATAGAAAGATAATAAATAAACAAATAAATAAAATAAAAATAAGAAGAAAAGGAAAAAATAATAATAAGAGAAAAGGAAATAGACAACCTATGCATTTCCCTGTAAGCTAATATCCAGATGACCATTGAATTTCCCCAAACTGTCAGCCTCTACCACCCATTTAAGTAACTTATTCCAGTAATTTATAACTCACTGGCTAAAATAAAACTTCCTGCAATCCAGTCTAAACACCCCCCCCCCCCCGTAACTTGAAGTTATGGCCCCAAGTTATAGAATAATTTATAACTATGAAAATTTCGTCCTCATTCATTTTACTTATGCCTCTCAGAGCCTTAAACACCTCAATCAAGTCTCCTCTAAGGTGCCTAGTTTCCAAGCACTGCAACTCACATATGCGAAGTCTTTCCTCATATAGACGCCCTTTTGCCAATCTCGCCAGGCGAGTTATCCATCTTTGGATTCTTTCAAGAAGCACAATGTCTTTCTTTAGGTGCTGTCTCCATACTTGAACACAATATTCCAAGTGTGGGCTAACAATAGCTTTATGTAATGGGATTATGACGTCCTTATCTCAACTAGCAATTGTTCGATAAATCATCGATAGGACACCAGGGGATTATGCACACCTCACTATGCACATGAGGGGCATAAATTCAAGTTGAGGAAGGATGGCTAGAGAATAGATGTGCAGAAGTTTGCCTTTAGCCAGTGAGTGGGTGATTGTCTAAACAAACTTCTATCTGTTGTTGTGGAAGTTGACATCTTAAATAAATTCAAGGAAGAACTAGACAAACTATTGGAGGGAATAGATAGATGAAATATGGGAAGTGTGGGGTTTTTTTTGGCTAATGCTGTATAAGCTCGATTTCTTGCATCATTATATACTAATGCTAATGGTAATTTAGAAGGAAGCAGTCAAACAAGTCAGCTATTAACAACAATAACCTACAATCTTATTCATTTATATCAGGCTTTTTTTTTTTTTTTTTAAATAAGATGCTAACTTATCTGCATCTAAAAATATGATGTAACAAACAGAACTTACCAAATGGTCACCATAGCGAAAAAAAAAAAAAAAATTGCTTTGAAAACAAATTTTCAAAGCAATTCTCCTGCTAGTTTCTAACGAACAAATTTGAATATTTACATTAACATATAACCATAATAAAAAAACAAATAATACAAACCAATTCTTGCTTCATAGTTTGAACGGTGGGTTCCATATTGACAATTTTCTGTGGAAGAAGTGTACTCTCTACAGCTTTTTCCATGATACCAGAAAGATGCTGGGTAATACGTCGAAGTGCACGATTGAAAAGTCCAAGTAACTGATTAGAAGGTAACCCTAATTCCTTGGAAATAATTTCCACAGTTTTGTGCTGAAGTCCCAAGCTAAGCAGTATTGCCTATATGTATAAACAGAAAAGTGTTTATTTAATTACTTTGTCTTTTAATGTTTTAAAAAAGTAATTTAAGACTATAATTTATATACAGTGTTTATAAATGGTGGGAACACTTTCAGTGATTTATTGCACAAAGACTAGAACAGTTATCAGTGTCATATACAAACCTTGTGAAAGAGAAAATGTCAGTTTTCTTACATCACATCACTTCACAACAATTCAATGTGGGAACCACGTTTGACACAGCAAATGTAATTGTCCACACTGTAATCGAACTCTTGATGTACCCTGTCCAGCATATCCGTTACCGTTGTGGTGGCTTCTTCAATTCTCTGCTTTAGTTCCTGGATGTCACGTGGCAAAGGTGGTACATAAACATGATCCTTTATGTAGCCCCACAAGAATAAATCACATGGAGTCAAGTCCGGTGATCTCGGCAGCCATTTCAAGAAACATTTGTCCCTTTCTCCAGCATGTCCGATCCAGCACTTGTGTAGCTTGGTGTTAAGGTAGGCCCGACTGTGCATTATGGAAGTGGGGGAGGGGCTCCGTCTTGCTGGTAAATAAAGTCATCACCATCTTCCTGAACTTGAGGAAGATGCATCAACCATTGCTGCGGCATATTGAGGTAGGAGAAAGGTCCGTACAGTTTTTGGCGTGACAAGGCACAGAAAACATTCACCTTTGGCAAATCATGCTCATATTCAATTCTCTCTTCAGGTTTCTGGGTGCCCCAGATTCAACAGTTGTGTTGGTTGACCTTCCCATTGGTGTGAAACATGGCCTCATCGCTAAACACTATGCGATTAAAGAAGTTGTCATGTTCTTCTGTCAGTCCTTTCAGTTCACAACAAAATTGGAAATGCTTCTCTTTGTTGTCTTCCTTTAACATATGCACCAACAGCAATTTATACGGCTTCGCAGAATCTATACTATACCTTCTATACATTTGCAGCTCACGTGATGCTCTCAGCACTGATTTATTATTGGGCTCCTTGTAATTTTCTCTCTCACTTGTTGCACATTATCAACAGTAACACTAGGCCAGCCACTGATCTTTCCCGAACACAGGCAACCCATGTTTACAAGTTGCTTATGCCACTTGTAAATAGCCTTCCTGGTTGGTGGCTCTTTACCATACACACTTCGAAATTTCCTTTGAATGTCTGTTGCACACTTGTTCTTATCAAACAGTAGCACACAAAATGCCTTCTTGGGTCCAGAAGCCACACCTTTCAACAAGGCTATGCCTGTGGTAGAGGTATGACAGGTAACTCCAACTGGCGGTGAATGATGGAACTACATGCTTCGGCAGTAACAACTGGGAATCTTTCGTGTTTTCTCTTTCACATGGTATAAATAAGTAAATGGCATCTCTCTTACTCCACGTTTAATAAATTATTGAAAGTTTTCCCACCATTTATAGACACCCTGTATATCAATTTAATAAAATATTTTTTATCATTGTTCTATAACTTTTGTGTACAGCATTTGTAAAAAATATTGCAATATGTAACAAACTTTGAAAATGTGTAAATAAATTACTAAACAAATCATGGACAATTTCCACAGACACTATTGAATAAACCTTTGTAAAATCATTTGAATGATGTCACAGGCTTATACTTAGTAGTGATGATAGTGAAACTTAATTTGGACTAATATGGAAGGGGGAGGTCCAAATTAGTGAAAAGTTTGAATTATAATGAATTACATGCAAATTTTTTCACAATCCAGCACAATGTTAATATGCAAAATAAAATTTACATATATAGAGTTCAAATCAAATAGAATAAAAATACAATTTTTTAACAATAAATTTTAATTTATGTGCTAAATATTAATAATAACTACAAAATTAATCATATGCAGGCAGTTCCTCTTCAATGGTATTGCTTTTTTTTTTTTTTTTTTAAATCACTAATTTTCTGTTGAGTAAATGTTTTGTTGTTTCATAATGCTGTTCTTCATTTCACTTAGAGGGTAAAAATATTTTTTGAATTCCTTGACAGAATCAGCAAATTTAATGAGTATTGAATTTTTGGCTTCATGAAAAATAACTTTTACCTCCATATCTCACTTTACCTATGACTACTGTATTTCTCCCTTTAACTACGGTTCTTATGTCATCAAATTAATATAAGGTTATGTAACACATTTTGACATTCTTTCTCTTTGATTCCCCCTAAATCAATAAGAACACTATCATTTAAGAGCTTTTTACATGCACTTACTGCTGTACTCTGCTTTATTTCATTTTACATTGAACCCAGTTGTAAGCAGCACTTTCTACATTATAATTTTTAATTATGGCCACTGTCTTTTCTTCTCATATCCTGGTCAAAAAAATCATACACTCTTTAATTGTTTCCTTCAATACAAAGAATTACAGCTGAGTATCACTCCCTGATCCACAGATTATATAAAGGCTGTGATATTGGGAGGGTAAGAAAAGGCAATTGATATTTCCTATCACTGCTTGAAATTTCATTAGAAGGATATTCAGGTGTATTATTTAACAATAACAGTGCCTTAATGTTTTTTATTTGCATTTAATTTTTCCTAATGGTGTTACTTATTTTACAAAGCAATCTTGAAATCATTCTGCTTTTATTGTAGTCTGAAAAAGTTCAGAATTTTAACATTGATTTCTTGTTTAGGAAAATCACTGTTCTGCATAAGCACATCACGAAAAGGACAAGGCAGTCCAAATTAGTGAAGTTTTTGCTCTTTTGATGATGGAAAAGCAGCCTAAATTAATGCCACATAAAAGAGCATGGTAAGCTCTTCCATAATAAAAAGCTTACCATGAAGATTAAATGCTACCGAAATGCAATGGCATTTTTCTACAATCTGTTGTTTAGTAACCACATTTTGAGAAATAAGTAATATGTTGCACTTGAGTACTGCATACAGGTCTGGAGGCCACATTTTAGGAAGGATGTAGGGTTGCTAGAATGAGTACAAAGAAGGACAAAATTGGTGAGAGGAACAAAGGGGGTGCTCTTACCAAGAAAGGCTTAAGTTCTACAAGTTGCAGCATCTGGAGACTAGGCACCTGCAAGGTGATCTGATTGAGGTGTATAAGGCCTTGAACGGTTTGAGCAAGCTCAGTGGTGATGGGATTCTTACACTTGCTCAGATTACTAACCTGAGGGGGCATAGATTCAAATTGAGGAAAGACAGTTGTAGAATAGATGTGCGAAAGTTTGCCTTTAGCCAGCGGGTAGTCGATTGCGAGAACAGAATTCTGTTTATTATTGTTGAAGTTGATAGCTTAAATAAATTTAAGGCTGAAATAGACAAACATTTGGAGTGACTGGATGGGTGAAATGGGAAGTTTTTTTTTTTGCTGATGCTGTATAAGTTTGCTTTCTTGTATCATATGCCTCAACTAGTGCAAATGTCAAGGAAAACTGTCAGTGGTAGGGGAAAAAAAGATTTTACTCCAAATTAGGATCATTATTCATATATACACTCAGTGATCACCCCATCCATAACAGACTATGCCGTATAGTTCGCAGTATAAAAAGCTGAACAGCTTCATATGCTACACCAGTGACAATTTGCATCTGGCCATGCAAGTCAAAGTGATAAAGTAGTAGTTATGGGACGTAGTAGATATCAGAGTTTCAAAAGGGCATGATTGTGGAAGCTTGTGTGTTGGGTAATATGGAAGCACTTGTGTATAATATATGGAAGCACTCGTGTGGTGCTTCCATATTCGAAAAGGCATATCTTGTCAGTTGTTCACAGCCCACTGTGGTTAAGCTGTACAAAGAATGGTGTCTAACAATGAAATTACCTCCCACTGACAGAACTATAGAGTATTATGCAAGGTGGATGTTCATGGTGAGTGAGGGATGCAGTGTTGTATGGGCTGAATAGCAGGTTACTGTGCAACAGTTGACACTGCAATACAATATCCCAAATGATTATGCAGGTGGCACACTCAGACGTTTGGAGTTCCACAGCAAACGATCTCTTCACCACTGAACATCATCACCCTCTCTTCACCACTGAACATCGTCAACAGCGAATGCTGTGATATCAATAACACGTTGGTTGGACACTGTAAGAATGGAAACAAGTGTGCTTGTCGGATGAGTCCAAATACCTGGTGTAACACACCAATGGATACCGTGTGTGTGGTGATGCAAGCAATATGGGTCCACGGACCCACTGTGCATAGTGCCCACTATCCAGGCAGGTGGTGGTTGCTTAATATGGAGCACATTTTGGTGGCAAAAACTAGGACCCCTAGTGTATAAGGACCAATGTTTCACTGGTGAGGTCTACCGGGAGCACTTAGGCATGTGCACCCTGCCATACTGCATGGTGATAATGCGCAGCGTCATCAGTCCCACACAGTGCAAAAGTAGCTTGAGGAACATACTGGCATCTCGATTGGTCCCCAAATTCGCCTGACCTCAATCCAACTGAACACTTGTGGGATGTTTTGTAACAAGCGTGAGGCATATGGGCATGCAACCTTCATTTATTCTGACAGTGGAAAGCATGCAAGGCTTTCCACAGTCAGAATAAATGAAAGCCACTATGTGGAAAGCCTGCAAGGCTTTCCACATAGTGGCTGTTATCCATGCAAACAGCGGCCAATTGGTATTAGGTAGGTGGTTAAAATTCATTGATCACTGAGTGCATATTTTCTCTTAAAAACCATAAAAAAACCTCAACTCAGAGTAAGAGTGAATGGAAACCCATACCTGTATACATTAAATTGGTTTGCCATCAATCATGTAGAATGTTATGACAAAGCATATACCAGTTAGTCTGGCAGTCAATGAGACTGCTATTTTCTCAGACAAGGTAATCCATGGCTTTGTTAGTGCACAGTTTTTTATTTTATAAATAAAAATTTATATACAATAAGTATTGCAATCCATTTAGAAAAGATGAAATATTAGTATTATCCAAGAAGAATTCAAAAATACCCAAAAGTTTTTTTCCAGAAATTAAAAAGAAAATTGGCACCTGTCCGGTGCTGCACCACTGTTTTTGCAACTGTTTAGAATGGTATCACTACTGGGTTAACATTAATAATTTCATTAAATTTTGATATAGGTACATAAATGAAATTAGCAAAAATTACAAGGATATTATTGAATGCAATGATATTTAAGAAATTCTTCAAAACATAAAAGGAACGGCAAATATGAAAAAATAAACACTCAATCAAGCTTAATACATTTTGCCACATAATTAATAATTTAATACACATTATCAGTATTTAATATGACAAAGTCTTTGTTTTTGATGACCATCTTGCATCAATTTGGCATGCTGTGAATCAGTTTCCCCATATCATTAATGGATATGATATGCTATGAATCAGCTTCCCAATATAATATGATGCCAAACTTGTAACAATTGATTTAATAAGCTCAATTTTGGAATCTCCTGACCAATTTTCTTCCACAGATTTTCACTGGGAAAACAGGTGTTGCATTACTCATGAATGTGACAGTAAGTCTACTTCTGAAAATTTGTGCTTAAATATATATTTGCCATATTCTACTTTTCTTTACAATCATATTCAAAATCTTATGCAGGGGTGTATTACAGTAATTATGTGCATTTATACTACTGTCTGTTTTTTAATTCAATTATTTCTGCTCTTATACTTCATCATACACCATCAAGAAACTGTTAAGTTTATACAGTAGTCTCTTATGTAGAAGGCAACAAAACCAAAACCTACAGGCATTAGTGATGACTTGACATTACTCTTATTGATGTCATATGTATATATATGGCATCAATAATAGCAGGTTTTGATTATGTAACAAAGACATTCCTTGTTGCCTATTTAGTACTATACTCTACTGTACTGTACATAATAATGTGGAAGTTTGGGAAAATTGACAATCTTGAAAGTTTACTTTTTGAGAACCCATATGAATGATGAAGAAGATGATCAAATTCTAGAGTTTTAAAAAGTAAGCAACGATGTATATTTATGTAAAAATATACATGTCACCATCATCATGAACTTGGTCCAGCTTAGGTCTTTTAACACCTTTTCCGTTGTAGTTCTTGGAGGTGATCTTGATGTCGCCATCGTTGTCTTGGTCAATCAACATTTGTCTTGCCTGTAGGTTTGTAGTTAAAGGCTAATTTTGGGATCCGGTCCGGGTTCATTCTTTCTATGTGGCTGATCCATTTTTCCTGATACCGTTTTATGTCATTTACTATGTTATCTACTTTTAATTTCTTGCAGATATCTAAATTTCTTTGGTGGTCTAGTCTTGTAAAGCCTAATAATGGTCTTAAAAATCTCATTTGTGCTGCTTCTAGTTTGTGTGCATCTTTCTTATTTATGACCCAAGTCTCACAACTGTAGAAGAGGGCTGATTTTGAAGTGATGTTGTGCAGTCGTAATTTTGTTTCAGTTGTCATTTATTTTCCAAAGTGGCGTTTAATCATTCCATTCATTTTATTATATTTTTGTTTAGTGTGGATGTCTTTCCCTTCATTTGATATTAAATTTCCCAAATAGGTGAAGTCAGATATTTGTTCTATTATTTTATCATTGATAACAATTTTGACTCTTTGTATGTTTTTTCCACATAATCCCATTGATTTTGTTTTTGAGGTGGAGATTTTCATCTCGTACTTTTTACCTATTTTATTAAGTTAATTTGCTGCTATCTGTAGTTCATCTTCGGATTTTGCAATTATAACTTGATCATCAGCATATAATATAGTTTGGATTTTATTCCTGTTGTTCAACTGTATTCCGTTGTTAATTGTTTGTTTCCATTCTTTAGAATTTTATTGATGTAGATATTAAATAAATTTTGTGATAGTCCACATCCTTGTTTCACTCCTTTATTGGTGTTAATTGGGTCTGATAGTTGGCCATTAGAATATTTTATACAGACTTGAGTTTTTATATAGGCTTTGGATCGCTTTCCGGAGTTGGGTTGGGATATTTTATTCATGTAAAATCTGCCAAAGTTTTTCCCAGTTTACATTGTCATATGCTTTTTCATAATCAATAAACAGCAGAAATGTTGGTAGATTGAATTCTCTTCTTTTCTCCAAAATTTGTTGTAGTGAGAAAATTGCATCTATTGTGCTTCTCCCTTTTCTGAACCCACATTGTTCTTCTTCTTCTAAGAATTGTTCACTGTATTTATTAAGTTTATTCTTTAGTATATTAGAGTATGGCTTTGCAGCAGTTGACAGCAGTATTATCCCTCTGTAGTTGTTAGGGTTATTTCTGGAGCCTTTTTTTGTGTAAAATGATTACTATTCCTGTTTCCCAATCTTTGGGTATCTGTTGCTTATGCCATATGATGTTAAATAATTTTACTAGTGCATTTTTTAGTAAGTGCCCCCATATTTAAATAGTTCTACATTTAAATTGTCTATGCCTGGACTTAGATTTTTTTGGTTTTTTGATTTTTGTAATATTAACTCTAGTTCTTCCATTGTTATAGTTTCTTCATCTTTGGTTATCACAGATTCATCTTCCAATTCCCTAGTGCCTGGGTTATACCATAGTTTGGAATAGTGTTGCTTCCATTCTGCTTGGGAGATGGAGTTGGTTTTTATTTGATCATTTGTGTGTAGTTGTAATTTCTTAAAAATTTTAAAACCTCTTCTCTGTGGACCCGTGATATCACGTTCTAAAGATTTAACAAATTTATCCCAGTCATCTCGTTGGATTCTTCTGGTTAGTTTTCTGACTTCTGCTCTAAGCTTTTTGTATTTTATGTGTAGATGTAGGTCTTTAGTAGGAATAGTTTCTAGGTGTTTTTTTTCTCATTAATTGTTTGTTTCAATTCTTCATTCCAAGTTCTTAGCCAATTTTTATTTTTTATAGGTTTATATCCAAGACTTTCTTCAGCAGCTCTCAGAATTAATTTTTTCATGTTTGACCAGATTTCTTCAACATTATCACTTTCATCCAATTTGAATTTATCTTTCAATCGACTTTCATACAGGAATTTAGTGCTTTCATCTTCCAACA
This sequence comes from Mastigoproctus giganteus, assembly GCF_048544385.1. Classification (NCBI taxonomy): domain Eukaryota; kingdom Metazoa; phylum Arthropoda; class Arachnida; order Uropygi; family Thelyphonidae; genus Mastigoproctus; species Mastigoproctus giganteus. The sequence continues at coordinate 82,458,744 of NC_143588.1, forward strand.
AATGTATTTTTATTGGTATTTTCTTCTTTTTATTAAGATAATTTCTTTTTATTTTGAAAGTGCTTTCTACTAGGTAGTGATCACTGTCAATTTCACTGCCTCTGAATACTCTTGTGTCTCTAATTTTGTCATTTAAATTTTCATTAATGATAATATAATCTATTATAGACTTTGTGTTTCTTGCTTCCCATGTGAATTTATGGATATTCTTGTGTCTGAAAAAAGTATTTGTAATTTTAAGTTTATTAAAAATGCAGAAGTCTATTGGGCATCGTCCATTATTGTTGACCACGGGTTCGCCTTCTGATCCTATACATTTGTCTACTGATTGAGCACCAACCCTTGCATTAAAATCTCCTGCAAGTATGAGATACTTGTTTTTGTTAGTTTGGTCTATGATCTGTTGTAATTCGTCATAAAATTCTGCGGTTTCATCAACGTTGTCTTCTACTGGTGCATAGATGCCAACGATTGTTATTGTATAAGATAGAATTTTTAGTCTTAATTTCAATATTCTGGGTGATATCCAAGAGCAGTCTAATATTTTGTTTTCCCATTCTTTCTTTATTATAATAGCAACTCCAGATGATGCCCAAATTTCACTTGGTACGCCGGAGTATATCATTATGAAGTTACCTATTTATTTGGATCCTTTGTTGTTCTTTTTTGTTTCGGTAATGACTGCTATGTCAATATTTCTATTTTCTAGTTCCATGGTCAATTCATCTAATTTGTGATTTATTCCCCTAACGTTCCAAGTTGCTACTTTAAATTCCTTAATTGCAGTCCTATATCCATTGCCTAGGTCGTTACCCATCAGATCCAACCAGTTTTTTGTCTTGAGCTTATTTCGAGTATTTAGAATGTCCCCAGGATAGGTTACCAGGGTAAGTCTAGTGGTGGGGCTGCCACCTTATAGCCCCTAGATAGTCTTCAGGTACAGCATTTCCTATGTATGTGATGGGACAGTTATACCGCTGTGACTCAGTCGCCAGAGCCTCGTCTGTGGAAATGGGTCAATTCGCCCCGAGAAGGTGAGGTTCACATTTGGGTAGGAGAGGAATGCACGTCACCACCCCTTGAACACACAAAAATATACATGTAATAAACTGTAAATATACTGATATTAATTCATGTCTTTTTATTCCTAAACATCAGCCTTTAATTCAGTTTTATACTCAACATCAACATATAAGGCAATCTTAAAATTTAAGATGATTTTTTAGTGTTTCAAAGGTCAACTTGTACACTGGAATATGCAGTAGTTGTTTTATAAGCCTTTATTTTATTTTTAGGGTCTCTACCAATGACAATACAGTGTAATATGTTTATAATAGTACTTGGTGTGTACTGAATAGTAAAAACTTTATTCTGACCAGAATAAAGACCTTTGTGACCTTTATTCTGGTCAGAATAAAGCATTTTACTATTCACTCAATCATTAATGTCTACAATTTTTTTTTTTATTTATGTCACTCAGAAGCTTCATTTCCTTCCAAAATTATTATTTTATTATTTATTTATTAGTTTTCTTATATTACTTACTTACTGCATATTTTTGTCACATTATTATTATTCTATACAAATGGAAATTCTTTTCTTTTATGTTAAATGACCATATTAAAAAACTGTCCTTGATGTGGTTAAAATCCATAGAAAAATTGCGCCTCCATAGCCAGGTGGGCAGGAGCAGCAGTGCGTAGCGCACACACACTTCTTGATTAGACCGGGGTTCATGCCCACCAAATACGGAGGATGCAGAAAGGTCAGGGAATGACCACCGCATATCCCTGGAGCAATATGGCCTTAGTTGCTAATGCTCCTAAAAACCAAATAACAAACAAACAAAACATAGAAAAATTAATGTAACATTTAGAAAATTTAGAAACTAAAAATATTAGTAGAAAAATATTGGTTACTAAATATTACTAAATATAATTATTAAAGCTATATATTACTAAATATTAAAGAGAAAGAAGACATGCAGAAAATATGCAGTACTTACAGCCTGGACACCTGATAAATGAACTGTTCCAAACTTTCCAAGAAAATATAGTCGAGACAGAGGTGGCATTAAGTCCATAATTAAATGATAGTCAATAAGATTCTTTGAGTACATCTCCAGCCTCTTCATATCATAACTTGTCATATGGATCTCTAATTCTTCTTTTGTTAAATCTTAAAAGAAAAATTGTCATATATATAAAGTTGGTGGGTACAAATATATATATATACACCTAATTCTGTTTTTACACGATAGATACGTTCCTGAAAAATATGTGTAAAAAATATTCGTGTAAAAAAGAGACATTGTATTTATGGAAGAAAAGAAGATTGGTTCCGAATCTAAAAAAATCAGTAAAAATAATTAAAAAAAAACACATAAAATATTCGTTTTAAGCTTATTATTTTATTTCATCAAAATACACATGTAATTAAAATGTACTAAAACAAATTTGTATGCATATGAAATGAAAAAAAATTCTTCATGAACAAAAAAAAAATCTGTTTTACACATAAGATTTTATTCATTTTCACTTTCTGATAATAAACGGCGCATACGTTTGCGTACGACTGGAATATCACTGCCATCACTAGAAATGTTGTGGACATCGTCTTCTTCCTCTATTAATGAAATTCTTTCTGTGATCTCTTCAGCAAAATCAGCACGAGTCTCCTCTGGTGCTGATGTTACACCGGTTTTACGAACAAATTCAGTTATTAATCGTTGTGTTCGTGTTTTGGTTAGGCAGTTATATAATTCTCTGTAAGAGGCTGTCAACAACTTCAGTTCACGTTGAAACTTCCCAGCGCGTTCCTCATTAGGGTCATGTTTGACAAAATGATTTCCTAATTTTCTGGCCAGTTCCAGACCTTCTTTTATTAAATCTGCATTTAGAACAGGATCATTTTCTTCATTATCACTACGTTCTGTGGGATAAGGAGTCCCAAGGACAACCTCTAATATTTCATCTTCGCTTAGGGCTTTGTCGGTTAACAATTCATCAATATCTTCAAACGATAGATCATCGAATCCTTCTCCACCAATTTTGTGTGCCATTGTAATGATGTTGGGAAATTCGGTCGTATTAGGGATGATGGGATCTTTGCTTTTTACACATTGTGGCCAAACCGCTTTCCAACACACATTTAAAGTTGCTGGTTTTAATTCAGTTAACGCTAATCCAACTTGATTGATACAATCCATAATTGAGATTTTCTTCCACACATCAATGACTGTTAGTGTTTCATCATTCAGTTTGTCCCAAACGTGTTGGAATGTTCGTTTTACGTAGTATGTTTTAATTGTCGCAATTATACCTTGGTCTAGCGGTTGTATCACAGATGGCAGAAATAAAATTGTACGTTTGGGTGTTCCAAGACAGGATGGCCGTGTGCATTGTCAAGAATCAGAAGAACTTTAAATTCGAGACCTTTCAAATTCATATAACATCTGACTTCTGGGACGAAACATTTGTTGAACCATTCTGTAAAAATAGTAGTGGTCACCCAGGCCTTCTTGTTTGCCATCCAGTGAACAGGCAGTTTATTGATATCTACACCTTTCATTGAACGTGGGTTTAGGGCTCGATTTACCAGCAGTGGTTTCAACATACGATCTCCTGAAGCGTTGGAGGAAAATAATAAGGTCACACGATCCTTAGCTACCTTAAAACCACCAGCAGTTTTCTGCGATTTGGCTACATACGTTCTGTTCGGCATTCGTTTCCAGAAGAAACCAGTTTCATCTGCATTCCACACTTGATCAGGAGTGTATCCTCTATCTTCAATAATTTTTGCAAGTTCCTGCAAAAATACTTTAGCAGCCGATTCATCTGCAGATGCAGTTTCACCTTTAATTTTTATATTATGAAGAGCATTCCTTTTAAGAAACCCTGTCATCCAACCTGTACTCGCAGAAAATTCATACTTTCTGTTTAACTGAGATGAAGTGCTTGGCTCCTTTTCTTTAATCTGTCTGTAAATTCTTAGTGCTGTTTGCTCGATGGCATTTCCATCTACTGGTACTCTTTTTTGTGACTGATCTTCTATCCATATTACCAGGGCCTTTTCCATTTTTTCCTTGTCAATATCTCTTGTATATGATGATGAATTAACACTTACTTTTGTTCCAGAACATACCGACTTCCTAATTGCAGCTTCATTTTTCTTAATAGTTCTTACGGTAGCTTCATGTACACCAAAATGCTTTCCTACAGACGTAGCCCCTTGTCCAGTTGCAAGACGATCTAAAATTTGAATTTTAAGTTCCAAAGAAATCGCTTTCCTTTTCATTTTGGTAATAGGCGAATTATTCGACATTATATAAGGGCTACCGAAAAATATCTCAGTTATAATTAATAAAAAAAAGGTATGAAAATTTTGTAAACTTACAATTTATTGACTATCGGCAAAATTAATAAATTTATGTGCACAAATTTCACTAAAGATTCTTTCACTTTGAAATAGAGCTTACTACTACATGTCTGCCGAAGATACAATGCACGAATACCGTACATGTGCACCAAATTCAATAAAAACGTTGATGATTCATAGATACCTAGACGTACACATTGGTAAGCAAAAGCACGCGTTTCAAAACGCATACACTAGCTGTTATCCAATCTATTGGTGCGTGTAATATAGAAATGATACTAATATGCCACAAATAAAAAAATTTTTCTTAGAATTTAGGCAAAAAAAAATTCATAGAAATCGTGTTAAATCAAAATGACTCGCGTAAAAAGAGAATGAAATATTTATTTTGAATTCGTGTTAAACCAAATTCATGTAAAAACAGAATTAGGTGTATATATATATATATATATATACTACCATTAAATATTGACAAAAGTTAAATTATAATAAAATAAATAAATAATTAATTAATAAAATAAATAATTTATTTAATTTTAAAAAAATATATATATACACACATAGACTTTTTCTTAAATTATTCCCTGAGTTAACTGTTCTCTTTCTAGAAACTCTCCTTGCTACAGTTTAAACACTTGAAATTTGCCTACTATCGTAAAAATGATTATCCTACTTAATCACTTCACACAGATCATATACAGGGTATCCCTCATTGATTGTGTGTAGGAGACTGACTGAACCTTGCAAATATCATATAATTAAAACAATGTATAGGGATTACATTTCTGATAAAGAATGTAATTTCTAAACAATAGAAATACAAAGAATTAGTATTAGACACATAGTGAAAAGAAGTCACAGACTTTTGCTTCACTAGTCAAAAAAAAAAAATAAAAAAAAAAAAAAATAATAATAATAATAAAAAATAAAATGAACTAAGTGGTAACAACTTGCTGATTAAAAGAAAACATCCTATAATCCAGTCCAAACCTCCTTCCCCAAATTTGAATTTATAATCCCTGGTTTCTGAAATTATCAACAGTGAAAATTTCTCCTTCATTCATTTTACTATCCCCTCTCACAGCCTTATCCTTAGAGATTTCAAATGGATTCTTTCATTACCTAAAGGTCTAATTACCAAGCTCTGTAGCACACATACATCAATGAGCCAAACATTACAACCAGCGAGTCGTTATGCAAATCGAAGCAACTGCAGGTGAACAAGCACATGCGCGGGTTGGGACACAGTATAAAAAACACCTGATACTGAACTCCTTTAATCAGTGTTACTCTTGTTCTTCATATGAGAAAGGCAGCGGACTTAAGCAAGTTTTACAAAGGCCAAATTGTAATGGCCAGATGACTGGGTCAGAGTATATCCTAAACAGCAAGGCTGGTGGGATGGTCATGGTCAGCCGTGGTTAGTACCTACTAAAAGTGGTCCGAGCAGAGGGGAACCCATTAACCGCCGATTAGGTGTTGGTTGACCATAGCTCATTGATGTTCGAGGTGAGCAAAGGCTCTCCCAGATGGTACATGGCAACAGAAGGGCGATTGTGGTGCAACTCGCCAGTAATTGGAATGCTGGTGATGGGAGTAATGTGTCACAACACAGTACATCGAACCCTGCTGAAAATGGGGCTGTGTAGCTGCAGGCCACTTCGAGTGCCCATGCTAACCATGGTTCACCGGCAACAGTGCCTACAATGAGCATACAATCATTGAAACTGAACCTTGAGCGATTGGAAGAAGATTGTCTGGTCCGATGAATCACATTTCCTGTTGCAGCACGTGGACGTTGTTTACCTGGGGAAGTGATGGCGCCTGGATGCACCGTAGGATGAAAACAAGCCAGTGGCTGCGGTGTCATACTTTGGGCGATGCCCTGCTGGGATACCCTGGGTTCAGTCATCCATGTACTGGGCACTTTGACGTTTACCACCTACCTAAACATCATTGCTGACCAGGTACACCCTTTCATATCAACAGTCTTCCCCTCTGGTGGTGCCGTCTTTCAGCAGGATAATGTGCCTTGCCACACTGCCTGGATCGTTCGAGACTAGTTCACGGAACATGAGGAAGATTTCCCGGTATTACCCTGGCCTCCAAATTCCCCAGACATCAATCCCATCAAGCATCTGTGATTTGTATTGGAACAGCAACTCTGATCTGCGGCGTTTTATCCACAGACCTTACAAGAGTTAAAGGATCTGCTGGTTACGTGTTGGTACCAGATACCACAAGACACATTTAGAAATCTTGTAGCAGCATTCATACCTCGCCGAGTACGAGCTGCTTTGGCTGCACGTGGAGGACCAGGTAGGTGGTCATAACGTTTTGGCTCATCGGTGTATTTGAAGTCCTTCCTTATATATCGGCACCCTTTTGCAGATCTCACTAAGTGGTTCCCACCTTTGGACCCTTTTAAGAAGTTTTGTCTTATTTTAGGTGCAGCTCCACGTGCATCTAAAATAAGACAATTATAACATCTCCATTTCTACAAGTAAATATTCAACAGATCATTGATAAGATACTATGAGCCCTCCTTACTGCCCATTTACACTGTCCAGAGAACTTCATGTCCACCCACATGTAATTTCTGAATTCCTTTTTTCTCTACTGATTTAAATTCAAACCCACCAAACGTATAAGTTACATTAGGGTTGCTGTTATCCATGTATAAGACCTTGTATTTTGCCGCATTAAAATTGGTAATTAGTAATGTAAGATATATGCATAAAAATACAGTTGTGTTTCATTTTGCCGCTAATTCAAATAAGTCATTACACATGTTTACACATGCAGCTTTAATGATAGAAACCACAGCAGAATGAACAAATGCCATAATTTTATCATTAACCTTTTTAACCATGGAGCAGGCAAGCCCCCACTTGCATACTCCATGGTTAAAGCATACCAAAGCCAGTTAAATTTATAAACAATATTTCTCAAGTTTTTACTTTCAGTCTCAGTGATTGTTAGAACTGGCCATAAAAAAATTAAATAACATATACTTTAGTTTCATTTTTATATCGAGCACTCCCACTTACCTAAGTGCAATTAATGTGTGTGACATTGACACTTTGCTGGTGCTACTTTGTTGCAGCTAACTGGTTTAGCTAAGCTTCTTGCAGTATGTTGGAATACTTCTTATAAAATAAAGTTTATATGCCAGATTTATCCTTTGATTTGTGCTTATCCACCCTGAAATCAATCCAGTATTCCTTGGAATGTTCCAAAATTCCTTTTCTGAAGCAGCACCACTAAACCATATCAATATAAAGTCACACTACATTAAAGGCTGATACTCAAATATACACAATCATTACATTTGAGAGAATTTAAGAGGTGACAGGAAGATGGAGGATGTCCAGTTGCAGCTATCCAGATTAGTTCAAATGAACAGAAAAAGTGTCTAACAAGTTTTGACAATTTTTATTGTACCAAAACACTTCCACAGAAGTAAGATAAAACATCATACTAATATGATGTAATAGGAAAAAAACATCCTCCCAATTAAAACTTTACTTCAATGTAGAGGAATTCATGCAATAGAAGAATTTGTGCAGTGATATCCATGGTTTCACAAAAGGGAACATTTATTCTAAAGAAATAACTATAATATAGTCTCAGAATTAGCTGTCAGTGTGATCTCACATTTGTTCTGATCTGGAGAAAACACAAAACCAGTCCCAAAACACTGTTGGCGGAGATGCATTCAGAACTCAGAGGTAGTTGCACTGATTTCCATGTGTCTGAATGAATAGCACTGAATGAATGAATATGCCATTACCGTAACTGATTCTCACAAACAATTAGTAATCTGTTATCATTTGGAATCTCTACTCATTAATAAAATACATGAAATTTTTGATTTAGGAGTATTAAGTACAGTAATGGCTCTTATACCTCTCATATTATTAAAATAGCCACCAGAGCATCTAGAATGGTTGGTTTAATAAAAAGTGCCTGCTCTGATTTTATTGGTGTTGATATCCCAAAATTGGCTTATATTTCATTCATTCAACCAATTCTGGAGTATGCTACACAAGTGTAGACCCCCTTTGGAAAAAAAAAATATATAAATACAGTCAGTCCTCGTATAGCACGATAGTTGTGTTCCTAGAAACTGTCATGCAATGCAAAATCATGCAATATAAATAACAGGCCCTATGGGAAAAATAGGGTTAGGTGCCAACCACCCAAGATTGAACATACATTTGTAACCAAAACATTACCAAATACAATAAATGATCGTAATAAACTACTTATGTATTTTATTACAACCATTACATAATAAAATATTGCTAATATTTTTGCTTCTATCGTAAGCAAACTTGTTCTTTGTTTGATTTTCTATCCAAACATTACAGCCATTCCATCTCTTCCAATTCTTTGTGTCTTGATCTAATGGATTTTATTATATTTTGAGTTGTTCCTGCTATGAAAGTTGTTTTTATTTTCTCTGCATTCTTTCTAATTCTCAGCGTTGCCTCTTTTAGGCCAGTAGCAATGTGCAATATCACATGGTCTTTGATTTTGCTCAAAGTGTTTCACAATTTCATATTTTTTTCTCTATCAACAGAGGTGGACTGGCCATAAGCCTTACTGGGGGAATCCCGGTGGGCTGCAGGCCAGTGTGATTTTGGCCATATATGTTAGTATGAGGCCGCTACAAATTTTCCCCAGTAAGAATTTTTGACCCAGTCCACCTCTGTCTATCAATATTGCTTTTCTTTTTCTCTCTGAATCTGTAGTGTCTTCACAGGATGCTTCCTCTTCACACCTTTTAAGTATTTTACACATTTTTAGGGAATAAAGCACAATTAGAAAATGAGGAGGCACGCTTGATACACATAAACAAAGCTGTGCGAGTGTAGAAACTGAATAAACAACACCGTAAAGGCAGACACACACACTAGTAACACCTCACTAGCTCATGTTTTAGTGAGGCGCCTCCATAGCCAGGTGGGAAGGAGCAGCAGTGCATAGCACATGCTTCTTGATTAGACCGGGGTTCGAGCCCATCACCACCAAATACGGAGGATACCACTGCATATTCCCGGAGCAATATGGCCTTAGTTGCTAATGCTCCTAAAAACCAAATAACAAACAAACAACACATTTTAGTAAAGCACATTTCTGGAGATCACTACCATAAAACAATAAAAACAATTTCCAATTGCATTTCTGCTAGTGGAATCTGTTACAAATGGGTAGCAAACTCGATTTACATAATTGCATTTGCAATAATACAGATAGCTGCAATTGTGGGTTTTTATGTTATTATGGTGAAATGTGCTTCCCCTTCAATGATATAAAAAAAAAAAACAAAAATACATTTCAAAATCTTCTCTTCATTCCTATCGTGTTGCGTTCAGTTGGGGTGATTCCACATTGGACTGTCAATTCTTGTAAACACAAAGGCGAATCATGTATAAGCGAATTAAGTTCGTGTTATATATGATATCGTTCCCCTATTTATAAATTGTGTATGATCAAATACGTGTAGTGTAACACGTGTTATATGAGGACCGACTGCATGTTAGAACGGATACAAAAATCTCTCATCAGGTATTTAGCTTATAAATCAGATCCAGACTTTTATTTGTACAGTTATAAAGATTGGTGTAAAATTTTCAATCTCCCCACTTTTGAAAAATAGAAGAAATATGCTCGACTGTAATCTACTACACTCTATACTTCAAGGCAAAATTGATGCTCCTATCTTAATTATTAATTTTAATTGTCTACCTAGGCCTTTGAGAGAGCATAATTTATTTCATATCACCGAATTTAGAACAAATCATCCCAAATTTGAATATTTTAATAGAACCACAGCATAGTGCAGCTGAAATACACCAGCTAGTGTATTCTCTCTCTCTCTCTCTCTCTCTCTCTCTCTCTCTCTCTCTCTCTCTCTCTCTCTCTCTCTCTCTCACACACACACACACATCTGATCTGCAACAGTGTTCAAATAACTGTTGACCATCAGGCAGTTACTCATCTTTCATGGGTCCCAGGGATACCATCCAGACCCCATTTAAGGGAGTAATAATCTTTGAAGTGGAAGGAAAATTACCTGATTATCCTCATCCTCAAGATTCATTCCTGAGACCATCACTCTACTTCCATGGTCTCAGGAGTCTTCTTAATTGTGTATGGTTAGTGAGTCTAATCTACACTTTTTAAATTTTATTATGTGTATTATTAAAATATCAGAATTTTGAATATTCTGTGTTTGAAATTTTGTGTACATTACTGCTTTTATGCTAATCAATAAAATTTCATATTCATAACTGTTATGGCTTAGAGGGGATATTCTGTGTTTGAAATTTTGTGTACATTACTGCTTTTATGCTAATCAGTAAAATTTCATATTCATAACTGTTATGGCTTAGAGGGGAACAGGTATCCTGTGTGTTATCAGACACTCAGCCTAAAACACTGATGGATCCAATATCTCTCTATTACAGAAGATTTAGGAGAAGTCCGGTTGGCCTGCCTCCCTAAAATCCACTCATGCACACCTCGATGGTAAGCCCTGTTACGTCACTTAGGTGGCAACGAACGTGTAGAGTGGTTCTCTTCAAGACGCCTGGTCAGCGTGAAGAGGAAAAGACCAAACCCTCCAGCAATGGGAGCACAACAATACAAATGGCCCTCAGTCCCCAGCAGCTTTCACTCTCCTTCTTACGGCAGCGAGAGGATCAGAGTGGAGGCAGAGGGTGCTAAGAATCTCTGGGTACGACCAGGCTGCCATGCACGGAAATTGAACTTGGCCTGTTATAACGTACGATCACTCATCGGTGAAGACAGGATATTAGAGCTGGAAAAGGAATTAGAAAATGTGAATTGGAATATCATCGGTTTGGCTGAAACAAGAAGAAGAAATGAATCACTTATAAGTTTATCAAGTGGAAATCTGCTGTACACCAATGGAAACAGTGAAAGGAGTGAAGGTGGAGTTGGGTTTCTGGTCCATAAAGATTTTAAAAACAACATTTTGGAATTCAAAAGTACATCACCAAGGGTGTCAAGACTAATACTCAAGATTTCTAAGAGGTACAAGCTAAAGATTATAATGATTTATGCACCAACATCGAGCCATGATGATGAAGAGGTTGAAGAAATGTACACTGAAATTGAGAGTCTTCTAGATGAGCAGAAAACCCACTACACTATTATTATGGGGGACTTCAATGCTAAGGTTGGAAAAAGGCAAAACAGCGCAGAAAGAGGAACTATAGGAAATTTTGGAATTGGTGAAAGAAATAAAAGAGGTGAAAGACTTGTGGAATTTGCAGAATCTCAAGGAATGCCAGTAATGAACACTTTTTTCAAGAAAAGGGTGAACAGAAAGTGGACATGGAAGAGTCCAAATGGATTAACAACTAATGAAATCGACTTCATCCTCACTAACAGAAGATATATTGTGAATGATGTTACCATCCTGAATAAGGTAAATATTGGAAGTGATCACAGAATGGTAAGATGTACACTTGATATAGATGTAGGAAAGGAAAGGAAAAAACTGACTCGAGTAAATAATACAAAGGTCTTTGAAATAACAGAGGAGGAGAAAAAGCAGTATGTCCTGGAACTTAAGAACAAGTTTGAGCTTCTGCAGACTTCTCAGGACCAAGATATCGACGAGGAATATTACAACTTTCTGAAAGTGATAAAGCCCAAGAAACCTATAGGGAAACAGAAATCCAAAGAAGAAAAAATTAGTCAAGAAACACTTGTCATGATGAACCAAAGACGACAAATGAAGAGCAAGAAAAACACTGACAGGGAGAAAATTGAGTATACTGAGTTATGCAAAGCCATTAGAAAGAGACTCAGAGAGGACATAAGAAGATTTAACACAAGAAAAGTAGAACAAGCATTAAGGGAAAACAAAGGATTTAAATCAGCAGCCATGAGCAGGAACACAGAAAGACAAATGATACTGAAACTGAAGAATAGCGACGGTGTACTTATAAACAGCAGAGAAGGCATAATTCAAATAGCAGAAGACTACTATAGAGAATTATACAAGGAGCGAGGGAATGATACCAGCAGTGGGGAAGATGGATTGCAAAGTAGCAACACATACAACATACCCGATATTCTTCCTGATGAGGTAGAACATGCATTGAAGAAAATGAAGAATCGGAAAGCTCCGGGGGAAGGTGAAGTTACTGTAGAGTTGTTAAAATTGGGAGGAAGAGACATAACACAAAAACTGGCAAGGCTCTTCACAAAGTGCATTAGAAAAGGTGTGACGCCTATGCAGTGGAATAATGCAATCATAGTTTTGCTGCATAAGAAAGGAGATAAATCAGAAATTGCAAATTATAGACCAATTAGCTTGTTATCCCGTATCTACAAGTTGTTCACAAGGGTCATTACTAACAGATTAGAAAGAATACTTGATGAGAATCAACCGAAAGAGCAAGCTGGCTTTAGGACAGGATTCTCAACTATGGATCACCTTCACGTAATATCACAGCTAATGGAGAAAGCAAATGAATATAAAACACCATTATGCCTGGCATTCGTGGATTATGAAAAGGCATTTGACTCCATACAGCATAAGGCAATGTTTCGGGCACTGGAAAGACAAGGCATATATACTCCATATATTATGATTTTTGAAGAAAATATATGAGAGTGCTACATCCTTTATTAGACTAGACAAAGACAGTAGCAAATTTAAAATCGAGAAAGGAGTTCGACAAGGAGACACAATATCTCCGAAGCTGTTTATGCTGCCCTTGAGGAAGCTTTCAGAAGATTAGACTGGTCACAGAAAGGAGTCAATGTGAACGGAGAGTACCTAAACCATTTACGATTTGCAGATGACATTGTGGTCATAAGCCACGATCCCAAAGAATTAGAGGAAAATCTTAATCAGTTATGCACAGTTAGTAAGGATTTTGGACTAAAGATGAATATGGCTAAAACAAAAGTAATGATGAACAAGTATGCCACGGAAAGGGAAATAATGATTGAAGGAGCAGTAATTGAAAAGGTGGAGTCATATACTTATCTGGGACAAGTTATTAGCTGTAATAATGATAAATGGCTGGAAGTCAAGAGAAGAATAAATTTTGGATGGATAGCATTCGGGAAATATAGTCACATACTGAAGAGCAATATCCCAGTTTGTCTGAAACGTAAAATAATGAATCAATGTATACTCCCCACCATGACTTATGGAAGTGAAACTTGGGCACTCACCAAAAGAATGGAAGAGAAGCTGAGAACTACACAGCGAAGAATGGAACGAATTATATTGGTAATCAGACTGTTAGATAAGAAGAGAAACACATGGATTAGGCAGCAAACTCAAGTAAAGGACATTCTTATCAAAACTAAAGAACTAAAATGGTCTTGGGCAGGACACATAGCTCGAAGACATGATGACAGATGGACTAAGAAAATAACAGAATGGTACCCAAGAGGAGCTAGAAGAAAACCTGGAAGACAAAGGCGGAGATGGATAGATGAAATTCATGAGTTTTTGAGTAGTAAATGGATGGCCAGTGCTCAAAACAGAAGGAACTGGAAAGTTGCTGGAGAGGCCTTCATCCTGCAGTTGATTGAAAATGGCTGATGATGATGATGATGATGAACTGTTATGGCTGCCATATTTAAAAAAAAAAAAAAGGTAAACTGTAGCCATTATCAAACCCGCCGCAGGACGGAAGCTGTTGTTGTTATTTGGTTTTTAGGAGCATTAGCAACTAAGGCCATATTGCTCCGGGAATATGCGGTGGTCATTCCCTGACCTTTCCGCATCCTCCATATTTGGTGGTGACGGGCTCGAACCCTGGTCTAATCAAGAAGCGTGTGCTACGCACTGATGCTCCTTCCCATCTGGCTACGGAGGCGCCCAGGAGGGAAGTCTCCTTCTCCTCCTCAACAATTCATGTTGAGGGAAAGGGACCATAATCTGCCATGCTGGTCCAGTGCAGGTTGGCAGATCAACCATATTTAGCAGTCATGATTTGAATTCCTGTCTACTCAAAGAGACTGTGCTACTGCACTCCCACTCCTGACCACTCAGCTATGGAGGCTTGCTATATTTAAGTGTTCTTTTAATTTTTTATAGGGTATACAAGATTATTTTTATTATTATTTTTTTTTGTTAGTTGTTAGCGCATCAGCTTCTGTGGCCATAATACACCTCCCAAAGTTTTTGCATTTTACTCTGATCCAAGCCCGAGGTGGAATTCGAACCCACGACCTTTGGGTTGCCAGGCAGGCACTTTACCCACCTGGCTAGCCCGGTCGGCATGAGATTGTTTAAATAACACTGTAATTATATTAAAATGATATTTTCTATCAAACTTGCTGGTTTCATTAGAAAGATTTTAATAATAATAATAATAAAAGATTAGCCCAGTGGTTACGATGTCGGTCCACTAATATCATGGACCCAGGTTCAAATCCCACTGCGGATAAAAAAAAAAAACTAGTTGCTTCATTGGACCTACCTTCCCCAAGGTCGAAGTGATGGCTGAGGAAGAGAGTGGCACCATCTGATATCGCTCCCATAACTACCACTCACCACTGGATGCCAAAGCTAAAACAGGTCCACCTCCATAGCTGGATGAAGATGAGAAGTAGAAATATTGAACATACTGCATCGAGTGTGGCGCAGGGTAAAGTCACTCGCAGAGGTAGAAGGTCGGCTTGAAAAGTCAGAGACAGTCTCCTACGGATGACAGCAGAGCAAGTGGCACTGTCTCCCACATGGCTACCACAACTAAAGGGCAAGCCCATCCAGCCCAACTTACTGGAAGTGCTTCCTGCACAACTGTACTAGTGACCAACCAGGAGGGAAGAAGAAGCCAGTGCATGAAGTGGAGCATCGAAATGAATACTACATTATGCGAGCATGCGAAATGGCCATAGCCTGGAAAAAAGGAGGGAGGGGCTTGACAGACCTCATTGAACAACAGAAGAAGGGATTACTTCCAGGAAAGCAGTGCCAATGTACCAAGACATATGAAAGAGAAACAGCACACACCACTCAACCTCAGCAAGAGACCTCACTCACACAGATAGAAGAAACAAAGGCAGAAAGATGGACAAAGGCACTCCATGGCAGACACTACAATGATCTCCATCAAGACTACACAGATAAGATAGCTTCGAATGCATGGCTCATGAGTGGGAGACTCTCCCAAGATTGAAGGATTCATGCTCACCATCCAAGACCAGGTAATCAACACCCAGGAACTATAGGAGATACATCGCAAAGGACTCAGAGGTGACAGATTACACATGCCACCTGGCCCCAGAAACAATCCAGCAATCACTGTAGGATGCATGTTTATCACTGAAATGGAGTACACTCATAAATATGACCAAGTTGCCAGGATAATACATCAAAAGCTAGCCAAAAAAAAAAAAAAAAACCACCAAAAATATCAACTCCAACTAATCAAAGAAAGTGTACCATATTAAACTACAAACCCCAGGCCATACTAGAGACCTCTGTTCACAAACTGTACACGCATAATAATGGACAAGACAATTATGAACAAAAGACCAGACATAACCCTCATTGATAAGAAGGAAATGGCTATCTACCTGATCAACATAGCAGTGCTCAACACCAGCAACCACCAGAAAATCAATGAAGAAAAGAACAAAGTATACAGACCTAAGGCAGGAAGTCCAAAAATGTGGCATATGAAACTAGTAATGAAACTGAAACTAATAAAAAAATAAAATAAAAATGAAACTAAAAATATCAGCTCCAACTGATCAAAGAAAGTGTACCGTATTAAAGTACAAACCCCAGACCATACTAGAGACCCTCTGTTCACAAAATGTACTAGAGCCACGCCATAATAATGGATAAGACAATCCTGAACAACAGACCAGATATAACCCTCATTGATAAGAAGGAAATGGCTATCTACCTGATCAACATAGCAATGCTCAACACCAGCAACCACCAGAAAACTAATGAGGAAAAGAACAAAAAGTATACAGACCTAAGGCAGGAAATCAAAAATGTGGCATATGAAACTAGTAATGACCATTCCAATCATCGTGTCAACCACTGGCATGGTGCCGAAGAGTCTCCATAAGAACCTAGCAGAGAACTTACATGGAACTCCAGAGAGCTGTAATCTTGAACACCTGTTGGATAGCCAGAGAGTTCCTAAACCAATAACAGTAATCGGATACAACAACCACCCCATATACTGGTCGCACGATGGGGAAAAACCCATCAGTAAAAAAAGATAATAATAATAATAAAAGATTATCTAATATAATCATGATTTACTAAAAATATAATGTCTAATATAATCAATTTTATTAAAAACTACTAAAACATACCACTTATGTTTTGTTTCTTTTGTAAAGAATTCTGTAAAATACTAAGGGAAAGTGATGAGTGAAATTCGCGGAATTGATACGAAAGTAAATTTACAAATCTTCTTCGAAAATCAGTCCAGAAAGCTTCCAGCCAGTCATATTCTTCTTCATCTTCTGCCTGCTTGTTAAGGATCTTCAGCATTATACAAGAATGTTCACCAGTGAGTTCATTCTGGAAATGATTTAAATTTGAAAGTCATAAAACTGAATAACTACCAACTAGAGATATATATTTGGAAAAGATACTGTCCATTATTTATTTTTACATCTGACAGGCTCAAATGCAAATGCACACATCTGCTTCCTAGTTATATAAAATGTATATAAATTTTCACATTCATGTCAGTAAAATATAGACATTAAGGCAAACCGAGCCACATCAGTCTCCAAAACTACATATATCACAGGAGTTTTTCTGCCCTTATTTATGACACGCTGGATTGAATTCTTAATGCAACTCAATTCCAGTAGTACCAGATTGCTGCAGTGTTAATGATTTACACTTAAAATGGGTTCATGTGGTATAATTCTTGCCAGAAGGTTCACTCTTTTAAACCTGCAGCTTATTTGATTCCAACTATGGTATGAAATGCCACACAATCTTGGTGTTTCACACATGACTCTCTTCCAAGAATGGTACTGTAGCCCTTTTCCCATGATACACTACTTGGAATCAATAACCTTTCATATGAGAAAAGTATGTCTGAAAAACGAGGAAGGCCAGTTATGGTAAAATTCTGGACTTCACTGGGTAAATGGGTGAAGGAACTGCTATAATTCTTCTGGCTAACAGCTATAGCAGTTCTCTTTTTGTAACATTTACCAATTTTCAAAGCATTCATCAATTCTCTGAATTGTAGAATTCCTCATAATCAAGTACCGGAATACCAACATTTCTGATATCATCCCATTCCAGTTGGGAACATGCCAGTGAAAGGTAGAGGCCTCTTATCTTCTATTTCTACTATAGACTGGATAGTATGGCAGAAATTATCAATATTAAAAGATAGAATCAATAATGCAGAAACAATCTCACTATAAACTATCAAGAACTCATTTTATAGCACTTTTACATCTTGAATGGGTATAGCAGGTTGGAAAGAATCTTCTTTTCTAGATGTGCTATCCCTATGCCATTGAGTATCTGCTAACAGGTGATCCAATGCTATCCTAAATATCTGCTTGTATACACCTATTCACTATATCTCAATAACAAACTGTATTAGTTGAGGTATAGATTGAGCAAATATCTCTGGCAAATCTAGCAGATATCTGCCAGAGAAATGGTGTAAACCTTTGCCCTCAAAGATGTTCATAGCACACTCTTATATCAGTGGTAAGGAGATGCATGTAATTGGAGACTACACAACTTCATAATCTTTAATATTCTTTCAAATGATATAATCAACAAACCCAATAGGAAAAAGACAAGGAGTGTCAGAAACTCAAGACTTTCAGATTATAGGCAGCTCACAAAACCTCAGTAGTTGGGAATTGGAAGCATATAGCCTTTGATACATGCTATTATTGAGCTTGCACTGTCTTTTCCCTTTCCTTTTTAGTTATTTTAGTTGGTTGACACATGCTATCATTTCATTTGCCCTGTCCTTTCCATTTCCTTAATACCTGCTACCCTCCCAATCCATAAACATTAATGACCATTCTTGCAACTTATAGGCTTAAATATACAGATATATACAGTTAAACCCAGTTATTTATTAACAAATAAAATACAAATAAAATAAAATAAAAGTACAAAACCAGTATCTTTCGGAATGCGTGTCCCTTTACAACTGATAAGTTAATATAAAATTTGAATACATTACAAGCAAATGTGGCACGTTAATCATGCGTCATTGTTGTAGCACGGACGTGTGCTGCTTTACGCCAGTGATCATCCATCAATAAAACGGTTGCTTCTAGGATGGGATGTAGACGCATGCCTTTCTGGCGATTTAATGCCTTAGGATTGTTTATTATGTTTAGTGACTCTAGCCATAGGCGGTGGCGAAAGTGTCGCGCGTGGTCCACTATCTCAAAGTCGCGCTTGGGGTCAAGATCGTGGTTGGTAGCCCAAAATTGTTCTGCGACCGCGGACTGGTCAGTTTCGGCAAGCCGGATTGCTCTGTCGTGTTCCGTGAGGCGATCCTGGAGACGTCTCGATGTCTCACCTACGTAGCAACTGTTACAGGCCCTACAGGTGGTATTATGGTACCACGTGGTATTATGGTAAATCGATACGTCGACGATATTTTTACCACAATACCACGTGGTTCTGAAACGGTACTACTAGAACACCTCAACTCCCTATCCAATTTCATCAAGTTTACCGTAGAATCAGAGGTGAATGGTTCGCTCCCGTTTCTGGACGTGCTAGTGCATCGCGTAGGCCCACGTCTAGAGACCTCAGTATACCGCAAACCCATGTTGTGCGGTCAATTCACCAACTACAGGTCCGGCCACGCTCCAAGCCATCTCAATAGCACTGCCCGCACCCTATTCTCCAGGGCCTGGAGCCATTCCAGCACCGACACAATTAGACGTAACGAGATCTCCCGTGTGAAGGCGGACCTAACCAGATGCGGTTATCCATCCCATGTACTAAACAGATGCCTGTTACAGGCAGAAGAACTTACATCCAACCCAAGACCTCCGAAGCAAGTCGGCATATCGTCCGCCTACATTCCGTACCATCCAGGAGTGTCAGGACGTATCTCGAAGGTCCTTAGAAGTTACAACATCAAATGTGTGCAATTACCCGGTAGGAACCTACGTTCACTTGTCTCCAGCGTGAAGACCCCTATCACACCTGTCTTACGCAGCAATGTAGTGTACCGTATCACCTGTAGGGCCTGTAACAGTTGCTACGTAGGTGAGACATCGAGACGTCTCCAGGATCGCCTCACGGAACACGACAGAGCAATCCGGCTTGCCGAAACTGACCAGTCCGCGGTCGCAGAACATTTTTGGGCTACCAACCACGATCTTGACCCCAAGCGCAACTTTGAGATAGTGGACCACGCGCGACACTTTCGCCACCGCCTATGGCTAGAGTCACTAAACATAATAAACAATCCTAAGGCATTAAATCGCCAGAAAGGCATGCGTCTACATCCCATCCTAGAAACAACCGTTTTATTGATGGATGATCACTGGCGTAAAGCAGCACACGTCCGTGCTACAACAATGACGCATGATTAACGTGCCACATTTGCTTGTAATGTATTCAAATTTTATATTAACTTATCAGTTGATAAAGGGACATGCGTTCCGAAAGCTACTGGTTTTGTACTTTTATTTTATTTTATTTGTACTTTATTTGTTAATAAATAACTGGGTATAACTGTATATATATCTGTATTTGAACTATGGACCCCAGTACTCCAGGCCCATTCGTTACTATTATAGACTTAACTTAGTCCATCCTGTTCACTACTATTATGAGGCCTTCATCCACAGAAAGGACAGTGGTCTGTTCATCACTTTTCTGCCTTTACTGGATGTTCACTTGACTAAAATGAGATCATTCCTGTACTTATACAGAAAGATTTTGTGTGTGTGCATGCGTGTGCGCAAAGGAATTCTACATTCAGGGCACTTGTAAGAAGAGATTTCATTACAGGGACCCAAGGGACTATGAGAAGGGACATGCTATGAAAACAGATCTGATATGGTGTTATTATCTAGAAATTAACATTGACTAACATATTACAGTTGATAACGTTTAGGTCAGGTTCTGGCCAATGGCACTTTCATCTATGCTTAACAGTATACTTCATTAAGAATGTTCATATTTCAATAATAGGTGAATATATGAGAAGGGATGGGGAGGAGGCTGAATGTTTTGTTTTTATGCTGATGACCTTGAAACTTTAACATACAATACAACCATTTAAAATTTCTTGCAAAATGATAATAAATTTGTACTGTATTTTAAGTGAAATGTCTGAGGTAAATACGAAAAGAGTGCTTTGTTCTTGTTCCTTTATTGAGTCAACCCAATTTGCATCTATGTTTTTTTTAAGTTGATCTCTTTGTCCTGTCTCTTTTATTCAAGATCCAGGCATCATAACAGTTGTCTGCTTTTTTGACAATTTCTATATTATTCTTAGAAAGGCTAATTCCATACTTACTTAACAGAACTTTGAATGTTGGAAGCAATAGAACTTGCTTCCAACTCATTTTATTTGCTAAAAAGACCATACCACTGCAAGCATTTTTGTATAACTACGAAATATTGTGGCCTATAAAGGTGATCAGTGGAGAGCCCAGAATTCATTTCAAACATATATGATGAACGGTAGCACATATCTAACAGAATTTCAGAAGGGAATGATAGTTGAATGCCATATGGAGAAAATGCTTGATTATAGGCAGCATTTAAGCAGTTGAATATGGGTGAGATTCACTGCTTAATCCAATCCAGAACTATGGAGAATCTGTTTTGCATTGAGTCAACAAACTGACAGTTTATTGTTTCTTTTCCTGTACTTGATTTCATAATCTAAAACTCACTAAATGATGTGATCTTCACTAAGTGATGCCTTAAAAAGTGATTCTGTTTTTCATTTTAAACTATTATTGGGGGGGGGGGAATCTTAATTTATTCACTGAAATTAAAGCATACAGTCTTTAGACTTATAATAGATGGAGTAATTTTCTTATTATCTTGTGTTATCTTAATATTGCACTAATCTAAGCATTAAATCCTCTTTGGTTTTGGACAATAGTAGTAGTAATAGCCATACAATGCAAAGAAGCCACAGGCTTTTGGTACACTGGCCAGGGAAAACAAAAGAAAAAAAAAAAAAAAAAATCACAACTATCCAAATATGCTGTATCTTCTGCAAATTTATTTTAATTTAACAACAGAATTAATGCCTTTTGTACACACTGAAAATATTTCATATTCCTCCTCATGGGTTAATAAGAAATATGGAAATTAAAATTAAAAAAAAAAAAAAAAAAAAAATCAAACTATTAAATTCTAATACATTTTACCAGAAGTTCAGGCTATCTGAAACCCAACTTCTGGTATTCTGTTTCATATGATTTTTTTAATTTCTTATTATTTATTAAGTTTACTTAATATTTTAAGATAGAAGCATTTTATATGTGTTTTTATACTGAGAAACACACAGAAAAGGTAAATAATATTTAATAATTTCAGAAAAATGTTTTGACCAGCCAACCCTGCAAAATGATATTCTTTTAAATATGAAAAAAGTAGTGAAAACCAGATAATAACAGGAAAATTTTATTTATTATAATGTAATTATTGATTACATTCCTTCAATATAATCACCAACCTTTCCGTAGCAGTAACTGTATAATTATATCTGCAGAGTGGTTTTTATCGATATCTGCAAGAGACCAATATATAGTATGTAAAATATCTCATCAATTTTCAAAATTATAACTCCCAAGAGGTTCTTTCATTTTGAAGAGAGCAAATTCACAGGAACTTCAGCTGAGGGGGGGGGGCAGGTATGGTGGATGCTCTCACTTCTATCAGTTGAGATTTTGCTTGGAAGGTGCTTCCCCATTAACATTCAAGATTGAGTGTAAGACCTGTCTAGCAAATATCTCTGCTTTCAATGAAGTTTGGGTTGTAGAAAGTGTTTAACCCCTTCCCGGAACATTTTTTTCCGGAAAATGTACCATAACGGATTGACTTTTTTTATTTTACAGATTAAAAGTATGCATCATGCGAATACTCATTGTATAGTTTTTTGTGTTTTTTATTAATTTTTTTGTAGAAAATATATGGGAGTAATTAACCCATTTAGGCTATCCCGAGTTATCTCGTGTACACCAAGAAGTGTGCAAATTATACAGATTTTTTAAAATAAATTAGCGTTTGAGTTAAAAGAAAGGCACAGAAAAAGTCTTCATTACTCATTATATAAATAAATTTAAAAAATCAAGTGGAACGCACAAGTAGTAACCTCTTGCCACAAGCAGTAATCGCGAACTAACTACATTCTGACACACGGCTGCTACAAGTGGACAGGCGAGGTAAGCGTCACTTAAGGGCGGCAATTGAAGAGGGCACCAAAACATTTTTCAATATTGTTTTTGTGAATTATTTTTGTGGGTTCAGTATTCTGCATTTAGGAAAGCAAACTATATTTTGCTTATTTGCAGCACAGGAACACACGCTAGTTTTTTGACATTGCTATACAATATAAGTAAAACAAAAGCCAGTCGTTTGCTGCCAGGTGTAAGAAAATCCTGAGAAAACTTGGGATTTACCTGCCTAATGCAAAATTAGCCAGATAAATGCCAGAGAAAATACGTTTTAGTCCTAAATTTGAAGGTATTATTGTTTGCTTCGGGTATTACTGTATCCCGAGATATTTTGTGTAGTTCCAAATAACTTTTATAACTAAAAATGAGATATCTCGGGATAATCCATGAAGCAGTTAAGGAATGGGAAGTAGTACTATGCACGGACTGTGGTAACAATTAGCACAGTGAAATATAATACTGTAGTATTATATAATAATATTAGCACAACAAAATAAAGAATAGTATCCTCACAATCATAAGCAATAATCATTATCACTTTCATGATTAATTCAATTCTTGAGTTTTTTTTATTTGAGGAGAATCATTGTGAAACTGTTCCTCCACGTAAAAGAACCTTTCTGGGGTCAGCATTTTGATAACAGACAGATATCAATAAATCCACTCTGTAGATTTTCTGGTTACCTCTTGTATTGAAGGTGTTCATACAAATGGAGAGTGATTGTATAGAAGGCATCTAATAATATGATAATAAATTCTAATAGTAATTCTGATAATAATATAAGTTGTCATTATTCAAACTTGTTCCAATTTTATATTGATTTCACTTCATTGCTTTTATTTACGCTAAGAGATAATTATTTCATTTAACATAATTAAAATCCTGCCTATTGTATTTTCATAAGTTAACTTTAGATTACATCTCAATTTATAACATCATTGAGCTGGTGACACAAATATGTTCAAATAACTTACCACAGTCTGCCTAAGGTAAACAGGAATAAATCCAGCTTTTTTCCAAAACCTGCAATATTGAAAAACTATTGTAAATATAATTTATTACAAAACAAAGAGCAAAATTTTTCAAAGGGGCACAATGAAACACGAAAAGAATTTGAATAAAGATTTTCTCAATTTTTCAATAAGAAAATAAAAAATTATATTTCAGCTTTATAAATTTTAAATTTATAAAACTGAAATTTATAATTTTTATTATGATTCAATAACATTCTACATTATTATTTTATTTTGTACAATGTAAGGCTATCTTATTTTTGTTATTCTTAATGATTTAAGAATTTTGATGATTAAATAAGATAATATATATTATTATTAAATTTAATTATTTAATGATTTTGTCGTATGCTGTATATCAAAGTTATTTTCTGTATTTTTTTCCTACACTTTTTTATATATGTAAGCCTTCCTTGTCACTAGATTGGATTCTTGTTTTATATGAAGTATGAATGCGATCAGTCTATGTAACTTATAAATCTAATTTCTTGGGGTTTTTTTTATATTAGATATAATAAATAAATCTGGTTGATTGTCTCTCTCTCTCTCTCTCTCTCTCTCTCTCTCTCATATACTGTAGTTGCTAATAATCAAAGAAATGGCAAAATGAAACATCTTTTATATTACTGATATTCCTTTAATGGTTATGCATTTTATTAGTATTAGTAATGGCCGCATGGTGCAAGAAAGCCTATAGCTTATGCTGCACCAGCCAAAAAAAAAAACTAATAATTAATAAAAGAAAAGGAAATTAAACCTATCATCCTATGCGTTTCCCTCACCTGAAGGTACTATCCAGATGACCTTTGAATTTCCCCAAACTGTCAGCCTCTACCACCCATGTAGGCAGCTTATTCCAGTAATTTATAACTCGCTGGCTAAAATAAAACTTCCTGCAGTCCATTCTAAACAACGCCCCCCGTAACTTGAATTTATGTCCCCTAGTTCTAGCATCATTTATAATCTTGAAAATTTCGTAATCATTCATTTTACCGATGCCTCTCAGAGCCTTAAACACCTCAATCAAATCTCCTCTAAGGTGTCCAGTTTCCAAACTCTACAACCCACATATTCGAAGTCTTTCTTCATAAGGATGCCCTTTTGCTGATCTCAACAGGTGAGTTACCCGTCTTTGTACCCTTTCAAGAAGCTCGATGTCTTTCTTTCTTTCTTTAGGTGCGGTCTCCATACTTAAACACAGTATTCCAAGTGTGGTCTAACAAAAGCCTTATATAATGGGATTATCACGTCCCTATCTCTACTTGCAAAAGTTCGATAGATCATTGATAGGACACCATGGGACTTCCTCGCAACCTGTTTACAATGCTCGGAGAATTTCATGTCTGACCGTATCGTAACACCCAAGTCCCTTTCCTCCAGTACTTGGTTTAGTTGAACTCCACTAAGTTGTTGTTATCATTATTTTGGTTTTTAGGAGCATTTAGCAGCTAAAAATATGCGGTGGTCAATTCCTGACCTTTCCGCATCCTCCATATTTGGTGGGCACAGGCTCGAACTCCACTAAGTGTATAAGTTATTTTGGATTACTGTTTCCCAGGTGTACACTTTGTTGGATTAAAGCATAGCTGCCATTTTTATGACCATTCCTGATGTATATCTAGGTCTCTCTGAAGAAGCTCAGCTTGACAGTGATCATTAACTACTCTACCAATTTTAGCATCATCTGCAAATTTAGATTCTATCCCTTCATCAATGTCGTTTATGAAAATTAAAAACAACAGTGGTCCTAATACTGATCCTTGGGGAACCCCACTTCTTACTTCAACCCAATCTGAGGAACAGTCATTTATCACAACCCTCTGCCTCTTGCCCTGAAGCCATCCTGATATCCATCTAAGGATTTTCCCAGTGATTCCAACCTGTTCCAGCTTATAAAGCAACCGCTCATATAGGACTGAGTCAAAAGCTTTGCTAAAATCTAAATAAACAATGTCGAAATTATTCTCTAAATCCAGCTCATGAGTGACCCTTTCAAAATGGTGAACCAGATTTGTTAAACATTATTTTCCTTTTACAAAACCATGCTGAGTATCCTTGAGAATTTCAATTCTATCCAAATGATCCTGAATTCCACCCTTGATCACTGCCTCCATGATTTTCCCTACCGCTGAAGTCAGACTGACAGATCGATAATTTCCCACTTCACTCTTAGAATAAAACTTATGTATGGGAGATACATTGGCACTTTTCCAATCCAACGGGATCTCCCCCGAGTCTAGTGATGCTCGTATAATTAGCCTCAATGGTTCAATGCACTCACTTGCTGCCTCCCTTAAGATTATAGGGTATATTCCATCAACTCTAGGAGCCTTACTTGTCCTGTAAGCTCGAAAGTTTTTTCATTAAATAATCTTGCAAAATTTCAATATCATTAATTACATATTTTTCAACTTTGCTCCCACAATTTCCCATTGCCACAAAAGGTTTTTCTTCTGTAAATATCAATGCAAAATAACTGTTGAGTTCATCTGCAACTGCAGCTGGTGTATTTAATACTGTCCCCTTTCCCTTATGTAAAGGTTCGATCTGGTTTGTCCTGCTCTACTTAGCATTTATATATGTGAAGAATTCCTTATCCCCCCCCCCCTCCATTTGCTCTGTTTGTTAGCTATTTCTCATAAACTGCCTTTGCCTGTCGAACCTTTTCTGTGGCTCTGTTACAGATCATCTTGTAGCTGTTATAGGCTTCAGTACTTTTTATTGCTCTAACTTTTCCATGCCACCTTTTTCTGCTCAAGTAATGTAGCAACTTCACTATTCATCCAACTTGGAACCCTCCCCGTGGAGTATTTTTTTAATGGTAAATACGCATTCAATGCGTCTGTGATTAATGTTTTAAAAGCATACCACAGTTCAATTGTATTTGTTCTCTGTGCGATATCTACCCAGTTAATAGAGGCCATGTAGCACCTTAAGGCATCATAATTTCCTTTTCTGAAATTATAACCCATTCCTTTGCTTTTACTACTGCTACTTCTCTCTTCTTCATCATCCACCACCACCATAGAACTCCGTGATCACTTCCTGCTACTGGTTCCTCTACTGTCAGCCCTGTTATGTCATCTGATTCATGGGTGATAATGAGGTCTAGGATATTCTTTTCTCTAGTACTTTCCCTGACATGTTGATACAAATAACAGTCATCTAGTTGATTTAAAAATTTTGTTCCTTCAAGTTTCATGTTTCAAGTTTCCTTCCCATTTTCTCCAATCAGTTAGAGGCAAATTAAAATCAAATTATTAGAAGGAATAGGCAAATGAATTGTTGGGGTTTTTTTTGCGGCTGATGCTTATAAGCTTTGGTTCCTTGCATCATTTTGCTAATACTAACATTTACCACATAAGCTAATTATCAAAATAAATTACTTTAAGGATTAAAAAATAAGGTAACGATAATGACCATAGGCTAAACATACTAGCAGAGAGACAACCACGCTGGGGAGTGACTGGCTGAATAGATCCTTCAAAACAGTAACGCTCTTTTCTATTCTTCCACTATATTACATACCATGCCTTTTTTTTTTTATTCCATATTCTCTTAGAACATTATTAATTACTTTAAGGATTAAAAAATAAGATAATTAGGTAACAACAATGACCATAGGCTAAACACACTAGCAGAGAGGCAACCACCCTGGGGAGCTGAAGTGTTCAAGGCTTTAAAAGGGTTAAGTAATGCTTATGGAATCTACTCTTTTTCTTATGACATACAAAGGGTACTAGGAAAGTTTTGCAATATGACGCAACAATGAATCACAGGAAGCTGCTTGTTGCTGCATGTTGAGACATGTTCATACGTGCATAGTAGCCGCCGCGGCAAGTCGATGGGCTCAGTTATTCATTAGTAGTGAGAGTGTAAAGTGCTTGCGATGGCATCGTGGTCACGAAATGAGATAAGGACAGTTTTGCGGTATAATTTCGTGCGTGGTTTAACCATAGACCAGTGCTTAGAAGAAATGACTCTTGCACTAGATGATGATTGACCACATTGTACAACGATATTCAGGTGGTATAGAGAATTCCAAAGGGGAAATTTCACTCTGGAGGATTCTGAGAGGCCGGGAAGGCCACGAATGTCAGTTACGGAGGAAAACGTTACTGCTGTGAGGAAAATGCTTGACGAAAACAGGCGAGTGACCTACCAACAGATAGAGGATACTTTGGGCCTAAATGCACCAGCAATTCGTTCGATTCTGCAAGATCATTTGCACGTGAAGAAACTTTGTTCTCTCTGGGTGCCGCATCAACTGACTGAAGAGCAGATGACATGACGTGTGACTTGGTGCCGGGAGATGTTAAAAAAGTTTGATAAGGGACAATCTCGGTATGTGAACAACATCGTGACAGGTGACGAGACTTGGCTGTACTATTACGATCTGCCAACCAAGGCTCAAAACAAAGTTTGGGTCTTTGATGATGACGACACACCCGTAATTGTCAGAAAATCCCGATCTGTAAAGAAGAAAATGATAGCTGTATTTTTCAAATCGAGTGGAATTGTGGAACGTGTCGTTTTGGACACGCAGAAGACAGTCACAGCTAAGTGGTATACTGAACAATGCCTGCCTAAAGTCATTGGATCTATGAAGAACCTGCGGCCAAAGTCAAGAATGGACACCTCCATCACGATAATGCTGCAGCTCACCGCGCCAAAGCCTGCACCGAATATTTGACCATGACAGGACTGAAACTTCTCGAGCACCCTGCCTACAGTCCAGACCTTGCTCCCTGTGACTTTGCACTGTTGCCGCATGTGAAAATGAAGCTAAAAGGGAGGCGGTTTTCCAGTGATGAGGACCTTCTACGGGCTTGGGACAACGAGTGTGCTTTACTCCCTAGTGAAACTTGGCAGAACTGGTTTAAAGATTGGTTTCGGAGGATGGAGAGGTGTATTGAATGTAGAGGAAATTACTTTGAAAAAATTAAATAAACAAAGCTGTATTGCAAAACTTTCCTAGTACCCTTTGTACAGCAAGGCAATACAAAAATTTAAATTGAAAAAGGATGGTTGCAGAAATTTGCATTCAGTCACATAGCTAAACCTCTATTTAGTATTGTGTAAATGGGTAGTTTGAATAAATGTAAATGTTTTGACAAATTATTAGAAGGAATAGGCAAATGAATTGGTTTTTTTTTTGTGGCTGATGCTTATAAGCTTTGGTTTCTTGCATCATTTTGCCAATACTAACATTTACTACATAAGCTAATTATCAAAATAAATTACTTTAAGGATTAAAAAATAAGATAATTAGGTAACCACACTTCACTAAGTAACATTACATGGAAAACAAATTAGATATTGCTAATCATTATTACTTTACTGCCTAAATGAAGTTCCATTAAGGCAAATAAATAATTTAAAAATCATGATCATTCTTTTTTTTTTGAGCAGCTTTCATATAAAGTCAAATGCATAGCATAACCATTAGTATTATTGACATGCTGAAGAAGAAAGAGCATAATTTCCTGGAAGCTATATGTAAGTGTCTTTCTTACACAAGCAGCTACCATCCAAATTATTTCCCTGCCATGATTTCCAATCACAGAAAGCTTTTCAACAGAAATGGTGACCCATTAATCAACCCATCGTGCATATTCTCCAGTTACAATCCCAAAATATGACTGGTTAATTCATGGTAGTATATATATTTTTTCCATAGAGTACAGTAGTAGATATCTACCCTTTTTTCTATAAGTACTCATTCAACTCCAATGATATTAAAGGCTTAATAATTGTTATCCAAATTATTTTAAGAATAGTACAACCTTATGTGTCTTTCATATTTCTGGAATTATTCTCTCTCCTAACAAGGCAATGGATTGAGTAAACTAAATGCTAATGGGCATCTTTACTCTTTCTCAAACAACATGCACAGGGGGCATATATTTAAATTGAAAAAGAATTGCTGTAGGACAGACGTGCAAAAATTTGCTTTCAGCCAGGGAGTGACAGATTGTTGGATCTGGTGTTGTGGAAGTGGGCAGTCAGAATAAATTTAAAAAAGAACTAGAGCAATTATTAAAGGAGATGGAAGGATGATGTGGCATAGTGTTTTTTTTGTTTTGTGATGCTGTATAAGCTTCCTTCCTTGTACCATTTACAAAATTCTGCAAAACCTCAACAGTTTTAAATACAAATATAGCAATTTTTCCTTACCTACTAGCGCTGTTAAAGGCATTTCATGTATAGCAGCTCTCCTATTTTTTAAGTAATATTTTATAAAGCATATGCACCTTAATTAGATTCTTCCTTAATATTATATTATAAAAGTTATTGTATTCAAATCTTGTAAGATAATTAAGCCATTAATTTTCATCAAGCCACTGTCATATATATTCCTTATTATTTTATGATTATTAGGTATTACTACTATTATTAATTTATGTAATATGTGTGTGCATTTATTTTACCTTAATAATTCTGATGTAAGTCCATAGGAAACACCTAAGTAATCAAGTGCTTCTGGGACTCTTTCACTTAACTGTACCATCAAAGGAGGTAAAGACTTCCGAGGGATTATTTGTTCTTCTAAAAGGCCCACACTATTTTCATCTATAGGTTCAATATCATGATGATTTTTTTGTGGCATGGCATTTTCTTCCAAACTTGGGATTTTTCCTTCATAATAATGCTGTAACAGTTGGAGTGCACGACTTCCATAACCCATCTAGAGAACAAAAAATAAATCTTGTAGAAAATATTTTAATAGTTTATATATAATAAAATCATATTAGTTAAAAAAAAACTTTTCTCCTCTTATTTATGAGAAAGCATCATTCAATCACACTATACATAACAACTATAACCCTATTGTAGGTGGTATTTTGGTTTTAATTGTGAAGTGCATTGACTTATGCAATAGATGAAAAGTGTTGAAGTGTTACTGAGTCAGTTTGATGTGACATAATTGATGGGAAAAATAAAAAATTAATTGGGGGTGGTTCTAGTACAAGTGAATATAATGAATATATTTATTTATACAGGCAAATGAGGTGGGCAAACAGATATGAATGTATTATCATGCCGGACTTTCATTTTCCATAGAGAAGATGGGAATTTATTGGTGTAGCACCCTCATAGAAAAGTATATTTTTTGATTGACTCGGTAATTACTTCTTATATCATGTTAGAAACCACATGGAAGAACAATATTCTTGAAATAATTTTTTCCAGGAATTCAAGAACTTTTGCATTAAGGAACTATTAACAGGTAGTGATCGTAACGTATGAATGTGGGACATATCTGAAGCAATAAATGTTTGTCAAAAGGAAGTTTTAATTTTCACAAGGGACATTATGATGGCTTTAGGCATTACCTGAATCTTATTCAATGGGAACAGTTAGTAAATATAACAAGTATCAATGCTAAATGGGAACTGTTCAAATAAGTAATTCTAGAAGGTTATCCATCCATCTTTTCATACCTTTAAAGCATTATTTTTCAAGGCTTAGGAAAAAACAGATGACCAATGAGCTGATGAAGACAGTAACATACAAAAAAAAAAAAAAAAAAAAAAATTGTATGGAATGAATATAAATTATCAAGAGACACTGAACAATGACAATCATAAATTAATCTATAAACAATGCTAAAGCATTTCTTATATGCAGTACAAAGGTTGGGAGGGTGGCAAGCAATAGCAACAAAGGTGAGCTGTTTCAATAAGACCTAGATATTTTATCAGTTGGTCTGAAAGTGCAATATTAGGAAATATAAAGGTCCTACATTTGGTTCACAGTAATCCCAGATTAACTTACTGCTTGAGAAGCAAGTGATGACATTGAAAAGGACTTAGAAAACTTGAATGAGTGAGGTATTTAAGGCTTTAATATTTTATTATTTGATACTAGTAAATTAAATAATAGGCATATCTTTTTTTCTCCCCACAAATATCACAAACTAAAGAACATACACTTAAACTAAAGAAGGAATTAAGAAAAATTTCTTTAGCAAAAGGGTTATTAATTATTGAAATAAATTACCCTAATCTTGTAGGACTAGAGAGTTTATGTAAATTTAAGGAAGGGCTGAATAGATACTTGGATGGAACCAAGCGAATTGTATTTCATTTTTTTATAGGCTGGTGTTCAATAAGCCTGGCTTAAAAACTCTTCTAGAAGATTCCTACCAATGAAATAGATATCCATTGTAAGTGGATATACAGTGGATATTCATTTTTGATACTATTCATAAAGAAATATGAAATATTTCTATCATAATTTATGGTTTAAACATGTACACTGAAAGGACAGAATTCATAGGATACCTGGTTCCTGGGCAATGTGATGCTGTCACCTCTCTCGCTAGTGGCTGAACCCACCACTTGGCAGGTATATAGGTACACTACATCACTGCATTATGTAGATGGTAATTCAATGTCAGTATGGATAAATGTTGTGAGTTAACAGACTTTGAAAGAGGGATGATAGTGGGTGCCTGATGTATGGGTCACTCTATCATGGAGATAGTACAGAAATTACACTATCCCCCATTTGACAGTATCAAGAGTGGGTGGAGAAAAGTGGTGGATGAACGTGGCTGTTGACATCTGTCTTACATTGTTTCAGCCAACCAGAAAGCGACAGTGGCACACATCACCGCCGACTTCAATGACGGAGGTGTTAGAAACGTCTCCACCAAGACTATCAGGCGATCATTAGCCGCAATAGATTATGGGAGCTGTTGACCAACCAGAGTCCCATTGTTAACACTATGACACAGGACTCTACGCCTCAACTGGGCAAAAGAACATCAGTGGACTTTGGATGATTGGAGACGGGTCTCCTGGTGCGATGATTCCTGTTTTCAGTTATTTCAAGCGGAAGGGAGGGTGCATATCTGGCTGAAACCGCATGAAGCTATGCAACCGTCATGTCAACAAGGAACTGTTCATGAAGGTGGACGGTCGGTAATGGTCTGGAGCGTGTTCAACTGGCACATGTTAGGACCTCTGGTATTTCTAGACACATCTCTGAATGGTCCAGGTTACATGTCCATCCTTGCAGACCATCTGCATCCCTTCATGGTTATCATGCACCCACAGGGCAATGGACTCTTTCAACATGAAAATGTGCCTCCTCACAGAGCCGTGGTGACTAGAACATGGTTCAAAGAGCATTCTGCAGATTTTACCACCATGGAAAAGTTTCCCCGTTCGTTGGACATAAACCCTGTGGAGCATCTCTGGGATGCTGTGGAAAGGTCCATTCAAGCTTTGGATCCTCCACCCAGGAATGTGATGGAATTATGGACAGAGGTGCAGCAAGCATGGATAGAAATACCTGTGGAAAGCTTTCATGAACTAGTGGACTCAATGCCTTACCCTGTGACTGCCCTTATCCAAGCAAAAGGTGGGCCTACCTGTTACTAGGTAGGTATCCCGTGATTTATGTCCACTCAGTGTAGTATTACACGTGTATTATATGGCTAATTAGTCTGCTCCTAAAGCAGAAAAATACGACAATATTACTGCTGAGAATAGAAAAAAATGCTGCCAAAGCAATGAAGTGGAATCAAATGCATGTTTCTCTTCTCCCACAATAAGCTAATAAAATGGTGATTCCTATAGTCTAACTCAGTGTTGAAGATATATCATGAACACAGACAATAAGTGCATGAGGTTCCCCATATGATCATGAATCATATGGAGCATCAGTAGGAAGGAATGCAGTGTACACTATGTTATATGTATTTCATTATTCTGTGTTTCTGCTGATGCTTAGTTTTGTGTCTAATGTCTTGGAGCATTTATATAAAATAAATTTGCTAGGTTATTCTTATTTCCAAGATTTACTAAAATTCTAAGAGGGAGGAGATGCCATATGCATTCCTACAAATAACCTGGTTTGCTATTTATTAAATTTAAAAAATTGAAAGAATATAAATTAAAATTTCATAAGAAAAGTACAGTACAACACAAAATGAATAGTAACTGTTGGCAGGGGTGAATCAAAAAGTTACTGAATTTAAAAATCTCCAAAACTGTAAGTAATTATTCAAAAAAACTGGTGATCTCCTGTTGTTTGTATCCTGACCTGTAATATTTCCATTAACCATCTCCAGTGTGCACAACCATGTTTTCCCAAATTGTATGAACCACTGAAAAATGAAATGTCAGCATTCTCTGACATTTAATTTTTCAGTGGTTCATACAATTTGAAATGTCAACAATCATCAGCATTCTCTTTTTTCTGGCTCTCAATGTCATGTATTTCTTTAATTTTGTCTTCCTTATTTAAAACTTTGTTTTTCAACTCACCTAGCCAAGACTGCAAAAAAAAAAAAAAAACATTCAGCAATTTTACCCTTTGCTGGTTGCATGGCATGGAGATTTCACTTAAGAGCAATACGAGTTAGCCCAATGCTCTTTCCACTTAAGTGCACACCCACAGTACAGCTCTTTAGGAAGTATGTTTTGAGAATTTCTCAATCCTATAATGCTTAGTAAAGTACTACGCTGACAAAATTAATTCACTGAAATTTGTAAAAAAAAAAAAGGCAAAATAAATGCTATTTATAGACAGCCATTTTTCTAGGAAACATCACAAAAAATTTCTGTGAGAAATTATCCCTTCATAACCAATTTATATATAGCTTCTAAAGTTCAGGTGTTATAAACAACTAATACTTAGGCAAAGAAGTGGCAGAACCAATCTCCTATTTGATGTCTTAGCACGTGGGACCAAAGTGTCACATGCCACATGTGAGGATCTTATAAACAAGCTGAAATGTGTTGTATGTATTTTATGAATACAGTATTACTCTCTTTACTTGTAGGTAGGGATGGGGGCAGAGAACATGATTTGACTTGTGGTTTAACTACAACTGTGGTGTACAAACCCTATTATTTTAATGTTGAACTATACAGCAAATGTGAGGCAAAATCTCATAACCACAATCAGAATTGTTTCAGAATACCATCTCTAAATGATTCTGATACGTCTAACTGACCATCTATATCACCAATAAAATGTATTTATGACTAGATAAATCGAGATACAATATATATAAATGACTCTGTCATATGAAATTGAACTTGAAGTTTGCAGTGTGGCTTCAGCAGTCTGAGTACCAGAAGCACCCTTCATCAAAACTGCCCTAATGTATAGTACTGATCTACTGAATACCATACACTGGTATTCAAAGAAAGTGCATCACCTATGAATTTCACATTTCTAATCATTTTTTGCGATGGTATGTCACATTAATGACTAGCATCACAAATAGAAATATAAACAAAAGATATTTATTAATAGTTAAGGCAAAGTAATATTTGATAGGTGCTCTCAATATATTACAAAATGAGCATTTGCAATCTTTATACAACAGTTTTGGTAAATTATGGCTGAAATGTTATCAGAAGTCCTCAATTTGCTTCAGTTTATCATTTTAAATGGAAAACAAAATGAAAAGTTCACCAGGTGCAAACTAATATTTAGTTGAACCGCCTCTGGCCCTGATGACAGCAGCACACCATCGAGGATCAATTTCTGAAGATAATCAACTAATAGTTCATGGTTTCAAACAGGAATTATGGCTTCCTGAAGTTCACGAAGGGTCTTTGGTTTCTTTCTGGCAACTGCAGATTCCACATGATGCCAACAGTTCTCTATAGGATTCAGGTCCAGGCTGTTTCCTGGCCAGCTAAAAGTTGTAATGGACAGTTCTTCCAACCATTTTTTCACCTGTAACAAATGTAAACACATTACTCTCGAACCTTTAATGCAGAAATGAAGCTAAAGTTACTACAGAAGTGCCTACTTACACTTTTCGCCCGATGACAAGGAGCAGAGTCGTCCTGAAAGATGCAGTTACTTGGCACGTTGAAATGTTCTCTAATGGTTGGCAGCAATTTGCCTTCCAGTATAGCCAGGTATCCATTGGAATTTACAGAACCTTTTATAAACTGCAGGTGACCTATTCCGGGATATGAAATGCACCCCCATATCATTTGGCTGGTAGGGAATTTTGCTGTAGACACCATACAGTCTGGATGGTATTCTTCACCACATCTATGGCGAATCGTTTGTCTCCCATCAGAGCCATGCAGGTTGAATTTCTTCTCATCTGAGAAAATAACTGACTTCCACTGTTTGGGGGTCCATTTGATATGCTCCTTACACTAAATTAATCAGGTTTTTTTCATTTTTTGCGTGAGGAGGAGCTTCTTCTTAGGACAACGGGCTACAAGTCCATTTTTGGAGAGGTGTCTTCTGACTGTTACTGCACTTGCTACCACTCCTGTATGTTCTTCCCATTCTCTTTTCAGCTCAGATGAAGAAGCTTTATGGTTTTTAAGGCATAAGCACTTCAAAACACAGTCCTGTTTTGGTGTAGAGACTCGTTTGCATCTAGTTCCCCCCCTTTTTTTTTTTCCCCTATCAGCAGAACCAGTATTCTTGAGTATTGAAAGAATCTACTCACTGTTGACTGATTACAAGACATTCTATAAGCAATATGACTGGAAGAACATCCCTCCTCACGTAAAGCAACAATAGAACTCTTTCTTCGTGGCGTCAGCTGCACATAACTTGCCATCCTGACACAAGCAAGGAATGACTGCAACTCTTGCAGAGCATGCTTATATAGCTGTAAGTAACAGCCGATGCAATATTACGTCATTACCTACGCGTGTCAATCTTATCTGATGCAACCTATAAGAAAATATTGTCATATACTTACATTTGGACGAAAATTACAATTTTAAGGGGCGATGCACTTTCTTTGAACACCAGTGTGCATATATCATCTAGATACAATTAAATGAAGAGGACAAATAAAAAGATCAGTTTTATTCCTATCATTATTAATATTATCGCTTTACAAGCTAAGATCTTTGTCTGTCTTGTTTGTTTCATATTTTTAAAAAAATAAATATTCTTATAATTACTAATTCATTATTTAATGAATAGTTTGATTCTTATTCCTAATTAACAAAAGAAAAAATTAAGTAATAAAATCAGATATAAGAAATTAATAAAATAATGAAAATAGAATAAAATGTAACATACCCTCTGATAATCTGGATGAGTAGCTATTCTAACAATGCGTGCTCCGGATAATGAAGGAAAATCATGATCTTGAAACTAGAACAAAGATTAATTTTAAACACTTAAATACAAGTATATTTATTCTGCACAGTCTAACACAAATTCTGTTGTCTATCAGAAAGAGTTTGGTTGGGGTAATTTATAATTAGTGTGAGGTTAGGCACTTAAGGCTATGAGGTATCGTGGCTTTAGGTTCCATTGTGTCTGTCCATTGTGCATTTTCTATGGTTAGTTTTTCTATGTGGTGGGATGAAAAAACATGCATCTCTCTCTCTCTCTCTCAAAACTAATTAACCCAGCCCATGGCTGGCATGAAAAAATACATTCTTATATATTTGGGGAAGGAAATATAGTAATTATGTTAAATAAATTCTTTCCATCTTAAGAGGAATTTCTGCACAGTATGGAAGAACAGTGCTAATATACACTGTGATATAACTCTCATTTAATATGAATTAAAACTTCAATAATTAAATTCATTAAATTTTTTCAGTGAAAATGCATGTCATTATCATTAGAAATACTAAAAGGGTTCAATTGCTGCAATGAACTATGTAAGAGGATGATTAGGCACCAAAGGTTGATTAGTTATGTAGGATCAGATCCCACACTTTCTAGCATACTACTTGAAAAGTACAGAGCTGCCATATTAGAATGAAAGGTACACAGGGAACTGATGTTTTCCTAACATTTTCCTATAGTAGGAGGCACTCTTAATACAAAACAAAACGTTTCTTTAGCAGAATTAAGAAAAATATACAAAAAATTAACTCCAGCAGTGTTTCATCATATGTATTTTTTGTGTGATACAATGCATTCTGTTTTTTTTTTTTTTTTTTTTTTTTTTTTAGTTTGTAAAATGCAGGAAAAGTAACAGAATCGTATACTAGACAATATATAATAGTGTAATTATCTGTATCTAAATCCATCATTCCACATAAAAGGATATTGTTTCAATCTAAAATAGGCGCCTCCGTAGCCAGGTGGGAAGGAGCAGCAGTGCATAGCACACGCTTCTTGATTAGACCAGGGTTCGAGCCCGTCACCACCAAATATGGAGGATGCGGAAAGGTCAGGGAATGACCACCGCATATCCCGGAACAATATGGCCTTAGTTGCTAATGCTCCTAAAAACCAAACAACAAACAAACACAAACAACATCAATCTAAAATACACAAATAAATAGATCATTCATTCCAAATACACACTAGAACTTATATAAAATGAAATACTATTTTATATAATGGTTCTAGTGTATAATTGGAATGAATATAATATAAAATTAACTGTTATATAAAATAAAAATTATTTTAAATTACCTGCTGAGAAACTGTCCACGGAATAAGGTCTCCAGAAGCTCTCTTTCCTCTACTAAGGCTATTCATAATATTTTCCTTTGAAATTTCTCCTTCAAGACAAACCTGAAATATCAATGAATGATTGTATATATTATTGTATATATTTCTGATATATTATCAGAAATGCAAGAAATTAACCTTGATACAGAATGGCACTACATCTAAAACATTCCATATTTTTAGGAGAGGTGACTTTTTAAAAACACCTCTCCTAAAATACACAATATATAATGTAAATTAAATTAGATTGAAAGTAAAATTAAAAAATTGAAAAAATAAAGAAAGGCAAATATAAGAGGCAACATTAGCACATCCCACAAAACATTGTGTAGAACATAATGTAAGCTAAATTAACATAGGACAGTAAAAAGGAAAAGTGCTGTAAAAAGCAAATACACATAAAACCAATTAAAAAACAAGAGTAAGAGGAGAGAGTAAAAAAAAAAAAAAAAAAAAAAAAGGGTTAAAAAGGGTAATCTATTGCAATATTTCACATTATTTGTCCTCAGCATTATCAAGATATCTAAATTTATTTATCAAGTCTAAATTTATTCTTTATTGGCTACTAAATATATTTAGCCCTATTTAAAATATTCAAAATTTTTTGTACATATTCTTTCCACATTATTCTTCTTCTCAATTTTTTTAATCTCTTTCCCCCTCTTCTCCCCTTACCCTTGTTTTTCTTATTAGTTTTATATGTATTCACTTTTCACAGCGCTTTTCTTTTCTACTGTTCTACTTTAACTTACATTATATATAGTAGATATGTCCAATCACAAAAACCACATTTATACAAAAAAATCTCATAAATAATGTGTGTGTGTGTGTGTGTGTGTGTGTTTATATATATATATATATATACATATTACATTATTTATTAAACTGAATACCAAGGAAATTATACAACTGATGAAATTTAATAGGGATTTGGAATATATAAGTATTATGGGTAAAAAATATACCTATAAGGCCATACTGCCAAGTATTTAGGTAACCTATGTTGGACTTCATTGTTGTACCCTATAAATAAATGCATAAATTATAAAAATAAAATGATGTAGTAAATTATTGATTAATGGATACATTGAATGGAACATTAGCTAGGGCTAGCTTCATTCAATACATCCTATCAATAATTGGCTGAGGCTAACTTTTTCTGTTTGCCATTTGCCAGTTTGTCTAGGTTCAAATATACTAATTATAATTTCAACACTAATATAATAATGCAATATATGTGTTGAAATTATATATTGCATTATTATATTAGTGCAGAATAACCGCTAGCAGTGAAAAAAAAATAATAAAAGCAATGGAAGTGAATCGAAAATAATGAAAGTGAGTATCAACTTTTAATTTTTATTAGTGCAATTTATTTATGTAGTGAAAATGAAAGGTTTATGCCAAAATTAAGATGAACAGGAGGAGAAATAAGGATAGCAATAGACCTCAATTTCCCTCAAATTGCTCTAATAGATTTTGAGGTATAAAAATTTAGAGTTAGCAAGCTGAAAGTAAAAACACAGCATATCATATAGATACTTCGGATTTACCGCGAGCATAATTGCCCGACCTTTTGGTAAGGATCCTGGTAAGTAGTGATTAACTATATAATATCGGTGTAGATACACCATAGTTTACCCATAAATTTGAACTACATATGTAGCGTAAAAGGTATCGTTTTAATTGTATCTCATATTGTGGGTGCCTTCACGAGATAGCTGGTATTGCACTACTTAAAATAAATAATGCTTCTCTAGTAGAGAAGACTACTGTTATTTATTTTCAGTGGATACCACCACCCAGACAATCATTTCGAAGCTAGTTGGCTTCATCGTCATCGAGTGGGCAGGTACCCTGTTTCTATGATGAAGCCAACTAGCTTCGAAATGATTGTCTGGGTGATGGTATCCACTGAAAATAAACAACAGTAGTCTTCTCTACTAGAGAAGCGTTATTTATTTGAAGTAGTGCAATACCAGCTATCTCGTTGTGAAGGCACTCACAATATGAGATAGAATTACAACGATGCCTTTTACACTACATATGTAGTTCAAATTTATGGGTAAACTATGGTGTATTTACACCGATATTATGTAGTTAATTAATACATTAATACATTATTTCTTATGGGTCTACCTAAACCGATAAGAAATTATGCCTTGTGTATTTCATCTTCTAATATAGTATGTACTGATATTTGAAGTAAATTAGAAGAAATTTTAGAATAGAAAAATACCTGATATAATAGAAGTTTTTTGAATAAGATAAAAATAATATAAAATAATAAAAAAACATGACATTGAACATTAGTTTTTTGGAAATAATAAGAATAAAAATAAGAATAAATCAGCCTTTACTGAAATAGTAGAGCAAGTAGAAAATCAAAATTAGTTTTCTGTAATGATATTAAATAGACAGAAAATGAACAATACTTCAATGCTGTGAACAACATAGCTAAAAGGATTTATAACTCAGTTTGCCGCCTGACATATGATAAAGAATGACCATAGCATCCTCTCACTTTTGGTTATATATGACCAATTAAATATTTAATTATTTTAATAACTGAAAATGTGGAAAAATGAAATAATTAATTAAACTACCTATGATGTTAGAAAAAGGCAGAAAATAGTAGAATTTGAAATTGAAAACCAAAATAAATATCTATTTGCTATCCTTATTCCTCTTCGCTTTAATTTTGGCATAAGCCTTTCGTTTTCACTACATAAATAAATTGCACTAATAAAAATTAAAAGTTGGTACTCACTTTCATTATTTTTGATTCACTTCCATTATTTTTATTATTATTTTTTCATTGCTATCTGTTGGGCTAGCAGTTATTCTGCCAGTTTGCTACAAATTTAACATATATTTCATTATTATATTAGAGTATTGAAATTATATTCTTAGTATATTTGAACCTAGACAAACTGGCAAATGGCAAACAGAAACACCTCAGCCAATTATTGATAGGATGTATTGAGTGGAGCTAGCCCTAGTTAACGTACCATTCAATGTATCCATTAATC
Organism: Mastigoproctus giganteus; assembly: GCF_048544385.1. NCBI lineage: Eukaryota > Metazoa > Arthropoda > Arachnida > Uropygi > Thelyphonidae > Mastigoproctus > Mastigoproctus giganteus. Next base: position 82,500,014 of record NC_143588.1, read on the forward strand.
AATAATTTGCTACATCATTTTATTTTTATTATAATTTGTGTTTATTTATAGGGTACAACAATGAAGTCCAACACAGGTTACCTAAATACTTGGCACTATGGCCTTATAGGTATATTTTCCACCCATAATACTTATATTCCAAATCCTTATTAAATTTCATCAGTTGTATAATTCCCTTGGTATTCAGTTTAATAAATAATGTAATACAAAGTATATGTTTTACAGACTGATGTAATGTTCAATCATTATTTTGATGGCATTAATCTGTTCTGATATTCTTTTTCTATTTTGCAAATTCCATATTTTTCTACTTAATTTCACATATGTTTTTATATATATATATATATATATAAACATATCATATTAACAGTTCCCCAAGTGTGTACTCATAATCATGTGTAGTATGTCTGTAGAAGCAGGCATTCGCAAGCTAATATGCGTGTTGTGTAGGCTGAAAAACTCAAACTAATTCATGGGAAACCCCTGCTTCCTCCAACTGAGATCAGCCTCAAAATGAAGAGGACTAAAAATTATTCCAGTTAGTGACATGAATCAAACTCAGAACTCTCCAAACAAGTGGCAGATGGGGAGCTTACTGTGCAGCAGACCTTTGCTAACAGATATGGTAAAAATCTGCTGCTGCAATGACATTTGATAAAATCTTGTGATAAAAAAATTAGTTATAGTGGGTTGCTGTTATAGTCAAATTAATGATTAAAAAATATAGAAGTTAAGAATAAAGAACAAGAAATTGAGAAAAGCTGTTTTATATTCCCTTGTTTCCTGTACCCATCATATTACACTTCCACAAAAAATACTGATACCTTCCTATGTGGTATCTTGCATGTGATGTTAAGACTGGTTGCACCAATAGTGATTAATTATTGGTTCAATTTAGGGAAGTCGTTGAACTATAGATAATATACAAGAAAGAGTCTACCAATAAGGAGAAAAAAGCAGAAGAAAGAATTCTACCCTCTGTAGAATTAGTGTGAGTTCCATCAGGAAAAACAATTTTTATAGTGATACAAATACATCAGCTGAAGATATAACCACATACAGTCTAAAAGTTGATATACAAGTAGCACCAAAGTATGAAAAACATTATACTGTTTGCATGAATTATTCTCTCAATTATTCTTAACAGACAAAACAGATGTTGCATATTTGCAAAATATAAAAGGCAAAAAAATTAATTAATTATCACTGCCCTTTAAAGGGCTAATTTATGGTGAAAATTTTCAGTTAAACAAAATTTACTCATTATTACCATGGAATTTCTCCATTTTTAATGTTATTAAATTTATCATAAATTAAATAATGCTTACAAATATAGCAGACCACATCATAGGCCATAATCATAATAATGGCAAAGTAGTAAAGATTGTGGAGTTATATTTCAATGCTGGCATTGAAATAATTTGAAAACAGTATGCATTTTTGCATTTAATTTGTCTTGGGGACACTTTAGTCCCTCTGGGGGCAGAGACCCACTTTCAGCTTCACAGCCACCTGTAATGCTAACATTAGAGGTAACACCATTATACACAAGTTGACCTAAAATGCTAATATTGTTTTAATATAAATAGCATTGCCAAAAAGATGAATCTGCTATTTATTTAAAACTCAAGATGCCATCTTGACAACTATTTCAAGATTTATTGGACTTTCATCAGACAATAGGTGATCTGTATTAACAGACTAATAGAGAATAATATAATTTTCAAACTATTTCAATGCCTGTGTTGATATATAACCTTGAAAACCTTATTATTTTGTCATTATCATGATTATGGCCTATAATGTGAAGCCTGCTATAATAAGAATAATTTAATGCACCATCACTTTAATAATATTAATAAAGGGAATATGTACTTAGTCAAAGCTTAATAAAAAAAGACGGCACTCACATCAATAATCCATTATGGTTACATGAATTATGAATTCATGTAACCATAACGGATTATTGAGGTGAGTGCCATCTTTTTTTTTTTATTAAGCTTTGACTAAGTACATATTGCGTGTCATGAACTTCGGCATTTTAAGCTTTTGCTAACTCTAATCATGGTAATATTAATAAAAGCACAAACCTAAATCTTGAAGAATGAAAGTTGGTTGTGCCGCTTGAGGGATCAAAGCTCTCAAGAAGAGACTGAGTGTAGAAATGTGCGCAGTTTACATTGGGCTTTTATTATAATTATGTTAACTTAATTACAATATGATTTTAATTAGCTAGCATAGCAATAACAGAACAGTTTGAGAAATAGGGGTGCTCAAAACTTTTAAACATGCATACATATACGTATTTATGTATGTATGTAAAGTACAAAACTTCTGCAAAACTATTATAATAATTTTATTGGGAATAACACCTCTGCACTACTCGCAGCTCACTTCTGACATCTCTGAATGCAAATATATTATAATAGATCCCAAAATATAACAATGGCAAAATGGCTACTTTAAAGACAGAAATGATATCCTCAAGTTGTTTTATGTCACAAAACAGGTGCATTATTGATTGCTAAAATTACACTTTAATGCCTCTATTTCTATAGCAAAAGTTGATTACTGCACTTACCTGTAAAACACACAAGACTTCTGGAAGTGTACGAGAATTCACATCAACAGGAGGAAGAAGACAAAATAAGTGATGGGCTGGTGCATCAGACATCATCTGAAGGTCATTTGGAGAATTTTTATAGTGCGATGCCACGCATAAAGATATGATACTTTGAAGAAATATTTCTGCTGCTTTGTGGTAACTGAACAGAGTATCACGATTAATGTAATATTTAACAGAAATTAAGGAATATTTTGAATTTTTAAGATATTTTCACAAATGAAGTAAACTGTGTATGGACTGGTCTATGGTCTATGCTAAAATGTAGCTCAATTATACAAAAAAAAAAAAAAAAAAAAATGATCAAGATTTATCATAGGAGAGAAATGTTTTATATACTTTGTGAAGTATGGAATGCCAATATGAAAGGAGAAGCAATAAGATAAATATGGATGTGAAAAATACTAAAATAAAAATAGCTAACATTACTAATAATAAGTTTTAGAATTGATGCATTAATAATGCATGAAGAAAAATACTAAATGAAAACACTAACCATTACTAATAATGCCTGTTTTTTTTAGTGCAGCACTAATAATGTATAAAGAATGTTATAAGTTTAACAATATCCATGATAGTTCAAAATTAATTTTTTTTAACCTGTTTTTTTCAGTGCAGCACTAATAATGTATAAAGAATGTTATAAGTTTAACAATATCCATAATAGTTCAAAATTAATAACAATATTAATCTTTAAATGCATTATTTTGAGAGATTATATACTTAGTTCAGAAGACTATTGGCTAACTGATATACTTAGAAGATAGAACTTTGACAGAAATCTCCCATATTATTAATGCATTCTTAAAATGCTCTTGCTTGCCTTGGAACAAATGTAAATGGGAGCTCAGAGACTCAAATATCTCATGATCTGCCAATTGATGCACCCCCAATTTGAGTCCCACAAAAGAATAGTCAAGCACATACTGCTCTGACTGAAAGTGATCTAGTTTTATTGGGAGTCTATTGTCAGGGAAACAGGTAACATTTTTTTTGTAATAAAGATAGGTGGACCAGAACCAGGGTGTGTTTTCCAGGAGCAACAACTGATGATGTCATCAAAAGCTTATCAGATTTTAAGTGGGGGATAAAAACAGCATTATTATTCATGCGGGAACTAATGATACTCAATGAACATGACCTGACTATTTATTAGATAAATACAGGATCATGCTGAAAAACTGATGTGAGGCCAGAACGTGTATGTGTCTGCAATTCTGCCCAGACATGATGGGGAAAGCCTGAGAGAGGTTTTGGGGGCTCCACTCCAGATGTGGGAACAATATTCCATGGTAGGGCGGATTTGTGATTTATACAGAGTGAACAGCTGTTTTGAAGAAAAGTAATGCCAAGAGCGAAAGAGAAAACCAAGCTTTTTAGATGCAGAGGGAGCAATATTTGTAATGTGCTTGTGTCAAGAGAGATTAGAAGTCAGGGTAATAACCTCATTAGGGCAAGAGATATATCAGCTTTCCTAGAAATCGGAGTGCAACCAAAGATACGCATAAGAGCAGAAGGATCCTTTTTGCGAGATATAAGACAAGACTGAATTTTAGAAGTACTGAAATCAACTAAGTTGTCTTTGCCCCACTGGAGATCAACATTTAAGGAATTGGTAGTAGATATTTAGGAAGTTGAAGCTGATTGAGCAGGGCAAGGTTTCTCAAAATGGAAAGTGGAATGCAATGTGCTATCATCAGCAAAACTATGGATAGGATTTCCAGTCAATGGAAGAAGGTCATTAATATACAAGAGGGAAAGAATGGGGGAAAATACTGAACCTTGGGGAACACCAGCATTAGTGGAGAAGTTAGAAGACAGAGAGCCATCTACCATCACCCTCAATGATCGATCAGAAAGAAACCTGGATAACCAATTACAAAAAACAGTTGGCAAACCATAAGATGGAAGCTTGTTTAGAAGAACTTTATGCCAAACACAATCAAAAGCCTTTGAGATGTCAAAAGCAACTGCTTGTGTTTCACTGAACTTTTCCATTAAATTTGTCCATAAATGGGTAATGTAAGCCAGAATATCACCAGTGGATCGACACTAACGGAATCCATACTAGCGATCGTTGATCAGATGGAAGGTTTCTAGGTAGTTTAAGAGTTGGCAGTTAATTGATTTCTCCATTACTTTAGAAAGAGTAGAAGTAATTGCAATGGGACGATAATTGGATAGGAGTGATTTATAACCCTTTTTAGGAAATCACTGGATAAGAGCAAATTTCCAAGCAGAAGGAAAAACACTTTTGAAATAAGAAAGTGAAAAAAGGTAGCAAAGAACACAAGTATGTTCAGGAGCACAGGTTTTGAGAATAAGTGGAGAAATACCATCAGGACCTGGAGCTTTCTTAGCATCAAGATTCATCAAAATCCTTCTGACATCCTTTTGACAGAAGACCACAGGAAGCATTGAATGGAGCGTGTTGGGAATGGTGGGACGTGTTTTACCAAGATCATTAATACATGAGTTGGAAGAAAAATGGGATGCAAGCAGGTCCGATTTATCCTTGGTTGAAGTGACAACAGAACCATCTGGTTTTGACAGAGCTGGAAGCAGAGATGGACAAAAGTTGCGGCCAAGTAATTGGCCGCAACTTTTGCCCATTAGGGCAAGAAGCAAGTTTTCTACTCATAACCTGCTCAAAATCTAGTTTGGACTGGTTAATAACTGCTTTACAATTGTTGCGAGCTTTGGTGTAGGCAGAAAAAGAAACTGAAGAATTGGAAACAAGCCAATTATGATATGCAACATTCTTCTCCTGAATAGCCTTAGCACATTAATTGGAAACCAAGGTTTAGATAAAGGACGAGATTTTAAAGTGGCATGTGGGATAAAAGATTCCATTCCTACAAGAATAATTTCACTGACATGATCTGAGCAAACGTTGACATCAGAAGTTTTGAAACAGTAATCTGACCAAGGGAAAGAAGAAAAGAAATTTCGCAAATCATCCCATTTTGCATTCTTGTAATGCCAAACAACACGCAGTTGGGAATAGCCATGAGATAAAGGGTCCATTTAAGAAGAAACAATCACCAAGCTGTGATCTGAGGTGCCTAAAGAACCACTCACTTCGACTGTGTACTTAGAAGGGTTGTTTGTGAGAAAAAGATCAAGCGTGTTGGCTGTATGGTTAGGATTGTCCGGTATTCTTGTAGGTAAATGAACAATCTGTGCAAGATCATTAGTAATTGCAAAAGCCTCAGAATCTCGAACAGCTGGGTCAGTATGACTAGAAAACGGAAGCCAGCTGGAGTTGTGAACAATAAAATCACCAAGGAAAATTACCTCACTGTTAGGAAAGTTGCAAAGAGAGGAAGTCAAAGAGGTCCAAAGTGATTAGTTTAGTTGGGAGAACGATAGAGACAGCAGATGAATTTGACACAATGAGGTAGAGAGATTTTAAGCCAGAGAAGATCGAAAAGAGGAGATTCCAAATTACCAAGTCTGTGACAGGAATATTGGAATGGACATATGCACAAGTACCACCTTTGAGATGGAAGGAATCATACAGTGAATAATTTGGGCACTTGAGATGAGCAGTAGTCGAATCAACCGATAACTGAGATTCTGTCAGAAAAAATACATGGGGTTTGGCAGACCTGAATCCTATAGAGAACTGTTGGCACTGTGTGGAATATGCAGTTGCTAGAAAGAAACAAAAGACCCTTTGTGAACTTCACAGGAAGCCATAATTTGTGTTTGGAACCACGAATTATCAGTTGATTATCTTCAGAAATTGATCTGTCAATGCCTTGAAGGTGTGCTGATGTCATCAGGGCAAGAGGCGGTTCAATTAAATATTAGTTTGCACCTGGTGAACTTTTCATTTTGTTTTCCATTTAAAATGATAAACTGAAGCAAACCGAAGGCTTCCGATAACATTTCAGCCATAATGTCATGTTTACCAAAACTTGTATAAAGGTTGCAAATGCTCATTTTGGAATATTTTGAGAGCACCTGTCAAATATTATTTAGCTTTGTCTTAACTATTAATAAATATCTTTTGTTTATATTTCTATTTGTGATGTTAGTCATTAATGTAACATACCATTACAAAAAAGGGTTAGAAATGTGAAATTCCTAGGTGATGCACTTTCTTTGAACACCAGTGTATTTCAACCGTACCTTAAACATGCTCTGAGAAATAAAAGATTAAAATTATAAAGTTTCTTTGTGTGCACATTGTATAGCATACATATTTGTAAATATATGTTTTATGCTTTACATATAAACTGTTATACTTAACAAGAAATATGCACAAAAAGCCAAAACCATGCATGTGCTGACACTTATACACACAGCAATTGGCATTTTATTTCAGTTTTTCTACATAAATACTCATTAAAGAGAAGTTATTATTCTGCATGAAGACTATGATTAATGCATTAATTATTCTACATTAAAGAAAATAACATATATTTCATTAGCAGTAAAGGATATAATTGACAGTCCTGAGGCAGTGGGCATCCAGATGTTAGTTGGGGTGTTAGAGTAGCATCTAAACATAATAATTGGTTCAGCCAGACCTCTATTTTATCACCATTTTTATACCTGATAGATTCATTTAGAGAAATCTCATGAAGTGCACGAGCTGTAAAAAAATATTACATAACAAAAATTTTAAAATTATAGTTAGTACCAATATATGAAATTAGGTATAATAAATATAATGATACTACTAATGCACTGCAAAATACAAGCACTAACAAACTAATGAAAGAAGCACTAATTTTGTTTACAGACAAGAAACTCCTACCTAAAAACTTAGGTAGATAGGAAACTTTAGTTTTGCCAAAGGGGGGAAAAAAGGGAGTTATTTATATAATATATTATAATAAAAGTTATTTATTATATAATCATAGCAAATTTCATTTGATTTTGCTAAGTAATTCTCAAAAATTATATGCTTAGTTGCAGGGTCACTGTTTCCTTTTGACATCTATTTACAGGAATGAAACAGTACTTGGACAAATAATACATAGAGATAAAAATTGATTAAAATTCTGTCTTGAAGAAACATTCAGAAGATATTACTGTTCTTAAATTGTACATATAGGTTCAAATTCCTAGGGCACTCATTTATTCAGCTAGGTTACTGTAAGTGTATAATATAAGTTAAAAATTATGAATGCAAATTAAATCAAGAATGGTTAGCAGAGTGAGTAAGCCCTTTGAGATGTGAATACAATGAAAATGAGTACTATACATATAGACATAATTAAGGGATGGGGCAAGGAACAGACTAAAGAATAAGAATATTGCAGAAGAAATACACATGTGATAATTTAGAACATATTAAATAGAAGACCAATATAGCAAGTTTACAAACCAATTATGAATCAATTTAGACTAGTGCCCTCCTTGATAATGTGGAAACTGAATAACATGAAATATCGCTATAACAATACTGAAAACTAACCACAACAACCTGACCAATATATGGAACAAAAACAAATTAAAAGAGAACAACCACTGAGTCCTGTTTCTTTGGAAAGTCACAAGACAATGATGGTTGCAGAATCACTGCAATCAATGTTAAACAAATCAATAAATGAAACCACAAGTTAAAAATAATTTATCAGGTATGAGAAGTGCTTAGCATCTCAGCTCACTACTACCATATTACACATGGAATTAAGATTAATTGAAAGGACACTGAAGAAGAAAAATAAAGAAATAAAAATTATCAGATATGTATTCTTTTGCAATGCTCTTATTTTTAATTTAGTCCCCCCATGTCTCTTCACTGCTTCTATATGCATAGTACTAGTTTTCATTATATTCACATCTTACAGGGCTTACCCACCTTGCTAACATATTCTTAATTTAATTTGTATATGCAATTTAACTTACATTATGTTCAGGCAACATATGGTTAGGTTATACTTTGCAGCCAGCAATGCTTCTCTTTTTACTTTTATTTCTTTTTATTTCTATTTTTCAGTATCCCTTCAATTAATTTTAATTTCAATTTATATATGTGACAATTCACACTCACATATATATACATATAACTGTAAAGATTATGGACAAAGGCACTGATAAAAACTAATGACCATAATAATATAATAAGTAAACGTTGTAGGGTAAAGAGAAGAAAGAGGGGGGGGGAAACAGAGTGAGAGAGAAGAGAAAAGAAGGTTAAAAAATAAATAATATATATATATATATATATATATATATATATATATAGAAATAAATATATACTAATATACAAAATTGCACTGTCATATATCGCATAATCCTGATGTCGTTATCAACTGTCAACCACCAGAATTGAACGACAAAATGACAATACAGTGTGCTCTGTTTCTAACAAAGTACATGCTATGGCGAAATAGAATAAAATCAATACATAGTATTATTAAGTATTATCAGTATCCCTTCAATTAATTTTAATTTCAATTTATATATGTGACAATTCACACTCACATATATATACATATAACTGTAAAGATTATGGACAAAGGCACTGATAAACAGAAAGAAACTAATGACCATAATAATATAATAAGTAAAAGTTGTAGGGTAAAGAGAAGAAAGAGGAGGGGGGGAACAGAGTGAGAGAGAAGAGAAAAGAAGGTTAAAAAAAAAAAATATATATATATATATATATATATATATATATATATATATATATATATATATATATACTATATATAAATATACTAATATACAAAATTGCACTGTTGTATATCGCATAATCCTGATGTCGTTATCAACTGTCAACCACCAGAATTGAACGACAAAATGACAATACAGTGTGCTCTGTTTCTAACAAAGTACATACTATGGCGAAATAGAATAAAATCAATACATAGTATTATTAAGAAAAAATAAATAAAATAAAAAAGTTGAAAAATCAAAGTAAAATTAAACAAGAAAATGAAGTTTTAAGGAAGGATATATAGAAAGCTGGCATGTAATTTAAGGTTGATTAACAGGGGAACCAAAAAATATATATATAATCGATTCCGGTTATTTGGGACACATCGGGACTAGTGCATTTTGGCCCAATTAAGTGGCTGCCCCAATTATCCGAAGTTTCATGTAAATAGTTAAAAATACAATGGACCCCCGCTTTACAATTGTTTCACTGTACAATCAAATCAGCGGAGATGGGAGAAATCTCAGGTGCCGTCTGACCCGAATGTACAATCAAATCACGTTTTGATGGACTCACCACAGTAAAGTACCATTCACTATATGGTGTGTAGTAAGCACCAGTCATTGTGATCACGTTTGTGAATTTAATTTTAATTCTATTAAACAGCGATTCTAATTAGCGAAAATAGGAAGAATATTATCCACAGGCTATAAAAGTAAAGATATATTAAACACAAATTTACCTTTTATTACCTTATCAATTAAAAAATTAAATGATACGTGAACATTGGAAGAATATACGTGATAATCGGAATAATTAATACGTACTGTAATATGTACATACTAACTAGTTGGCATTTCTGTTCACTGACATTTGTGGGTGGGGGTTAAAATTTAAAACAGTAAAAAGATAAGCAATCAATAACAAAGAAACGGCACACAAAAATTGCAAGTAACACGATATGTGCAAGTGAGAATGGAGTAACAAGTTACGAAGCTTTAAAAATAGAAATGAAGAGAAGATTCTGAAAATTAATTTTTTTATATGATTGAAGATTTCATGGAAGTGTAAACACATTTCACCATAATAACCCACAGAATTCCAGCTGTCAGTATTATCACAAATTCAATAAGATCGAGTTTACTATCCATTTATTATAGACTGCACTAACAGAAAAGCCCAATAAACAGGTGACTGCTAATTGTTTTTATTGTTTTATGGTTGTGACCTCCAGAAATTAATAAATTTATTTCAATCAGTTAGTTGGTCATCGCAAGAAACTTGGATGATATGGGCTAAGATGTTTGATAATGAATTAGGGGATTTCATCTGCACCTGCCGTAGCAGAAGCTGGTGTATTAATGACAACAATAAGCTGTTCCTAGAGATTGCTACTGCAGACTGTGTCAGGCAGGATTCCAGTTGTTGGTATATGAAGATCAGGACATTGTTCCTGGTATCGAGGCAAATCTAGATATAAAGTCAAGTCACTGGTCACGTTCAAGATTTAGGGAGAAATCAGAAGTAAGGGCATTTTCCTCTACGAAGGATTATTACATGAATAATGAACATTGTAGCTTTATCTTCTGGGTGTCCTCCATAACTTTTTTTTGTTAGGATAGATTATTACTGATGATATTTCACTCATTTCAGGGCTTTGGCACTTTGCAGAGGTGCCAGTCTGAATTATTTCTTATTACTTTTTGGCTTTCATTATATTATATTATTATATTTATTTTCTTTCAAAATTATTCCAATTTTTTTAAAATTTTTTTAATGCACATTCTTTGCCTTTCAGGTCACTACTATCTACATTGCTTTCTCTTATGCATTGAGTGAGTTCTCATTTATGCAGTTGGTTTTTCCTTTAGTTTTATCATCTATTTAGCTTTCTTATTTGCATTCTATTACTACTTTTGGCTTAATTTCTTTATTTTGCAAAATGTTATTATTTTCTACTAGTGATATTATGGTGTATTATATTTACTGTTTTTATTTCCATGAGCTTTTTACCACTTTTCCCACTATAATTTTATTGCTACTCAGCACTACATCCCACATTTATAGTTCTTAATTTCTCTGGCTTATGTATATCTTTTATTTTATATCTGTTCCTTTATCAATACATCTGCCATATGCTTATCAGTCTTTTTTTATTTTCTGGTGATTCCTGCTATTATCGCCTTTGGCCATTTACTACTCTTTTTATATAATTTTCCTACTTCTGACTGATTAATTTCCCATCAAATAAAACTAATAAAATTAGTTTTATTCCTCAGTATATACATCTGTCACTTTCTGTTTACTATTTCTACTGCCTTGTGCTTCTTGCAACTATTTCTGCCATTAGATGCTTGCTATTCTTAGCTTTATCCTACATTTATGTTCTTTAGTTTTATTTTCATTTACAGTGGATTCAGGTTATTTGGGCCACTGGTTAATCGGGGCAACCGTTTATTTGGGGCAAATCTTAAAAAACAGAACCCAATCGAGAAAATAGCCAGTTTGCTTCGCTTAATTGGGACAACATGCCGTTTAATCGGGGCAGGAGACCGCAGCACTGGAGATTACCTTACGACTGTCTCCGACTGATGTAGGTGAGTCTGGTAGAAGATTGGAAGATAGGGTTTCTGAGCATGAGGTGGCTCTGCAAACTGCTAATTTTGAACACTCTGAAGTCACCAAACATTATTGGGTTGAGCAGCACAATCTTGAACCCCAATGGGATATTGAAATCGTCGACTATTCACGTGATTACTGCCAGCGCTCATGGCTTGAAGCACTACACATAGCCACCAATAATAGTACTACGAATCGCACGAGGGGAGTACACTTACACCCTATTATAGAATGTACTGTATTGCAGTGCGATGAGCGCTGGCAATCTTCACGTATATACTGAAGTATACCATTCACAGACTAGCTGATGAAGAGGCACTTCACTTTGAAAGCTACTACGTATTTTATTGCTTTCATTATATTATATTTTAACTCTTATCTTATTGTATTTTAACGCTTTTATCTTATGTATATATAATTTTTATTTTAATAAATTTATTTTAACCAGTTAGTTGGTCGTCGCAAGAAACTTGGATGATATAATGCAACCTGACGCACAAGGCCTGTTTTCTAATGTCTTAGCCCATATATTTTGGATCCCCTTCTAATTTTAATCCTATAAGAATAACTATTATATAACTATAACTATTTTTAATGCTATTTTGTAAAGTCATTTCTTTTCCTAGCAGTGGAACATCTACCTTGTGATTTTGTGATACCTATACCCAAAATTCAATCTCCTACTCTTCTTAAGCATTACTGGTCAATCACCAATGCCTCAAGTCTTCTAAAACTTCTTGAGAAGGCACTCCTCCCCATTCTAACTAAACAACTTCTTCCTCATCAGCCTCCTCAAACCCATTACTCCCTTCCTCATAGATCCACTGTGACTAACCTCTTAGCCATCACCAGCTCTATCTCTCTCTGCGTCAGAGCTTGCAGTCACCTATGTAGACCTCGAAGCAGCTTTCGACTCTATAAACATTCCTGCAATGCTGAAGCTACTTTCAGACCATTCTCAGATCAAGGGAGACACTCTACAGTTCCTCACATCACTCCTTCAAAATAGAATAATCCAGCTTACTGTCCATGGGCAAATATACAAGCGATGTATCTCATCAGGCATGATAAGAATGGTGTCTTATCCGGGCTCTTGTTTACAGCACTTATCTCCCCACTCGTTGAGTCCAGGCATGATGCTTTTATGTTATGCAGATGATATGAAGCTCCTCACACTGATTTCTCCACACGATGACCTTGTGATAACAGCATCAATTAATAATACACTCCTGGAATTTTAAAACTACCTCAACCAGTTTGGATTAAAAATAAACCCAGAAAAGTCTGAATTTATGATATTCCCCTTACAAAAATGCCTTCTTACATTCAGCCAACACTGAATGTAAGAAGGTAATTCTGCTATCCCCATCATCAATAAACATACTGATCTTGGGGTTGTTTTTGATCCTAAGCTCTGCTTCAGTAACCACATGGACAAGCTGCTCAACCAGGCAGCTTGACTCCAATGGATTGCCAAATTGTATCTGCATTATATCAATGAAGTCACAACTATCAGAAAATATATAAAAACCACGGAATACTCTCCACTTTTATAGGCTGCAGAGATATGGGCATCTGCTGCCTCTAGCATAATTAGGCCACTTTTTTTCTGCTGAGTTTTGGGCTCTTAAAATGGGCCATAAACAAACAAACTTCCTCCACAGTTAAGGGCAACTAAAATGGCCAGCTGATACAAATTCACGGGCTTCCCATGCTGATTAAGGTAAAATGCCTTTTCATGACTGTCAAAATGATTGTTAGCAAGATTTCAGCATAATCATTCTGGGACTTGTGCTGTTGGAGAGTCCCTCAGAGCAACTCAAACCCTGTGCCCACATCTCAGTTGTCTCCACCTATCCGATAGGTTTCTGCCTTTTTGGCTACTCTCATGTCCCAGTCTTTGGACGCTGACCTTAATAAGTTTGCTTGTGACAGGGAATACAGATGCCTCATCCTTGATTTATACTTCCCTGTCCCTGCTCCTTCTCCTCAAAGCTTGTCTTAATGTTGCAAGCTAACAATACATATGATATGAAGATGGCTTACTAACTTTTCAGTTATCTTCTTTGTACATTGTGGTGTATATAACTGTATTATACTTTGAGTTTTCAGCTATATTTCCTTTTATGCATCCACATATATATTTCCTTATGTTTAATTTATCAATGTTCTCTGTTTATTATTATTATTCATTTCTCTTACATACTGTATTATCAATGTTAACCCCTGGCCTGGTGGCTGTGAAGGACAATATTGCAATGTATCGATTTGTATTATTATTATTATTATTATTATTGCAATAAAGATTTCTTATAAATATTCTGCTGCTAGCAATCAAAGAAACGTGTTTTCCACTGTAGAATACAGTAGTAACTAGGTGTCAATATGTACAACATATACATACCCAAAGATATGAGACAAGAAAAGATTGATTGATATTATGTAAAGGAGAGAAGTAGCAGGAAGACCAGATAATAATAAGAAGTAAGTTAGCATTAGCAGAGGCATATGATGCAAGAAAGCAAGCTTATGAAGAATCAGCCAAAAAAAAACTCCTCCCATTTGTTCCAAATGCCTGTCCAGCTCAGCCTTAAATTTATTTAGGCTATCAACTTCCACAACAAAAGATGGAAGTCTGTTCCACCAATCAACTACCCACTGGCTAAAGGAAAATTTCCGCACATCTACTCTACAACTGTCTTTCCTCAAATTGATGATAATTGAAGTTAACTGATGATTTGATTAAGAAAAAACTAATCTGAAAACAGTTTTTTAAAGCTGATAACACTGATTGCCTTTTGAAAATGAAAATGCGGGTAAAATAAAGGAAATAAATTATCAATCAATTTAAGATAGAATTTTCTAATATTATTTTCTAATCACTAGATTATAATCATTGCATATAGTGGCAATTTTTAGACACTGAGAAAGAATAATGTTAGAATGGACATTTTTAGAAATATCTGATAGCCAATGAGTAAAGTTAGCCACAATTGTTACAAATATCAATAATAGTAGACGCATTATTAACATTTATATCCAAATCCAAATAATTAGCTGCATAGTCACAGGAATTAGTTTTTTCCAATAACAGTTTCTGGGGGTATAGATGATTATAATTATCAAGAAATTTCGAATAATTAAATACGCATATACTGGCGGACAAAAAAAACTGCATCACCTTAAAAAAAGTAACATTTGTAGTGAAATATAAGATATTGTTTGATTACAGTCATTTTGTTTGTCGCAGAGCAAAGGTATTGTGTCAGATAACACTTCTATTACATCAGACAATAATTGCAAGGTATTGCATCACTGTTTCTATAAATACGGCATTGGAAGGGTATACATGCTCATTAGTATCCTGTTTTGTGGAGGTGTAAGTAAGCATGGCTCCATATGTTCGGTGGACACCAAGAAAAAAAAAAAAGTGTAGCTATTGCTCTATCCCAGGAAGGGCTTTCTACGCGTGCTACCACTGATAAAATAGGCTGCCACCAGTCAACAGTATCCCGGGTACAGAAATTAAAGCGTGAAACCTGTGATGTGAAGAGAAGACCTGGATCAGGCTGTAAGAGAGTGACTACGCCTTCCCAAGATCGATATTTGAAATGGCTATGCCTTCATAATTGCTAGTATTCCTGATCTAAAACTGGACTTTATTTGGCCTCTGGTGTTGAAACAAGTGCATGAACTATTCAAAGACGGCTTTCTAAATGTGGTCTGCATGCCTATCAGCCCAAGAAGAAGAAGCCATTGCTGCCCCACCAAATGAGGAAGAAGTGACTTGCTTGGGTTAAAACGCATGTTTCATGGACAAAAGAGCAATGGGACACTGTCATCTTTCTGACTAATCAAAATTCAACCTGCATGGCTCGGATGGGAAGCGATATGTCAGAAGACAAAAATTGGAGGCATACCATCCTGACTGCATAACACTGACTGTAAAGTTCCTGGCCAGTCAGATGGTCTGGGGATGCATAACAAGCAAAGGGGTGGGGCGAATTGAGTTTATTAACGGAACAGTGAATGCAGAAACCTACACTGCTATCTTGGAGGAGTGCCTGAAACCCATTGTTAGAGATCACCACACAGACATCCAAAGTGCATTTTTCAACAGGATTCAGTACCTTGCCACACAACAAAATTGGTAAGTTTTATGCTATTTAGATTTAATGATGAGTTTGTCTTCTTGTTTCCCAAGGCTTAAAACATACTTACACCAATGTTTTCCCTTGTTTTTCTTCCTTAAGGTGCAGTCATACCTCAGAAATGCTGGCATTACAGTGTTGGACTGCCCCCAGCAACAGTCCAGATTTGAACCTGATTGAAAATTGCTGGTACATAATGTCATCTAAAATTGCACAGAAGAAGCCAACAAGTAAGATTCAGCTGCAGGGGAACATCGTAAGAGTGTGGTACCACAAAATTGAGCAACCGTATATCCAGAAGTAGCTGGGTGGGTAAAGTACCTGCCTGGCAACCCAAAGGTCGCAGGTTTGAATCCCGCCTTGGGCTTGGATCAGAGTAGTGCAAAAACTTTGGGAGGTGCATTATAGCCACAGAAGCTGATGTGCCAACGACTAACAAAAAAAAAAAAAAAAAAAATCCAGAAGTTGATTAACTCTATGCCATATCGTTGCAAGGTTGTAATTGCAGCTCGAGGAGAAATACCAAAATATTGAGAACTTATTTTGCTGATTTACAGCACATAATACTATTGTGTTAACTTGTCATTTCAGTTTGTACACGTAAATGAAATAAAATGTATGTCTGGTTGTCATGACTGCCATTTGCATGATTTCTCATATTTCCATTAATTACGCATTTTAGCCTTTGGGAAGATATTTATGGCAATTAGGTATATCAGGTGGAGTGTTTTTATTGGATTTCATTCACAGAGATATAATCCCATCTACAAATGCATTTTGAACATTTCTGCATCCCACAATGCAGCGCAAAACACATTTTCACAATTCACAAGTGATGCAATTTTTTTGTCTGCCACTGTATGTTATCAATGTATCTAAAATATGACTTTTTTAGGAAAAGAACGTTCAAACCAATAAAGGTAAAGATTAGCTAAAATACAAGAGACAAATCCTCTCTTCTAACTTTCTTCTTCTCTTTACAACTTTTTCTTACTTACCTATTATATTACATATACATGTATATATACAAATATTAAATATGAATAAAGTGAGTAAAAAAGAGAATTATGTATGGAAACTGTAGGGGGAGAAATGTGGAAACCATAATGAAATTGCACAAGCAAAGCAGCAGAAATTAATTTCACTTGTATACATTAAACTCAGAATATAAGCAATACCAATAACTGCAACAAATAACATCAATAATACCAACAATAACTGCAACAAAGGCAGTAATTTAGGATAGAGGTATACAGACAATAAAGTATAAATAATTTAGAAATCAAAAGAGGCCAAGAGCCAATAATAATTTAAAACGAAAAGAGTAATAATTCTGAAACTACTGAAGAGACTAGCTCAATATCTGAAAGTGTGAAATATAGCATATTTCAAAGGAAAACTATGTGTTAAATTGTGCAGATATCCAGAGCAAGTAGGAACATAAATGGCAAAAGAAAATGAAATTAATAACATGGAAGAAAAATAATAATAATGTCTATTGTGGCTAAAAATCAAAACATGAATTTTGCGGCTACAGAGATGAAGGAACTGGAACCAGCTGAGCAAGACATGGTCTAAATAGTGAAATACCACATATACAGAAAGCAAGAAAAAGAGGAATGGAAAAGGAAGAAATGTCAGCCATGAATCCAAACCCTTCAGAAAAAAAGAAAGCTTCTGGAAACCGGATTGACAAGCAGCATTTCATAAATCAGACATAAGCAATGGAGCTGCTTCTTTGAATGACTGCACCATTTTCAGGACAATTCATGGCTGTAATTTTTTTTTTCCTTTTTCATTCTTACTTTTTCTGATTATTACCTACAAGGTGTGGGTAAATAACGAGAATGCATACACACACACACACACACTACTAAATAATGAGACTGCACACATGGCCAGTACATACTAAGTGTCACCTGTGAAATAAAGGTACAGCGGTTGACCTTGAACCTTTCCCCAGTTGTCTGGCAAGTTGCATCCCAATAACCCATTCATTTTGCAGTTAGACAGGTTTTCATTACCTTGTGTTTTTGCAGTCTGCCGGAAACACGAGAGGCAAAAGAAATGAACAATGAATCAACCTCAATATTTTAACAAAACTAAAGAAAATAGCAACTGAAAGTTATGAGTTGTATGTCAAGTTTATGGGGAAGATACTATGTCAAGAGTTCGCATGTTTAAATGACATAAAAGAGTTTTAGAAGGAAGAGAATATGGGAAACTATGAATGACCAAGCCATGAAATTTGATGAAAATGTGGACCAGGTAAGAACACTGATTCGAAGTGATCACATGTAAACATTAGAATTCAATATTGACAAAGAAACAGTTAAACAAACTAACTGAAAATGTGCATGAGAAAAGCATGTGACAAGATGGTGCCAAAAATATTGAATGGAAATCAAAGCATGAGGAAACTCCAAGTTTTTCCAAGATGTTTTTTTTATAAAAAATTTAAGATCCAGACTTTCATACTGTAATTACTTGTGATAAAAGTTGGCTGTTCCAGTATAACCCCGAAACTAAAAGAGAGTCAATGAAATGGAAGGCAAAACAATCTCCCAAACAAAAAAAAAACAAGCATATCAAAATAAAAAATGAAAACAATGTTTCTTGTTTTCTTTTTTAATAAAGGAATTATGGCCAAATTCATCGCACCAAATCAGATTGTCAATCAAATCTACAACATTGAAATTATACATAAAAAAATTTGAAGGAAGAGTTCTGAATTGTGGAAGGATGGTTGGATGCTCCAGCACACAATGTCATCTCTCTTTGCCAATGTGGGAAACTATGAATGACCAAAAAACAAATCCCTGTGTGTGAACGAATGTGCACCCTACTTGTCAGACCTAGCCTCATGACTTTTCTCTTCCCTAAACTGAAAAATATAATTAAGGAAACCCATTTTCAGTGCATTAAAGAAAAAAAAAAAAAAAAACGCATGTGTACCTTGTATGCACAAAAGATGTTTATTTTATATAAAAAACATCCTTGGCTTGGAAGAGGTTAGCGAAATCCAAGCCAACAGTCTAATTAGCCACTTGATTGTAGCCATTTGTTGAATATTATGATTGCAACAATACAAATATTTGTCAACAATTTCTTTTTTCATCTCACATTTTCATTATATTCCATTATTAGGTGCTGCTATAGATGTTTTAAAAAAATGACCGAAGTATTAAAAGGGCTTACAGAAAATGACTTCTAGAAATGTTCTGTGCTTGGAAGAAATGCATGGAATTTTGAAGGGGATAAATTGTAAGGTATGAAATGTTTAATTATTTTATTGCAACAGTCTTGTTATTTAATAGGAACAGTCTTGTTATTTAATAGCCACACCTGGTATGTGATATTTCACTATTTAGGCTATGGTTTAATCAGATGGTTCTGGTCCCTTCACCTCTGTAGCTGTAAATACATCCGAACTTAGTTATAACAAGCATCAAGGACCGACAAAATTTCCTCATTATAACCGTTACTCACTATATCAGCGATGAGTTAAATCTACTTCCTATTTTTTTTTTTTTTTGATTCTCAATAACTTGATAAAAAGATAGATTCAAAAAACAAAAGAAATATTAGAGATAAAAAAATAATATTAGTATATACCTACATATATACTAATATTAAAGGAACCCTAGAAACTTAATCCAGATCAAGCCTGTCAACGACAAACATGTGAAATGCTTCATGCAGAACATCAGGAGCCTGAAGAACAAGCTCAGTGCCCTGATTGACATACTTCTAAGTGCAGATTACGACTTTGTTATCCTTATTGAAACGTGGCTTCGTGATGACAAGGACATATTGCCTTTAACCACCAACATTGGTTATCAGTCTCTTCTGGTGAACAGGAAAGACAGGAAAGGAGGGGGAGTCTTAATCTGCCAAAGGCAACAGTTCCCTCTGATCAAAGCTTGTGCATACTCTGGTAACGATTTTGAGGCTGCACTGGGCTGCTATCTAGTCGATGGACTACAGTTGCTAGTATGTGCAGTTTACTTACCCCCACCCGTTGTAGACCAATGCATTACTAATTTTTCTGCTTGGCTCCTGACCTCTATCAAGTGTAACCATAAAGTAATAATTCTCGGAGACTTCAACCTGCCCCTGCCAGCTGCATCAAAGCTCCTCGATCAGTTAATTTCAGATCTGTCGAGTCTCAACATCCATTGCATCACCCCCCTCTCACGGAGAAGCCACATTACAGAGGATCTTTTCCAGCCATGGGAGTGTTGAAGCTGTAATCGGTTCTAATTTGGCATTTCTCTCCAACCACAGGCCAATTGAAGCTTCTCTCATCCTGTGGAAAGAATGCTATAACCAACCAAACCAATCGAACTCGACTGAAAAAAATCAGGAAAGCTGTACATGATCCAAAATACCTAAAAAATTGAAACAGCAATGGATCTCTTTAGGCTCTACCCCTGGAAAACTCTCAGTGAAATCGATATAGAGGAAGCCGTGTTTTGGCTTCAGAAATGGTTGTCTTTCATTGCTAGAGTGGCCATGTCAAGAGTTTGCGTCATCTGCCCACACTTGAAGCCGTGGTGGTCCAGCATCCTTATGCACCAGTTTAAAGAAAAACAATGGCTACATGCCCAATTCAAAAGATCACCCACAGAAAGTTCATACTCAGCGTACTCAATAGCCAGATACAGCTTCCAGAAAACCAAGAAGCAGGCTATAAACTCGTTCATGGAGAAGAGGATAGTGTGTGGCCAGCAAGACTGGTTGACCAATCACATCCGGTCAGCAGAATCATTAGACTTGGCTGAATGGTGCAATCATGTAACCCGGTTTGTCAAAACAGACAGTGCAGCTGCAGACTCCCCCTGGAACAGTGCACACTACGACATAACTAATCTCACTAACGTGACAATTGGTGAAGAGGAGCTAATCAAAGCCATCAATGCCCTGTCCAATAAGAAATCAATGGGAAGTGACTCTATTCCCACCTTTTGCCTTAAAGTTGCCTCCTACTTCATCAGCGATGAGCTGACAAAGTTGTTTAACAGAATTTTACAACAGGGAGTTGTCCCAAACGCTTGGCTAAATTATAGAGTCATCCCAATTCCAAAGGTGCAGAATCCGACCTCTGCTGCTGACTATAGGCCTATTTCAATCTCCTCCCCTTTTCTCAAATGCCTGGGGAAGTGCTTGCCAATCATATCCTTTCCCAGAGACTTCAGCATACGCATTACACGCTCTCACAAAGATCGCCGATAACATGCATACAGGCTCTGAATTTGAAAACCCTTCAAGCTTGGGAGCAAGGCTATGTTATGCATTCTGTTTTCCTTGATCTGAAAGCGGCCTTTGACTCAGTGCAAGTTAAGCCACTTATGTGCCTCCTGGAGAATTAATACGGTTTCACGGGTAATGTCTTGAAGCTCCTCAGAAATTTGCTGACCAAGAGGTGCCTTACCTTCCAGCAAGGGAATAACTGCATCACAAAACAGGTGGAAGTCGGTATACCCCAAGATGGATCATTTCGGCACTGCTTTTTTCAGCGATATTTATTCCATAATGAATGAAATATCTGCATTTATGGCCTATGCCGACGACATTGTATGTTACCTCTCAAGCCCGGCTAACACCTCACCAGACCAGGCAGACGAATTATCGAATTCTGTCATCCTGAACAAATATCTCTCCTCTTTCTGTGAATATGCTACCTATTTTGGGCTTCAAATAAACCCTGAAAAATCCAAATATGTCATCTCACCTAGAGCACAAGCAGACCTCAATTCATCAGCCTCTCTGCAGCCCTCCATTGCGGGGCATGTTCTCGTCGCCACTCATTCCATAAAATTCCTGTGGTAATGGACGAAAACCTAACGTATAAGGAACAAATCTAGCAACTGTGTTCAAGAGAATTATGGGCTTTCTGGGGTATGAAACTTGATCTCTGTAGAGTGCACAACAAGGAAACAGTCAGAAAATTTCTCCTCTACTACTTTAGTTCTATCATTAGTTATGGTATTGAAGTTTGGTCGGCTGCTCCTATGTCTAGTCTGAAGATACTCTGAGGGTCTGGAATTCTGGGTCCTGAAGTAGGGCAACAATTGAGCTCACCTACCCCATACAACATCAAAATCACAGCGCTGCATAAATCTGAGATACACCCTGGCCCAACACCTGGCATATGCAAGGAAGCTCACAATGGCGCTTAATCTGTGCTCCGCTGCTCTCGACTTCGTTAATATCTGGGAAATTGTAGGCTGGAAAATCTCTGGTAGAGCCCTCAGAAACCGTCCAGTGCTCTGTTTTAACCTGCAGAAGCTCTCGACCTCCAAACGGCACTTTCTGAACAGCATCATCGGCCCGCTGAACTCCGCAAACATTGATTTGGATGTGGTCCAGAGATTCTGTCTACAGAGAAGAAAAGCACAAATCCATAGTAAAGTGCAGTCAGCATTCCTGCAATTGTCAGCAGAATAACTCCCAGTGAAAGTCTCCAGACTGTCTCAATGTGTTGCAGCTTGTATATAATAAGTATAAAACCTATATATTGTAATGCAATATAAGCTCTGTATAATCAGTCTATTATAATAACTATAAAATATATTTATTGCAATATTAGCTGTGTATATTGCACTGTCTATGTATTTGCTGTGTACCCATGTAGTTTTTATGTACTGAATGTAATGTGTCCAGTTAATTGTAAGATTCCTCTGGTTGCCTGTAGCGGCAATCGTGTCCTACATTTCTATGAATAAAGAATTTTATTATTATTATTATTATTATATTATTTGTATTAATATGCCTGTATTCAGCTTTTAAATCAATCCAGCCAACCGTTGTTAAATACAAAATCATCACATCCAAATTGTTTAGCAAATTTTTCTGCTTGGGCCTTTAAGATCAGACCGTCTATTGAAAATCCAGACTTCTTTGTGTAGGGAACCACCGAGCAATGCTTCTTCAGTGTTTGTACTTCGCACTTTCTAAATTTTTTTTTTTTTTTTTCCTGTTATGTTCCCTTCCAGTGCTGATATGTAAACATGTTTATTCATCTACAATGTCATTACTGTTGAAGAGGACAAAGAAGCTTTTTACACAGTTGGTTATTTATTTATTTATTTTTTTTTTTGCACCCCGTTCTAACTCACGACATTTTTTGCACAATGTTCTAACTCATGAATAATTTTGACTTTTTCGCTCATTGAGAGAGACTTTCTTTTGTTAGTAGACATGTTTCTGAAGGAAGGGTTTGTTTCTAACTAATTTTATTTAAAATGATAGTAAAGTGATCTGCATACAAAGTTCTTAGAAGTCCCGAAATGCATACAAAATTCTTAGATGTCCCAAAATGCATACAAAGTTCTTAGACGTCTCAAAATGCATACAAAGTTCTTAGATGTCCAGTTGACAAAATTCATGGTTCAGTGAATACAAGACAATCTGTAAATATGGTAATGCGACAAGTGGAATGCGAATGCACTATTGTATAGCCCCATCCCCGAAAGGTTTGGTTTGTTTGTTTGGTTTTTTTTTTAGGAGCATTAGCAACTAAGGCCATATTGCTCCAGGAATATGCGGTGGTCATTCCCTTTGGTGGTGACGGGCTCGAACCCCGGTCTAATCAAGAAGCGTGTGCTTCCCCGAAAGGACAAGGTCATAATCTGATGTGATGCAGGTGATCATAAAAGCTAAGCCGCCCTTTAAATTTTTGTCTATTCCAAGAATTGGGTTTTTTCGACTACCTGAGCAATTAAGAATGTTTGCATAGTTACCAAAATTTGTACGGTATATCTGTGTAGCATGCTTGTTATAACAGTGAGCAATTGTATGGGAATATGCATAAATTAAAATCATTATGGCTTTTTGCTTGTTACAGTCATGATCTCGTCATTTTCGTGCTCGTTATAACCAAGTTCGACTGTATAGTATTTTGATGTTTAGTCACAATGAGCATTATTATTATTATTTTTCTTCTGTTGCAAAACTAAATTTTATATTGTTTTGCAACAGAAGAAGAAAAATAATATTTTTCTTCTATTCTTAATGCTTTGAATTTCCATACAATTTAGCATATAGCTTTTTGTTGAAGGTGATATTTCAAACTTTCTGATTTTGAAATACAGTGGACCCTCCCCGTTTTACGATATTAATCCGTTGCAGATATGCCATTGTATAGTGAAAATATCGTAATGTGAACCCAATAACATATTGTTTTTTGGTAATTCGTGCCAAGACCTTGGAAGTTGAAATTTTTGCTATATAACTAAGCTTTATCTCTCTAAAAGGCGATTTTTATAATGAAAATATTGATTTTAAAAAAAATTGATTAAAACTAATATATTGATTAAAGCACAGCACAAAAAATCACTTCAACTAAAGGATGCAAAAACAAAACATGTGGCCAACATGTTTACAAACGCTGCTATCGGCCGAAAGGAAGGACCACGTGGTCCAGCTGGAGACAATTGAAAGCCCATCCCATCATAAAGTAAAATAAGTAGATGCCAGTTAAGTTAACATGATCATTGGTTAGTGGAATCAGCTGCTTTAATTTCAAAAAACCAATTCAAATCATTAAAATGCACTACACTTTCATCGTTATCATATGTTTGGTTATAAGACTCAATTTTGAATGCCTTTGTGATATTTTTCTAAAGCACATTTCTGGATGTCACTACCATAAAACAATAAAAACAATTTGCAGTTTCCAATTTATTGGGCTTTTCTGTTAGTGCAATCTATTACACTAGTACACTTGATCTTATTGCATTTGCTATAATACCAATAGCTGGAATTCTTGGGTTTTTATGTTATTATGATGAAATGTGTTTCCCCTTCCTCTTCAATCAGATAAAAAACCCAAATAAGTTTTCAGAATCGTCTCTTCATTCCTATTTTTTAAGCTTCGTAAATTTGTTACTCTGTATCTCACTTGCAATTTGTGCATGTCATGTTCTTTGTTATTGATTACTTATCTTTTTTACTGTTTTAAATTTTACAAAAAAAAAAAAAAAAAAGTCAGTGAAAAGAAATATCAATTAATTGGTATGTATATATACGTATATTACAGTATTAATTAAGTTATGTACATAAGCATAAATTTATTTTTATTTTGCTAACCTGTGGAAAATATTCTTCCAATTTTCACATATCATTTAATTTTGTTAATTGGTAATGCAATAAAGTGCAAATTTGTGATTTTTACTTTTATAGCCTGTGGATAATATTTCACCTATTTTCATTTATTAGAATTTCTGTTTAATAGAATTAAAATTCAATTTGCAAACGTTATCACAATGAAAGGCACTTACCACATATCATACAGTGAATGGTATTTTATTATGGAGAGTCCATCCTAAAGTGATGTGATCATGTAGTGAACCAATCGTAAAGCAGGGATCCACTGTAGTCTCTTCAGTGGCTACAAAATTATTACTCTTTTGCTTTTAAAATATTCTTGGCTTTTTGTCCTTCTTTTGATTCATAAATTATTTCACTGTCTCTATACTTCTGTTATTGATATTACTATTATTGGTACTACTGTTACATTCTGAGTTTAACATATATATATTATAATGTATCACTGATTATGTAATAGCTGCATCTAATTAACATTTGAGGAATAAAGCTATCAAAACTTACCTGTAGTCAAAGATGTGGTTTTGGAAACTGTATCTGTCGTGTTACTTGAGGTACATGCCTGTTGTCGCAACTGATGAATTAATTTAAGAGACAGTGAACGTCCAGTACCTTCATAACTGAAAACAATGCTCTCTTAGCAGGTAATAAATAAACATATACACATATAAAGATATTTAAGTTATATGAAAACTTATAAATATTAATGTCAGGCTTGTAATTCAATAGCCTGTTTTAACATTACTTTTATCTTTTCTTTAGTAACACAGTTGGATACATTTGACACTCACTAAATGGTGAAAAATTAGACTTTAGGACCCATATATTATAACTTTAAAATGCTGCTGAAATGCTTTTTATGATAACAGATTCAAAATTTAAGAAACGTGGCTACTTCTAGTACTGTTATCATATTTATTAAGTAAGTTATTATAATTACTTAATATTTAAGTATTTAGATACATGATTTTAACTGTTTATTATGCTAAGCCAAAAAAAAAAAAACTTACCCATTTATAGTCGAAGCCATGAATACCAGGTATGGACCTAAAAGACTCTTTACTAATGGCAGAGGTATGGCAGCAGCTTCATCTATGATCACTAACTCTGCTTGTCCCAAATACTGCGCATCAGAAGGGATGATGTACTGAATTGTTTGCCGATGATTACGATAAATATTTATTCTTACTATACTCTTATGAAGTTCAGGATTTAAGGATTGGATTATTTCATAATGCAAGTGTTCCTGTTAAAAACAGCACCAAACAGAAGAAGATACTATTTATACTACTTAATATTTTTAATAAATAAATACAAGTCTAAGCAGAATGATTTTTTAATTAATCACATAATTATTTTTTGGAATCAATATCTTAGATCTTGTGCATAAGTTAATCATTACACTTATACAACAACAAAATTTGTTAAATTAAGAAGTTTTATTTAACATAATTTATTATACATTACATTTATATACTGCCCCAAACAATTAGGACACAGATCAGCAACCTTTAACACTTAGTGCGCATGGTGGCACCAGAGAACATTTGAATTACCACAAGAAACTTACATTTAGTCATTCCAACAAAGGCAAAGCTACAAAAGTCATTACAAAGATGGGTAAATGGGCCCATGCTATGATTTAATGTCAAGTGAAGCCTAAATAAATTCAAAAATTCCCACTCACGCTGCATTGTGAGTGGGGATTTTTGTCTGTTGCAAAAATTGATACAAATTAGCAACAGACAGTTTCTCTATATGGATTCTGTAGTTTCAAAAATTCTTCATTGGCAAAATAGGCTCCAGATCACAGAGAATCTGGCACACCATCCCTGAACATCTCAAGATTGACTTCAATCTGCAGCAAAATTGATATTGATTCTCAATATGAATTTCAATTTATTTGGATATACTTGGTCTCCTACTATCACACTAGAGAAGTTTTGCAATCGCTGTTTCTAATGTCTCCCCAGACTATCAGTCTGGTGCAAAGGACACTGAATAGATTCCAGAGTCTACTAATAACATTCTGTTACACTCTAGACACTTGTGCTACATCCCAATGTGTTTGGTCAGTCTGGTCTAGTAATGACCTCCCAGCTATGGATTTTGGTAAATCACACTGGGGAAATAGCATCATTCAATAAACTTGATAAACTGATCATTTCCAGTTGATCTGAAAAAATGAGAGAGCACAGCAAAGTCTGTGTGTTTTATCTGCTACTCTCATGCAAGTGATATTTGTTGCTGCAGAGCTAATTTACATACCGTTACACAGATTTTTCCTGTACTTATCATTCTCCTTTATAAATGTATAAGCAGAAATTGTCAATATATCTACTGTAATCAAATTCCCTAATTGTTTCGACCATTCTATTTTCAGGAGCATATTGTTTAATGATATAAACTTTAAAGATCACTCACCTTATAATTTAATGCATCAAATCCTTTCAAAACAAATTCAAAAAGAGTTTTTAAATTTTCTGGACTGGGAGAAGTTATGAATATATTAGAATAACTGAATGCTACTGCAGCAGCAATGGAAAGACCCAATGCAGCTGACTTTCCACGCCCTCTTGCTGCAGTAAGGGCCACAGTACTGTGAAGAGTTTTTTCAGAAAGTGTGTCTACAAATTTCAGCACAGCTTTTGCTTGGTCAACAGTCACACAACAGTTTATTATAGCACCTACAGGTTGAGTATCTTGAAGCGATTCCTTCAATGACTGTAACTCTTGTTCTTCAGGTGTGCAGCTCTCATCCTATAAGAATAATTTATCCACATACATATACTTATACATAAACTGTCATATTAATAAGTTTAATTTAATAATTTATGCTAACTATTTTTAAAAGCAAAAATGCAGCATAGATTGTAATGATTTATGGGTTCAAAGGTGTCATGGATTCTTAACAAAATTATATAAATAACAGATACTGTACCACAAACTGATATCACAATGTAATTATTCAAAATACATTTTAAAAGGAACACACAATATAAAAGCATTACTAAATCAGGTGATTATAATGTTTCTTATGCTCAAAAACATGATAATCATGAATATCTCTGCAATTACTTATTACAGAGAAATGAACATTTGCATGGCTTTTCTATTCAAACATGCACTTGAGATTTATGAAGTCAAAATCTGCATAAAGGTTTCCTTTTTGTGCTACTAGGTGTACATACCCAAACTTATGTTAGCAATTTTTGTCAATAGTGAAAAGATTTATATCCATAAGTCAAATATGAGCACTGCTGACAACCATAATTCACTGAATACAATTAATCCCCTCAATGATTGTGCATAATCCCCTGGTGTAACAGGAGCTGTTAAAGCAAATAAAAAATTATCTACCAGAGTCACATAAATGTCAATTTTAATATTCCTCAATTATTGCAATTCCTTTCAATCTGCACTCTTAATTGTTTTGTTAAAGAAGTTTGTCCACAAAAAAAAAAAAAAAAAAAAAAAGTTTTTATTAAACCTAATCATCAAAAATGTATGTAAAAATATGAATTTAAAATTAGTGTGATCGTTCTGTCCAATTCTGATAGTGTGCTATTGTCACATGCTTTAGGAGCAGCTTGAAAAGTTGACACATGACAGCTCATGTAAACATTTAAAGTGCCAATAAAGAATGCAGGAGTTTATTTTTGTAAGTGTAAACAGGGGTCTCATATAAACATACCAAGCACCAATAAGGAGGGAATATAGGAGTTTCATTTTCGCAAGTGCTACAATTAGCTATTCTCATTGGTGCGAGCCTTAGCAATACATACTAATTTCTCTAGTAACAAAATACATCATGCACAAAGGGAGAAGAGTTTGAACATGAATAAACATACATACCTCAGAAGTTTTGTCTTAAAATATATGCTTTCGATATAAAAAATGTATTGATTGGTCACAGATGCATTCATAATAGATTGAAAATATAAGGTGACATTAAGAAGGAACAATTTTGAATTATTTCTTGATTAAAGGTTTAAATAGCTCAGTACAATGGGTAGCTATCGACTGGAGGATTAATTAAAGACACAACAGAAGCTACCTGTATTTCCACTGGGATGTTTAACATCTTTAGAATGGCAGTCTACTTCGAATCTGGCAACACTGTTGACCACTCACAGTACATCCTGTTACTTCAAATGGTCCTTCATGACTAGAACTCCACAGGTGCCAGGTCTGGAAAAACGTGATCAATTAGAAGGAAATGAAAAAGAAATCATCTTATTTTCAAGTAAGTAACATTCCATAAGTTTTGCTGAATTTGCACCAATGTGATAACACATGTTCATGGCCCATCTGGCCCTTCCTGTTTGAAAAAGTGAAGACCGAGCATCATGTTGGTTGTAACAATACCACACAATCATTTTCTCATCATAATACCACTCATAAACCTATACTACCTTTTGTGCCTGCAAGCACAAAGGGTTGTATATGTTTGATCCTACATTATCATTAGAATTCTGCAACTTTCTTAAATACACATGGGTTTGGCTCTGTTCAGATGATCCAATTTCAGGTGTTGACACCTCCAGACACATTAAAACATGTTTAATCCGTCTGTAGAATGTTCATTAGTCACTGCTTGTCCACTTCTTGAACGACTTTGATTTCAAAGACCTGGTATAGGAACAACTTCAATGTTAATTAACAGAACTTGTGTATAATGTATATAGGCACCAACAGCTGGCTAGACACTACTACCCATGCACTGCTGCCTGCAGCCAGAAAGGGTTGTATATTTGGTTGTATATATCCTGCACTGTCATTAGATATCTGCAACTCTCCCTGTAATTGTATAAGGTTATCCTTGGTATGATATGTCACCAATGCAATTATTTACTAGTGTGATTTCTTTATTAAATTGTGCACATTTTGATTAGCATGTGACCCATAGCAGAAGTCGCACACACACACAGTGCTACCCTGCATTACATGTAAGTTACAACTAACATGATTCAATAATTGTGTGCTATTCATTATTGTTAATACTGTCACTGAATTTGATATTAGAAAATGGAACTACAGTAAAATTTCGTTAATAAAAAAACTAGGTTTATATAAAGTACTCATTTATATGAAGCACATAACAATCCCCTGCAAAAGAATAGGCTTTTCTATGTAAATATATTTGTTTATTACAAAATTTGGTTACTATGTATAACGAAGTTCATTTTTACCCTGTGAGAAATAAATATTGTTATTTTGTATGTTTAATACAAATCTTGGCACAGTTGTTGAATTATTCCCCCTATTATTCTCTGGCCACCCAGTTCTGATACAGCTGAACTACAAACTGTGAAGTTAGCAATGGACTGAATATGACACCAAAGGTTACCACATAGACTGATCTTCACGGATTCCCTCAGTGTAATGCAAGCAACAGAGTGCAACTCAAAGAATTTCCATCTGACTTTGAGACCAATTCAAGTCACCCTAAGCAAACTGATTAAAAGAAAACAAAACATTACCTTTTGTTGGATTCCTGGACATATGGGAATTAAAGGAAATGAACAAGCTGACTAAGCAACAAAAACGGCAACAGACATCATACTATCAACCAACATTTACAGACTACAGATGTAGCATCAAAGTGAATAGCAAGGAACAGTGGCAAAAAATATGGAATGAACAAACCTATAATAAACTTTTTCAAATTAAACCAGTTTTAAAACAGCGGAAAACCAGTGAAAGACAGATCCGAAAATAAGAAGTAACCCTTGCCAAGTTAAGGACAGGACACATATCTTACTCATTCCTATCTATTTAAGAGCCGAAGAACCACCTCAGTGTAATCAGTGCCATGTACAACAAACAGTTAAGCATTTACTACTAGATTGTCCAGCCTTTATAAACCAAAGAAAAATAGCCATTAAGTCTGAAACTAATATTCAAGATGCTTTTGTTTTGGAAAACATTTTAAGTGAAGAAAGTAATATACAAGAAATCTTTCACTACCTAAGGGCTATACTAGATGAGTGCTTGAAGGGCGAGCGTAAGCTGGCATCGTGAACACCTCCAAAACAGCAAACTATACGTAGTGTTCTTACATTAGATCATTTCAAACTAGATGGGGCACTTCTAGCATTTCATTGGATATCACCAGCGACTCATTTTTTCTATTCCCAGTTTCAAGATGAATGTTGTTCAAGTTGGATGTGTTGTGTATTTATGTAGTGTTGATTGCGAGTAGAAAGAGAAAACGATGATGGTGAATTCATCCAGCAAATTCAAATAGGTTAAAAAAAAAAGTTTTATATTATGTTTGAAACACACAGGAAGTCTCCCAAGAATTTTTTTTTTTTTTTTTTTTTTTACAAACTGTGGATAGAGTTTTGATGAACTTCTAATGTTAACTAGTGGAAAAAACTCAAAATTTGATACCATGATGCGGAAATCAATACCGTTGTTTACATCTATGCTTTATGTGCTGTACCGACAGGCCAACTCCCACTAATTGAAATATTTCTGAAATGTTGTTTTCTTTGTTTGTAAAATTATTTTATTTATACCCACTATTCTTATTCAGAGATTAAGGTATTTGTAAGACTCGGTGTCTTACAGAATTACTTTCGGAACATAAAGGGTAACTTTGTGTTTGATTTTACCACACAACACTTCTCAGAATAAAACACCTACGTTACTGTCTTCCCACCACTCGACATTATTTCCAGATGGAGTATTGACAAGTACTTTCCATCCTTTTGAAGCAGAAAATGTTCTCCACTACCCACACTGTGTAATGGAGTACTTTTTGTGCAATAAAGGATTAGTGTTGTTTGATTTTATGAATGGTCATGAGAAGACATCAGTTTTCAAAGTTTGTAACACAGCTATCAATAGAAATATTTTCTTGAAATTTCATTAGAAGATCAAATATACATCCAAAAAAGGTGCTGTACTGATACTGATCCCTAAAACCAATTACAATAAAGCAAACTTTTTTTTTTTTTTATCAAAAGCGCATTGCAGTGTTATCAGTTTTACACCAGTTTTTCCTGTTTCCAGTGTAGCTTCCAACAGATGAATTTCCTCGACTTTGTGTTAGTAGATGCAATGCACATTGAAGAAATGAAGTATGATCTTTTCGTTTTTCAAAAACAATTCATTGCAATTCCTTTGGTCATGTTTTTTATGCCAATAAACAGTTGCGTACATTATTTATTTATTTTTTCCTATATCATGCTGGCAACAACTCTGTATTTTGCAGCTTACCACGTGCTTTCATTGCTTTCACAATACTTTTCGAAAAAGAAAGACACCGAAGTTATGATTGAAATGAAAGGTTCAAAATTCATTTTGGAAGAGACCACACATGATTCTCATTTGTTAATGCCGACATTAGTTGTACTGTTGCAGTGGACATCCTTCAGCAGTTTTCTGATTATTGTTTTCATCTTATTTATTAAATTGTCTTTATTAACTTCGATTATGTACATTCGTGATTCTGTACACAGATAACCCAGAATCTACCAATAAATTGTCTCTGCAAGTGAACAAACTTGTATTTCATTAACTAATGAAACAGAACTAAAATAGAAGTAATATTTACAATATATATAAGGTTCAGAACTGAGCTTTCTGATTATTCTCATCATCACATAGTTCATCCCAGTTAGGAAACATTTATTTTCCAATTTCAATACAACACTTTGCCTTTATTTCTTTGCTGGAGTAGTCTTTTAATGATGTGTTGTACAAGAGAGGCCTCCTTTCGACCTCACAAATAAACTCCTCTGTGTCAAACATCATCTTCCCCAAAGTATAATAAACAAACCAATTTAGGCCAACCACCCCATGCACGGGGAGAATGTCTTCTCAGGTTCCGCAAATGCCAAGGTGTACGCGCAATACTGAATAACCGAAAAAAATTGAAGAAGTGCGTGACACTGGAGCAGTGATAAAAAGCAGTAAACTAATTTGTGGTGCAAAATACAAGGAGCTTGAAACAAAACTTTGAGCAGTACCAATAAATGCAGTATCTAATTTGCCTTTTCTTGCAAAAAGTGGACCTGATATTGGTATTATTTGCCAACATCAGGTCCGATTTTGCAAGAAAAGGCAAATTATCTAGCTCAGCAACATGGAATTAGCAACTTCAAATGCAGCAATAGCTGGCTCCAAAGATATCAAAACAGGAATAACTTGGTTTTGCGAAATGCTTACGGCAAGTCTGGATTAGTCAACAAAGAAAAGGCTACAGACTAATTGTGTTCTGTACGGTCCATCCTTGAAAAAATTAGGCAAAGGATATTTTTAATCTTGACAAGACAGGTTTATTTTATAATTTGCTGCCAAACAAAACATTTGCTGTTCAAGGAGAGGTTTGTCATGGTGGAAAATTAAGTCAACAAAGACTCACCGTTCTGTTATGATGCAATTCAGATAGCAGTACAAAACTATGCCCACTTGTGACTGGTAAGTTTTGCAAGCCAAGATGTTTTAAAGAAGTTAACCAACTTCCCTGTGATTATGAGGCCAATAGAAGTGCTTGGCTTACAGTCAAAATTTGTCAGTCTTGGTTATAAAAAGTGGACAGAAGAATGGCTTCAAAAAAAGGAACATTTTGATGATTCTAGATCATTTTACAGCACATTCTGCCAAGACACTTAAGTTGAAAAATATCTGGCTGTTGTTTTTACCTCCCAGTACCACCAGTTTTATGCAACCACTGGATCAAGGCATTATTTACAATCTCAAGAGAGCATATAGAGTCCGACTGATAAGGTACTTGATCTGCAACATAGAAGGAGGGAAAAATTTGCAGTCAAATTGGAATGTCTTGGATACTATCCGTAATCTTGTTATTGCTTGGGACAGTATTGCATCAAGTGTAATAATCAACTGCTTCAAAAAAAATATTTATTGCTTTGGAGAGAATATTATCGAAAAACATGGTCCAGCAGATGAATGCATAATAACATTAAGGAATGGAGGAATTTGAAGGAGCTTATGGATTTTGTTTGTAAATTTGAAGAGTTTGTGAAGGTGGATAATGAAGCTGCTACCAGAGCAACACCAGAAGAGCTGCTGAGCACCAAGCAAAATGATGATATTTTTGTTACCAGCGACAGCAAAATTGAAGCACACACACTGCTATCTAAAAAAGATTTCCAAAAAGCATTGAGCATAATAGAGAATGTGTTGGTTATTATTTATTTGGTTTTTTTAAGGAGCATTAGCAACTAAGGCCATATTGCTCTGGGGATATGCGGTGGTCATTCCCTGACCTTTCCACATCTCCGTATTTGGTGGTCACGGGCTCGAACCCCAGTCTAATCAAGAAGTGTATGCTATGCACTACTGCTCCTGCCCACCTGGCTACGGAGGTGCCAGAATGTGTTGGCCTGCTGTAATGTTGATACAGAAACAACTATTGCATTTGGTAATGTCTGTGCTGTAGACATGTTAAAATTGCATACAGGACAAAAACTGTCTTTCTTTAAATTAGATTAATTTATTAAAAAGTTAATAGTTTGTATGTCTCCTTTTATATTAAGATTGTAATTCTTTTTACTGTGATACTAAAATATTGTATATAATATTGGTGTTTACTCATAAATTAAACTACGTAGTACACCCATATACTATTATGCCCTGTGCATTTCCTCTTTAAAATAAAATATTGTATATATCAAAATATATACTGTACAAAATTTTCACTTCAGTTAATTGCTTTTCTCTTGGTTTACCTTACAAATAAAATAAAATCTTTAAAAAATGTATTATTCCTATTACTGTATTGTTAGACAAGGATTTTGTTTTTATTATTTTATTTTATTCATTTAAATTATTTTTGATATTATTATTATTCTTACATATAATGTATACACAAAAAAAAAAAACAAAAAACGGTAAAATTTGGACACTTTTAGGGGGACCTTGTTACTACAAAATGTGAAAATTTAAGTCTCTTAAACTTTGCATTAACGAGATTCGACTGTATAGCTTTGACTTTGGAAATCTCAAGTGTGTATTCGACAGAAACTCCATGTAAATTTTCAATTCACCACAACCAGTAATTTTTTTTTTTTTTAGGAGCATTAGCAACTAAGGTCATGTTGCTCCGGGAATATGCGGTGGTCATTCCCTGACCTTTCCGCATTCTCCCTATTTGGTGGTGACGGGCTCGAACCCCGGTCTAATCAAGAAGCGTGTGCTACGCACTGCTGCTCCTTCCCACCTGGCTACGGAGGCGCCTCCTATATATCTGTACTGAATAAACTCTGAAGGAAACTTTACAATCACAAACATGAGATGCAGCTGCAGTATGCAACTGACAATAAAGTAACTAAACAAATTCTTGAAAAAATATTTATTGCTGTCCTATAATGGATGTGATTCAAAATACTTTCATTTTTGTCATACCTCAGAATATTGCAGGAAATCATTTTCTGAAAGGTCTTTCTGTAATTCTTCACATTACATTGATCATCTTCAGCTAAGGAGTTTTTTAGTTCTGATAAGTATAGTCGATGTTCCAACACTGGGATTTATTTATTTATTTTTATTCTTTTTCTGACACTGTTTTACAAAAAAAAAAAAGTTGTGGGAAGATGCAATCATGCACATTCCCACATATTCTAGAATTTTTTGGTTAAAAATTTCTTGAAAGGCCATTCATAGTAAGCAGTCTTAAAAATAAGTCTTAGTCTTAAAATTAAGTCATAAAATTAACATAGGCTTAAAAATAAGTTGAAATACTGAAAAGAGACTCTCATAAAATGATTTCCAGCAAATTTTTCTTGTATGGCAGAGATGTTGATGTTTCACAATACAGTAGAATCCGGATATGAAATTCCTGCATAAGAAGTTTCCCCCTGTACTAGGTTTGGTTTCTGAAGTCCCAATTTCAACTCTACATATTGTAATTTATTATTTTCCCACGTAAGAAGTTTCCTGGGTAAAATGTTTTCCTACATAAAAAGTTCATGATAAAGAATACACACTGTATTATTATGTTTTCCCACTGAATACATTTTTTAAATATACAAATTCTTTATTTTTAATATTAAACAATATGAACATTTTGGTAATCAAACAAGTTATTGCACAGCATCATTTTAGGTTGTAGTAAATCACCGAAGTAGGTGAAATGGCATCATTTTTGTACACAGTCGAATTTGGTTATAATGTGCATCAAGGGACTGACAAAATTTCCGCATTATAACCATTACTCGCTATATCAGTGATAGCGGAGATGGGGGAACCACTGGGGCCGTTAAACAATGAACACTTTATATCAGTGATGAGTTAAATCTACCTCCTATTTTTTTAAATTCTCAATAACTCGATAAAAAGATAGATTTAAAAAAAAAAATTAGAGAGAAAAAATTAATAAGTACATACCTACATATTATTTGTATTAATAGGCTTGTATAAACTATAATACACTTAATACTAAACACAATTTATTTCTCTGTAATTAAAAAAAAAACTTCTTTAATAAACACGTTTTCAATTAGTCTTTATTTATAAATCTTAAAATTGATGTTTGTTTTAAAGATTTCACTTTGATATTTCTTAAGTTTCCACTTAAAACACTCAATGCATTAAATCTCATTACTTACCTCAGGTCCTTCAAAAAAATTGACTAATGTGTCCATTGCACCTTGAGCTTGTGAGATTGTTGGCACTGATTTTGATTCACTTTCACCTGTCATCATATCATCGTCTTTACCATCGTCGTTATGGTTTTTGTTGAGCACAGCATCTACAATGTCAACTCTCTGTAGGTTGACCACTAGTTAATAAGTTGTCATCGACTCACACAAATTCATCGATGTTATCTGTATTAAAACCTACTATTATCTGTTATCTGTATTAAAACCTACAACGTTGTTACATAGCAACCATTCGGAAAATGACAAGTTGTTTTCTTCGTTTTCATCTTCGTCATCTACAATTGAAATTTCATTTAAATTTAATTTCAATTTCTTGAAGCAATTTGATGTGGTTGTTGGACAAATTTTGAATCTGAAGTAACATTGTTCCACCATCATTCAATAAATTTATAGCATCCAATATTGATATAGACTTGGTAAGTTTCTGTTCTCTTTGACTGATCAGATGTAGAACTAGAAATCTTTTATAAAATCCTTTCAAACTCTTGATTACACCTATGTCCACTGGTTGTAAAATTAATGTCCACTGGGAGGCAGAAACACTAGCTTAATATTGGACAAATTTTGAATCTGGGGATGTGCAGGACAGTTATCAACTAACAATAAAATATTTTTCTTCTTTTGAATAGCTCCTTATTCCAATCATTTACATATTCTTGAAAAATATCCAAAGTCATCCAAGCTCTCTTGTTTGCAGTGTAATCCACAGGAAGTTTCCTTGTGTTTTTGAAACACTGAGGTTTAAATGATTTTCCAATAACAAACAGTTTTTTTTTTTTTTTTAGTTCCTGTCACATTTATGCATACCAGCACTGTCAAGCAACCCTTTGATTTTTTTCCACAAACACATTTTTCCCCTTTGAATTTAAATGTATTGTCAGGTGTCAAATTATAAAAAAGTCCTGTTTCGTCGGCGTTGTAGTAGTAGTAATAGAGACATATGATAAAAGAAAGCAAGTGTATGAGCTTATGTAGCATCAGCCAAAAAAAAAAAACAATTTCACATAACCATTCCCTCGAAAAGTTTCTCCAGTTTCTCCTTGAATTTATTTAAGCTATCAACTTCCACAACGAGAGATGGAAGTTTGTTCCAGCAATTAACCACCCACTGGCTAAAGGCAAATTTCTGCACATATATTCTACAACTGTCTTTCTTCAATTTGAATTTATGCTCCCTTATGTTCGTAAGCTGAGCAAATGGAAGAATCCCATCAGAATTGAGCATGCTCAACCCATTCAAGGCCTTATACACCTCAATCAGATCACCTCACTGGTGCCTAGTCTCCAGCCGCTGCAATTTCCAGAACTTAAGCCTTTCTTGGTAAGAGAACTCCTTCGTTCCGTTCCCCTCACCAATCTTGTTGCCCTTCTCTGTACATGCTCAAGCAACTCTACATCCTGCCTAAAATGAGACCTCCAGATCTGTATTATCAAGGTCTGACCATTGCCTTATACAAAGGGATAATCACCTCCTTTTCTCTGCTAGCAAAATTCCTGTACATCATTGACAATACCCCATGACGTGCTCTGGCAGCCTGTCTGCATTCCTCAGAAAATTTCATATCTGACTGTACAATCACTCCCAGGTCTTTTTCATTTTCTACCACCCTAAGTGTAGTACCACACAGTTGGTACATTCCTCTGGGGTTACTTCTACCCATATGCATTTGTCAATGTTAAACTTCAGTTGCCACTTCTCAGCCCATCTGCCCAAATTTTCTAGATCCTGTTGCAGTAGTACAACTGTTCAGTAGGCCAGTAGCAAAGGGATGCAATGTAGAATGAATGAATGAGAATGAAAGACAATGAATAGGCTGGGAACTGAGTGAACTAGGAATTATGGTAAAAGGGAATAAATGGCAGTTTTGATGAAAGAAAGAGTGACCTAGCATGAGGGAAAGAGAGAGTGAATGGGAATGAGTGGAAGAGCAAATGTAATTGGCCGAAAGAATACAAAGTTAAAAATAACTTGCATCACTTTATATATACTGTACCAACAAACATTTACTAACCACATAAACACTATCACTGCATTCTCCCCTGGCCTGCAAAAAAAAAAAAAAAAAAAAAACTTGCGGCTAGGCCTGCAAAACTGAAGAATAACAGTAAGTTGAGGTGCCCAGAGAGTGCAATGCAGAAAGTAAGAGTCGAATAAATGAGATGAGAGCTAGAAGAATGAATAAAAGTGTAAGCGTGTGAGAAAAAGAACACAAACCATAAATGCTACAGTTAAGCACACACTAACCCTAGTTTTAATTAGTATTTAAATTTACACTACACATCATTGCATCCCCTCCTGGTGTGTGAGAAAAAGATGAATGAGTTGAGTGAAAAAAAAAAAAAAAAAAAAAAAATATATATATATATATATATATATATATATAAAAACTTGGAAAAAAATTATAAAATAAGAAAAAAGTATTTAAAAAATAAATAAAAAAATAATAAATAAAATTTTTTTTTTAAAAATAATAAAAAAAATAATGGAAACAGAGTGAGAATGCAGATTAGTGAATGAAGTAAATGTGTGTCTCTCCCACCCCCTTGTCTGGTGGGTTCCCCACTGCCAGCAAACATATCCCACCCCCGGAGCGGGATGGGCAGCTTAACCTTCATACCAGATTCGACACTCCTTGGACATGACACCGACTAAGACATTCTGTGGCTTTGCTGCCAACGTGCCATTGGCGATCTGAACTGGGTACTCTAACCTGGTTCCCTTTAAAACCCCATCCCCAGGCAGGGGAGGGAGGAGATGGATCTCTGTCTCCTCCCTGCCTATCCCCCATACTTCGCCTAGTGGGGCTTATCTCCACTGACCTCTTTGGGATGCCTACTCTATCATCCCTATTCTTCTATCTGTTTTCCCCCCCCCAGTCTTCAGTTTCCCCCCTTTCTCACTAAATCGACCGAGTACACCCTTAACAATGCCGCCAAATTCTAATCAACGTCTAAATTCTACTGGTTTCCTGTAAATCTCTAAGACAACTAACACTATTAGCTTTTATCTAGCGTATAGCCTCACATGTCTAAATTTAATAACATCAAAATTTTGCCCAACCTATTTGGCCTTTAACACATCTCTTTAGCATTCAACCCCAACCAGCGATTTCCTAACAGCAATCCCATTAAGCATTAATGTCAAATGCAAATTTTTTTTTTTTAATAGGTCCTAGCCACTGAAATCCGAGGAAACTAGGTGGCAGGACATGTCAGAGCAATTTGTTGTGATACTGGATATACCCGGCTAGCCTCCACGTGGCAGGGTATGGGTAACGTCGAGCCCCATTAGGGGCCTGGCGGCCAATAAGCTGGATAAACAATGGGCACAATATATCACACTGCACAGACACGGCCCACACACTTTCAAGTCTCTGGCTTGACAGTGTACTGTCCTCGATACAGCGGAACACACACGCAGAGATGGGAGAAATCCCAGGTGCCGTCTGACACGAACATACCTTATAGTAGTACAACTGTTGTAGATATCTTCGTCATTGAAATCTTTCTTGATTTCTGCCCAAACACTGTCAATCCATTCATTTTCCAGATCAAGATTCTCCACTAATCTTTGCATAAACGATGTTATGAAGGTTTTTAAATTGATCCAGCCAACCATTGTTACACTCAAAACCGTCACGTCCAAACTGTTTAGCAAATTTTTCCTCTTGAGCCTTCAACTTCAAGATCAGACCATCTATTGAAAATCCAGCACTTCTTTGTGTGGTGAACCACTGAAGCAATGCTTCATCAACGTTTGTAACCTCGCACTTTCTAAATATTTTTTTTTTTTTTTTTCGGTTATGTCTTTTCCAATGCTGATATGTAAATATCTTTATTCTTCAACAATGTCAATACACTTGAAGAAGACAAAGAAAACTTTTTACACACTTCAACATTTATTGCACCACATTCTAACTCAGGAATAATTTCTAC
This sequence comes from Mastigoproctus giganteus, assembly GCF_048544385.1. Lineage (NCBI taxonomy): Eukaryota > Metazoa > Arthropoda > Arachnida > Uropygi > Thelyphonidae > Mastigoproctus > Mastigoproctus giganteus. The sequence goes on from NC_143588.1 coordinate 82,540,709, forward strand.
TTTTTCGCTAATCGAGAGACACTTTCTTTTGTTAGTAGACATGTTTCCAAAGGAAGGGTTTGTTTCTAACTGATTTCCCTTTAAAATGATAAGTGATCTGCATACAAAGCTCTTAGAAGCCCAAAATGCATACAAATTTCTTACTAATCCCGAAATGCGCACACAGTTTTTAGAAGTTCCAAAATACATATCAAGTTCTTAGAAGTCACATTTCCAAAATTCTTAGAAGTTCCGAAATAAATTTATGGTTCAGTGAATACAAGATAATGTGTAAATAGGGTAATGTGACAAGCAGAATGCCAATGCACTATTGTATAGCCCCCGTCCCCAGAAGGACAAGGTCATAAACTGGCCGCTAATCCAATGCAGGTGGTTATAAAGCTAAGTCGCCCTTTTCATTTTTGTCTATTCCAAGAATTGGGTTTTTTGGCTACCCGAGCAATGAAGATTGATTGCATAGTTACCAAAATTTGTTCAGTATATCCGTGTAGTGTGCTCGTTATAACAGTGAGTGATTGTATGGGAATACGCATAAATTAATATCATTATGGCTCTTTGCTCATTACAGCCGCGATCTCATTATTTCTGTGCTCATTATAACCAGGTTCGACTGTACACGTATCTCATATTGTGAATGTCTTCACAACGAGTTGCCCTGATATTGCGCTACCACTAATAAGCAATGCTTTGGAATTTGGTTGGTTTGGGTTTTTTTTTTTTTTTTTTTTTAGGAGCATTAGCAACTAAGGCCATATTGCTCCAGGGATATGCAGTGGTCATTCCCTGACCTTTCCGCGTCCTCCGTATTTGGTAGTCACGGGCTCGAGCCTCGGTCTAATCAAGAAGAATGTGCTACGCATTGCTGCTCCTGCCCACTGCTATGGAGGTGCCTCGCTTTGGAATGGAGAAGACTAATGTTACTTATTCTCGATGGATGCCACCACCGAGTGAAGTGTTGCCTATTCAAGAATCTACTATTGAAGAGTTGATTATTCGAGGTAGTGCAATATCAGGGCAACTCATTGTGAAGGCATGCACAATATCAGATATAACAAAAATGATGTCATTTCGCCTACTTCGGTGATTTACTATGAACTAAAATGATGCTGGGCATTAACTTGTTCGATTAGTGAATTTTCCTTGGTCTGAGGCTTTCAGCACAAATCCTTTTTAGTAGAAACATTTTGATATAATGGAAGCGACATAGCATTAGCATTAGTTGAGGCATGTGATGCAAGATAGCAAGCTTGTACAAGCATCAGCCAAAAAAAAAAAAACACCTTCCCATTTCACCTATCTGGTCACTCCAAATGTTTGTCTAGTTCAGCCTTAAATTTATTTAAACTATCAACTTCCACAACAACAGATGGAAGTCTGTTCCAGCAATCAATTACCCGCTGGCTAAAAGCAAACTTCTGCACATCTATTCTGCAACTGTCTTTCCTCAATTTGAATCTATGCCTTCTCAGGTTCTTAATCTGAGCAAGTGGAAGTATCCCGTCAACATTGAGCCTGTATGTTGGAACTTCAAAGGAGCTCGTCCTTCCAACTTGGTAATGAGTATTTGGTAAGGAGTTTAATGAACAGAATGTTAAGCAATTATAAATCCTCAGTTTAAAAATGTTTCCCACAGGCAGAGTGAAATATTTATAAATTATGAAGTAGTACTTAAAAAGGATCTTTAACTTATGAATGCACATCGTTTCATTTTTATTTGTGTAGTTAATATTTCATACCCTTATATCATTTTCCCTTCTAAGAAGTTTTCCCACATAAGAAGTTCTAAACCTCCGGTCCTTTGGAAAACGTCTTATCCGAGTTCTACTGTATATATAACATACAATATGTACGTATAAAGTCAGAAGCGTACTTTGAAGATGAGCACACACCCACTCGATTAACAATAATTTCTTTATAGAATTAGTTATCAAATCTTATATATAAAGAAAAAAGTAGTCTGTGTTCTTTTATGCATTCAGAACTCATAGGAGCCATTGAACTAAACTTTCCATGGCCTATTTCATCCAAAAAAAGAACAAAGACTACATTCAGATAAAAAATTTTGACCTCCACGGTAGTACTTCATTGAAGAATCAGCATAGTGGGTAGCAATCAAATTTTCATCAAAAAAAAAAATGTTTAAAAACTATAAAAAATTTTACCAAGACATTTTTTAATTTCAAAATAATTCAGAAATTATTTATTTATTATTTTTTTTTTGTTAGTTGTCGGCGAATCAGCTTCTGTGGCCACATTGCACCTCCCAAGTTTTTTGCATTTTCTAGTGTGATCCAAGCCCAAGGCAGGATTCGAACCCGCGACCTTTGGGTTGCCAGGAAGGCACTTTACCCACCCGGCTAGCCCAGTCAGCAGAAATTATTCAAAGCAATCACTAAGCCATAATTACTGGTTGCGTCAGGTCACTTTTGACCCCCCACTTATTTTTTTTTTTTTATATGAGAGTTCACCTGAAAACCATTCTATTCACAGTAAACTATTTTTTTGTTTTGGAACCATGCTTTGTTTAATAATAAAGCTTAAATACCTCATAATACTATTTTTGCTTCCCATAGCAAAAATAAATCGTTTTAAAGATGGAATATAATAAAATATGCTCCATAGTTTTTATGCACATTAAATTGTCCTTAGAAATAATATTTATATTATTTTGTCTTTCTTAGAAGTTCTTTAGCTCATACTGGGCCAATTATGCATTTTTGTTTTGTTCCTTTATGGTAAACAAATTCGCAATTTTCTGAGTAATATGGTCCCATTTTTAAACAGTTGAATATTGTGTTAATTTTATTTATACTATAACATATCCATTCCATTAGAATGGCACAGGCATAATACATTTACTTAAGTATATATAGAAGAAATAAAATTTATATCTGATAAATAAGCATGTGGGTATAAATTATGAATATGCTGCAGGTACATGTCCCTAAAATTATAGTAGCATTTGATAACGATTTCAGAATGCACTATAATTATGAGTTAAAGTTTAATGTTTCAATAAGACATTTAAATATATAGTTGATGTGCAGAGACAAGTAAAGCAATTAATAACCACCTGATAATCCTCCCTATGTGAATCACATCATAAGTAGAGACAAGCAGAGCAATTAATAACCATCTCATAATCCTCTCTGTGAGTCACATTATAAATGTTATGTGGATTCCTATTCTAAATGAAATTTATAAGTTATAAGGACTTACTTGAGACTTGGGAATTACTGGACTGATAGATAGAATGTGAGATGAAATAGGAAGAATATTGAGTTGATCATCAATTACCAAGCAAGCTTTGCAGGAAGCAAGAGAAAGGATGAAGCGTTCATTGAATCTCCCAACGATATTTTCATGTGCCTCAGTTCGGTACCTGGCATGAACATCCTATACAACACATTAAATATAAAAATTTTAATTCTTGTTATAGTTACAAAAAACTTTTTTTTCCTAAAGATTTCTTTGAATAATGATATGCTAAAAAAATATTAAGTGCTTATTTGTATTATACTGTCCAATATTCCAAGAGAGGATACTTGAATACATTTTCTTGAGTTAGCTTATTGGAACAAAAATTGGTATTCTATCAATTCCTTCAAAAAAAATAACTATTATGAAATAAAAAGCCCACTGATGACATAAGATGCACAAGTGTCTAGATGTGGGAAATATCTAACCATTTCAGATGCAGATTACTTCAAACTGCATTAATGCCATGGGCAGAAGTGTCACACAAAATATATTAAAATGTTATAGAAAACTATTATTAAAAATATTCATGTGCAGCCATATTATATGCTTCTAAAAGTAAAATTCACCATTCATCCCAATCAGCCAATTAGGTTATGAAAGTTTTTGTTTTGAAAATAAAAATAAAACTTGGAAAAACTGCTACAGGTAGTCCTCAATTTAAAATTCTATTTATGTTGTTTTACTACATTGACATCATCAATATAATATAATTATCTATATGAGTTGCAAATTTCAACTATAATGATATTATCATAAATTAAAGGTATGCAGAAATATTTTTCTTCGCACAAGGCAGAGCACATCAGTTTGTTGTGACACTGTGCAGGGCTACATGCAGAGTAATTATATGCCAATTCATTCTCTGTCAGTCTGTTATATACACTATTAAGTATGGGTAACAAACTAACAGAGAATTGGCATATGGTTACTCTGCATGTAGCCCTGCTGTATAGCAGGATATGAAGAGATTTAGATAAAAATTGTGTCCAAATCTTCTCAAATGCTACAAGCATGTCTAAGAAAATGGCCAGTAAAGTTTAGCTGCATATGAGCTAGTTAAAAATCACAGAAAGCAGTATCTTTAGTGATGAAATTAGTAGAAAAACAATTTGATGGGTGAATGTGCAATGGACATAGACTGAGAACTTATGAACCACAGTGATCATGATAAGTTGTACAAATTCTGATAAATTAAAGAATGTATTCAAAGTGTGATACCATCACGTGAAGCCAGAATTATGAAAAGAGATGACAATATGGAGACAGTGTTTAGCATGAGGACAGCATAAAAACTTGGTTGATGATGACGACTTTATTCCAGAGTTAAATAACTTCACATTTGTCCATAGTTGTTAATTAAGAATTACTGTGCAAAGAAAAACTTGGGCAAAAAAACCTTTATCATCATAGATGATGCATCTGGACAGCCAGTTAACTAGTTGACAATACGTGGGCTGTGTTTTTGCTGTCAAACACAATTTTGTTGTTGCAGCCAATAGACCAGGATGATATACGTAACTGCCATGTTCAAGGCTTACTAATGTTATTAACTCTAATCCAGCTAAACACCAGCTGATTTACAAATGGCAATTAAATTGACAATACATCAAATTATGAAAAAACAGCATCAATCAGGAATGCATCCTCTGTTTATACCAATTATTTCAACTGAAAATCATGTTTTGATTTAAGTCATGGTTTCTAAGAACACATCCCTGTCCTCCTATCATAAATAGAGAACTATCTATACCTTTCTTTTATACTTCTTATGGCATTACTACTGTTAAAAAAAAAAAAAAAAAAAAAATACTGTCAGTGAGAAAAGTAGTATTAATTTTCAATGGGATTCTAAGCTTTTAAAAATTGCAGTGTGAACATTTCCCCATGCAAAAATTGACTACTGCCATTACAAGCAGTACATTTTTATTTTTTACAGTACTACTGAACAGGAAAAAGATTCAGATAAATATTCATACATAGCAAAATTAAAACTTTCTAAATGTTAGGATATAAAAATACCTCATAATCCATTTTAACCATATGAAATTGAATTTCATTTAAAGTTTTTTTTTTTTGTTTATAATTATACATGTTCAAACATTATGAAATGATAATTTACTTTAACAGCACTTATATATAGTATTACTGACCACGTAAAAAAAAAAAAAAAAAAAAATTCAACAGAAATATCTATTTCTGGTTAAATTATAAGCTAGAAGGTTGCCATACAAAAACTGGTCAATACTACACCTCATAAGTTGAGAAACTTGTATTTTTAAAAATAGTTATTGCCATTATGAATGTGATATTTTATTTCTACAGTTATATTATTGTTCACTAGAAAATCAAATCTGTGAAAAATAATATTAAATGGCCACACCATAAGCATTTAAAAATGACACTCTGTGAAATCCCCACATGAACACTTCATGTGTGGCAATTTGAAGATGCACTTGCATATGAATTAAAAAGCAAAGTAGATCTGTTACACTAATAGAGATTCAACTTTGATTATTCATTTTGCATGTCCACCTTTATGTTTCCCCCCCCAAAAAAAAATACTCCTCCAACCTTTATGTTCTTGACCATAGAAGTTGGGGGAGTGTCACTATTTGTAAAATAAATATTACATTAACATTTAAAATTATATTAAATGAATTAAATTATTAAATTTAACTCATGTGATTAATTAAATTTAATATTAAATGAATGACTGTTAAATGAATTAAATGACTTCTAATAAATGAATATTAATAAATTATTATGAGAGATATGTGATGCTTAAGTTTAAATTAAACTTAATATGAAACTAAATGTTAAGATGATAAATAAAAAATTTACTACATTTCAGAAGATTACTAATTTCCGCATTTTATTATACTACGAAATCAATTAATCAAAGCTAACAAAACACATACCATAGTCATAGTATATAACTGCTTTAATGAGGTCACAGTTCTCAGAAGAATAACAACAATTCCACCCCCTTCTACTGTTTCAATAGTCCTGGCTAGCAGATTTGGCGTAATTGCTTCAAAATCTTGAAGTATAAGCATTCCATATGTATTGCCTAAAATTTTATGTGTTTCACTGCAAGAAAAATAAAAATTAATAAAAATAAATTATTGATATATGATCCTTACAAATTGAAATTCATAATTAAATTGCAGCAAACTAGTATACTAAATTAACTAGGTGATATTAATTAGAGTATTCTAATGTTCATGAGAAAACACTCATGAACTAATATGGAAGAGATCATATAGACGACGTTACAATTTCAACCACTGTCTGAAACTGGCTTACTCACACTCACTTAAAAAAATCAGAATCTCCAACCCACCCACCCACCCCTAAGAAATTTGAATTGTGACGTTCATTATAGCGAATGTTCGTAAACCGAGAGTTGCCTATATACGCTTGGTGGGGTTGAATTAAAAGCAGCAGAAGAAGAAAGAGATCTAGGAGTTATACGGGCAGATGTGAAGTTTTCTGAGCACTGTAAACAGGCAGCCACAAAAGCCCATGGTGTCCTATCAATGATTTATCGAACATTACCCTTAGAGATAGGGAGGTTATAATCCCACTGTACAAGGCAATTGTAAGACCACATTTGGAATACTATATTTAAGTATGGAGAACTCATCTGAAAAAAGATATTGAGCTTATTGAGAGGGTCCAAAGGCAGGCGACTCAAATGGAGAGATCGACAAAAGGATGACCATATGAGGAAACACTGTATTATGTGGGCTACAGAGCTTAGCAACCAGGCACCACAGAGATAACCTGATTGAGGTTTATAAGGCTCTTAGAGGGATTAGTAAAATAAAGTAAGTTGTAATTTTCACTGTTATAGAGAATTTCAGAATTAGGAACCATAAATTCAAATTACAGGGTTTGAGGTTTAGATCAGATTGTAGGCAGTTTTCTTTTAGCCGCCAAGTCGACTGCTGGAAGAAGTTGCCCTGGCAAGTAGTTAAGGCTGATAGTTTGAATAAATTCAAAGGTGAACTGGATAGTTACATATATGAGGAGGATAGTTATGTATATGAGAGCCCTACAACCTATTCCATAACCAGATGACAATCAATAGCCAATACTGCCCATGTCTCCCACCGTACTTAGATCACAACTAAACCAGGCAAAAAAATTGGATTTGACTCCAATACCATATTAGAATATCCAAAACTGACACTATTGCTGGACCTGGTGACTGGACATCACTCCCCCCCCAGATCCCCTGCCTTGATGGGGGGACCCAGGAGACAGGTTGAGACCAAACTAAAAAGACCTATGGGGTGGAGGTACATGCATCTGGAGCTGCACCTGAGCTGAAGAACAGTAGTAAGCTGAGAGTTGTGGGGGTGCTGTATTGAGAAACTGAGTGAATGAGTGATTGTGTGAGTGCAAGAATGATTGCAATATGTCTTGTCTGAATGTTTATTGAGTATGAGAGGGTTGTTGTTGTTATTTGGTTTTTAGGAGCATTAGCAACTAAGGCCATATTGCTCCGGGGATATGCAGTGGTCATTTCCTGACCTTTCCGCATCCTCCATATTTGGTGATCACGGACTCGAACCCCGGTCTGATCAAGAAGCGTGTGCTATGCACTGCTCCTGCCCACCTGGCTACGGAGGCGCCAAGTATGAGAAGGGTAAACCCTGCAACTGAAATTGTGGTGAAAGAGAGAGTAGCTGAGTGTTATGGTGAATGGGAATGACTGAATTGTGGTGAATATGACTGGCTGCCAGGATTACGCAAATGTTTACACCTGTAGACATTTACTTAGCTATATTCCCATATAAGACTTATATGCCATTTCTTAGGTTCAGGAGCCCTTAGCTTTAATATTACATAAACACACCCATTACATATCCCCCCCCACATGTGAGAGATGATAGATGACAGGAAAATAAGAAAATAGTAATAATAATAAATAAATGTATATATATATATATATAAAAATGTATATATTTTTTTTACATATATATATATATATATATATATATGTAAAAAAAAATCATAATATAGAAAATGCAAGAAAAAATAATAATATAGAAAATGCAAGAAAAAATAATAAAATCTGAGTGAATGTAGAGTAAATGAGTGATAGTAACTGCATGTCTCTTTCAGCCTGCTCACCGAATAGACGTGATGGCCATGTAGACCAGTAACAGCCTCATGGTCATCCAAGCTGACACCATGCTGTAGCTTTTCTCAGCCGTCATGGTGTAGTATGCAGACACTGGCCACTAGGGGTAGACCCCCCCTGCCAGTGTCGGACAGAGCTCCAAACAGGCACTCCAACATAGAGAACCCTTTCCCTATGTTCTTTCAGTCCTACCACTTGGGGTGGTTGTTCTCTTCCCCCAATCCCCTACTCCCCCTTTTGCACTGCCACCTTTTAATTCCTACCCCCTGGACCAGGATAGGCATCCTGTACTGGGAGATCCCATAATGTCACCCTTTCTACCAGGCAGATGCCTCTACTACAGCTCCCTCTGCTCTACCTCTTTTATCCCACCAACTTCTTATCTTCACACTGCTCCCTTTCAAACTTTTTTTTTTTTTTTGGGCTCTTCCTGCTGTATGCTTTTGCTTACTGCCCAGCCCACCTCTTCATGGCACTGGACAGTAAACTAGACATTTTTGTGTCAAAATGCAAGCCCTAGGCTAAGAGGCTGGAAGAACAACAGAAACAAAACAACACAACCCTCACTAATAACAACCCTCACTACACAAACACCATTAACCTACACTATCTGGCCTTTACATCAGAGTTAAATGCAGAGTTGTGGGAAACCCCCGGAACCGCATTACAAATAACATTAACTGCATTAACACTGCGAGGAGGGAAGCATACAATTTGTATTTCCTTATCTACTTGGTGGTTTTTGCCAATTCATCAAAAGCCTGTTTGGCGAAGATTATTACTATCAGTACTGTGTTGCTTTTAGATTTAGGAAATGTGGGAATTTCTGAATTTGTCTTGTATTAGGAATATCAGTAATAAGTATAAAAAACTATGAAAATAGTATAAAATATGCAGTAATAAGTATAAAAAACTATTAAGTTTTATATACTCATTACTATGCATTTAATTCTTATTGGCTTATTATTACTCATTTAATTAAGGTTAATGTAATGTTTCATAATGGTTGTGTGATTATGTCAATTATTATAAGTTCAATACTTACCAAGTCAAAATATCCCCCCCCACGCCAAAAAAAATTATTTTCAGCTTAGAAAACCATTACAGCCACAGGATGCAAACAAGCAACCACATGATTTTTTAAACTGGAAAATTAATTAATATTACTAATAAGTATGCTTAATTATAATTAAAATAAATATTAAAAAATTTATTGTCATTATTTTTAATATGAATTATTATGAAGCTTTGGAAGAAAGAATGGTTAGTAACTAACTTGTAATAACAGTATCTAATGTTGGTAGCAGCAACAAAGAGTTCAAAAGGATCATCTTCATCAACGTTAAGTTTCCCACTTTTAAATTTCTTCTGCAACTGTCTCATCCTTTTCTTTCGGTGACTGCAATATCAAGAATGTCTTTAATATCTCTCTCTCTCTCTCTTTTACACACACATCAATAATACATAATAAATGTATAAAATAATATTCTAAAAATGAAAGATATATATATATATATATATATATACCATAATTAGATAAGTTATAGTGCAAGAACCCTCCATAGTTTGAAAATCAAGGCAGACCCCGACCAACCGTACTCCCGGTAAAAATGAAAAAACATATATAATAGATTAATTAATATAATATAATATAATAAGCCTTACGTGGGAAAAAGTATTTTGCAAGGGACTTTTTTGAGGGCTAAACCCCTACAAAATATCCAACCCTAGTTAGGCTGAGCTATCAGTTTCTGTTGTCATCTGTCTGTATAACTAAGACCAAAAAGAGTCCATAATGATGGATGATAACATTAAAAGGAGAACTAAGTAAGCCAAATAAGTACTAGGCAAGCTAACCATTAAGGGGGTATGTCTAAATGGTAATTTATTAGTATACAGGCTGAATGACATTTAGCCCGACCGATAGCTGCGAAAACATAAGCACAACTGAGAACCAACTGATTGCAGAATAAGGCTAAATTAGTTAAAATTAGGTATAGGTAAAGAAATAGTACCTCACTCCCCCTCGAATTACTCTAATAGTTCGTGAGGTATGAAAAAAGGCAAGAGGATAGATAAAAGTAAAAAGCAAAAGAAAAGCAAATAATCAATCATACTTCGGATATTACCGGGGGCGTAACTTCCCGACCCTAAAAGGTAGGGATTCTGGTATGGTAGTAATCTCTACCTTTTAGGGTCGGGAAGTTACGCCCCCGGTAATATCCGAAGTATGATTGATTATTTGCTTTTCTTTCGCTTTTTACTTTTATCTATCCTCTTGCCTTTTTTCATACCTCACGAACTATTAGAGTAATTCGAGGGGGAGTGAGGTACTATTTCTTTACCTATACCGCTTTCCGTTCTCCTTATGTTAGCTAATTTAGCCTTATTCTGCAATCAGTTGTGCTTATGTTTTCGCAGCTATCGGTCGGGCTAAATGTCATCCAGCCTGTATACTAATAAATTACCGTTTAGACATACCCCCTTAATGGTTAGCTTGCCTAGTACTTATTTGGCTTACTTAGTTCTCCTTTTAATGTTATTATCCATCATTATGGACTCTTTTTGGTCTTAGTTATACAGGCAGATGACAACAGAAACTGATAGCTCAGCCTAACTAGGGTTGGATATTTTGTAGGGGTTTAGCCCTCAAAAAAGTCCCTTGCAAAATACCTTTTCCCACGTAAGGCTTATTATATTATATTATATTATATTAATTAACCTATTATATATGTTTTTTCATTTTTACCGGGAGTACGGTCGGCCGGAGTCTGCCTCGATTTTCAAACTATGGAGGGTTCTTGCACTATAACTTATCTAATAATGGCATATCTAACGTTCGATGTAATGTTCTATCTCACGATGGCATTAATCGATTCGTTCCATATTTAACATGCAATATTTTATGTTATTGTATTTTAACATTTTAAACGCAGTAATATTACGATTCTATATATATATATATATATATATATATATATATATCCAATATTTTAAATTAAATAAAATAAAACATAAGCCAGTAGTATGGCAAAAACTGTAGAGTGAAAATTAACATAAAATGACCCAAATAAACAATCGATCGAAAAAAGGAATAGATATAAATAGTAGCCCAGAAACCCTTGTATAATTTCGATCTTTAAATCCAATTAACAAAAACTATACAAACTTTAGGATAATGCCAATTATTTATTAATTTAGCGGTACCCCCCAGAGAGGTGCCAGTTCCGAAAAACGTGAAATATCACCAAAAGAGGGTTAAAGGAACTACCAAACGATAACAAAATAAAATTGAAATAAATTAAAATAAAATAGACTGACCATCATGCCCCATCTCGACAGAGGAACACGAGGCCAATAATGGTCATGGAATCACTGCATTTCAATCGTGAGGTATCTCACTGCATTTCAATCGTGAGTTTGGTAAATAAATTTGATGAATTTGAGGTATTGCTCAAAGCATCAAAGATGGATATTGTTATCAGAGACGTGGTGTCACACAGACGTAAGGAATGCAGAACTGGAATTTGGGGAGTACAACGTCTACAGAAAGGATAGACAGAATAGGAAGGGAGGAGAGGTTATGCTATTAGTTAAGAAACACATAAAATCCAAGGAAGTCATTCGACATTGCTGGACAGTGCAGTGTCGAGTCAGTTTGGTGTGACATAAGCATTGGGAGATCAAAACTGAGAGTAGGAGTGTGCTATAGGCCTAATGACTATGATGAGTATAATAAGAAACTGTACAGGGAAACAGAATGGGCCAGTAAATCAGAGAGTCTTATAATGGGGGATTTTAATTTCCCAGATATTGACTGGAATTTGTGGGTTGGTCACTCGCACACTAGCAAGGCTTTTGTGGATTTATTGGATGATTGTTTTCTACATCAGCATGTTTGGGAGGTAACTAGAGGGAGTAATACTCTTGATTTGGTTATCAGTAGTGATTCTTCATGCATTAAGAATCTGCAGATAACGGAACCACTAGGTGGCAGTGATCAGTGTGCTGAAGTTGGATTTACTCAAAGAGGTAACTACCATCAGGGGTAAAGGGAAGGGTTATTGCTTTCGTAAAGGCGATTACAATGGTCTGAGACAGTATTTAAATTCTATACAGTGGAACCAATTGATGATGTTACCAACAGCAAATTCAAAATGGGAAGCATTCAAAGAACTTATCTTGGAAGCTACTACACACCAACTAAGAAATATTGTTCAAGGTTCAGGCCTAAATGGATGTCAGATGAACTAATGAGACATATAGCAGAGAAGAAAAATGCATGGGATACATATAAATTAACACGTGACACAGAAGCCTTTGATAGATATAAGTTGATCTGTAACCAAGTTACAAAGGAGGTTAGGCAGGTGAAGGCAGATTACGAGACATCTTTGGCAAGGGCTGCAAAGAAAAACAGAAAAGAGTTCTTTACTTATGTAAACTCTAGAAGGAAGGGGATGAATCAGATTGGTCCACTTGATATCGATGGTTCAACTGTTGATGATCCTGTTCAGGTAGCATGAGGAGTTATTCAGCGAGGGGAATGCCAGAGGTGTATTCAACTCTAGCAGTAAGCTAGATAATCTTGTAATAACTGAGAGTAAAGTGGAGGAGAAATCGTTGAAGATAAACACAAGAAAGGTACCTGGGGTGGATGGGATCTATCCAGTTATATTAAAGGAGGTAGCAAACCCTTAGCCATAATTATGAGAGCTTCCTTGGACTCAGGGGAGGTACCCATAGACTGGAGATGTGCAAATGTGACCCCAATTCACAAAGGAGGATCAAAGGCTGACACAAGTAATTATAGACCTGTGAGTTTAACTTCTATTCCAGGAAAATTAATGGAGGCACTGGTTAAAGAAGCACTGCAGGATCATCTCGACAAGACTTCAGTTATAGCTCGGACACAGCATGGTTTTGTTAAGCGGAGGTCTTGCCTGACCAATTTGATTGGATATATTTGATGCAGTCACAAAAGAACTGGATGCAGGGAATAACTTTGATATTATATACTTCGATCTTAGAAAGGCTTTTGATACTGTTGCAAATGGAAGACTGCTACACAAATTGGTGCAGTGTGGCATTGGAGGCAAATTGCTGCTATGTATAAAGGGGTGGTTGAAGTGGGGGGAGAAGACAGAGTGGTAATCAATGGACACTGCTGATCGTGGACTAATGTTATTAGTGGAGTCCCTCAGGGTTCAGTGTTGGGTCCATTATTGTTTTCTGTACTTATAAATAATATTGATGATGGTATATCAAGCTTAATGTCCAAGTTTGCAGACGACACAAAGGTTGGCAGGGTTGTTAAAGACACTACTGATGCTATGCTGCTGCAACAGGATCTGGAAAGTTTGAGCAGATGGGCTGAGAGGTGGCAAATGAAGTTTAACACTGACAAATGTAAAGTACTACATATGGGAAACAGCAACCCCAGAGCAATGTATCAACTCTGTGGTACTACACTGACAGTGATAGAGAATGAAAAGGACCTGGGGGTAATTGTGCAGGCAGATATGAAGTTCTCTGAGCAGTGCAGACGGGCTGCAAGAGTAGCTCATGGTGTCTTGTCAATGATATACAGGAATATTTCTAGCAGGGATAAGGAGGTGATTATTCCCTTGTATAAGGCAATGGTCAGGCCCCACGTTGAGTACTGTATACAGGTCTGGAGGCCTCATTTCAAGAAGGATGTAGAGCTGCTGAAATGAGTACAGAGAAGGGCAACAAGATTAGTGAATGGAAGAAAGGGTTGCTCTTATGAAGAAAGGCTTAAGTTTTGCAAATTACAGTGTCTGCAGATTAGGCACTGGCGAGGTGATCTGATAGAGGTGTATAAAGCCTTGAATGGTTTGAGCATGCTCAATGCTGATGGGATTCTTCCTCTTGCTCAGAATAATCACCTGAGAGGGCATAAATTCAAATTGAGGAAAGACAGATGTAGGATAGATGTGCAGAAATTTGCCTTTAGCCAGCAGGTAGTTGGTTGGTGGAACAGACTTCCACCAACCAACTACCTGCGAACGAATGGAGGGGTGAAGTGGAAGGTTTTTTTTTTTTTTTTGGCTGATGCTGCATAACTTGCTTTCTTGCATCATATGCCTCTACTAATGCTAACTACCAACCAGCCTCTCTTCAATATGGAGCCTAACACATTTTGAATTACCACTCGTTTAACTCAAAGCATCACAGGAACTAAAACTACCTTATAAACTCTTTCTCTTCTTACTCCAATTTAGTCGACTGATGATGATTCAATCGAAAGTCCCTCATTTTAGACTCTTGACTTCTTACATTATTATCCTTCTTAGTAGTTTATGTTTAGTAACTTTTATATATGACAACCATAGGAAGAGGGAGAGCATTTCGTTTTCCTCTGGCCTCTACTTTAATTATTAATGTAGTTTAATTCTATTTCTTCAAACAGGCCTATGGGACTGGGAAATTCCATACTGCAATAATTAAAGACAAACACCAGCCAAGCAATTAAAAATTAAAAATTTTTACTATAAAAATAAAATATACAGAAATAAAATATAATGATATACTGTGATACACTATCGGAAGACTAAAATATTACAATAAATTACAATAAAATAAACTACGATAAAACGTTAAAAATATACCAAAGCAATAAAATTATCTAAAATAAACTGGATTAAAAGCGATAAAACCTGAAGCTTTCAGAGACTGCTGTCTCCTTCTTCAACAGTATGAAGACAGCAGTACTCCTTCTTCAACATACTGTTGAAGAAGGAGACAGCAATCTCCAAAGCTTCAGGTTTTATCGCTTTTAATCCAGTTTATTTTAGATAATTTTATTGCTTCAGTATATTTTTAACTATATTTTTAACATTTTATCGTAATTTATTGTAATATTTTAGTCTTACGATAGTGTATCACAGTATTTCATTATATTTTATTTTTATAGTAAAAATTTTTAATTTGTAATTCCTTGGCTGGTGTTTGTCTTTAATTATTGCAGTAATTCTATTTCACCTTCTTTATATAAATTATGTGATAAACAGTTCAAGAATACTGAACTATTAAGCTTTGCTATATTTCAATATATGATAAGCTTGAAATTAAATGAAGAGGCAGAGCTCTATGTGATTTAAAACTGTGGAAAAGCAATATTTTAACAAAAAAAAAATATATTTTTTGCACTACCAATTTAAATTATTGGTGGCCAATGCTAATTTTGAAACTAAATAAATCATCACAACTTCCTTTTGAATCTGGTGCCCATGTGTGGGGAGAGAGAGAATAGTAGAACAGATGACTTGAGTTCCTTTTTTTTTGAAGCTGTTTGTTTGTTATTTGGTTTTTAGGAGCATTAGCAACTAAGGCCATATTGCTCCAGGGATATGCAGTGGTCATTCCCTGACCTTTCTGCATCCTCCGTATTTGGTGGTCATGGGCCGGAACCCCGGTCTAATCAAGAAGCGTGTGCTACGCACTGCTGTTCCTGCCCATCTGGCTACGGAGGCGCCCTTTTTTTTTTGAAGCAAAGTATTCATATCGGCTGTTAGATATGGAATTAATGAGAGACTTCACAAAAATCTGTACTAAAGCATAGCTGATCTTCAATGCGACTGACATACTGGCATGCATACTGTTTATATCTGTTCATGGCATATCGGTTACTGTCCATAGTCAGAGCCAAATTTAAGATTGGCTCTGACACTGACAGTAAATTAAAGAAACAATCACTGTTTCTCACCAAAACATGATAAATTACATATTTTAAATTTATATTCTATGCATGTGTGTGTGCATATATGAAAATATAGATACAAAAAAAAAAAAAAAAAAAAAAAACAAAGAAACAGTAAAATGATAATATATGTGGTCATAGGATGTTAAAATTAAAAAACATGCAAGTTCCAATTCCAAAACACACTTCATGCTACCACTGCCTTAAATTATTAAGGCAAGCTCATGAAGAATGTAAGAATTATTTGGGGAATTCAAAATTTGGTACTACATGTATTTGTTTGTGTTACCTGTGCATAAATACAGGCCTGTTCATGATTATGTTATATATTATTATATAATTACTACCAATTATTATATAATTACTTTAATTGTTAACCTTTAAGTAGGCAAGCCTGCAGGCACTATTTCTGCCTCATAATTTTTTAGTCTATTTAAATAAGCTATTTCTGCAGGCTTCAGATTTCTTGAATTTTTGAGAGAAACTGGGGAAAAATTTTTCTTGAGAGATAATATAGGCTACAGTTAGGTGAACAAAACAGTTTATAATGAAAAAGAGTGAGTTAAAAAATAGAGCAGATGCATATCCTACTTGTATTCTCAGTTTAAATAAGCATATTTAATCAATTAAGCCATTATCTAACTCTAAATGTTATGCACACTGTAACAAGTTGAAAAGTTATGCCAAACAGCTGATATGAATATTTTACTCTTTACTCTCCATATACACTATTATTTTTTAAAAATGTTCTACCACTTACTTTTCACAGAACATATTATAAATGAAATGGATATAAACCACTAGTATTGTTCTGCAGCCTGAAAATATCAGGCACCTATGTGATAATCTCAGTGAGATAAAGCTTTATACGAGTTCAGTAAATCAAACACTTGGAAGTATCTTTCATAAAACTAAATAAGAAAGGATAACTGCAGTATAGATATAAGAAACTTTTCTTTATCCACAAGTAATCAGCTAGTAGGACAAAGAAAAGTGTCTTATAGATTAACAGTAGCCACAGCAGTCTTTATAAATTTAAAGAGGGGATCTAGATAAATATTCAAATGAAATAGATAAAAAATATGAATGAGAAAAATGCAATTAACAGATTTTTTTAAGGCCGATGCTTTCTTGCATCATTTTACCAGTATGAATACTGTTAAATAGGTAAATGAATACATAAGTCAATTGCAAGGAATTAAATTTACTGATTCATTAAATAAATAATAATAATTAAGATATTCCTTAGGCAGCACGTGTAGGTAAACTGTGTTGTTTGAAGATAATAAAGCACTCAAAGCCTAAGTAATCAATCACTGTGGTCATAAGAACTTGTGACTGATGTGATCTTTTGTGATAGTGATATTGCAAAGACAGCAGTTTCTGAAGAAGTGGTAAGAAAATACCATGAAACATTTTACTGCATTACATACATATTTCCAATTCAGAAACAAACATAATAATACCGACTTAGGTTTTGGGTGCTTTATTATCTTCAAACAAAAATAATTAAATTCATTAAATAACTAATAAACAAGCAAGTTATGCTTCTGATGAAATAAATGCTTTAATTATAATGTACATAAAGTTAATTGAAACAGCATAATAAAATTTATACTATATTCAACTATCCCAAAAGTTTAGATATCAGAACATCCAAAAATGATTTCATTATTGTAAAATGAAGAAGCAAATCACTGAAATGTTCATATCTTTATGAGTACTTCAATTAATTAAAATAAAAATTATTTACTTTTACAACATGTTATAACTAAAAAGCCCTCGCATTTAATATGTTGATGAAAGGCATACATGAATAATCCAGATCACTAAATCAAAAAGACAAAGTAATTGACATTTAACCCCACATAAGGTTTTATCTTAAAATTTGAGATTTAATGGATACTGAGCAATTTTCACTAAACATGTTGGCTAAAATAACACAAAGTATTATCTTTATTCAGTATGAAATTGGGCCACCTTTGTTTTGAATAACAGCAAGTGTGTGGTATGACATGGTTTTAGTGCAATCATTCTTACAGCAAAATATCATGTAGCTATGACAAAGTTGAAGGAAGAGGACTTCATTGTCGAATAGCTCTCTCCAGCATATCCTACACATTCTCAAAAGGATTGAGATCAGGTGAATGTGGGGGCTAGGGAAGACAGTGGAAATCTGTGTCATGTTCTCCAAACATTCTTGCATGATTCTGGCAATGCACCATTGCATTGTCATCCACAAAGTGAGCATCACCTTTGGGATAAAAGTGTAACATTGCAAGGTGCAGTAGATCTTATACAAAATTCAGGTACTTCCTGGATGACATTCAACCGTCCACTAGTATCAACGGACCCAGCCAACAAAACATTCTCCATATCATGATACCATCTCCAGATACTTGGGTAGTCTTAACAAGGCAAGCAGGGTTCATCGCTTCATGAAGTTCTTGCCACACTCTGTGCCTACTATCAGTGCAAAACAAAGTGTATTATGATTCGTCTGACCACGACTTTCTTCCATTGTTTCCCTGTCCAATCACGATATTCTTGGCACCAATGCAAGCAGATTTTTATATTTTTCTCTATGAAAAGTGGTTTCCAAATAGGCAGGAAACTGCCAATACCAAATTTCTTCAATTTCCAGTGCATGGTACAGGTGAAATAGGGCAGTTCTGGGCTTGATTGAATTCAGATGTTATTTGCTGCACACTGGATGTCCATACTTTTCCATACAGTCCTCCTTAGAGTATGACAGCTTCGCTCTTGAATTATTGTTTCCTGCCATATTTATGCTTTTGAGATGTGGAAGAACCACTTGATTTCCAGTCATTAAAAACCTTTGAGATGGATGCTTCTGCAAAACCAGTTATGGCTTTAGTTTCTTGTATCATGGCTCCTGTTAAACAAGTAGCACCCACAATGAGACCTTTATCGAAGTCTGACACAGAACACATTTTTCCCATTCCAGCTTCAGATTACTGTAGTCGAATAGCCTGTACAGTCTTTATACTCAATGAGGCAACATGTCATCACTCCCTGTCAGTTTTCTTTGCATCTATTTGTATTTCTTCTGTCTGTGACTGTCTTAATACAAAGGTTCATATTTTTTTGGCCAGTGTGTGTGTGTGTGTACTTAATGTCTAATTAGCAAATGAAGTAGGTTCTATACTGCCACTCTGACATCTTGCTCTAATGATGGCCACATTTCAAACTCAACTTTAGAGTTCATTTTCAAGTCTTGGAAAAAAAATGTCACCTCCTGCATAGTATGTACTTCGATATCGTAAGCCAAAAATCAAGGCGCTCACTGGCCTCATAGAGCACAGCAAACACCTTTTTCAAGACTTAATAACAAACTCCAAAGTTGATTTTAAAATGTCATTGTTAAAGCAAGGTTGTCAGAGTGGTTGAGTACAGAACCAGCTTTTACTGTTTAGAGATTAAGTGTAATAGATATCAGTCAATATCTAATAAATCTCACAATTTAAGCTAAAACTTCATGTGGAGTTAAGTATCAATTACAAAGTAATTTTATTTGCTAAGTTAAGTATCAATTACTTTGTAACTGATAGTTAGCTTAACAATTAAAATAATAAAAGACAATTTGTGGTATTATAATACTCTCATGTCACAGGTTATGACATGTAAGAAGTGATAAGAGGATAAAAGAAGTTGTGATGGAGGATTTAACCATATAAAGTTCTAGTTCATTAAGTGCATTACAACTATAAAAATTTTTTTTTATGTGATCACAGAAAATACTTACGTACTAAAGCCCAACTCCTTTTTGTAACACCACAAAACAGAAGGCCGAGCTCTTATTGTAGCTTTGCAGAGCATGTGGTGCAGGATCACAATCTGTAAAATTATTTCAATTAGATGATCAGAATAACTTTTTCCATAAATGATGTAAGAAATACAAATATTACAGAGTATAATACATTTCCCGAAATCTACATTTTAAAATATCACATAAATTATATATCATAACATTTCTTTGTTTCTTTAATTCATTTCCAAATATGGTTAACAGAGTATTTCTGTAAAGAGATATGCCCAAAAGGCTGGTGTTTTTTACATGAATATGAGAAAATTCAAATTTAACTGGGAATTTTTTTAAAATTAATTCTACATGTAGTATAGCAAAACAAAATAATAGCAATCACTTTTCAAAATATAATCCTTCACATTACATATGTTCCAGTATTCTGGGGGATTTTGTATTACAGTTTCAAAGAAATCATTTGGTTAATGTCTACACTGCTTTAGGCTTGTACTTTTTTCAGCTGTAAACTTGAACTTCTTGTCTCATAACTGCTCTTTCAGTACAAACTGATGAAAGTCACACCAGTTTTTTTCAGCATTAACAGCAAGATTAGCCACATAAGGATGAGCACTGTCATGGGAAAAAACTACTTTGGATAGAAAACCAAGTCACTCCTTACTCTGGATTGGTTTTGGAGAGTTTTTAAGTGATCACAGAAGTAATCAACATTAATTGTATGGCTCTATTAAAGAAATCAACATGGATAATACCTTTGACATCATCTTGTTTGGTGAGGTCACACTCTTGAACTTTTGTTTGTTCAAGTTGTGATACCCTACAATCCTGGTTCTAACTAGAATTCTGTTCACAATGATGGAATTCTGAATCAGCATAATCTACCCACCCACATCTAATCTACACCCATAAAATTGTAAGCTGGTCACCTGGGTTTAACAAGTGAGGCTAACCAATTCATGTATGACAAATAATTAATCAATGCATGTCACCAAATGTGCACAAACCAGCACTTTCTTGTTAGATTGGAAAGAACACATGTAGCATTTTGATCATATTTATTACAGCTAAACTCTATGGAAACTTTAAGAGTGTTATATATGCTATGGAACTGCAAAACAAGATGGATCTGTCACAAACAAATGCAAACTGCATCAGTTTGCCAGATACTAGGATAAGTGGAACAAATGCAGGCCTCTCTTCAGCATTATGCCAATGCATAGGCACATGGCAACCAACAATGAGGGCTTTGAACCAGGACTACAATTGTGAAAAAAAAAAAAAAAAAAAAAGAGTAAGTATATCAAAAAAAGCAGAGGGTATACCATATGTAAAAGTCAAACACCCATGCTAACAGTAATTAATCAAAAGGCATGGCTGTATACTATTTGCTCAAAAACTGCAGAAGGTATATGATGTATACCAATGTATACCTTCCCTTGCACTCTGGTTCAAACAAATACATGTTACGCTAAAGTGACAGAAAATAACAAATAACTGTTAGACACCTAGGGATGGTCGGTGCTGCTACAGTAGTAATTAGAATCAAGTTCTCAATGATAAATTAATACTTACAATTTAAGTACATGAATTCTGAATCACCCCCATATTTTGTAACATTAATAACAAGTACTGATATAATTCAATTGTTTAAAATTGACCTTGATTTGATATAACAAGACTAGTGAAAATCTATTAAGCTTTCCATGTGTTTGCCTGCTGTTTGTTAATTAAGTGACACAAGCTGTTGTTATTGTTGTTATTTGGTTTTTAGGAGCATTAGCAACTAAGGCCATATTGCTCCGGGGATATGCAGTGGTCATTCCCTGACCTTTACGCATCCTCCGTATTTGGTGGTCACGGACTCAACCCCAGTCTAATCAAGAAGCGTGTGCTATGCACTTCTGCTCCTACCCACCTGGCTAGTGATTCAAGCATTTAAAAAGTAGGATTATGTAAAGTTCCCTTACTTGTTCCTGTTTTCTGAATAGAAATAGTGGTGACAGGGCGCATAGATTTTGGGACCGCAAGTGGCTCAAGAGCTTGCGGATCTGTTCCTCCGGGAATAGTACTATTAATAGAAACAGGTGAATACATATTCATCCCCTCTTTGAGGCGGTGATCCTTAGACGCGATGAATGGTTCTTCCTGGCACGTTCCTGAGCCATTTCTGGTTCCGGTACACATGAGGAGAATACTGCCCATGCTCCTGTGGAACCACGTGCTGAGTGCCGTGAGCCTGCTGATATTTAAGGATGTGCTGTACGATAAAACCTTACTGTTGAAAAAGGAGACGGATGCCTTTGAAAGCTACGGTATATTTTTAGCCCTTTTATCATCTAGTATTTTAATTTCATTGCTTTTATTGTAAATAGTTTCCTGCAGTTTAATATTATATTTTATACATTGTAATCTTTTATTCGATTAAACTTTATTTGTTCTATCTAGTCATTTCAATATTTTAAACAGTACAAAACCATAATTTTAATACGGTTGGTGTATGACGGCATAACTTGAGTATGAATATTCCCAACCCCAGAGGCCTATTTGAAGATTTAGTGGTGAAGAAGCTCATGCATAATTCCAAGAAGAAACAGAGAAGAAACTGAAAAGGAAGAACCCATTCTGATCAAATTCATCAATCAGGAGGAGCAGGGGAGTCTATACTTATCTTTTTTTGTATGACTTGCATTAACTTTGGGAGTTGGCAATGTAAGTATATGTTGTAATTAGATTTACTGAGAGAAAAAAGTGTTACAGAACAAAGTACTTTGAGAAAATATGAAATTATAGCACTTGCTTTTTTTTCCAATAATACTATTTCTCATAATTAAAAAATAAAAAATGAACGAGTTTTTCATCTTGCAAAGAGATATCCTGAAAAGGATGAAATGCTATATGATATATGTAAGTGAAGAAAACATTGATAACAACAGTTATTCATCCAGGGTGTCTGTGTGTACCATTTTCTTAATACAAAATTATGCATTTCCATGTGTGGTATGGGATGAAAAAAGCAGTGTCAAAGCGATGGCACAACACATCTTGGGCAGCTTGTTTCTGTCCCTCAGTTATGTGACATCTTTGCAATGCTTTCTGTTTAATGAAGTCCATAATGCATTGTCATATAATGACAGATATGGACTTTAGGATAGTCGGTGAAGGGCAGCAGGGTATAAGTTTGACACAACCAATTCACTTGTCTCACAGTACTCTGTTGAGGAATACACACTGACAACAATATGAGCCAGTGTCCTGTCACAAAACCATACCAAGGACCATGAAACATTAAACATTCCCTAACACACTGAGGTAAGTTATTTGATTGACAGGATCCTCAAAGAAACATGAGTCAAACAAGTAAATGACGTCCATATCATAAGATGTAGTGGGGTGTGGGTTCTTCTTGCTACAGAAAAAAACGTTCCTCATTTATGAATTATGGTAAATTTATAGCATCACAGAGAACATGTTTTCCACATCCATAATCTAAAGGGAAAACTTCCAGAAAATGTTCACAGGCTTCATATCACTTCTACATTGCTTAATTCATTAAAAAATGAAGAACAATATAGTTTCATGATAAGATGGTGATGTGATCTGTCATTATGAAAATGAAGACCTGTATGTTGTAATAGCTGTTTCCAAAGCAATTATGTCAGTGAAAGATACACAGATACATTCATGCATGAAGATTGTTCTGTTTGTGGTGATCTATCTGATTACTATGGGCTGTTAAGCCACTGGCTACAGGAGAAAACTCATTCCCTTAATCTTTGGGGGGAATAGAATATTTTTTCAGTACCCTGCTGGTTCTGTGTGTGTGTGTGTGTGTGTGTGTGTGTGTATATATATATATATGGACTGTATTCTCCATACTCCAAATAAAAATAAAGTATACATCTATGAATATAACCAGTTTCAAACACATATTCTCCCACTATACATCATACCATATTCTTGGATGGTGCTACTTTATCTTGTGCTGAAAATCAATCTAGCCATATTTCATAGTTTTACCAGGATATGCTTAATTAATAAGTTAAAATAATTAATAACTTAAATACTTAATAACTTAAACAACTAATAACATTATTAATTGGGTTATCCAATTAAAGTATAACCCAATTTTAAATGCAACAAAATTTCATTAAAAACGAATATAAAATTTAATCAAAAGCAGTAATGCTTTTAATTAAATTTTATTATTTTAATTTGTAAAAATATAATTTTTAATATATAATTTTCATTCATAAAAATGTCCTGGAAGTGTCTACCCTGTTTATGTGCATTCACTTATTTTTGCATGTTTTATGTAATGCAAAGAAGAATATGTTTACAGGTGGTGCAAATGCAGTTCAGTGTTTTACTTCAGTTCTTATCTGGTACAGGCCAGTTTGGATATATATTACTGAATGTTCCTCAGCACTGCAAAAACTATATATTTTATGTTGGATAATGTTCTTAAATCTAAGCAAATGTTTTGGAAAATAATAAAAAAATAAAAACAGTACGCAATGCTTTAATAAACACTCCATTGCTCCACTCAAATCCCACTAATGTCCCAATGAAACTCCCTTCTGCGACAGGCATAAAAATATCCCACTTCACATGATATTCTCCCACGATATTCTCAGTTGCTATAAACACCCTGGTAAGCGTCACTGATCAATTGGTTGTGGGTTAAACTTTGAGCAGCGTACAACTGATATAAGATTACATATGCAAGCACCTCAATTAAATTCAAATAAATAACATTTACCACAAATAAATTTTGTGCGGTAATGGGATGGAGGAATAACAGGGCTTTCCGAACGTTCTATAGGTGATAAAATAGGAAAGGATCTGCATGGGTGGGTAGGAGAAACAATCACATTCCAATTTTGTTTTGTTTTTTTGAAAGAGAAACCGACTTGAACATTCTAAACCGCAATCATTACTAAATAGGCAAGAAAAGCAGACGTAACTTACCTGATCCCTGCCCTTGTCACCTACTATAACAAACATACTTCTACGTTTAAGGGCTACACCATTTTCAATCAAAATTCTAATACGATTGTCAATTTTCTTTCTAACCATTTTTAAGAAATTGATTTTCAAAACTGATGTGCATTCAACAATTACTTTAATTTCTAAATTCGAGTTTAAAAACGGCGAAATTCTTTAAAATATAAAGAAAAATGCAACATTCAATTATAACAAACCATATTTTGAGCAATAAAAATTAAACAGCCAAAAACCACATGTGTCCATGTTGCGGAACTTTTGCTTCGAATGCTCTTCCGCCGGAAAATACTACATTTCGCCCTCACACGGACTGAAAAGTTATATGAATAACACCGCATATTGTGATCATTAAAAATAAATGAATGTACTGTACAGTATAAATTACGTAACTTCAAAAAGGCCTACGAGGTTAGGAAAGTTCACATTCATAATAACTACACTCAACACCAACCATGCAATTAAATAATATGTAATTTTAAAATATAAAAATATAAAATACGCACATGTAAAATAAATAAAAACTGGTCTATTTACAATAATAAAAGTGCAAAGAATTATAAGCGCTAAGAATTTTAAAATGCTGTAATTAAAATCCTTCAAGTATTAAAATACTAAAATACCGGTAACCATAGCTTTCGGAAGCGACCGCCTCCTTTCTCAACAGTGTATTACTATTGTACAGCACATCCTTAAGTAGCAGGCCCACAGCACTCACACACGTGGTTCCACAGGAACATGATCGGTATTCCCCAGAGCGTGTCATACAGAATCGATCGTCCTGTCGGAGGACAACGGTCTCAAAAAAAGGGACGCAAACGCACACCCCTATCTCTATTAATAATGTTATTAGATGCACTGATTCGCAAGCTTTCGAGCCACTTGCGTTCCCAGAACCCATGCGCACGGTCCACAAAGACCGCACCATCTGGGGATATCTGGTGTTCCTTCTCCCAAAAATGTTCCGCCACAGCAGACTTCCCATAATTCGCGGTCTTTATAGCATTCATATGCTCCCCCAGACGATACTTGAACCGACACCCCGTCTCACCAACATAACAATCCCCACAATCCGGACACTTAATCTCATATACTACCCCACTACTAGCCTCTTTTGTTACGGGGTCTTTAACTTGGGACCCCACCATGTGCAACCTTGTCCAGGAAACTGTACATAGCGGGTCTGACACTCACGTAATGAACGTGCAATACGTTCAGTAAGGCCCGGTCAGTAGGGAATGTATGCAGTGGTGGTTGGTGCGGACGGCTCACTAGCATTAGACACCACCCTTCCAATGAATTTGTCCAAGATCTTCTTGGAGGGTAGCCACATTTTCTGAGGTCTGCTGTGATTCTACTAATTTCCTTTTCCCTAACCTCGGGGGTACTGCAGTGGGACCCAACCCTATCCAATAATGCCTTGGCCACACTATTCTTGTGTTGATTAGTTTGTGCCGAGCTATAATGAGTGTACGTACTGACTCCGGCACATAGGCTTTCTATAAACTTCAGTTCTAAGCCTAAAACCTTCTCTAACCACCAAAACATCAAGGAACGGCAGGGTTCCAGCTGCTTCCACCTCCGAGGTAAATTGAATAAAAGGGCGTACGTACCTTTTCCATTTACGAAAGGAGAATTCCTATTTTCCAGTTCCTCCATGGCTAAATTAGCTACAATGGCGCTAATGGGGGAACCCATGGCCCTGCTAATACATAATATCTTGAAAAACCATAGTAGTACTGGAAAGGCCAAACTCTACACCCTTACAAATGTCATCAATATTTAAAAGAGACCTTGTACTTAACGTATTAAGAAGTTGAGTTGAACTCTTTTAAAATAAGGTACTTTAACTCGGATTCCATTGGCACTGATGTGGTTTCAGTAGTAAAGACAGTTGCAAAATGCTCTTACAACTCAGTTGCCATTTCGGTTGGACTGTCGATTACATCCCTACTATGATCTACACAGGAACTATTGAATATACTCTCTGCTTTTTTGTACAGAGTACACTATCTCTCTCTCTCTCTCTCTCTCTCTCTCTCTCTCTCTCTCTCTCTCTCTCTCTCTCTCTCTCTCTCTCTCTCTCTCTCCAGTTGTCAGAGATGTTAATCACACTATAACAGTAGGCTACTGCAACAGAATCAATAAAAGTTGAGCAGATGGGTTAATAGAACATAGGTAGTGGTAACTCCAAAGTAGCGTATCAACTGTTGTGTAGTATTACACTCAGTGTAGGTGGAGAATGAAAAGCACCTGGGGGGGGGGGGGTGTTGTGCAGTCAGGTATGCAATTTTCTGAGCAATTCAGACAAGAGTAGCTCATGGTCTCTTGTCAATGATAAACAGGAATTTTTCTAGCAGGGACAAGGTGTTGTTTATCTCCTTATCTAAGGGGTACTGTATACAGGTCTGGAGGCCTCATTTTAGGAAGGATGTAAGCTGTTGGAATGAGTACAGAGAAGGGCAACGACATTGTTGAAGGGAACAAAGGGTTGCTCTTAAGAAGAAAGGTTTAAGTTCTGCAAATTGCAGTGTCTGGAGAACAGGCACCTGCGAGGTGATCTGATTGAGATGCATAAGGCTGATTGAGGTGTATAATGGTATAAGCAAGATCAATGCTGATCGGATTCTTCCTCTTGCTCAGAATACTCACCTGACGAGACATAAATTCAAGTTGAGGAAAGACAGTTATTATTATTTCTTCCTGATTGGGGGTTCCACCTCGTGAGGGGTATTGCTACTAAGTGCACATGGTGGTTCTTGTTATGTCTAGTGTTACTATTGGCCGAGGAACTCTCTGAATGTCCTACAAGTGTCCAGGATTGCAACTTCCTGGAGTTCCTTGTAGATGTTCGCTGGGGGACCTATTGCTGCTAGGCTGTTATGTAGTCCTTGGCACCATATCGGTGGATTACACGATGACCGGGATTGTCGTAACTTTTCCATATGCCACATCTCTTTGAACTCCTGTCGCGTACTTCCAGATTTTTGACCATGGGTTTTCTGCAGGTTGGAAGTGTTGGGAATCGCTATGTCAATCAGATAGGCAGTCTTTTCCTTCTCGTCCACAAGGGTTATATCCAGTCTGTTGTGTGGGATTGTTTAACCGTTATTATGGCGTGGTCCCAGTACAGCTTGTGGGTTGGGGTTTCTAGTACTGCCTGAGGGTTCGTACTTGTAGTTCGATACACTTTCTTCAATCAACTAGTATTTCCTTGATGGCTTCTGATGTATTATCCTGGCTATCTGGTCTTGTCTATGGGTGTGCTCAGTCTAGGTGATTACTTGCATCCTGCGGTGATGTGTTGGATTGTTTCTGAGGCTAGTTGGCATCGTCGATATGTGTCATCGGACAGTCCGGGGCTC
The DNA here is from genome assembly GCF_048544385.1 of Mastigoproctus giganteus. NCBI lineage: Eukaryota > Metazoa > Arthropoda > Arachnida > Uropygi > Thelyphonidae > Mastigoproctus > Mastigoproctus giganteus. The sequence goes on from NC_143588.1 coordinate 82,568,995, forward strand.
CTTGGAGATATATTTTCTATAGTTCCTGGTGTTGATTACTTGGTCTTGGATGGCGAGCTTGAATCCTTCAGTCTCGGGGAAGAGCGTCCCGCTCGTGAGCCATGCACTGGAAGTAATTTTATCTACTTGATCTTGATGGAGATCATTGTAGTGCCTGCCATGGAGTGTTTTCTCTGCCCATCTTTCTTGCTTCGTTTGTGCCTACTGATTGGGAAAGTACTTCTCGCTTAGGTTTAGGGGGGGGGTATACCGCTTGTCTATCTTCCTTATGGCCTGGTGGAGTGCTGCTGTGTGTTTCTGGAAGTAATCCTTAAGGTTAGCAGTCGCTGTTTTCTGTTGCTCGATATGGCCCCTTCAATCAGGCCCTTTCCGAACAATTGTCAGTCTCTTCACGGCTGACTTCGAATGGTGTACTTGTCTTTCTCATGATATCCTCCATCTTGATGTTAGTCCAATCTATGACCCCCCGAAGGAGTGTATTAGCACTGGACTGCATAGTTTTTTATGGCTTTAACTGTGTTCCCTCCGTTCAGCTTTGCTTTCAGCAGGCTTCTGAGTCTCTGATGGTAGTTTTCGATTAGACGGGTCTTAATTTCCTTGTGCTGCAACTGCTGAGCCTGCATCATCACCAAGTGTTGTAGGCCTCCCCCTCTGCCATGGCTTCGACCTCTTTACCAGTCTGCAGCTGTTAGTTTCGGTTGACTAATTTTCCCTAGTGCAATCCATGGGTCTTGTATTTGTCTAGACCAAATTCCATCCTAATATCTTTGCTGAATTCTTCGGTGATCCGGATTAGTTGCTGGAGTTGCTTCTCGGTTCCCCTTGTCATCCATCGGATGGCTGAGGGTCTACAGGTTGTTCTTTCTTCCTTCTTTGAGGTTATGCCCGTACTTGCTGCTGTTGAGCATGATAGATAGTGGGGTAAGTGATAGACAGAAACAGAGTGGGTTCAGGGCATCTCCCTGAAGGATTCCTCTCCTGACGGGGATTGGCCTGGTTGTGATGTTCTCGACATTAATGGTGGTATTATATTTGGTCGTCGTGTCTTCTAGGAAGTTTGTCACTATCGGATTTACTTTGTATATTTTCAGTGCCTCTATTAGCCAACCTCTTGTAGGCTTGCTATATAACCGTGGCATATATGGTTAACTGCTCCTTGCATTCTTTTCTCAGCCGCTTGCATCCTTTCTGCTGTTCAGCCATTATGTTCAGGCTCTCCAAGTGGTCTGATCTCTTCCTGGTTATGTAGCTGGTCAGAACCTTCTACATTGTTGGGAGGCAGGCGATTCACCTGTATTTCATAGGGTTTCTTGTATCTTCGTCTTTAGGCTTCAGATATGTGATTCCTTGAGTGAAAAACTTCGGGATTGTCTCTGGGTGATTTATCGTTCGGGTGAACTCTACCAGGTGCTTGTGGAGTTGATCTTTTACCAGTAGTTGTGGATGTTATCTATTCCTGGAGTTCGCTAGTTGTGAGAGTTCTTAATCGCTGTTTTACTTCTTCTACCCGAATCTCCCACTCTCTCATCTCTTGTATGTCCTTGGTTTTCTTGCATTAGGGACCTCGGCTGTTATGCCTTACTTCCCTTCTGCATATTTTGTCCTAGTGCATCTCAATCGTCTTCTACTTGGGTAGTCCGTTTCCTTCTTTCCCGGCTTCTCCGAGACTCCTGTAGAAGGCTATTTGGTCCTCATCGGTTGTTTATTTTCCTCTTTGTATCGACGAAAATAAACAACCGATGTTTCCTCTTAGTCTCTTGCTCAGTGCGAGGAGGTTCTGCTTCACTGTATCCAAGTACTCTCCTATTCTCTGATTTTTTGTCTCATATTTGCTGTTGACGCTGTCTCTCTTGAGAATGCTCTTCACATTTCCAATCAGTTTCTTACTCCTATTACCCCATTGCTACTGGGTCAATTGGCCTATCTTGACTCTTAATTCTTCTATCTTCTACTGAAGTCTTCTTTTCCAATCTGGAGGTTCCTTCTGTTTTCGGTTCTTCTGCTGCTGGTCTCTCGTTTCTCTTCCGTTAATCCTAGTGGCTATGGCAGCCAGTAGGATTAACGGAAGAGAAACGTGTGGATCTTCCGTGTATTGTGCTGCTACAGCAACAAAATACACGGTTGTGTGAATGGCCTCCAGTGGATACACAGACCACCTCAATACACAGCTATGTATTGTGCCACCATAGCAGCACAATTGTGGTATTGTGGTGGTCTGTGACTCTCCACAAGGTTTTATTCGGCCTCTTCTTCGGTATCACATGGATTTTTGTGGAGCCTATTCCTTCGAATTCTGCTAGGACCTTCTTCCAATCGTCCTGTATTAGGAATATCATGACCTCGTCTCTTTCCACTTCAGCTGCTGTGGGTTGTATTTCTTCTTTCTCTTCTTCCTTCGGTTCAGTGGTGGTACGTTCTTCCACTGGTTCCGTCTTGACCATATTCTTTATCCATTGTAGTTGATCGCTCACGTCCTGTTTGATTTTTTCCAAGATTGCAGGAGCTATCGGGTTCTTCGTGACGATGGTCCTTCTCTGGACCGAAATTCGCTCTTCGGTGAGCTGAATATCTGGAAATCGTTCCAGCCACTTGGTACATTGTCATATAGTCATCTACATTGTCTATCGTCTTGGTACATTGTCATCTCATCACGCAACACGGCAGCCGACCGGGCTAGCCGGGTGGGTAAAGCGCCTGCCTGGCAACCCAAAGGTCGCGGGTTCGAATCCCACCTCGGGCTTGGATCAAAGTACTGCAAAAAACCTTGGGAGGTGCACTATGGCCACAGCAGCCGATGCGCCAATAACTACCAAAAAAAAAAACAAAAAAAAACGCAACACGGCGGCAACCCCCAAGGCAGAATGCGCTGGTCCCACAGAAACTAGTAGTTGTTCGTGACTCTATTTTCAGGGAAACGGGGAACATGCTTTGTGAAAAGGATAGGTGGAACAGGACCAGGGTATGTCTGCCAGGGGCAAAGGGTGATGACGTTGTACAGCGGATATCACCTTTTAAGGGCACAAAAGGTGATATAGTTGTACACGTTGGCTCTAATGATATTAAGAGTAGGAGACCGACAGAATTACTTAACAAGTACAGGTCACTATTGAAAAAAGCCCCGAATTAGGGTTGAATTTGAAAGTGTCTGCAATTCTGCCCAGACACGATAGGAGGGAGTATATGATGAGAGCCTTGTCGATCAATTCGGCCCTGGAAAGATTGTGCAAGGCTCAAGGGGTAGAAATTTTTTCAGCCTGGTCTGTACTTGTTAACAAGAGAGACTGTTTCTACAGGGATGGGATACACTTAAATAGAAAGGGTGCAAGAATATTTGCTGATGCTATAGAGGCAATGTTAGGTGGGTCAGAAAACTGCTAGCTTAGGGGGATACAAGGACTAATAGATTAACAGTAGCCACTGGCAGAGGTGAAAGTGATTGTTGCACTGCTTCTATTGGAATGAGAAGAAGCCAGGAAAACAAGATGCAGGATTTTTCGGAGACTGCTGGGAGTCATTGGGGTACAAGTAAACACATGGGTTGTGTTAGGGTAGCTAAGAATAGAAACAGGTCCATGTGTACTTGCGTGTACAACAATGATAGGAGTTTGGTAAATAAATTTGATGACTGTGAGGTATTGCTCAAACACTAAAGGCAGATATTGTTTGGATATCAGAGACGTGGTGTCACATACATATAAGGAATGCAGAACTGGAATTTGGGGAGTACAATGTGTACATAAAGGACAGACAGCATAGGAAGGGAGGAGGGGTTATGCTATTGGTTAAGAAACACATAAAATCCAAGGAAGTGAAGCCAGTCGATATCGCTGGACAGTGCAGTGTCGCGTCAGTTTGGTGTGACATAAGCATTGGGAGATCAAAATTGAGAGTAGGAGTGTGCTATAGGCCTGATAACTCTGATGACTATAATAATAAACTGTACAGGGAAATAGAGTGGGCCAGTAAATCAGAGAGTCCTATAATGAGGGATTTTAATTTCCCAGATATTGACTGGAATTTGTGGGTTGGTCACCCACATACTAGCAAGGCTTTGGTGGATTTACTGGATGATTGTTTTCTACATCAGCATGTTCGCCAGGCAACTAGAGGGAGTAATACTCTTGATTTGATTATCAGTAGTGATTCTTCATGCATTAAGAATCTGCAGATAGAGGAACCATTAGGTGGCAGTGATCACAATGTGCTGACGTGGGATTTACTCAAAGAGGTAACTACCATCAGGGGTAAAGGGAAGGGTTATTGCTTTCGTAAAGGCGACTACGATGGTCTGAGACAGTATTTAAATTCTATACAGTGGGACCAACTGATGTTGTTATCAACAGCAAATTCAAAATGGGAAGCATTCAAAGTACTTATCTTGGAAGCTATTAGGCTTTACATACCACCTAAGAAATATTGTTCAAGGTTTAGGCCTAAATGGATGTCAGATGAACTAATGAGACTATGGTAGGGAAGAAAAATGCATGGGATACATATAAATTGATGGGTGACATGGAAGCTTATGATTAGACATAAGCTGGTCTGTAAACAAGTCACAAAGGAGATTAGGCAAGCAAAGGCAGATTATGAGAAATCCTTGGCAAAGGATACAAAGAAAAACAGAAAAGAGTTTTTTACCTATGCAAACTCTGGAAGGAAAGGGATGAATCAGATTGGTCCACTGAATATTGATGGTTCAATAGTTGAGGATCCTGCTCAGGTGGCTAACCAACTAAACGAGTATTTTGCACACATTAGGAGTTATTCAGGAAGGGGAATGCCAGAGGTGAAGTAAATTCTGGCAGTGAACGAGATGATTTTGTAATAACTGAGAGGAAAGTGGAGGAGAAATTTTTGAGGATAAACATAAAAAAACACCCGTGGTGGATAGGATCTATCCAGTTATATTAAAGGAGGCAGCAAAGGAAGTAAGCAAACCCTTAGCCATAATTATGAGAGCTTCCTTGGACTCAGGGGAGGAATCCACGGACTGGAGATGTGGAAATGTGACCCCAATTCACAAAGGAGGAGCAAAGGCTTACACAAGTAATTATATACCTGTGAGTTTAACTGCTGTTCCAGGAAAATTAATGGAGGCACTTGTTAAAGAAGTACTACAGGATCATTTAGACAAGACTTCGGTTATAGCTCAGACACAGCATGGTTTTGTTAAGGGGAAGTCTTGCCTGACCAATTTGATTGGATACTATGATGCAGTCACAAAAGAACTGGATGCAGGGAATAACTTTGATATTATATACTTGGATCTTAGAAAGGCTTTTGATACTGTTGCACATGGAAGACTGCTGCACAAATTGGAGCAGTGTGGCATTGGAGGCAAATTGCTGCTATGGATAAAGGGATGGTTGAGGTGGAGAAGACAGAGAGTGGTAATCAATGGACACTGCTCGTCGTGGACTAATGTTATTAGTGGAGTCCCTCAGGGTTCAGTGTTGGGTCCAGTATTGTTTTCTATATTTATAAATGATATTGATGATGGTATATCAAGCTTAATGTCCAAGTTTGCAGACGATACAAAGGTTTGCAGGGTGTTAAGGACACTACTGACGCTATGCTGCTGCAACAGGTTCTGGAAAGGTTGAGCGGATGGGTTGAGAGGTGGAAAATGAAGTTTCACATTGACAAATGTAAAGTACTACATATGGGAAACAGTAAACCTAGAGCAAAGTATCAACTCTGTGGTACTACAATGACAGTGGTAGAGAATGAAAAGGACCTGGGGGATAATTGTGCAGGCAGATATGATGTTCTCTGAGCAGTGCAGATGGGCTGCAAGAGTAGCTCATGGTGTCTTGTCAATGATATACAGGAATTTTTCTAGCAGGGATAAGGAGGTGATTATTCCCTTGTATAGGGCAATGGTCAGGCCACACCTTGAGTAATGTATACAGGTCTGGAGGCCTCATTTCAAGAAGGAGGTAGAACTGCTGGAACGAGTACAGAGAAGGGCAACAAGATTAGTGAATGGAAAAAAAGTGTTGCTCTTACGAAGAAAGATTTGAGTTTTGCAAATTACAGTGTCTGGAGACTACGCACCCGCGAAGTGATCTGATAGAGGTGTATAAAGCCTTGAATGGTTTGAGCATGCTCAATGCAGATGGGATTTTTCCTCTTCCTCAGAATAATCACCTGAGAGGGCATAAATTCAAATTGAGGAAAGACAGATGTAGGATAGATGTGTAGAAATTTGCCTTTAGCCAGCGGGTACTTGGTTGGTGATGGGACAGACTTCCACCCCCTGTTGTGGAAGTTGATAGTTTAAATAAATTTAAAGCTCAACTGGACAGGTATTTCGAACGAACGGAGGGGTGAAATGGAAGTGGTTTTTTTTTTTTTTTTTTTTTTTGGCTGATGCTGCATAAGCTTGCTTTCTTGCATCATATGACTCTATTAACTCTAATGCTAATATCCTTCTCGAGCTTCGTTATTTCGTAGTATGCTTGCATGATGTATGTATTCATTTCGATGTTCCACTTCATGCGTTGGCATTTTCTTCCTTCCTGGGTGGTCACTAGCACCGGAAGCACTTCCAGTTGGTGGAGCTGGATGGCCTTATCCTTCGCTTGAGGTTACCATTACGGGGGACAGTACCACCTGCTCCACTGTCTTCTTCTGCAGACCGTCTCTGATTTTTCGAGCCGATTCCTTTGCCTGAACGCGAGTGACGTTATCCTGCTCCACACTGGATGCACTATGATTATTATTTCTCTGCGACATCATCCATCCATGGTGATGGACCTGTTTTTAGATTCTAATAATGTCCATTAATAGTTCTCGGGAGGGACACCAGATGGCAGTACCATCTACCTCAGCCGCCACTCCGACCTTGGGGTAGATAGGTCCACTGGAGTAATTTTCACGATGTTTATTTATTAATTTTTTATTAACTATTAATTTATTTATTGTCTCCCAGCGTGATCGAGCCGCGTTCGCTTCCACAAAGGCGGATCTCGAACCCGTGTTCATCATGCTGGTAGTCCAGTGTCGTAATCCAGTGTCGTAATCACTGGACTACCATTGTGCAACATGTTTTTTTTTATTATTACTATTGTTGTGATGCAAGGAAGCTTGGCGCTTTTGCTGGACCAGCCAAAAAAAAAAATTCTGAGTTAACTTGAGAGAGAGAGAGAGAGAGAGAGAGAGAGAGAGAGAGAGAGAGAGAGAGAGAGAGAGAGAGAGGCAGAAGTAGAAGAGAATCACTAAGAATGAGAAGAATGATATCCAGCTCAGAACCCTGGGTGTGCCAAGCAGATACTCGCCAGCTGTGAGCTCCTGGGGTTAAAGTTGTAGAATAAATGTGCAGAAATTTGTCTTTAGCCAGCAGGTGGTTGATTGTTGGAACAAACTTCCATCTGTCGTGGTAAAAGTTGACAGCTTAAATAAATTGAAGCCAGACCTAGACAAACATTTGGAGTGAATGGATGGTTGAAATGGGAAAGGTTTTTTTTTTTTTTTGCTGATACTGCATAAGCTTGCTTTCTTGCATTATATGCCTCTACTAATGATAATGCCTAGTAGCTTCTTTGATTACTTTCTGAATATTTTCTATTTGACTATGTAGAGAGGTGAGCATTGTTATCCGGTAGGCTCTGTGAATAGTTGCAAAATGGGTTGTGTTAAGAGTGAACCAATCCTTGATCTTTTACTAATGGATTGCAATACTGATTGAATGTATTTGAAAAAAAAAAAGTCAATGCCTAAAATTGGAAACAGTTATTTTTTTACACGTTATTTTCAACGAAACATAATTTCATTAATTCTGCTGAAGGAAAAAAATAAAATAATAAAATAATAAGAATAAAATATAAACACTAAAATATTAGTCTATTCCATTTTCAAGCATATAAAATTATTTATCCCTCCAAGCAGATGTCATAAAAATCACAGCAAGCAGAAAATTGTGGACACCCACAATTCTTTGTACAACCACAGATAGATTATTTTGGGATAAAATACTAATATACATATTTAATTTATTTTATACAATCACCGATTCTGTTGGTATAAGTAACTACGGGCACAGCAGAACAATTTTCTCTTCTTCAAACGCCCTCGAGTCTAGCACAGGTTGTATAATCACCGTCCTCCCAACAAAGACTTCAGTTCGAATTCCATCAATGACGAGAGGATTTTATGGGGATTTTTCACAACGTGGCTGAGTTAGTCGGTCTCAGAGAAGGGCAAGATGCTTTTTTTCTCTCCTGGAAACTCGGTTTTTTTGGCTAGTAAACAGCAAATCGACCACAGAACACACGCAATTTACAGTCATAATATATACGGTGCAGTATGTTCTAAATTGCTGATGCGTCTAAAAAAACTCAACATCTCCTTCAAAGGTTCACAGCCACTTGATACTTTTGTAATATTATAATTAGAAATGCCGTGCAAATTTTTGGATTGTGATTTTGAGATCAGATTGATTTTGGGTTTAGTGTAATATTTAGTATTAAGTAACAAAGTAGCTAAGGCTTCGATACGTCAGTATATTGCAATGGTTTTCATCCGGGGTGCAGCAACAACATTCTAGTGGTGCCACATAATTTGGGTTTAAGTTACTTAAAGTTATTACTTTTTTTTTTAAATTTATATATTTATTTCATTATAAAAAGGTGCACGGTATCTTTTTAATTTTGTGGTGATCTATAATTGATGTTTATTTAGAACCTCTATATAAAGAATAAAATTATTATACAAATAATTTGTATTATGAATTGTAATTTTGTTTATAGTTATATTATAAACACAATATTATAAATAGTTATATTATAAATACACACAATATAACCACTGGTATATTGTGTGTCATTGCGTGTGTATGCTTCCTTCTGTTTTTTTGCTAGACGAAAATCCCAATTTTTCGAAATTGGGATTTTCGTCTAGCAAAAAGACCGACTACTTAGTGAAAATAAATAATAATAATTTATTGTTATTATTTTTTCATAAATTATTTCTCCCTGATGGGGGAAATTATTATTATTAGTATAGTAGTAGTATTTTCTTCTTCTTCTTCTTCTTCTTCTTATTATTATTATTATATAGTGGCACACCCAGGGTCCTCAGCTGGATATCATAATTATTCTTTTTCTTGGTGATCCCTCTCTCTTCTACCTCCTCTCTCTCTCTCTCTCACAGGGTAACTGAGAAATTTTTTTTTGCTGGTGCAGCATAAGCCTCAGGTTTCCTTGAACAATATGGCTAATAATTATAATAATAATTAGAAAAATATGAATCTTGATTGTCTTTATCTATAGTACATAGGTAAATATTATTATGGCAGTTTAAATGATGCAGTCGTCGTTGATTGGCAAAGCTTAAATTTAATGTACTCGAATTAGAATGGAAAACAACACAATGAATAAACAAACTTTTGTAATATTATAATTAGAAATGCTGTGAAAAATTTTGGGTTGTGGAAATAATTTTGAAAAGTTATGGATGTTGCCCGCCTACTTATTTCAAATGCTATCCCTTCTTTAGAACAAGATTAGCCAAAAACCAACAACGTGAGCATTACCTTTCCAGATATTTTACCCATTGACCGTTCAAACAATATGGTGACCTTTAGTAGTGTGACCTACCTTAGCGAACAGTGCTCTCAGAAAGCCGCTCGACCGGTAAGTATAAAAATACGAACTGTAATCACGATATACAAACGTGTGAGTGAAGTAGTGCATGTTTTAGGTCGATGACGTGGCCGACAAGGAAGCGAGAAGAGAGGAATGTTAGAACATACAGGTTAACATGCACGTAAGCATGTTCACTACTCTCTCACACACACGTTCGCTCGCTGTCATGTACCTGTGTTAAAATGCCTGTGAAGGTTTCAACGGCTAGGTATAACTTCGGAAAGAAGTGGAACAGGGAGATCACTAACTGATTTTTGTATTATTAATGGCAAATATGCAAGGAACAAGTTTATATAAAATCAGTAAAAAAGAAAAAAAAAAAAAAAAAAACGCCTTTCATATTACCTGTCCATCTCAAATTTTTCCTTATTCAAATATCATTTCAATTAATTCAATTTATTAGACTGAATATTAAATTTATTCAAACAAAAAAATAGTAAACTTTTTTTTCATTTTATTGCTTTTAACTAAAAATTAATATTAAAAAATTAAATTTATTGAAATACATTAAATGGAATTTGCAAATACCTGCCAGCATCTTTCCACAGGAAACTTTAAATAAAATGAAAGAAAAAAATCTGTACCAGGTACATAATGTGTCCTGCCGCTAGCATGTTTAACGTGTTTTTCATTTGAAAGTCATCGGCAGGTGTTAAAAACGTTTTAATTTTCAGATATTAATAAAATTTGTGGATAATAATATCACGGTGTTTTTATTTTATTAATAACATATCGGTTACTACAACCTCGACTGAAGAAGACTAGAATTTCTCCCGTCATAGAGGAGGAATCGAACCCAGACCTCTCCAAATGAACGAGGAAACCACCATACTGTCACGGAGGGCTTCGCGTAAGTATTTCAACTTTTGGAACATTCAAATATTGGGGGGAGGGAGTCCTAGACCAGGGTTTTGGCGGTAGACCAGGTGGGTCAATCAACTCAGGCTCGGACATCGTGTAAGGAGTACGGACCTGAAAGGGAAAGGAAGGCTTAGTGAGAGCCCTGAGCGCTGTTCACTCAGGGGTTCCTGCCGATTCTTGCCTCCACAGTCCTGTCTATAAACGCATCACTGATTGTAGCCTATTTAGTCGATCTCAGGGGTTTGCTCTCTTTCTCTTTTTTTTTTTTTTCGTTTTGGCTGAAAGTAGTAGTAGTAGTTTTAGTGGTAAATGATGCAAGACGGCATCATTTACCACTAAAACTACTAAAACATCAACAAGACAGCTTAAATAACATCACTCAAAAAAAAAAAAAAAAAAAACACCACACTTCACCCATCCATACCCTATAAGAATTTGCCTAGTTCTTTGCTGAATTTATTCAAACCATCCATTTCCACAACAACAGATGGAAGCCTGTTCCAACAATCAATCAATTATCCGCTGGCTGAAGGCAAACTTCAGCACATCCAACCTTCCTGAACTTAAATTTATGCCCCCTCGTGTGTATTCTCAACAAGAGGAAGAATGCCATTCACATTCAGCTTATTCAATCCATTCAAGGCCTTAAACACCTCAATCAAATCACTCTGCAAGTGCCTAGTCTCTAGAAGCGACAATTTGCAGCACCGAAGCCTTTCTAGGTAAGCGCACCCATTTGTTCCCTTCACTCTGGCTGCCCTTCTCCGCACCCATACCAGCAGATCTACATCCTTCCGAAAGTGGGGGACCTCCAGATTTGTATACTATATTCAAGATGCGCTCTAACCATGGCCTGTATGCTGCATAAGCTTGCTTCTTTGTATCATTTGTCACTACAGTGGAAAGAAATTCTATTGGCAGTTGATGGCGATTCGTTCGCTGCCTTCTTCTCCCTCTCGTTCTCATTCTGTGTATCTTTCACCCATAATTCGTGGTACCTACTGCACACTTGAAGAAGTGGCTTTCTTAGAATAATAGTTTGTTGACAAGAAGGGAATAGAATTGCAGCATTAATACATTGCGATATGGTTAGTGAATGACTTTGACCCACCTATTGATTTTGTTTCTGTTATACCTAATATTAATATAGGTTCATATAGGTAGTTAATATCGATGTGTCACGCCTGTAGTAAGACTGGAAGTAGCAGTTCTTTCAGAAATTAGTTAAAATGCGAACATATAAAAAATAACAGGCTCTGTTCTTTAAACCCTTGAAAAAGTCTTCATATTGTGAAGGAACCCAGATATTTTTTTGAATTTAAGGCACAGAGAATTCTGATAATTCGAATTATAAACACAGATCTTTACCGTCCTGGGTAGCATAGTAGGCAGGATCGGCATATTTTCCCCACTGGGTGGAAAAGACCTGATTTTAAGTCCGTCGATGACATGAGGATTTTTATTTGCCTTTTTCACAATGTGGCCGAGTTAGTCGATCTCAGTCGAGGACGGCATAATTTTTTCTCCCAGAAATTCGGGTTTTTTGTCCATCAAAAAGAAGATCGGCTTCAGAACACACGAAATTTACGAACAGTATACATAGAGCAATATGGCCTTAGTTGGTGATGCTGCTAAAACACTACAACAAAAACAAAACATTACTTTATCTGTTGTGGTAAACGTTGTATTGATGAAAAAAAAAAAAAAAAGAAAGAAACTGAAGAATGGGACTTCGTTGAGGTGATTGTGTGAAACGGTTGGCGTTGATTCATCAACTGTCACATTTTTTTTTTTTTTTATGTATTTATTTAAGTCAGGATGGTCCAAACCCAGACTATGGAAAACCGGCCATTAATGTACAGTACGTTACTATACCCAGCAAAGCCATTCCATGTTATGTTACATATTACCTTCTTCTGATCCATAGCAGGGTAATATAATATATAAATCATCACACATGAGTTGCTTCCAGTCCATACTAAGTACAGAACTCAGTAATTAATGAATACAAATCAAAGAATTAGGATTGTAACATTTTATTCGAACTTTATGGTGCAACACAAGGAGCTGAATCATTAACCAGTATTATATATTACAAATTGCAGAACAAAGAATTGCGTAAACCGATTACGCAATTCTTTGTGTTGCTATATACCTCCTATATTGCAGTCCAAGGAACTGCAGAGTGCAGCCTAAGGTACTGCATCGTAATCGATTACCAGGTTACTATACGGTTATCAATATGCATAAGTACACATCCTATGACAACTGTACGTCCTACAGACACAGCACCATAAGCTGCATCCATATGAATTCATGATCCACATATTACCATAAATTCACAACGCCATGAAATGTGTCTTGAAGGAAATATAAACCCCCATGTATTCTTCTACATTTATATCCATATATAATAACGAACTAAAATAAAACTATTATATTAGAATCGCTTGTAAAGTAATTTTCAGCTACTCATGTGTATTGTGTCTGTAAACTGTGTGTTCTCTGGTCGATTTGTTTGCTTCCCTGGACAAAAAACCTTGCTATCTACTCATCAGACAGACCAGTGGTCTCCAACAGTTTTTAAATTCTGTACACTGGGATAAACTGACGATGTTACCAACAGTAAATTCTAAGTGGGAAGCATTCAAGGAATTAATCTTGGAAGCTACTAAAAGTTTCATACCTATTAAGAAATATTGTTCAAGGTTTAGGCCTAAATGGTTATCTAATGTACTAATGAGACTCGTAATAGAGAAGAAAAATGCATGGGATGCATATAAATTATCAAGCGACTCAGAAGCCTATGGCAGATATAAGCTAGTCTGTAATCAGGTGACAAAGGAGGTTAGGCAGGCGAAGGCAGATTACGAGAAATCCTTGGCAAAAGATGCTAAGAAAAACAGCAAAGATTTCTTTACTTATACAGGGTGTTTCTGTTAAACGTTTCAGAACTTCTAAGAGGGGTAGGGTACATCCTGACAACTCGAAATCATATAGCAATGTGGGGTCGGAAATGCTTTCCTGAAGCGGTGTTGTACACAGAAGCACCATAAAAAGAAAAGAGACCGTAAGTGAGAAATCGTTTTCATAATACATGAAAAGAAGCAAAAGGTACATGGATTAAAGTAAGTGTTCGAAGTTTCTTCCACGGGCTACAATGCACGCCTCACATCTCCGACGCATGGACATCCGAACATTCTGGAATACTCCAGGCGAATTTCGAATTTCTTCGGCAGCTACTGCGATTCTTGCAACCAGCTCCTCAGCATTGTCAACAGGGGTGTCATAAACTAGCGATTTCATATGCCCCAGAAATAAAAATCAAGACATGATAGGTCGGGTGACCGAGCAGGCCAACGCACGGGACCACCACGTCCGATCCACTGTTGACCAAATGTGACATCCAGGTAGTTACGAACATCTCCGCTATAATGGGCAGGGGCTCCATCGTGTTGTAACCACATTGTGTGTTGCGTCGATGCAGATGCGTCGATGTTCATCTCTCAAAAGTTGTGGCAATACTTGCTGCAGAAAGATCAAGTAGATAGGTCCGGTTAGACGACACGGTAACAGGTAAGGTCCGATGAGGTGATCTCCCATAATACCGGCCCATACATTGACCGAAAATCGAATCTGTGCTGCACGACGTCGTATTGCATGCGGGTTCTCGACCGCCCAGATATGGTCGTTATGCGTGTTGAAAATTCCTTCCCTTGTGAAGGATGCCTCATCGGAAAACAACACTTCAGCAGGAAAAAGGGGATTTGTAGCACATTTTCCAAGGTACCACTGTGCGAAAGCAATACGAGGTGCATAATCCTCCGGTTGCTGTGTCTGGACACGCTGCCTGGAGTATTCCAGAATGTTCGGATATCCATGCGTCGGAGATGTGAGGCGTGCATTGTAGCCCGTGGAAGAAACTTCGAACACTTACTTTAATCCATGTACCTTTTGCTTCTTTTCATGTATTATGAAAACGATTTCTCACTTACGGTCTCTTTTCTTTATGGTGCTTCTGTGTACAACACCGCTTCAGGAAAGCATTTCCGACCCCACATTGCTATATGATTCCGAGTTGTCAGGATGTACCCTACCCCTCTTAGAAGTCCTGAAACGTTTAACTGAAACACCCTGTATAAACTCTAAAAGGAAGGGGATGAATCTGATTGGTCCACTTGACATCGATGGTTCGACTGTTGATGATCCTGCTCAGATAGCAAACAAACTGAATGAGTATTTTGCATCTACATCCACACATGAGGAATTATTAAGGTTTGAAAATGGCAGAAAGTTATCAAATTGTAGCAGGATACTTAATGATTTTGTAATAACTGAAAGCAAATTGGAGGAGAAATTGTTGAAGTTAAACATAAGAAAAGCACCTGGGGTGGATGGGATCTATCCAGTTATATTAAAGGAGGCGGCAAAGCAACTAAGCAAACCCTTAGCTATAATTATGAGAGCATCCTTGGACTCAGGGGAGGTTCCCACGTACTGGAGATGTGCAAATGTATCCCCAATTCACAAAGGGGGATCGAAGGGTGACACGAGTAATTACAGACCAGTTAGGTTAACTTCTGTTCCGGGTAAAATAATGGAGTCACTGGTTAAAGATGCATTGCAGGATCATCTAGACAAGACTGCAGCAATAATTCAAACACAGCATGGGTTTGTTAAGGGAAAGTCTTGTCTGACAAATTTGATACGATATTATGATGTGGTTACAAAGGAACTGGATGCAAAAAATAATTTTGATATCATATATTTGGATTTCAGGAAAGCTTTTGACACAGTTGCGCATGGAAGACTATTGTACAAAATTGGAACAGAATGGTATTAAGAGTAAGTTGCTACAATGGATAAAAGGATGGTTAACTGGGAGAAGACAGAGGGTGGTAATCAATGGGTGCTGCTCTTCTTGGACTAATATTATTAGTGGAGTCACACAGGGTTCGGTGTTAGGTCCACTGTTGTTTTGTATATTTATCAATGATATTGATGAAGGTATATCAGGCTTAATGTCGAAGTTTGCAGATGATACAAAGGTTGGCAGGGTTGTTAATGACAGTAATGGCAGTGTGCTACTGCAACAGGATCTAGATAATTTGGGAAGATGGGCTAAGAAGTGGCAACTGAAGTTTAACCTTGACAAATGCAAAGTACTGCATATGGGTAGAAGTAACCCCAGAAAAACGTACCAACTGTGTGGTACTACACTTAAGGTGGTAGAAAATGAAAAAGACCTGGGAGTAATTGTGCAGTCAGATATGAAGTTTTCTGAGCAATGCAGACAGGCTGCCAGGGCAGATCATGGGGTTTTGTTAATGATATATAGGAATTTTGCTAGCAGGGAAAAAGAGGTGATTGTCCCTCTGTATAAGGCAATGGTCAGACCACGCCTTGAGTATTGCATACAGGTCTGGAGGCCTCATTTTTGGAAGGATGTAGATTTGTTTGAGCGTGTACAGAGAAGGGCAACAAGATTGGTGAGGGGAATGAAGGGATCCTCTTACCAAGAGAGGCTTAAGTTCTGCAAATTGCAGTGGCTGGAGACTAGGCACTTGCGCGGTGATCTGATTGAGGTATATAAGGTCTTGAATGGGTTGAGCACGCTGAATTCTGATGGGATCCTTCCACTTGTTCAGATTACGAACCTAAGGGGGCATAAATTCAAATTAAGAAAAGACAGATGTAGATTAGATGTGCGGAAATTTGCCTTTAGCCAGCGGGTGGTTAATTGCTGGAACAAACTTCCATCTGTCGTTGTGGAAGTTGATAGGTTGAATAAATTTAAGGAGGAACTGGACAGGCATTTGGAGGGAATGGTGTGATTTTTTTTTTTTTTTTTTTTTGGCTGATGCTGCATAAGCTCATACACTTGCTTTCTTGCATCAAATGCCACTGCTACTACTACCAACTCAGCCACGTTGGGAAAAATGCCCATAAAATTTCCTCAGGAAAGTGTGGCATGGTTGTTTTCTTACTCAAACTCGGGATAAAACAACAAACTGACTGTAGAGCACACCAAATTTACAGAAATATTGTATTTAGTAAATATAAGAGCAACAAGGCTCAGTATGTCCTATATTATTAATCGGTTTTAAAAATAAAGAGAGGAAAAAGTAGATTAATGCGCCCAAAACCCTACAACAACAAAAACAACCTAACACTGCCGAAACAGAGTCAACAATTATTGTTACCAATTTAGTCGTGGCAGATCTCACTCTCTCCCTCCTGTTGTAAAACTTCAAGACAAATCATTGTCCATGGTTTCCTGTCTAAAATTTCTTAGCCTGATCATTGATAGTAATCTCACACTCACTAAAAACTTCGAACGTCCTTCAGATGAAATCAAAAGTTACTTTCTCACTTCTGATACTATCCAAATAGCATTTTAAAAAAAACTTAGGGCGGGACTGTGAAGATCTTGGTGAATGTCAATATCAGCTGTTGCTTTCAAAGAGAAAAATCGTGTCCAAAGTTCGTTGACTTACAAGTATGTGAAAAGATGATATTATTTAAATGTATTAATCATTAACCGTATTTTAATAAATTAATTATATCTATAATGCAGCAAAAGCAAGCCAGAGTGTAAAGATGCTGATACACTGGGTGCAAAACTTAAGGACCAACACTATTTGTAAAGGCTACAACCACAAAATCTTTATTTAAGTTACTCTTTACTGATGAGAGTAGATTCAGTCTCAGCAGCGAGTCTGGACGTCAGCTAATCTGGCGATAGATTGGCACACTGTATCACCCAGCAAACATCACTGAAAGGGATCGATATGGCGGTCGAGGTGTGCTCGTGTGGGGAGACGTTATCTTGGATCGACGTACACAACTCCAGATACTGGAAGGCGGTACTATAACCCGTGCACGCTATTGTACTGAGGTAATCCTTCACCATGTGCGTCTGTTCCGAGGTGCCATTGGCCCCGAGTTCGTGTTTATGGATGATAACATCACACACCCCGTGGGTAAAGTACCTGCCCGGCAACCCAAAGGTCGCGGGTTCGATTCCCGCCTCGGGCTTGGATCAAAGTACTGCAAAAACCTTGGGAGGTGCAATATAGCCACAGAAGCCGATGCGCCAACAACTACCAAATCAAAAAAAAAAAAAAAATCACACACCCCATCGCACTGCAGCTGTTGATATGCTTTTGGAAAATGAGGACATTGTTCGTATGGATTGGCCTGCCCGTTCCCACCGATCTAAATCCCATCGAACACATATGGGACGCTCTGGGGAGACGCCTAGCAGCACGTCCACACCCACCAGAAAATGTTCACCATCTGAAGATGGTAATGACAGAGGAATGGACGATGTTACCGCAAGAACTTATCAACAACATTGTTCTAAGTATGGACAGGCGGTGCAAAACCTGCATCAACATTAGGGGTGGCCATATCTCCTACTGAGGAGCACCTCTTCCCTTTGTTCCATCTTTGGCAGTGATGCATCTGTATCATGGCAGCCAGTGCTATGTTGCCATTTTTGAATCAAGTCCCTCTGTACAGTTTGTTTCCGTTATTGTGTCGGTGTTGTTTCTTCATCATTTCTGTACCACACGAGGTTCCTTTGGTTTGCTTTACCCATATCCAGGCCACTCCTATGAGAAGCTACAGGTGAAAACCTGACTGGTCCTTAAATTTTACGCAGCAGTGTATGATACCAAAATTTGGAGATTCACTTTTGGACATAATGCGACACTCCAAGTTGCCATTGCACTAGAGTGACCAGATTTTCTGATATGGAAATCTGGAAAAAATGAATTCTGTAAACGAAAAATTGAAGAAATGAAATCGGGACCTTTCCGGAACCCACCGATTTTACTATGATGATATAATTTTTATTGCCTTCGTTTTTCTAGGATATTCTAATATAGCAACTCGTAAACTCATATCATAAAACAATGCACAAAAAAGTCTGTAATTTTGTTTTTGATTCAAGTAAAATTATTAATCAATTAACTGTAGGAAGAATGCAAAAATAGTAGTCCAGATACAATTATGCTATTTTATATAACAAAATACTGTATTAACTATAGAAACTTAAAGATTAAAATTTTACCTTAAAAATACCAGATAATCCTATTCATAACTAATAATCATATTATTCAGGAGATGCTTCACTATTTTGCATTTCAAGAGCGAAGTTAAAAATTCCTAAGAAGTCGATTTGTAATCAGTTGCCTTCCATACGACTTTTTCTTACCAGTCAGTGTCAAAACATAACCCCAGGTGCTCACATTTGTTGAGTATGTGCTGGGTCACTCCTCTGAGAAGAGAAGAGTGACACACTCATCACTCTGTGCTGAGTGATGAGTATGTGTCATCACTCTTCTCTTGGTGATTCCCTTCTCTCTCTCTCTCAGGGTAACTTAGAATTATTTTTATTTATTTTATTTATTTATTTTTTTTTGCTAGTGCAGTAAAAGCCTCAGGCTTCATTGCACCATACGGCTAATAATAATAATAATAATAATAATAATAATAGTGACAATGTCGATTTTACTTCAAGGTTGGCAATGATTTCAAGGAATTAAAAGAAAAAGAATTGCAACGTCTTCAAGTGTTCTCAGTATGGAAAAGAACTGGATTCAAATTCTGTGTTAACACTAAGAAATTTTATGAATTCTTTTACTTGGCCGGTGTCCAGGGTAATTGCTGAATGATTTCATTTCTGGAACCTCAAGTCTTTTATTCTGGAAAACCACAAACCAGTTAAAGGATATGCACTATTTCAGATACATTATACAGACGTTCCACACTGCTGGTATATGACAGAAGAGTGTATGTTCAGGAATACGCTTATATAATTGGAAGTTATGACATGTTGTTTCGGACAGTAGTTTCGGAATGGCCTTAAGTTAAGTGCTATAAATGTGAACCGTTTAGTGAATTGCATAACTGAAGATTTGCTTGCAGCCTGGACATTATTGTGCT
Source organism: Mastigoproctus giganteus (assembly GCF_048544385.1). Classification (NCBI taxonomy): domain Eukaryota; kingdom Metazoa; phylum Arthropoda; class Arachnida; order Uropygi; family Thelyphonidae; genus Mastigoproctus; species Mastigoproctus giganteus. The sequence continues at coordinate 82,588,455 of NC_143588.1, forward strand.
ATTCGCTGTTTTTCGTTGCGGTATGAGCTCTTCAAGGGATGTAAGAAAAATGTCAGTGGTTTACGGAGACAACTGTTTGAAACAAACTGCAAGGGGCAAGGTATCATCTACGAAGGTCGAGAAATTGTACCCACAACGAACACTCTAAGTACATCAAGAAAATCATTCCAGAAGTGTTTCTATCAGTAGGGTCATTGATGGTCCAAATATATTGCTGTGTATACAATTATATAGTTGATGCTATCGAGGTAAAGTTAGGAGGGATCATAAAACTGCTAGCTTGGGGAGAGGATACACAGACTAAAAGGTTAACAATGGCCGCAGGCAGAGGCAAAAGTGATTCTTGCACTACTTATATTAGAATAAGCAGCAGCACGGAAAGCAAGGCAATGGAGATTTCCAGCACTGTTGGAAGTCATAATGGAACAAATAAATACATGGGCTGTGTTATGGTAACTAAGAATAGAAACAGGTGCATGTATACTTGCATGTACACCAATGCTAGGAGTACAGTTAATAAATTTGATGAGTCTGAAGTGCTAGTCAAGACATCAAAGGCAGATATTGTTGGATTATGAGAGACGTGGTGTCACACAGGTATAAGCAGTGCAGAATTGGAATTTGGGGAGTACAATGTGTACAGAAAGGATAGACAGGACAGGAAGGGAGGAGGGGTTATGCTGTTAATCAAGAAACACAAAATCTAAGGAAGTGCATCCAATTGATGTTGGTGCAAAATGCAATATTGAGTCTGTTTGATGTGACATAAGCACTGGGAAAGGAAAAATGAGAGTAGGTGTGTGTTATAGGCATAATGAATCTGATGAGTATAATGAGCAGTTGTGCGGAGAAATAGAGGGGACCAGTAAATCCGAATGTCTTATAATGGGGGATTTTGACTTTCCAGATATTGACTGGAACTAGTGGGTCGATCACTCGCACAATAGCAAGACTTTCCTGGATTTATTGGATGACTGTTTTCTATAGCAACAATATGTTCGAGAGGCAACCAGAGGGAATAATACTCTTGATCTGATTATCAGCAGTGATTATTCATGCATTAAGAATTTGCAGAAAAGGGAACCACTGGGATATGTGATCACAGAGATCACAATGTACTAAAGGGCTTTTGCTTTTTTAAAGGTAACTACAGTGATCTCAGACAGTTTTTAAATTCTGTACAGTGAGATCAACTGATGATGTTACCAACGTTGAATTCTAAATGGGAAGCCTTCAGGGGCTTAATCTTGGAGGCCACTAGGCTTTTCATTCCAACTAAGAAATGCTGCTGAAAGTTCAGACCTAAAATGGATGTCAGATAAATTAATGAGGCTCATGGCAGAGAATAAAAATGTATCGGACGCATATAAATTATCAGGTGACACAAAAGCCTAGCGCAGATATAAGCTTGTCCATAATCAAGTCACAAAGGAGGTTAGGCAGACGAAGGTAGATTACGAGAAATCTTTGGCAAAGGATGCAAAGAAAAACAGCAAAGAGTTCTTTACTTATGTAAACTCTAGAAGGAAAATGATAAATCAGATTGAACAACTTAACATAGATGGGTTAACTATTAATGATTATGCTCAGGTAGCTGAATGAGCATTTTTCATCTACATTTACACATGAGGAATTATTCAATGAGAGGAATGCCAGAAGTTTATCAAACTGTAAGAGGGAGCTAAGTGATTTTGTATTACCTGTGAGCAAAATGGAGGAAAAAACGTCGAAGTTAAACATAAGGAAGGCACCTGGGGTGGACGGGAACTATCCAGTTATATTAAAGGAGGTAAAGGAAGTAAGGAAGCTCTCATAATTATGGCTAAGGGTTTGCTTACTTTCTTTGCAAAGGAAGTAAGCAAACCCTTAGCCATAATTATGAGAACTTCCTTGGACTCAGGGGAGATGTGCAAATGTATCACCAATTCACAAAGGGGGTTCAAAAGGTGACAGAAGTAACTATAGACCTGTTAGTTTAACTTGTGTTCCGGGGAAAACAATGGAGTCACTGGCTAAAGAAGCATTGCAGGATCATCTAGACAAGACTGCAGTAATAGTCAAGACACAGCGTGGGTTTGTTAAAGGGAGGTCTTCTCTGACCAATTTGATTGGATACTATGATGTGGTCACAATGGAACTGAATGTCAAAAATAATTTTGATATCATATACTTGGACTGCAGGAAAACTTTTGATACCGTTGCACATGGAAGACTGCTGTACAAATTGTAGAGGTATGGCCTTAAGGTTAAGTTGCTGCAATGGATAAAGGGATGGTTGAGTTGAGTGGGAGACGACAGAGAATGGTAATAAATGGACAGTGCTCTTCACGGACAAATGTTATTAGTGGAGTTCTCCAGGGTTCGGTGCGGGGCCCATTGTTGTTTTGTGTATTCATCAATGATATTGATAAAGATATGTCAGGATTAATGTCCAATTTTGCAAATGATACAAAGGTTGATAGGGTTGGTTGTGAACGACAGTAAAGACAGTATGCTACTCCAACTGGATCTAGATAAGTTGGGCAAATGGGCTGAGAAGTGACAATTGAAGTTTAATATGAACAAATGTAAAGTACTGCATGTGGGTTACAATAACCCAAGAGAAACGGACCAACTGTGGGTAGTACACTCAGGGAAGTGGAAAGTAAAAAAGACCTGGGGGGTAATTGTGCAGTCAAATATGAAATTCGCTGAGCAATGCAGACAGGCTGCCAGGGCAGGTCATGGAGTCTTGTCAATGATATATAGGAATTTTGCTAGCATGGACAGGGAGGGGATTATCCCGTTGTACAAAGCAATGGTCAGGCCACACCTAGAGTACTGTGTACAGGTCTGCTGCCCTCATTTTAGTAAGGATGTAGAGCTGCTAGAACGAGTACAAAGAAGGGCAACAAGATTGGATTGTGAGGGGAACAAAGGGGTGCTCTTACGAAGAAAAGCTTAAGTTCTGCAAATTGCAGCGCCTGGAAAGTAGGCACCTGTGAGGTGATCTGATTAGCGCGTATAAGGCCTTGAATGTGTTGAGCAAACTGAATGCTGCTGATGGGATTCTTCCTCTTGCTCAGATTAAGAACCTGAGGGATATAGATTCAAATTGAGGAAAGACAGTTGTAAAATTGATGTGCGGAAATTTGCTTTTTAGCCTGCGGGTGGTTGATTGGTGGAAGAGACTTCCGTCTTTTGTTGTGGAAGTTGATAGCCTAAATAAATTTAAGGCTGAGCTGGACAGACATTTGGAACGATTGGAGTGTGAAATGGGAGGGTTTTTTTTTTCTGCTGATGTTGTATAAACTTGCTTTCTTGCATCGTATGCCTCTACTAATGCTAATGCTATGGACTTCAAAGGAGATTTCGTTCCGAAAATTGGGAGCAGCGGTAGACCTCAACAATGAAGAAAATTAATGTAGGCTCTTTTCGAAGATTAAGTAATCATCATATCTACAAGCTATTCAATGTACATAGAGCGCCTTATATTTTAATTTAGTTACACTGTGGCTAAATTCAGGTTATTACTGTAAAGACAGTAAGAACCCAAATGACATTCATGGAAAAGGCTTTCAGTGGGGTGCTGATACTGACTTAAACGACACCTTAGCGCAATAGGGACAATGCGTAAACTACCACACCATCACATCCACCATCATGATGCGCAGGCGGTCAGGGGTTCATGCAGTATAGCTTTCTAGTATAGCAGCAATATGGGAGGTTCTCGTTTGTAAACCCTTTGAAAATGGGGGGGGGAGAAGAGATTGAATCTGTAGTTTTTTCTTCTGAATCATGGTGTTTTTGTTAATATTCTAGGCAATCACTCGGTTTGTTCAACTGTGTGACTGTGTTCTGGACTTCTGCGGTAATTGTGTTGCGAGAGTTTGATTGAGATCTCAGAATTGTTTGAGGGGGGGAGACCACGGTCATGCTTTATTAAATGTGGTAAAAAAAAATTAAATGTGGTATCTTGCAGAATTCTGTTTTGCTGAACATTAGATACCTTCACTGTTGGATACAGATATAAAGATACAGAATTGTTAATATTTCAATATATTAACAATTCAACATCTTTATATCTGTATTTATAGACTTTATATCTGTATTTATAGAGACTAATTGTAACCGGGTAGTAGGATAATTATAGAGACTGATCTGTGCAGTCTCTATAATTATCCTACTACCCGGTTACAATTAGGCAGCTGAATAGTGTATAATTGTACAATCGGATTTTCCCTGCTCGACTACAGGTCTAATAATTATTTGACCACTGCTCAGGGTTTCCAATGTGCTGTTCTAGTTTGCATTAGCATTAGTAGAGGCATATGATGCAAGGAAGTAAGCTTATACAGCATCAGCCAAAAAAAAAAGAGATAATAATAATGATCCCATTTCATCCATCATGATCTCTAAACGTTTTTACAGTTCTTCCTTGAATTTATTTAAGCTATTTTCAGATGGAAGTTTTAGTTCCAGCAATCAACTGCCCACTGGCTAACAGCAAATTTCCGCACATCTATTTCACAACTGTCTTTCCTCAATTTGATTTTATGCCCCCTCAGGTTCGAAATCTGAGCAAGAGGAAGCATCTCACCAGCATTGAGCCTGCTAAAACCATTCAAGGCCTTATACACCTCAATCATATCATCTCATCGGTATGGAAGTTAGTTCAGCAATCAACTGCCCGCTGGCTAAAGGAAAATTTCGGCACATCTATTTCACAGTTGTCTTTCCTCAATTTGATTTTATGCCCCCTCAGCAGTGGTTTACAACCGGGGTGCCGCGGCACCTTAGGGCGCCGCAACAACATTTCATGGGTGCCACGTAATTTGGGTTTAAGTTACTTAAACTTATTATTTTTTAATTTATATGTTTATTTCATTATAAAAAGTTGTACAGTATCTTTAATTTTGTGGTGATTTATAATTGATGTTTAGTTAGTACCTCTATATAAAGAATAAAATTATATACTGTATATATATAATTTGTATTATGAAATGTAATTTTTATAATTATATTATTGTAAGAAATATCATATAACATATATATTTTTAATATTATATATATACAGAGAGAGAGAATTGGATCTAACAGGCAGAAAATTGAGTAGGGGTGCTGCAAAATAAAATAAATTACTTATGGGTGCCGTTATTAAAAAAAAAGGTTGAAAACCACTGCCCCTCGGGTTCATAATCTGACCAAGAGGAAGCATCTCATCAGCATTGAGCCTGTTCAAATCATTCAAAGCCTTATACACCTCAATCAGATCATCTCACAGGTACCTAGTCTCCAGACACTTCAATTTTCAGAACTTAAACCTGTCTTGGTAAGAAACCTTTTCGATCCCCTCACCAATCTTGTTGCCCTTCTCTGTACTCGTTCTAGCAATTCTACATACATTGTATATATAGTTCATCACTAATGCAATATGTACATAGACCGAGTGGCCACCTCTTAATAATGAGTAAGTCCTCCCACTTTAGCCCTCTCTTAAAAGTGTGAATTAGTCATGGCATGGACTCAATGATTTGTCGAAAGTGTGCCACAGGAATTCTAGTCCATGTTGACTCCCAAAAGTGTTGTATATTATATGGTTGAAACTCTTTGCTGTGAAGAGAGGGCTTTCTACCTCATCCCACAAATGCTAAAATAGATTAAAATTTGGTGACTGGGATGACCACAACATTAGATTGAGTTCACTCTCCTGTTCACAGAACCACTTTTGTAAACTTCTAACCTTATGGCATTATCTTATTCAAATAATCCATTTGGATACGAATACACAACAGCCATTTAGGGATGTGCCTGCTTGGAAAAAAATTACAGAAAACCCCTGGCATCCAAAAATTTCATTGTTTGTGTTAATGGACCTAATATCTACCATGAAAACACAATTACCCTTTTACCACTAGCCTGTACTGTTGTTACTTGACAGAATGGTTGTTGTTGCTATCGTTTTTAAGCACATCAGCGACACCAGGGGTTTCCCCCATCACTGCGTAGTATACATTGTAGGTGTGAAACAGAACACTGTTAATGCCAGAGGTTTAAAGATATATGGGTTTTGTATATGCGTAGTGTCGTGTACCCATGTTCCTCTGGTCATTTGGCCACTGGGTCCCTAATGGGTACCAATGTTGCCCACACTTCTCTCCGTGGAGGCAGACCAGTTACACCAGTTTTATAGTTATTTACTCTGTCAGGTGCTACCACTTAATTTCCTTAGATTTCAGTGGCTAGGACAAAAAAAAATCCGCTATAGATAGGGGTCAGCCAAAAGAGTACTGGTTACGCGATTTGATGTTTTATTAAGTTTTTGGGTGAAGGGCTCAAGCAATTTAGAGATGATTCGGACGCTGGTTGTAAGTTAGAGAAGTGGAAGGAGACTAAAGGCTGGGGCGTAAAAGACTGAGATAAGGGGTCCATAGAGAAGTTGACCCCCAAAACAGTGGAGCAGGCCCATTCCCCACCAGAGGGAAAAGAGGGGCGGCGAGGGGGAGGAGACAAGGGGATAACCCCCGCCTGGGGGTGGGGGAAAAGGACCACGCAAGGGAGTGTGGCAAGGAAAGCTTAATGACATCAACTGAGCTGTGCTGGTGGAGTGTCATACCTGGGATGAAGGTCCCATCCTGTCTTCTTTTTCAGAGTCTGGTGAGTCTGATATGTCAGTTCTTGTGGTCACACTTGGGACTGTACATCATGTGCCCATCCGATCTATACTGGCCACTACGAGTTCAGAGCTTTCAGGTCTGGTCGTTAGGTATGTGATTATCACTGGACTGTGTCACTAATAGGTCTCTCCTTGGATTTTTTCCTGTTTGGTAAATCAAAATTAGAGATGTACGTTCACTGCAGTCTGACTTGGTAGCGGTTTCAGGGCTCCCGTCCATTTAATCACTGGGTCAGCAGAGCTGCATAATATCAGAGTTAGTGAAGAGTCTAAATCAGGAAGATCCAAAACAGTATTAAGTGATTCATGGGACAGAGGTTCCTGCAAATATTGATGGTAGTCAGGTTGACCGCCCTGCTTGAATTTGGGCAAGACGAGTTATTCAGGTGTATGTTGTCATTCCAGTGGTAGAGATCTTCTTCTTGTTAAGAGCTCCTGGCAGTATTGTGAGAAGGCCTTGTACTCTCTGTCGCTGTACAACAGGTAATGCTCCTGGTGTTTTGAATTGAAGTTAATTCTGGTAATCAGAATGCAGTGAAGATTCTCATACAAAGGGCATTCATACATTAGGTGACTGTCCAACTCTCTGCAGAACAGTGCTTATATGTGCAGTGCTGCACGCGAGGGCTTATGACTGGATTGTTCCATGGACTCGTGCTGTTTATGTTACTCCCATCAACATGAAACAGCAAGAACTGGGATTTGTCAGTGAAGTCAACATTTTTACAATCCTCCACGGATCCGTGTTTCTGTTGCTGAGCGCACTCTAACCACACCTTTACCCCTGTCTTTTGCTAACAAGAGTAAATCACGGTTTGGTTGTCTGCTGCGATACGTCTTCTGTGACAAGGTACGATTTTTGGGTTCTGAAATGACTGTTTGGTTGCCATTGTTGTATCAGGCTGTTCTTTTGACTGACTGCTGCCTTTTTGTGACCTTGTAGAAGTATTGTCAGCCCTTGTGGACCTGTGGCATCAGCGATCTGTTTCTGATTATAGGATTACTTTTAGCTGAATGTTATTATTATTATTATTTTTGACTAATCTCTATACATGCAAGGTACAGCTGTTTGTGAACCCCTAACAATTTCGGGCATACTCATACCAGGGCCGGCCCTCATAAGTAGAACATTTGGTAGAATCGCCGCCATCCCCACACCGGTTGGAAAAGAGCTAAGTTCGAATCCCGTTCAATGACATGCGGAATTTTTATGGACGTTTATTTCAAGGTGGTTGAGGTAGTCGATCTCAGGCGGCGAGCAGAGCATGGATTTTCTCCCGGAAACTCAGGGTTTTCGTCCAGCAAACTGCCAATCGACCACAGAAAACATAATTTTTTAGTCATATACGGCTTAATATGGTCTAATACATACGGCTCGGCACTGTCATGCCATATTCAAAGTGACTTACATCTCCCATCTACTTTATTTTGCATAGTTCGAACATATAATGCTATTATTATTATTGCTCTTATATTATTTCTCCTTGATTGGAGTTCCACCTCATGACGGGTATTGCTAACAAGTACACAGGGTTGTTGTTATTATGTCTGGTGTTACTGTTGGTCGAGGAACTCTCTGACTATCCTACAGGTGTTCAGGATTGCGACTTTCTGGAGTTCCTTGTAGGTGTTCGCTGGGAGACCTGTTGCTGTTAGGCTGTTATGTAGGGTCTTTGGCACCATACCTGTGGTTGACACGATGATTGGAATGGTTGTTACTTGTTGCATATGCCACATCTCTTTGATTTCCTGTCTTAGGTCCGTGTACTTCCTGATTTTTTCCCCATGGGTTTTCTGCAGGTTGCCAGTGTTGGGTAACCGCTATGTCAATCAGATAGGTAGTCTTTTCCTTTTTGTCCACAAGTGTTATGTCCGGTCTGTTGTGCGGAATTGTCCTATCCGTTATTATGGTGCGGTCCCAGTACAGCTTGTGGGTCGGGGTTTCTAGTACTGCCTGGGGATAGTATTTGTAGTACTCTACACTTTCTTCAATCAACTGGTATTTCCTTGCTAGCTTCTGATATATTATCCTGGCTATCTGGTCGTGTCGTGTCTATGAGTGTACTCAGTCTGGATGATCATCTTGCCTCTCACGGTGATGTGTTGGATCGTTTCTGAGGCCAGGTGGCATCGTCGAAATGTGTCATCTAACACTCCGGACTCCTTGGCGATGTATATTCTATAATTCCTGGTGTTGATTACCTGGTCTTGGATGGCCAGCATGAATTCTTGAGTCTCATAGAAGAGCGTCCCGCTCGTGAGCCATGCATTGGAAACAATTTTTTCTATGTGATCTTGATGGAGATCATTGTAGTGTCTGCCATGGAGTGTGTTCTCTGCCCATCTTTCTAGTTTCGTTTGTGCCTCCTGGTTGGAAGGGGACTCCTCACTTAGGTTGAGTGGGGTATACCGCTTGTTTATCTTCCTTATGGCCTGCTGGTGTGAATTGTTATTATTATTAACAATATTGTGCAAGGAAGCCGTGGCTTTTGCTACCCCAGCCACAAAACAATTGAGTTATCCCCTGAGAGAAAAAAACAGAAGTAGATGGGAATCACCAAGAAAGAGAAGAATGATGATATTCAGCTCAGGACCCTGGGTATTCCAAGCCCCCATAGTCACCAGATATGAGCCCCCTGGGGTTATTATTGAAGAAACCTTCAATTTCATGAAATGAATAGTATACTTTAGATGGTGGCCGGTCAGTGTACTTAATTATTAAAAATAAGACATTTTATTATGCGTGTCCTGTTTCTTCAAGTTTTGAAGAAACTTGAAGAAACAGGACACGCATACTTTTCCATTTTGACTCCTTCTTCTGGTCGAGGAGTTGGGTTATCAGTGCCGGATTTTGGCACAAGCAAAATGAGCCCAGACTACCTGCCTTTCCCCGAGCTGGGCTCGTTTTGTAAGGATAAAAATTCATTTTTAAGAAGAAAAATTTCGTTTGTTAAAAACGAAATAAATAAACAAACATGTTTTACTACATATTTTGGGTTTCTTCTCATGCTTTGCCTTACGGTTGATTTGGGTTTTATTGTCACATTAGCAGTTAAGACTGCATTACGGCCTGATCATGCCTAAATCCTGCCGTGCTAATTGAGTTGGATTTTTTTCTTTATTAAAATTAGATTACTATTAAAAATCTAAAGATTTGAATTTATTAAAGGGTTTATCACAAATGAAATAAAAAGAAGAAAAACTAAGTTTATGAAACTTGGTTTTTCTTCATTATTTTTTTTATGAAAATTAGTGAAAGTTTCATGAAAGCTTACGGTACAGATAGATAAAAATGTATATCTCTAGTATTTTATTTCAATGAAGATACAAATACACATTTATTTTTATGATTATTATAATTTCTTAATCGATTACAATCATCAGGGTTTAACTGAATTGAATTATTCCCAATTTTAGATAAACCTGCCATATAATGATTTATGGAACAGTTACTCCAGGCGAATACTACCAATGAATGGCAAATTAAGAAAGAACGAGAAAGATAAAGGAAAAGAAAAAATCGAAATGCCTGAGGCTCGAAACTACCCTTGGCGGAAGTTTATTCAAGCTATTACATTTGTTGTCCTGAATTTCGATAACCCAACTTTCTGGCTTTTCCATTTACTACCTGCGCCCTTACATAATACAAAGGCTGTTTTCTCTATGTATGTATGTTTCTGCTGAGCTACGTGGTTACTCAGTGGTTGTTAAATTGAAAAGCTCGTATACTAAATTATGTAATTACACACTAATATTAGATACTGTTACATTTGAACAATAATTGTATAACTTTTCGTAAGAAAACAGTAATCCACGAAAGGGTAGAAACAGCACCAATAAAGGTGAAGCTCCTTGTTTTTATGACCGGTGATTCGTTGTCCATTGGTGCAGGATTTCCATAGCCAATCAAGAAGGGACCACTACGCTCCTACCAATGTAAGTTCACAAATTATCTTTGATTTTGGATACCGCATGCTTTCAGACCATGTGCCGCATTATTCGAGTTGAACAGTAGTCATATTTAGGTGTTGGATTGTTGCCGAATGCAGTTTTCATTATGTGATACAGAAGGGTAAAATGGCGATGTCTGTTCCTGTCTGTAGTGCTATTACCATCGCGTTAGAGACAAAGGAGGACAGTTCGTTGTCGATAAGCGTAAAGATAGTGTACTCGAAGAGACTCCTTTTAAATTATTTTCATATTGGAATTATATAACTAGTACCAGTTTTTCTGTTAATTAATAAAGGTTGTATAATGTGTTAGAAACCAAAAAAAAAAAAAAAAACTTGTTTGTTTCACTTCGTGTTATTTTGTTTCATAATGTCATCCATTTTTATTTTGCATCTGAAGTATTTCGGTTACTTCAATGATAGGTGAATGACGTATTTTTATCGCCAGAATAAAAGATTAAAGACAGAATAATGGGTATTTGTCAAATTTTCCATTGCTATAAGCATTCTCGCATACTTTAAAATGCTGGTGATCTGTGAAACGTGGCAAGCGTATTGATCAATTTCGTACAAAATGGTCTGCCTACATTCCATACATGAAGCATAGAGTAGCATTACGAAAGTGTGTGTAAATGTAATTCATATAATTTCTGTACATGTCAAATAAGTACATATTAACTGCAGTTTTGGCGTGAATAGAGTTGTGATATACAGTACTTTGCCAAAGTTATTTTCTTAGGTTTCGTTTGTTTGCCTTTCATCTAGAAGAATTGTCAAGTAATAGGCATTATTACTTGGAGGAAAGCATTTTTGGTTTGCTGAGAAATAATTAAATTTAAAGGTAGTTTTTTATCTCGGTTGTGAAAACAATTTACGTTGCATTTAATGGAGGAATTGTTTTAGCATTACAATAAACATTTTATCTTAATTTATTATATAAATTAAATTCATCTCCTAATCAAGTTACACGTACTATATTTGTCGCTGTTTAATGTGTGGAAAATCCCCCTAGGTCGTTAAACTTCAAAAATATTTGGCTGATACAGTGACTTATTGTAGGACAGCTTTCAGAAAATGCCTTCACCAAAACGCTTCTGACTTGCAAACGAACCTCAAATGCTGTATACATATAACAAATGAGAAAGGATTAGATTCCACACAACCACCCTTTGGTTTAGTTTTGATTAAATAAATAAATAAAATTACAACTTTTTTTTAATTATTTTATTTTGTTTGCATTTCAAAAATGTGTGAAGCAATGTTTAATTTTTTCTTATTTACTTTTCTAATTAATGGCTTGTTCATGATTTAACTCATTAAACATTGTCCTGTTCCATCTTTAACTCAAAATAAACATTGCTTGTTCTGAATACTGAAAGTGTACCTTGTTTTTGTATTGCTGCACATAGTCTAAACTTTGCATTTAACCAAAAATTCCTTCTTGGAATTTGGAATTCATCGATATGGAATATTATTTGGACTTGCAGGTCCTTGAGTCCTTTCAGGCATTGTGAAAATCAAGTTCAGAAGTATTTGAAAGAAACTTCAGTGTTCAAGGCTGAATGTAAGATTAAATTTAATTTTGAATTTACAATTTGATGTAAAAGCCACACATTTTGTACTCTTCAAGTTCTTCTGTGGCAACAAAATACAGACAGCATAGAAGTGTTGAATTGACATTTTCATGATATCTTACAAAAATTGCATTAAAACCAAATTTGATTTTTTTTCATTTTACTGGTGAAAAAGGCAATTGCTACGTATCTGTGAGCTGTTGCATCTCTTAGGGAAGATAAAAGGATGAAGAGTTTGCCATGCCCTTCAAGTATGGGAGGAATGCTTAAGGACAAATATTTTTAGTGTACCTTTCATGTCGAGAAATTTTTGGATGAGCTAGATTGAATCACCCAGCCTTTCACAAAACTTCTCGTACCATTGGGAAGTATGCTGGTTTTATGCAGCAGAACTTGGAGTTTCTCTCCGATTCTTTGAAAAGCAATATCACTCCTATCCAAAATTATATCTCCAGAATGTTTTGGTAGCTTGAATTGCAGTCTGGAATCTTGTATACAGATCATCTGTGGTTAGTATCTGCCACCACTAATCACTTTTTTTTTTTTTTTTTTTGTTATAGAATCCTGGATTTTCTACCATCATGTTCAGATCTAGTATTCTTGAGGAATTTCATTTTCTCCTCTCTTGCCCCTCATTTTGCAGTAACTGAGATTAACTTTATAATGAACCAATTTACAGGAGAATTTGACCACATTAACACATAGGTTTTTGTTCGTGTTAGAGCTGAACCAGCTGACTTCAGAATTTGCTGAAGTTAACTTCAGGCCAGGATGACTGCCCAGATTTGATCATTTGCCAAACTAAGGATAATAACAAATCGTTGTCTGGATGACCAGTGGTGAAAAGTTAAGAATAGAGACATTAAGATTTTATATGTAAAACTGTGAATTGTTTCCTATAAATTGTTATTTATCACAGAAATGTAATTTCAACCTTTTCTTACCTTTATTCATTTATAAAGGATCTGCTGTCCTCAGTTCTGGAATTTCTGAGTTGATCCAGTTAATTCAAGTGGAGTTATTAATGATTATTACTATTGTACAGCATAGCTAACTTATGCAGTGTTTAGCACAATGCAGTTTACTTTGTAAACTGTAACTTGGGAGGGGAGATTTGAACTAAAGTTTTTTTTTAGCTTCCAAGTTCTCTGTATAAAACACCTCGATATAGTTTTCTGCCAGTCCTCGATCTCCTTGCCTGAGTTGGTGGACAAAAGGAGATACATCATTAGTACCATCATTCTGTGTTGGGGCCTTGCTCTTGAATCTGTCAGTAGTTTAGGAAATTAACCATTCTTTGTTGGAGCCTATCTTGTATTTTATTTATTCTTTTTTTTTTGAAAACCCTAAACATGAGAGGTATTGGAGCCTATGGTACTTAGGACCATCTATGAGTTGAAGGTTGAGAAGATGAAATAAGATATTTGTTGATATTAAACTTGAACTTCTGTACATTGTAATTTTCAGGAAATGTATATGAAGAAAGGTTGGTCCAGAGAATAGAAGTTGAATAAATAAATGAAGAAGAAAAGTTGGTTCTGTGAGTTGGATAGTAAAAGGATGTTGACTGGCTGCAGCACATGTCTCTATTGCTTTGGAAGACAGAGCAGGAACTATAGAAGCCGATTCAGAACAACAGTGCCCATCGAAGTATCTATAGAAAACAGAACATCTATGAGGCAGATAGTGGAGAGGCTGTTAGAGAAGGCATTAATTAATCTAACTGCCCTCTTTTGAATGGAATCTAGAAGCCTCCAAGAGGTTTTGGGGATACCACCCCAGATGTGGTAACAATATTCTATTGTAGTGCAGATTTGCGATTTGTACAGAGAACAGTTTTTTAGAAGAAAAGTAATGCTGAGAGTGAAAGAGAAAACCAAGTTTGTTAGATGCAGAGTAAGCAATATTTGTAATGCATTTATGCCGAGAGAGAGAGAGATTAGAAGTCAAGGTAATCCCAATAGAGATATATAATCTTGCCTAGAAATCAGAATGCCCTACTGGATAATTACCTGGAAATCAGCATTTAAGGAATTGGTAGTAGATATTCAAGAAGTTGAAGCTATTTGTACAGGGCAAGGTTTCTCAAACTTGAAAGGTGGAAAGCAATGTGCTCTCATCAGCAAAACTATGGATAGGATTTTCAGTCAATGGAAGAAGGTCATTAATATACAAGAGGAAAAGAGTGGGAGAAAACTGAACCTTGGGGACATCAGCATTAGTGGAGAAGTTAGAAGACAGAGGGCTATCACTTGCAGTGAGCAGTCAGAGAGAAAACTGGATATCCAATTACCATAAGATGGAAGCTTATTTAGAAGACCTTTAGGCCAGACACGATCAAAAGCCTTTGGAAATGTCAAGAGCAACTGCTTCAGTTGCTCTTGACAAAATTGGCGGTGAATGGATTTCTCCATTACTTTAGCAAGAGAATTAAGCACAATGGAACAATTGTATGGGAAGGATTTGTCTAAGTTTTTAGGAATTTGCAGGAAATGAGCAAATTTCCAAGCAGAACAAAAAATGCCAGTGGAATAAGAAAGTGTAAAAAGGCGACACAGGACAGGGGTAAGCTCAGGAGCACAGGTTTTGAGAACAAATGGAGAAATACCATCAGGACCTGGAGCTCAGAAAGAAAGCATCAAGATTTGTCAAAATCGTCCTGACATTCTTTTGACGGAAGACCACACTGAACTTTCAAGCACATGTGGCTTATCTTCGAACTATCTGCTTGAAGAAATTGAATATCCTTTGGTGTGTCATCTATGTCATGGAGTGCTGATCGACATACCCTTACCATCTTTATAGAGCTCTCATCAGATCTCATTTGGACTACCGTTCTCCAGTGTGTAACTCTGCGAGGAAGAGTACTTTAGGGCGATTAAATACTATCCAGCACAGTGCTCAGAGCTTCTCTTGGGGCTTTCAGAACCTCCTCAGTTCAGAGTCTTTACATTGAAGCCACAAACCTCCCATCTTCGGAGGAAAACGTTGCTTTTGATGTATGCCGCAAAAATCTGCAGTCTTCCCTCTCACCCTAGTTGATGTCTGTAAAATACCAAATAGGAGTCATTTTACAAAAGTAAACCAAATGAAAATAGACCTGCTGCACTTAGATTAAAGAACTGACTCAAATGTGGAACATAGAAATTGGCAATACATATCAGGACACGAAACCGCCTGATCCACCGTGGATAAATATCCCTGCAGTTTACGATGACTTTCCAAGTGGGGAAAAAACACCTTGTCTCCCTTCAATATTGCAGAGTTAAATGAAACTCACTCTGCTGCTAATTCACAGACCTGTAAGATCTATATACAGATGGCTCAAGAACTGAGACCCAAGTAGGTGCTGCTGCGATCTTGTCATTCACAACTTCTGTCTCATTTCTTGTAGAATGTAGTATCTTCACTGCTGAGCTTTATGCTATAAACTTGGCTCTAGATCACATTACTGAACTTCTAATTACACTTGCTTTAATATAATAATAAAATTCTTTATTCATAGAAATGCAGGACATGATTCCTGCTACAGGCAACTAGAGGATATACACTGACTCTCTGTGCTGTCTCTACCATAAATAGTAATACCAACTCCTCTCACCCTATAATAAACAAATCCATTCAAAATTACTTGCTTGTAATGAGTCAAACCAAACTGTTACATTCTGCTGGATTCCAGCACATTGGGGAATAACAGAAAATGAAAGAGCAGATCTTTTAGCAAAACAATCAGATACTACTTTTTTTCCATACTTTTCAAACTCCATATGCCAATTATAAACATTATCTGTAAAGCATGTTACAATAGCTGGTCACTAATCTGGAGAGGTTATCCAGGAAACAAACCATACCAAATAAAACCAGAACCAAAGCTGTGGCTCTCCAGCTTCTGGGAAAGCAGATGAGAAGAAATAATTTTAGGAAGGCTAAGGATTGGGCATACTCACCTGTATCTATTAACTAATGACAGTGCTCCCCAGTGTACATCATGTCAAGTACAACTGACCATTTGTTAGTGGGCTGTCCCCACTTTCAAAACATCTGCTTTTAAACACCTTTAAATAAATTATTAATACACAGTCATCAATAAATTTATTGCAAATTCTGGGAGATGATCCTAATAAAAAAGAACTATTTACTTTCCTGAATTGGATAGGAATATATAAAATATAGTTATTTTTTTTAATATTCACCATTAGAAAGACACAATACGGCCCTAGCAGCCTATGTGTCGTTAAACCCAATAACAATGGAAGACCACAGGAGACATTGAATGGAGTGAATTGGGAATGATGGGAGATGTTTTACCAAAATCATCAATACACGAGTTGGAAGAGAAATAGGATGCTAGCAGGTCAGTTTTATCTTTGTCTGAAGTGGCAATAGAACCTTGAGTCTTTGAAATGTATAGGAGGTTAGCCTGTGCGGACATTGCTCCTTAAAGCTCTTCAAACAGAGAAGTTTTTCCTGATTTATTTTCTGCTTTATTAGTTTAAATTGTCATATTAACTTATTTTCTAGAGTAGCTTTATATTCCTAGTTACGATACTTAGTTTAAAGTTTAACTTAGACAGAGATTTCGTAGATATTACTTAGTATCGGTAACGGTATCAAATCCACGTGTCACAAACCAAATTTTTTTTTTTTTTTTTTTTTAACCAAATTTAGTCGATTTATTAACCAACTGTTATATCAAATTATCATCTATAAGTAGATTATAGACCTAGTCAGGATCCTTAGTTTATTCTAAATTGAGATAGCGAGATTTGGTAGCTAATCAATACTTACGAGTCCGTAGAAATACCGTTCGTGATTCCCGCCATTTTTACACGATAGCATAAGCTTAGTGTCGTATAGTGCATAATATAATATTGTCAATTAATCAGTAAATCTATTAATCTTGATAAACTTTATTGTCAATTAAATTGTACTTTTAACTCTATATATATATATATATATATATAACGACTTAATCGTAACAAATAATTAATACATAACTATAGTGGTACACGTGATACGGAAGTTGTATAAAGGGAACTCGTAGAAAACACTAGATACCGAAAAAAATATATATATAACATAACTGTTTTGGGATATAACTTAAGGATTTAATTTTTGTTTTGAATTTTATTGAATTAAATCGGAATCATGACTCTGACCAGAGCAGCAAAGCAAAAGGCTCAAGCTAATGGGAGTGCTGTGGTTCAGGGGAGAACTGAGGGGGGCAGTTGCCCTCTGAATCACAGTCTATTAAAATGCACTGTTTGCTTGATGTTTGCGGAGCAGTCGGGTACGGGACATGATACTGCCAAGGGGGATGTCTTTGTGTGTGCACGATGTAAGGAGTGCAAGGAAATCAGGCGACAACTCAGCGTTGTTATGGGCCTTTATGAGAGCTTGAAGGACAGGGTGGATGCCCTCGAAGGAAATAAATTGAGGGGCCCATCAAGCTCTCAGCTGCCCACATCAACGCCAGAGCTTGCACTTGGTCATCAGGCAACACAGAAGCAGCCCCCTAGGCAGAATGCGCTGGTCCCACAGGAACTAGTATTTGTTGGTGACTCTATTGTCAGGGAAACGGGGAACATACTTTGTAAAAAGGATAGGTGGAATAGGACCAGGGTATGTCTGCCAGGGGCAAAGGTTGATGACGTTGTAGAGCGGATATCATCTTTTAAGGGCACAAAAGGTGATATAGTTGTACACGTTGGCACTAATGATATTAAGAGTAGGAGACCGGCGGAATTACTTAGCAAGTACAGGTCACTGTTGAAAAAAAGCCGTGAATTAGGGTTGAACTTGAAAGTGTCTGCAATTCTGCCCAGACACGATAGGAGGGAGTATATGATGAGAGCCTTGTCGATCAATTCGGCCCTGGAGGGATTGTGCAAGGCTCAAGGGGTAGAATTTTTTTCAGCCTGGACTGTACTTGTTAACAGGAGAGATTGCTTCTACAGGAATGGGATACACTTAAATAGAAAGGGTGCAAGAATTTTTGCTGATGCTGTCGAGGCAGTGTTAGGTGGGTCGGGAAACTGCTAGTTGGGGGGGATACAAGGACTAATAGATTAACAGTAGCCACTGGCAGAGGTGGAAGTGATTCTTGCACTGCTTCTATTGAAATGAGCAGAAGTCTGAAAAACAAGATGCAGGATATTTCAGAGACTGCTGGTAGTCATTGCGGTACAAGTAAACACATGGGTTGTGTTAGGGTAGCTAAGAATAGAAACAGGTGCATGTATACCTGCGTGTACACCAATGCTAGGAGTTTGGTAAATAAATTTGATGAATTTGAGGTATTGCTCAAAACATCAAAGGCAGATATTGTTGGGATATCAGAGACGTGGTGTCACACAGATATAAGTAATGCGGAACTGGAATTTGGGGAATACAATGTGTATAGAAAGGATAGACAGGACAGGAGGGGAGGAGGGGTTATGCTATTAATTAAGAAACACATAAAGTCCAAGGAAGTGAAGCCAGTCGACATCGATGGACAGGGCAGTGTCGAGTCAGTTTGGTGCGACATAAGCATAGGGAAATCAAAATTGAGAGTAGGAGTGTGCTATAGGCCTAATGACTCTGATGAGTATAATAAGATATTGTACAGGGAAATAGAGTGGGCCAGTAAATCTGAGAGTCTTATAATGGGGGACTTTAATTTCCCAGATATTGACTGGAATTTGTGGGTTGGTCACTCGCACACTAGCAAGGCTTTTGTGGATTTATTGGATGATTGTTTTCTACATCAGCATGTTCGTGAGGCAACAA
Organism: Mastigoproctus giganteus; assembly: GCF_048544385.1. Lineage (NCBI taxonomy): Eukaryota > Metazoa > Arthropoda > Arachnida > Uropygi > Thelyphonidae > Mastigoproctus > Mastigoproctus giganteus. Next base: position 82,607,405 of record NC_143588.1, read on the forward strand.
GAGGGAGCAATACTCTTGATCTGATTATCAGTAGTGATTCTTCATGCATTAAGAACCTGCAGATAAATGAACCACTAGGTGGCAGTGATCACAGTGTGTTGAAGTGGGATTTACTCAAGGAGGTAACTACCATCAGAGGTAAAGGGAAGGGTTTTTGTTTTCGTAAAGGCGACTATGATGGTCTGAGACAGTATTTAAATTCTATACAGTGGGACCAACTGATGATGTTACCAACAGCAAACTCAAAATGGGAAGCATTCAAGGAACTAATCTTGGAGGCTACCAGGCTTTACATACCAACTAAGAAATATTGTTCAAGGTTTAGGCCTAAATGGTTGTCAGATGAGCTAATGAGACATGTGGCAGAGAAGAAAAATGCATGGGATACATACAAATTAATGGGTGACATGGAAGCCTATGATAGATATAAGTTGGTCTGTAACCAAGTCACAAAGGAGATTAGGCAGGCAAAGGCAGACTATGAAAAATCCTTGGCAAAGGATGCAAAGAAAAACAGAAAAGAGTTTTTTACATACTTGAACTCGAAAAGGAAAGGGATGAATCAGATTGGTCCACTGGATATTGATGGTTCAACAGTTGAGGATCCTGCTCAGGTGGCTAACAATCTAAACGAGTATTTTGCATCTACATTCACACATGAGGAGTTATTCAGGAAGGAGAATGATGTAGGTAAAGTAAACATTGGCAGTGAGCTGGATGATTTTGTAATAACTGAGAGGAAAGTGGAGGAGAGATTGTTGAGGATAAACATAAAAAAGGCACCTGGGGTGGATGGGATCTATCCAGTTATATTAAAGGAGGCAGCAAAGGAAGTATGCAAACCCCTAGCCATAATTATGAGAGCTTCTTTGGACTCAGGGGAGGTGCCCATAGACTGGAGATGTGCAAATGTAACCCCAATTCACAAAGGAGGATCAAAGGCTGACACAAGTAATTATAGACCTGTTAGTTTAACTTCTGTTCCAGGTAAATTAATGGAGGCACTGGTTAAAGAAGCACTGCAGGATCATCTAGACAAGAATTCAGTTATAGCTCAGACGCAGCATGGTTTTGTTAAGGGCAGGTCTTGCCTGACCAATTTGATTGGATACTATGATGTAGTCACAAAAGAACTGGATGCAGGGAATAACTTTGATATTATATATTTGGATCTTAGAAAGGCTTTTGATACTGTTGCACATGGAAGACTGCTGCACAAATTGGAGCAGTGTGGCATTGGAGGCAAATTGCTGCTATGGATAAGGGGATGGTTGAGTGGCAGAAGACAGAGAGTGGTAATCAATGGACACTGCTCAACGTGGACTAATGTTATTAGTGGAGTTCCTCAAGGTTCAGTGTTGGGTCCGTTGTTGTTTTCGGTGTTTATGAATGATATTGATGATGGGATATCAAGTTTAATGTCCAAGTTTGCAGATGATACAAAGGTTGGCAGGGTCGTTAAGGACAATACTGACGCTATGCTGCTGCAACAGGATCTGGAAAGGTTGAACAGATGGGCTGAGAGGTGGCAAATGAGGTTTAACATCGACAAATGTAAAGTGCTGCATATGGGAAACAGTAACCCCAGAGCAACGTATCAACTCTGCGGTACTACACTGACAGTGGTGGAGAATGAAAAGGACCTGGGGGTAATTGTGCAGGCAGATATGAAGTTCTCTGAGCAGTGCAGACGAGCTGCAAGAGTAGCGCATGGTGTCTTGTCAATGATATACAGGAATTTTTCTAGCAGGGATAAGGAGGTGATTATTCCCTTGTATAAGGCAATGGTAAGGTCACATCTTGAGTACTGTATACAGGTCTGGAGGCCTCATTTCAAGAAGGATGTAGAGCTGCTGGAACGGGTACAGAGAAGGGCAACAAGATTAGTAAATGGAACAAAGGGTTGCTCTTACGAAGAAAGGCTTAAGTTTTGCAAATTACAGAGTCTGGAGACTAGGCACCGGCGAGGTGATCTGATAGAGGTGTATAAGGCTTTGAATGGTTTGAGCATGCTCAATGCCAATGGGATTCTTCATCTTTCTCAGAATAATCACCTCAGAGGGCATAAATTCAAATTGAGGAAGGACGGATGATGATCGATGTGCGGAAATTTGCCTTTGGCCAGCGGGTGGTTGGTTGGTGGAACCGACTTCCATCACTTGTTGTTGAAGTTGATAGCCTAAACAAATTTAAAGCTCAACTGGACAGGTATTTCGAACGAACGGAGGGGTGAAATGGGAATGGGTGTTTTTTTTTTTTTTTTTTTTTTTTTTGGCTGATGCTGAATAAGCTTGCTTTCTTGCATCATATGCCTCTGCTAATGCTAATGCTAATGCTAATTTTTAACCAACTATACACCAATACTTAGAAATGAAGAAACCTCAGACTCTATGAATTTAAAGAATAAATCCAATAATAAACAAAACTGTAATAAGTGAAATATAACCTGGAATCCCTTAGTAGCCAGCTAAAATGCTTAGAATAGAGAATCTCAGATTGTGGTGGGGAAAAGAACAATGCCAATGGAAGACTGAACTGGATGTAAAAAGCTAATGGCTCAAAAGTATGGGCTGAATAAATATCTGCTAAGCATTTTCTCCAATGTAAAAATGATTATAATTGTAGTTTTCATTAATAGGGTGCTATCTGGAAGCATTTAGTGGCTTGGTTTGAGACCTAATCCTTAAGTTTTTTTCAGTTCTTGATTTAGTAAGTACTTCACAATCAAAGGTTTTGCATCACAGGACCACAGCTGTTCAAGCCCAAACCTATGGCAGGGTTTAGAGATAAATGTAACACTGCACTTGGAGTACTGTGTCCAATTATGGAGACTGCATCTAAAAAAGACATCAGATTTCTTGAAAGGAACCAAAGATAGGGAAATGTCTCGTGAGATTAGCAAAAGAGCACTCGTATAAGAAAAGACTGAATTTATGGGATACAGAACTTAACTGGATACCTTAGAGGGGAACTTAAGTGAGGTCTATAAGGCTCTGAGAGCATGAAAATAAATAGAAAATAAGTAGAATGAAAGAGGGTAAATTTTTCACTGTTATAATTCCAGAAGTAGGAACCATAAATTCAGATTATTGGGGAAGGTATTTTCTTTTAATCAATGAGTTGTTAATTACTGGAATAAGTTGTCTCCATAGGTGGTTGAGGCTAACAGCTTGGGGAAATTCAAAGGTCAGCTAGATAGATACATAGGTGAGGAGGGAATCACATAGGTGGTTTATTTATTTATGTATATATATTTAATCCCAGGGGCTCATATCTGGTAAGTATGGGCATGGCACACCCAGGGTCCTGAGCTGGATATCATCATTCTTCTCTTTCTTGGTGATTCCCTTCTACTTCTGACTCTTGTTCTCCCCCTCCCCCCCCTCTCTCTCTCTCTGTCAAGGTAACTCAGAATTTTTTTGGCTGGTGCATCAAAAGCCTCAAGGCTTCCTTCCACCATATGGCTAATAATAATAATAATAATAACTGCAGACCTGTTTAGTTTGAAGGACCATACCTTTAACTGTTCTATCTTTTATACTTTTTATATTGTGTGGCTAAAACTGTAGGGGAGAACTGTACAGATGGTATCTTGGGGGTTTAAACTATACTGCAATATTAGTAAATGAGTGTTCCCAATCTTTTAACAAGCTAGTCTAGGAAGGGTTTGCTGTAATTTTGTTCAGTGGGAACAAAATTCTCCACTACAGCAGTTCTTGACCTGTATTAAAAATATGCTGTCTAATTGATCATATCAGAGTTGAGAAACTGCATGTTGGTATTTGAATATATATAGCATCTACCAAAAGTTAAGAGTAACTTTTTATTTTACTTCCCTGGAAAAGCAAAGAACCATTAGAAACTAAACTTTTAACATAAACCCAAAAAATTTTATGCTGTAACATAGTACAGAATTAGTTTTTGGCGATTTTTTTAACTTATTACTATTTATAGATCAACTCTGAGACCACCCACCATCTTATAAGAAGCCAGCAAACTTCAAAACAGCCGTCCTGGTTGTGTCTCAGATTTTTAAATGTGTAGCAGAGTTGCCTATTTAGGTGATTCTATACAATTTAAGAAGATATTATCAACTTAGAACTGTAGATAACAGTATTTATCTCCAAGTTGAACATAAGCCCGAGTCTTTGCACTGAGGAATTGAGGCCAGTCTTTATTATGAGCAGATAGTAGCTCAGGGATTTGAAATTGATTGCATAAATTTTGATTTTAGATTACTTTTTCCATATAAGAAAGAAATTATCCTGACAATATAATTCAGTTTAGCAAGATAATATTTAAAGAGTTAGCAATTTTTAAAGAGTTTTGTATAAATTTTATTATTGATATTCTGATAATATTCATAATATAATTATTACCATAAAAGCCAGTTTCTTTCTATCATACTTGACACTTTGCCAGCTGTTTGCAATAGGAAGGCTAGTATTTTTGATTTAGCTTGTCACAGTGAACACAAGGCCATGCTGTGATGTTATATGCAATATTAGAAGATGGTGTCTTGTATTATGTGAAGCATTTGCTTATGGCATGCAGCTTTAGTTGAAACAGTGGTTCTAACAGGGGCTGACATCTGGAGACTATGGGCTTGGCACACCCAAGGTTCTGAGCTGGATATCATCATTCTCTTTCTTAGTGATTTCCTTCAACTTTTGACTCTGTCTCTCTCAGGGTAACTCAAATTTTTTTTTTTTGGTTGGTGTAGTATAAGCCCCAGGCTTACTTGTATCATCAGCCATTTCAAATCCACTGCAGGATGACGGCCTGTACAGCAACTTTCCAGTTCCTTCTGTTTTGAGCACTGGCCATCCATTTACTACCCACAAACTCGTGAATTTCATCTATCCATCTTTGCCTTTGTCTTCCAGGTTTTCTTCTAGCTCCTCTTGGATACCATTCTGTTATTTTCTTAGTCCATCTGTCATCATGTCTTCGAGCATTGTGTCCTGCCCAAGACCATTTTAGTTCTTTAGTTTTGATAAGAATGTCCTTTACTTGAGTTTGCTGCCTAATCCATGTGTTTCTCTTCTTATCTAACAGTCTGATTCCCAATATGATTCGTTCCATTCTTCGCTGTGTAGTTCTCAGCTTCTCTTCCATTCTTTTGGTGAGTGCCCAAGTTTCACTTTCATAAGTCATGGTGGGGAGTATACATTGGTTCATTTACGTTTCAGACAAACTGGTATATTGCTCTTCAGTATGTGACTATTTCCTGAATGCTATCCATCCAATATTTATTCTTCTCTTGACTTCCAGCCATTTATCATTATTACAGCTAATAACTTGTCCCAGATAAATATACGACTCCACCTTTTCAATTACTGCTCCTTCAATCATTATTTCCCTTTCTGTGCCATACTTGTTCATCATTACTTTTGTTTTAGCCATATTCATCTTTAGTCCAAAATCCTTACTAGCTGTGCATAACTGATTAAGATTTTCCTCTAATTCTTTGGGATCGTGGCTTATGACCACAATGTCATCTGCAAATCGTAAATGGTTTAGGTACACTCTGTTCACATTGACTGCTTTCTGCGACCAGTCTAATCTTCTGAAAGTTTCTTCAAGGACAACAGTAAACAGCTTCGGAGATATTGTCTCCTTGTCAAACTCCTTTCTCAATTTTAATTTTCCTACTGTCTTTGTCTAGTCTAATTAAGGAGGTAGCACACTCATATATTTTCTTCAAAATCATAATATGGGGTATCAATGCCTTGTCTTTCCAGTGCTCGAAACATTGCCTTATGCTGTATGGAGTCAAATGCCTTTTCATAATCCACAAATGCCAGGCATAATGGTGTTTTATATTCATTTGCTTTCTCCATTAGCTGTGATATTATGTGAAGGTGATCCATAGTTGAGAATCCTGTCCTAAAGCCAGCTTGCTCTTTCGGTTGATTCTCATCAAGTATTCTTTCTAATCTGTTAGTAATGACCCTTGTGAACAACTTGTAGATGTGGGATAACAAGTTAATTGGTCTATAATTTCCAATTTCTGATTTATCTCCTTTCTTATCCAGCAAAACTATGATTGCATTATTCCACTGCTTAGGCGTCACACCTTTTCTAATGCACTTTGTGAAGAGCCTTGCCAGTTTTTGTGTTATGTCTCTTCTCCCAATTTTAACAACTCTACAGTAACTTCATCTTCCCCCGGGGCTTTCCGATTCTTCATTTCCTTCAATGCATGTTCTACCTCATCAGGAAGAATATTGGGTATGTCGTATGTGTTGCTACTTTGCAATCCATCTTCCCCACTGCTGGCATCATTCCCCTGCTCCTTGTATAATTCTCTATAGTAGTCTTCTGCTATTTGAATTATGCCTTCTCTGCTGTTTATAAGTACACCATCACTATTCTTCAGTTTCAGTATCATTTGTCTTTCTGTATTACTGCTCATGGCTGCTGATTTAAATCCTTTGTTTTCCCTTAATGCTTGTTCTACTTTTCTTGTGTTAAATCTTCTTATGTCCTCTCTGAGTCTCTAATGGCTTTGCATAACTCAGTATACTCAATTTTCTCCCTGTCAGTGTTTTTCTTTCTTTTCATTTGTCGTCTTTGGTTCATCATGACAAGTGTTTCTTGACAAGTGTTTCATTTTTTCTTCTTTGGATTTCTTTTTCCCTGTAGGTTTCTTGGGCTTTATCACTTTCAAAAAGTTGTAATATTCCTTGTCGATATCTCAGTCCTGAGCAGTCTGCAGAAGCTCAAACTTGTTCTTAAGTTCCAGTACATACTGCTTTTTCTCCTCTTCTGTTATCTCAAAGACCTTTGTATTATTTACTCGAGTCAGTTTTTTCCTTTCCTACATCTATATCAAGTGTACATCTTACCATTCTGTGATCACTTCCAACATTTACCTTATTCAGGATGGTAACATCATTCACAATATATCTTCTGTTAGTGAGGATGAAGTCAATTTCATTAGTAGTTAATCCATTCGGACTTTTCCATGTCCACTTTCTGTTCACCCTTTTCTTGAAAAAAGTGTTCATTACTGACAGTCCTTGAGATTCTGCAAATTCCACAAGTCTTTCAACTCTTTTTCATTTCTTTCACCAATTCCCAAATTTCCTATAGTTCCCCTTTCTGCGCTGTTTTGTCTTTTTCCAACCTTAGCATTGAAGTCTCCCATAATAATAGTGTAGTGGGTTTTCTGCTCATCTAGAAGACTCAATTTCAGTGTTCATTTCTTCAACCTCTTCATCATCATGCTCGATGTTGGTGCATAAATCATTATAATATTTAGTTTGTACCCCTTAGAAATCTTGAGTATTAGTCTTGACATCCTTGGTGATGTACTTTTGAATTCCAAAATGCAATTACTTGCATCATGTGGGTAATAATAAGTAGGGGGCTTCACCCTCTGCTCGCTGCACTCCCTTCTTTTGATAAAATAAAATACATAAGCTTTCAATATTGTGTGTGTGTCTTCCTCAGCTATGAATATATAAATACTTACTATTACCTAAATAATATCAGTTGTTTATGGTGTAGATACAGAGTTAGAACGGCATCATTCATCTGTATCTCATATTGTGCCCATCCTTCACAACGAGTTACCAAGTATTGCACTACCTCGAATAAGTAATGCTTCACTAATAGAGAAGACTATTGTTACTTATTCTCGGTGGGTGCCACCACCCAGACGGCACCGTTTCAAAGCTAGATGACTTTTCATCGGTGCCTTTCACACTACGATCGTAGTTTTTCTTTAAGAGTTGTCTATGCTGTATCTACACTGATATTATATAGATATAGAATCTTAAAACCCTTAAGTTAAGATATTATGCTTTGTTGCATTTAGTTTATTTAAATAAATATGTTACATATGGAAATCAAGAATGGTACCACATGGTCATGTTAGATAAACATAGTGCATAACCACGCTTAAACAGAAGCTTGTTTTTTACCACAGTAAAACAAGCTTCTGTTACGTATTTTAGTATTTGTTACGTATTATCATGTAACCCGCATCACTCTTCTCCCATTGTCCGAATAAATATCACTAGAAGGAAAATTATTTTAATGTTTAGAAAGATAATAATAAAAAATAATATTTTGTGAATAATTCAAATGGCACTTTTTTATATAATTATATCAAAGGATTAGTGACTATGTATGAATATATTGGCATTTCACTAATCACATTCAGATATTCTTCAGCATTTCTATGGTTTATTTATGCTCCCCTTAATACAGTATATTTATCAGTGATATTGATGAAGGTATATCAGGCTTAGTGCCGAAGTTTGCAGATGATACAAAAGTTGGCAGGGTTGTTAATGACAGTAATGGCAGTGTGCTACTGCAACAGGATCTAGATAATTTGGGAAGATGGGCTAAGAAGTGGCAACTGAAGTTTAACCTTGACAAATGCAAAGTACTGCGTATGGGTAGAAGTAACCCAGAGAAACGTACCAATTGGGTGGTACTACACTTAAGGTGGTAGAAAATGAAAAAGACCTGGGAGTAATTGTGCAGTCAGATATGAAGTTTTCTGAGCAATGCAGACAGGCTGCCAGGGCAGGTCATGGGATTTTGTTAATGATATATAGGAATTTTGCTAGCAGGGAAAAGGAGGTGATTGTCCCTCTGTATAAGGCAATGGTCAGACCACGCCTTGAGTATTGCATACAGGTCTGGAGGCCTCATTTTTGGAAGGATGTAGATTTGTTTGAGCGTGTACAGAGAAGGGCAACAAGATTGGTGAGGGGAATGAAGGGATCCTCTTACCAAGAGAGGGGCTTAAGTTCTGCAAATTGCAGTGGCTGGAGACTAGGCATCTGCGCAGTGATCTGATTGAGGTGTATAAGGCGTTGAATGGGTTGAGCACGCTGAATTCTGATGGAATTCTTCCACTTGTTCAGATTACGAACCTAAGGGGGCATAAATTCAAATTAAGAAAAGACAGATGTAGAATAGATGTGTGGAAATTTGCCTTTAGCCAGTGGGTGGTTAATTGCTGGAACAAACTTCCATCTGTCGTGGAAGTTGATAGGTTAAATAAATTTAAAGAGGAACTGGACAGGCATTTGGAGGGAATGGTGTGATTTTTTTTTTTTTTTTTTTTGGCTGATGCTGCATAAGTTCATACACTTGCTTTCTTGCATCACATGCCACTACTACAGTTTATTTAAAACTATAAGGTTTATTGAAGCAGTGGATATTTTAGAATAATTAAGATGGAAGAGAGCTACAAATATCCTGAGGAAAGAAAAAAAAAACTAGCCAAATAACAAAGACAGCATTGTTTGCAGGTTCAAGTCTTTAAATTCAGAAATAGATAACTTCAAATGTGCAACAAATGGCTGTTTCAAGAGAAAATTAAACCCATGGAGTAGCTGACAGTAAAAGTAAAGTGCAGCCATTATCAACCCACTGCAGGGTGGAAGCCTCCTCAACAATTCATGCTGAGGGAAATGGACCATTATCTGCCACGCTGGTCCAGTGTGGGTTGGCAGATCGACCGTATTCAGCAGTCAGGGGCTTGAACCCCGGTCTACTCAAAGAGCGTGTGCTACTGCACTCCCGCTCCTGCCCACTCGGCTACGGAGGCCGTTCTGACAGTACTAGATGTAGAAGTGCAGCTAGGAGTTTTAATCGAATAGAATTAAGTAAACAGAAATTGACACAAGCCCAAAATTCTGAAAAACCGAATATAGAACAATATTATTACTGTCTTTTTGAATTTTCTAAGGAGGCAAAAAATTCAACAAAAAGACAAAACTGGAATTCTACTAAGCATTTCCACACTTTTTTTGTGAACTAATGTTGAATCCAAACCCTTCACATTATAAAAATTTTAGAGAAAACAATTAGAACTTAAATTAGGAGCATAGAAAAAGTATAATAAAAAACACCTATCATAGGGTGGATTTACACATTAAATTTCCTATCATCATTATATGACTGGTGATATCCATTAGCATAATTCATTTTTAATATTTTGAATAATGATAAATAATAGTGTAGCTCTAGATTTATCATATTGTACAGGACTGTGACTATTTTTTTTTTTTTTTATACCGACACCACTGCTGAAAATGAAAAAATGCAAACAGCCAGAAAGATTTGGCAATAAAATTAATATATTTTTTGTCAGAGTTTATTCGACTACATGCAAATATTATACACCAGTTTTCATTGGTTGTTTTGGCATTCAGATGCAACAGTTAATCATAACTAACTTACTGGAATGAGAATGTCAAATTTAGGTGATTTTAGAGCCCATGAGGTCATAGTGCTGCCTGGACCAAAAGTAGTCTTGGTATGCCCTTCCTTTCCCTCTGATGACCTTGGGCCTTGGAGCAACTGTGCCCCAGTAAATCTGTCCTTGTGGAATGATATCCCAGTGTGTTGAGGCCAATTTCTGGCACTAGCCCTTGCCAATTAAAAATTCAATAGAGCTGCTATTGTTTTCATTGCCGGCAGCATCCATGTTTTATGACAAGGGAAAAAACTTAGATGAGAGTGAATAAAATGTAGTTTTCATAACATGTAATTATCTTCCTTGGAAGCTTTCAATATCTCTTGTAAAAAATAAAAATTGCCACTCCCTGCTTTGAAACTTCTCTATGCTACTCACCCTTGTACTTAGTACAGTTGGTAGAATCGCCACCCTCCTCACATCAGGTGGAAAAGACCTGGGCTCGAGTCCTGTTGATGACGAGAGGATTTTTTATGGGCCTTTTTCATAATGTGGCTGAGTTAGTCGGTCTCAGACAAGGATAGCATGGTTTTTCTCCCCCGGAAACTCAGGTTTTTTGTCCAGCAAACAGAAAATTTACCTCGGAACACACAATTTGCAAAGAGTATATATGGAGCAATATGGCTTTAGTCGTTAATGCTCCTAAAACCCAATAACAGCAACAACTATGCTGCTCTTTAAAGATTAAAATTTCATCAGAAATGATACTGCCCTCAAGGGCTGTAAGTAGATATTTTTGTGCTCAAGGCAAAATAAAAATTTTGTGACCCCCCCCCCCCCAGCCATTTGAAAAAAGAAAGGCACCTGGAATGGAAATAAACATTTGACACTATATCCACATGAATTCATGGACAGACATTTCTCATATAAACAACCAAATAGTGCATGAACAAATTAGCACATTGGTCTCATTTTAAGAGTGCAGGTACAGTAATTGAGATCTCTCATAAAGTATATAATTAAAGTATAATTTTGAAAAATACCTATAATAGCAAGTACTGGTGCTGTATGTTTTGCAATTCAGTAATGCAATGAACAGTCTATTCATGCTATTGAAGCATTACTGCAATGCTATAGATTAGTTGTACAAAATGGAAACAATGCTGTTACTACATCAATGGGTGCCAAGAAATTTACTTTGCATGCAAATTAATGCTCTGTCTTGACTTAAAAATCATTTTCTTTTGTTTCAAATTATACTAGTATACAAATATCTTCAGTTAAAAATCACTTTACTAGGTTAGAGAAAAAATAAACTTCTTTTTTTTTTTTCTCTCTCTCTTTTTCCTGTACAGTCAGTTCTGCTATAATGCGCATTTTTGCAATGCAAATTTGCTCCAACACAATTGATATATTAGGGAACAATGCAACTATAATGCGATTTTCGCATTGGCTGATGCGTGATTTTGTCTGCGAGTAACACCAGGTGAACGTAAAACCGAGCACCAAGCTGAATGTAGCGACCTATGCAGCAATATATACAAGTTTATGAAGCTTAAAAAATGTCAAACGTCAAATGTGTGAGAGCTCTATTTCCCAAGTACTGTAATTGTATTGGTCAGAAACAATGTTATCAAACTTATCACTCACTGTATTCACAAGATTTTCTGTTTGAATAGATATTTTGTGAAACGGGATAGCACGAGCAGAGGAGCACGTTTCTGGAGTCACTATTATAAAACAATTTGCAGTTCCCGATATATTGAACTTTTCTATTAGTGCAGTCTAATTATAAATGGGTAGCGAACTTGATCTTATTGCATTTGCAATAATACTGATAGCTGGAGCCAACCGGGCTAGCCGGGTTGGGTAAATGCCTGCCTGGCAACCCATAGGTTGCGGGTTCAAATCCCGCCTCGGGCTTGGATCAAAGTACTGCAAAAAACCTTGGGAGGTGCATTATGGCCACAGAAGCCGATGCGCCAACAACTACCCAAAAAAAAAAAAAAAAATAGCTGGAATTGTGTTAGTTTTTATATAATGGTGAGATGTGTTCCCCATCCTCTTCAATCATAAAAACAAAAATTTTCAGTATCTTCTCTTTTGTGCGTGCCATGTTCGTTATTATTGATTGCTCATCGTTTTTTACTGTTTTAAATTTTACAATCCAAAAAAAAGAAAATGTCAGTGAACATTTTTCTTTTTAACATATTAAACAAAATATGTTTGTTTAACATATTAAACGAACTTCTTATCTTGTCAAGATGAAGTGCTATATTTACTGTAATATTTATTTATTTATTAGAAATTTAAGATGTTTAAACCTCTGTTAGCAATATTATTGGGTTTCTTGCTTTTTTTTTTTTTTTTTTTTTTAACTGTTTTATTCACCAGATTGAATTTTTTTTTTTTTTTGAGTGCTCTGTCCTTATCCCTATTTTTTCCCCAAGTCCTGTTGTTTTTAATGTGTGAAATACCATAACGTGGAGATTTTTAGTATCACATGTACTGCATTATAGCAGAACTGACTGTATATATTTACTACTAACCTTCCTACTGCTTATTCACATGCTGGTACTTTCCTGCCGCTGTAACTTGGGTTGGGATAAGTTCTGTCCAGGACAAAAAGAAACTCGAAAACTCAGAAAGCCACTGGGTTCACACACCAAAATGCAACAAGCACTAGGTATGAAGAACTTAGTTACCTCACAGCTAAGCATCAAAAGACTGATACACAGCCTTTTTTTTCCATCACTGACTTATCTACTTAAATTCTTATCACCATTCACTCAAACAGTGACATTCCAGTAAGCAAGATGTCAAATATGGGCTGGATGATATACTGGTAACATTCAGAATCGCTCTGAACACCTGTTCAGAGGACTACCATTAGCAGTACATCTCTCCACACACACCATTGAACTTGTCCAGAGGAGTAATTTCAAGTTGGAACTTCTTGAAGTGTCGGAGAATAAATTTCATGAAGAACAAGACTAGGGAGTTATTGAGGTGAGAAGGATCTCTGTCAGAATGGTAATATCACTTCCACATGCAAGTTAATAACATCCAGTACATTGCAAAGACCAATGACTATGAAAGCTGGATATGTGGTTTACAGAGTGTACCTTTACATCCCGCCCACTGTGGTGTTTATGGTACCAAAACCATGGGCACTCACAGATCAGGAAGTCTCGCTTTAGGAAGTAAGTAGATCTGCTGGAATGGGTGCAGGAAGGGCAACCAGATTGTAAAGGGAACAAAAAGGTGCTGTTACCTAGAAAGGCTTCGGGTCTGCAAATTGCAGCATCTAGAGACTAATCACTTGTGGAGTGATCTGATTGAGGTGTTTAAGGCCTTGAATGGTGTGCATAAGTTGAATGTGAATGCACTCTTCCTCTTGCTGTGACTACACACATGAGAGCATAAATTTAAGTCGAGGAAGGATTGCAGGATAGATGTGTGGAAGTTTTTCCTTCAGCCAGCAAGTGATTGATTTTTGGAATAGACTTCCATCTGTTGTGGTGGAAGTGGATGGTCTGAATAAATTCAGGGAAGAATTAGACAAATTCTTGGAGGGTAAGGATGGGTGAAGTGTGTGTGTGTTTTTTTTTTTTTTGGCTGATGCTATATAAGCTTGCTTTATTGTATGATTTGCTGTTACTACTACTGTGATTTATTATAGCGGTTATATATATGTATGCAAACTGTAGACTATTGAAACTACAATTATCAATGCACCCATACTGTAAGAAACACCAATTAGCCTATTCTCATGCCTGTGACCAATGGAAATATAAAAAGGCAATCCAGAAATATAAGATAGCATTTAGCATTAGCATTAGTAGAGGCATTTGATGCAAGAAAGCAAGCTTATGCAGCATCAGCCTAAAAAAAAACCCACTTCCACTTCACCCCTCTGTTCGTTCAAAATACCTGTCCAGCTGAGCCTTAAACTTATTTAGGCTATCAACCTCCACCACAAGGGATGGAAGTCTGTTCCACCAACCAACCACCCGCTGGCTAAAGGCAAATTTCCTCACGTCTATCCTACATCTGTCTTTCCTCAATCTGAATTTATGCCCTCTCAGGTGATTTTTCTGAGCTAGAGGAAGAATCCCATCAGCATTGAGCATGCTTAAACCATTCAAGGCTTTATACACCTCTATCAGATCACCTCGCTGGTGCCTAGTCTCCAGACACTGTAATTTGCAAAACTTAAGCCTTTCTTCGTAAGAGCACCCCTTTGTTCCATTCACTAATCTTGTTGCCCTTCTCTGTACTCGTTCCAGCAGCTCTACATCCTTCTTGAAATGAGGCCTCCAGACCTGTATACAGTACTCTAGGTGTGGCCTGACCATAGCCTTATACAATGGAATAATCACCTCCTTATCCCTGCTGGAAAAATTCCTATATATCATTGACAATACTCCATGAGCTACTCTTGCAGCCCGTCTGCACTGCTCAGAGAACTTCATATCTGCCTGCACAACCACCCCCAAGTCCCTTTCATTCTCTACCACTGTCAGTGTAGTACCACAGAGTTGATACGTTGCTCTGGGGTTGCTGTTTCCCATGTGTAGTACTTTACATTTATCAATGTTAAACTTCATTTGCCACCTCTCAGCCCATCTGCTTAACCTTTCCAGATCCTGTTGCAGCAGCATAGTGTCAGTAGTGTCCTTGACAACCCTGCCAACCTTTGTATCGTCTGCAAACTTGGACATTAAGCCCGATATACCATCATCAATATCATTTATAAATACAGAAAACAATAATGGACCCAACACTGAGCCCTGAGGGACTCCACTAATAACATCAGTCCATGATGAGCAGTGTCCATTGATTACCACTCTCTGTCTTCTCCCCCTCAACCACCCCTTTATCCATAGCAGCAATTTGCCTCCAATGTCACACTGCTCCAATTTGTGTAGCAGTCTTCCATGTGCAACAGTATCAAAAGCCTTTCTAAGATCCAAGTATATAATATCAAAGTTATTCCCTGCATCCAGTTCTTTTGTGACTGCATCATAGTATCCAATCAAGTTGGTCAGGCAAGACTTCCCCTTAACAAAACCATGCTGTGTCTGAGCTATAACTGAAGTCTTGTCTAAATGATCCTGCAGTGCTTCTTTAACCAGTGCCTCCATTAATTTTCCTGGAACAGAAGTTAAGCTCACAGGTCTATAATTACTTGTGTCAGCCTTTGATCCTCCTTTGTGAATTGGGGTCACATTTGCACATTTCCAGGCTATGGGTACCTCCCCTGAGTCCAAGGAAGCTCTCATAATTATGGCTAAGGGTTTGCTTACTTCCTTTGCTGCCTCCTTTAATATAACTGGATAGATCCCATCCACCCCGGGTGCCTTTCTTGTGTTTATCTTCAACAGTAACTCCTCCACTTTACTCCCAGTTATTTCAAGATTCTGTAGCTTACTGCTAGAGTTGAATACACTTCTGGCATTCCCCTCGCTGAATAACTCCTCATGTGTGAATGTCGATGCAAAATATTCATTTAGTTTGTTAGCTACCTGAGCAGGATCATCAACACTTGACCCATCAATATCAAGTGGACCAATCTGATTCATCCCCTTCCTTCTAGAGTTTACATAAGTAAAGAACTCTTTGCTGTTTTTCTTTGCATCCCTTGCCAAGGATTTCTCGTAATCTGCCTTCGCCTGCCTAACCTCCTTTGTAACTTGGTTGCATATCAACTTGTATCTATCATAGGCTTCTGTGTCATGTGTTAATTTGTATGTATCCCATGCATTTTTCTTCTCTGCCATATGCCTCATTAGTTCATCTGACATCCATTTTGGCCTAAACCTTGAACAATATTTCTTAGTTGGTATGTAAAGCCTAGTAGCTTCCAAGATAAGTTCTTTGAATGCTTCCCATTTTGAATTTGCTGTTGGTAACATCATCAGTTGGTCCCACTGTATAGAATTTAAATACTGTCTCAGTCCATCGTAGTCGCCTTTACGGAAGCAATAACCCTTCCCTTTACCCCTAATGGTAGTTACCTCTTTGAGTAAATCCCACTTCAGCACACTGTGATCACTGCCACCTAGTGGTTCATTTATCTGCAGATTCTTAATGCATGAAGAATCACTGCTGATAATCAAATCAAGAGTATTACTCCCTCTAGTTGCCTCCCGAACATGCTGATGTAGAAAACAATCGTCCAATAAATCCACAAAAGTCCTGCTAGTGTGTGAGTAACCAGCCCCCAAATTCCAGTCAATATCTGGGAAATTAAAATCTCCCATTATAAGACACTCTGATTTACTGGCCCACTCTATTTCCCTGTACAGTTCCTTATTATACTCATCAGAGTCATTAGGCCTATAGCACACTCCTACTCTCAATTTTGATCTCCCAATGTTTATGTCACACCAAACTGACTCCACACTGCACTGTCCAGCGATGTCGACTGGCTTCACTTCCTTGGTTTTTATGTGTTTCTTAACTAATAACATAACCCCTCCTCCCTTCCTATCCTGTCTATCCTTTCTGTAGACGTTGTACTCCCCAAATTGCAGTTCTGCATCCCTTATATCTGTGTGACACCACGTCTCTGATATCCCAACAATATCTGCCTTCGATGTTTTGAGCAATACCTCAAATTCATCAAATTTATTTACTAAACTCCTAGCATTGGTGTACACGCAATTATACCTGCACCTGTTTCTATTCTTAGCTACCCTAACACAACCCATGTGTTTACTTGTACCGCAATGGCTCCCAGCAGTCTTTGAAATACCATGCATCTTGTTTTTCAGGCTTCTGCTCATTCTAATAGAAGCAGTGCAAGAATCTCTTTCACCTCTGCCAGTGGCTACTGTCAATCTATTGGTCTTTGTCTCCCCCCAAGCTAGCAGTTTTCCGACCCACCTAACACTGCCTCGATAGCATCAGCAAATATTCTTGCACCCTTTCTATTTAAGTGTATCCCATCCCTGTAGAAGCAATCTCTCCTGTTAACAAGTACAGTCCAGGCTGAAAAAAATTCTACCCCTTGAGCCTTGCACAATCTTTCCAGGGCCGAATTGATCGACAAGGCTCTCATCATATACTCCCTCCTATCGTGTCTGGGCAGAATTGCACACACTTTCAAATTCAACCCTAATTCTCGGCTTTTGTTCAACAGTGACCTGTACTTGTTAAGTAATTCTGCTGGTCTCCTACTCTTAATATTATTAGTGCCAACGTGTACAACTTGTAAGATCTGAAAATCTTACAAAAATAAAATATTTTTTTTGACTTCTGAAGTTAGTTTTCCTTTTTGGATTCTTGCCGTTGGGAGAAATGTTAATAGCGTCAGTTTCAATAAACAAGAATTATCCAGTAAGGATTGTAAAACTTAAAAGGTAGGAAGAACGAAAAACAGGAAAATTAGCTTTGCATCCGTCAAAACAGAAAACTGACGGAGAATACTATGACAAACCCAGCAGGGGGTCCGGCGCTGCAAAAACAACTTAAGTTTTATGAGGGGTCACGCACCGGAAACGCATACGGCAAAACGCACACTAGTTTCTAAAAATAGATGCTATAGTAGCTAGTGTCACAATTTGTGGTTTTTCTGAAGTGCTATAGAGACAAGCTGTGATGACACAGGAGGAGGTGTTTTGATGCATTCGGCCTACATGAAAGAGCTCAACGGATGTTAACAGGTAGGAAATAAAAAAGGAGAGGGGTATTGTGAATCACGTGCCACTAGGCTGGCTGACCCGCCAACAAATGAAAGGATAAAAATGAATATAGGAAAGAGGTGATTGGAAGAAACCCACTGTGGGGAGGCGTGGAAAATTCAGGAGTAAGAGATTGTTTTTGGTCGGGTGAGTGGGAGAAGAAGTGCTGAGGGCAGGAAGAAGAGAGTGGGTCAGTGTCAGTGAGTTGGGCAGCAAGATGAGAGTGGGTGAGTGTCAGTGAGTTGGGCAGTAAGAGGAGAGTGGGTCAGTGTCAGTGAGTTGGGCAGTAAGATGAGAGGGGTTCAGTGTCAGTGAGTGGGGCAGTAAGATGAGAGTTGGAGAAGAAAAGAAAGGAATGAGTTTTTTTTAGATAGAGTAGCCGGTGGAGAAAAGTGGCTAAGTTTAATGTGTAGTCAGTATGAGGGGTAGATAAGCTTTAAGTGAACAGTTAAGTCAGTGATCTAATAAGTAGTGAGAGAAGCAGTCGAGTAAGTGGAAGATGAAGTTGAGGTGCAGAAGTCGGTCAGACAGTCAGTCAAAAGTAGACTGAGTTTTGAAGTGAGAGATGAACACGTGCCATAGAAAAGAGGGAAAAATTTTCAAGATCCTTAAAGTAGATGAGAAGGAGTCAACTCCATTATGAAGGAACGAGATTGCTTGATATTCTGAGAGCAAGTACGCTGGAGCTGATGAAATCCGAAGCCGGACAAAAAGAGTACAGCCATTCTGATCAGATGAAATTAATGCGTCCATAAAGAAATAAAAAGGTACCCAGGAAGGAATCCAGTATCTTATGTCGAACGCCCCCAGTGATTGTGAGATGCGACCCAGATAGAAAGGATCCCCTACTCGCTTAGAGAAGGATGTACCGTGAAGTCTGCCAAGTTATGTCAGTAAGTGATTAGTTTGTTTAAGTACTCTCACCATCACATCGATTATAGACACTTGATAACCAATTTATCAGAACTTTTGATTGAACACATATGTATAAGTAGTACTATATTATAATGAATAAGTTAGTGAATGTTATGAACTGAAGGACATTACCCAGGGCAAGTCAATATATATAGATAAATTTTGGAAGGGAATAGATATAAAATTTTTGAAGTGATTGATACTTGTTAATATTTGGTTAAATAAGTGAATGACTAAGTATGAATTTTGAAAGGGGATAGACGGATGTCAGTAACCCCCGAATGTGCAAGTAGTTAATTGTAGAAATTTGATAGTATTGATTACCTAGATTAGAGAAGGTTGTAGGCTATAATCTGTTAGAAACCAGAGTAATGATTTATACTGAAATTAAGAGTATCGGAGCTTTATCAATTTGGAGTAGGAATTGTTTTGTAATGAAAGGAGAATGTTAATAGATTCTTTTGAAAGTTAATTGAACTCAGGAGTAAGGAAGTAGAAACATTTTGTTAGTTTAAAAGAGGAGATAGTTGTTTATGATTTATGTAAAGGAAATAGCCCTCCTTGAGTTTGCTCAATAGGCAAATTACTTTGCTCATTTACATTCTGTTATAAGAAGATGAAATTAAATCTATTTGGTCATGAGTTTAATAAATTTCTTTTGTTTGATGTATCTATGTAAAAGTGTCCAATAAACTGTATTTTTATTATACAACATTTGTGTGTCTCTTTGTTATTCTGAGAAAAAGCCTATCCAAAGGGAATTAAACTCATCAAGGAGATTTTCCCCTAGAACTTGGAAATTTTCTGTGAAGTAAAATAGTCAGATTGCGCAAGTGGGGAGTTATTATAAAGGGGAGTTGTTAATAGGGGAAATAAGAATAATATATAAAATAACATTTTCATAAATCCCCCCCCCCCACAATTGGCGAAAGCAAGCCAGGATATAATTCCCAAACGGAAGGCAGTGTACCAGAATAGCAAGGAAATAAGTTAAGCCCAGTTGCTGAAACTGAGAAAAAAAATTCAGCTGGCGAGCCAGAATACATATCATATCGATTTAGAATTATTGTTTAATATAAAATTGATTATTGGTTGAAAAATATTAAGGTAAATAATGGTGGAGATAAAAAGTTAAGTATTGAGTTTGATTATTTATGTATTATTGGATTGATCATCAGATAAATTTGCTAAGATAAGAAATTTATAGATTTAAAGTGTTAAACTTTGAAACACGTTTAATTATGTATTAGTGAATTGATCACAGATTGAACTTGGATTGAGTAGATAAAGGTGAATATAAAGAAAGGAATATTGAAGCATTAGGAGTAATTAAGTGTATAGGAATTCATTATTAGGCTAAGAGATAAGCATTTAGGACAGATTAAACTTAAAAAGGGCAATTATATTACTGTTAATTAATTTGTCAATTAAATTAAAGATGGCTACAAGAAGGGCACATAGCAGTAGGGACAGGGAAAGAACAGAAAATAATGGAAGGGAAGAATCAGTGGAAACAAGTTCTAGCATAGTGAGTAACAATAATGGATCCCTTAGATTAAGTAAGTTCTTAAAAGTTTTTAGGGGCGAACCATCGGAAAGTGTAGACTATTTCCTGCGTAAACTGATAATGATAAAAGAAAAGGAAGGGCTAACAGAATTAGAGGTAGTCACTATGGCCGAGTTTAAATTAGAAGGCGCAGCACAGAGAAAATATTTAGAAACTACGCAGTCCACAGAAGTTGAAACTCTCGAACAATTCGAGAAAATATTAAGAAAGCTATTCTCTGAGAAAATTACCTTCCTGGAAGGAATCAATAGGCTAAGCAACATAACACAAACCAGTCGCGAAACCGTGGAAGAATACTATAAGAAGTTTAGAACAATTAAACTAAACACCGAAGTTTCCGAAAATGAAAATGGAGCCTTCGATAAAATTCTAATGGACCAGTTTTTATCGGGAATTAGAGAAAGATATAGGCGAGAGATACTAAGGAGAAAGCCAAAATCCTTAGCAGAAGCGGCAGAACTAGCCGTCGAAGAGGAGAAACTAGATTTTCACGGTAGGGGGAACACTAGAAAGGATGTTAACATATTAGTATCCGAAGGGGAAACAAAACCCGAAAACAGTAGGGATAAGAAATTAGACGGTTTAGAGAAACAGATCGCAGGGGTGGAAGCCAAATTAAACAAGTTATTAGAAGGATTTAATACCAAGAAACAAATAAAGGAAGGGAACAAGGAACAGTTAGGCGAGAATACGAGGACCTGGGGAAGGCACAATTACTTAGAGGAAAACGGAGATGGAAGAGAAGGATGGAAAACTGGAGAGGGTGGCAAGGGTAGAATTCGTAGGTGGTGCTATAGATGCCAAAGGACAGATCACTGGACCCGTGACTGCAAGGGAGGCGAACTAGCAGAAGGATTCGAGGGGAGGAGAGAAAAACGGGGTTATAAAAATAACTGGGGAGATTATTGGGATCGAAATAGAGACTATCGATTGAGTAGGCCAAAAAACTCAGAACAGGTAAGGGAGGAAGCGCGCACTAATTATAGAAAGGGGAGCCATTGGCAGGAATACGGTAGGGAGTGCTGGTACAGAGATAGGCATCACGAGAGCAGAAATGAATACTGTCACAACAGGGGCACAAATCAAGGGCAGCATATAAGCATAAATGCTCTGCATCTTAGACGCTGGAAAAATAATTCCTGTGAAAAAAGGAGCAATAAATCAGGCGGCACAAGGAGGAAGCCACACACACATAGAAGTGAGTTTATGAATAGAGAACCTATAGTTGTGGCCACCCTAGGACATAAATGGAATCATCCAAGTCTAGTCAAGTGTTATAGGTGTAACAGATATGGGCATATCGCTAGATTTTGCCCAGCAAGAAGAGTACATCACAGAGATGAATATAAAGCTGATGACCCAAGAAATGAATGGAAACTGAAGAGGGGTCGGTTCTATCCATGGCGACCAACAAACCTGAAATCCGGGCCAAGCGAAAACGAAAGTAGATCCCATAGGATCAAAGTTGGTTATCAGATGAGAGAAAATGATGATAAATGTAAGACACCGACTGCAGTGGTGGAAGCGAAAGGAAACATAAGGAAAGGCGATGAGAGGCAAGTGCAAAGAACGAGTCAAAAGTTACCGCAAAGAAAAAAAGATGTTGATAAAGTTCTGATTGCGCAGGAAGAATTAAGAAGATTAAGGAGAAAGAGAAGAATTAGAGAAAATGACGAAACAAGGCAACAAGCAGAAAACAAAATAGTGAATGTGGAATTAGTAGAATTAACAGAGAAGGTTAGGCAAAATTCAGGGCAAATAATATCTCAAAGGGAAGGGAGACTAGAAAATAAAAATAGGAAACCTCAAACGGGAGTAGCAGGACAGTGGAAAGAAGGACTTGCGAATCACAGTGCAGAAAGCGCAATTAAACTGAAAGAATCAAACAGACTCCAGCAATTATATTTAGTGGGAGGATTAATTGATGAGTACATGGGATGGGAATAGTTTTAGTAAAGCCCAAAATATACATTTAATTAATGTACTTGTATATAATTGTAAATATTTGGCATCAGAAGGTAGTGTAAAATAAGTGGTTGTATATTAGAGAGATGTAAATAGATGTAGGCGGTTAAATTCCAGGGAAGGTGAAGGAGTATAGAAAAAAAAAAAAAAAAATGAGAAAAAAAAATTCTACACAGGTATAATTTTTTTGGGAGAGGAGCGGCAATTGTAAGATCTGAAAATCTTACAAAAATAAAATATTTTTTTTGACTTCTGAAGTTAGTTTTCCTTTTTGGATTCTTGCCGTTGGGAGAAATGTTAATAGCGTCAGTTTCAATAAACAAGAATTATCCAGTAAGGATTGTAAAACTTAAAAGGTAGGAAGAACGAAAAACAGGAAAATTAGCTTTGCATCCGTCAAAACAGAAAACTGACGGAGAATACTATGACAAACCCAGCAGGGGGTCCGGCGCTGCAAAAACAACTTAAGTTTTATGAGGGGTCACGCACCGGAAACGCATACGGCAAAACGCACACTAGTTTCTAAAAATAGATGCTATAGTAGCTAGTGTCACAATTTGTGGTTTTTCTGAAGTGCTATAGAGACAAGCTGTGATGACACAGGAGGAGGTGTTTTGATGCATTCGGCCTACATGAAAGAGCTCAACGGATGTTAACAGGTAGGAAATAAAAAAGGAGAGGGGTATTGTGAATCACGTGCCACTAGGCTGGCTGACCTGCCAACAAATGAAAGGATAAAAATGAATATAGGAAAGAGGTGATTGGAAGAAACCCACTGTGGGGAGGCGTGGAAAATTCAGGAGTAAGAGATTGTTTTTGGTCGGGTGAGTGGGAGAAGAAGTGCGGAGGGCAGGAGAAGAGAGTGGGTCAGTGTCAGTGAGTTGGGCAGCAAGATGAGAGTGGGTGAGTGTCAGTGAGTTGGACAGGAAGATGAGAGGGGTTCAGTGTCAGTGAGTGGGGCAGTAAGATGAGAGTTGGAGAAGAAAAGAAAGGAATGAGTTTTTTTAGATAGAGTAGCCGGTGGAGAAAAGTGGCTAAGTTCTAATGTGTAGTGAGTATGAGGGGTAGATAAGCTTTAAGTGAACAGTTAAGTCAGTGATCTAATAAGTAGTGAGAGAAGCAGTCGAGTAAGTGGGAAGATGAAGTTGGAGCGCCGAAGTCGGTCAGACAGTCAGTCAAAGTAGACTGAGTTTCGAAGTGAGAGACGAACACGTGCCATAGAAAAGAGGGAAAATTTTTCAAGATCCTTAAAGCAGATGAGAAGGAGTCAACTCCATTATGAAGGAACGAGATTGCCTGATATTCTGAGAGCAAGTACGCTGGAGCTGATGAAATCCGAAGCCGGACAAAAAGAGTACAGCCATTCTGATCAGATGAAATTAATGCGTCCATAAAGAAATACAAAGGTACCCAGGAAGGAATCCAGCATCTTATGTCGAACGCCCCCAGTGATTGTGAGATGCGACCCAGATAGAAAGGATCCCCTACTCGTTTAGAGAAGGATGTACCGTGAAGTCTGCCAAGTTATGTCAGTAAGTGATTAGTTTGTTTAAGTACTCTCACCATCACATCGATTATAGACACTTGATAACCAATTTATCAGAACTTTTGATTGAACACATATGTATAAGTAGTACTATATTATAATGAATAAGTTAGTGAATGTTATGAACTGAAGGACATTACCCAGGGCAAGTCAATATATATAGATAAATTTTGGAAGGGAATAGATATAAAATTTTTGAAGTGATTGATACTTGTTAATATTTGGTTAAATAAGTGAATGACTAAGTATGAATTTTGAAAGGGGATAGACGGATGTCAGTAACCCCCGAATGTGCAAGTAGTTACTTGTAGAAATTTGATAGTATTGATTACCTAGATTAGAGAAGGTTGTAGGCTATAATCTGTTAGAAACCAGAGTAATGATTTATACTGAAATTAAGAGTATCGGAGCTTTATCAATTTGGAGTAGGAATTGTTTTGTAATGAAAGGAGAATGTTAATAGATTCTTTTGAAAGTTAATTGAACTCAGGAGTAAGGAAGTAGAAACATTTTGTTAGTTTAAAAGAGGAGATAGTTGTTTATGATTTATGTAAAGGAAATAGCCCTCCTTGAGTTTGCTCAATAGGCAAATTACTTTGCTCATTTACATTCTGTTATAAGAAGATGAAATTAAATCTATTTGGTCATGAGTTTAATAAATTTCTTTTGTTTGATGTATCTATGTAAAAGTGTCCAATAAACTGTATTTTTATTATACAACATTTGTGTGTCTCTTTGTTATTCTGAGAAAAAGCCTATCCAAAGGGAATTAAACTCATCAAGGAGATTTTCCCCTAGAACTTGGAAATTTTCTGTGAAGTAAAATAGTCAGATTGCGCAAGTGGGGAGTTATTATAAAGGGGAGTTGTTAATAGGGGAAATAAGAATAATATATAAAATAACATTTTCATAAATACCCCCCCCCACAAACTATATCACCTTTTGTGCCCTTAAAAGATGATATTCGCTCTACAACGTCATCAACCTTTGCCCCTGGCAGACATACTCTGGTCCTGTTCCACCTATCTTTTTTACAAAGCATGTTCCCCGTTTCCCTGACAATAGAGTCACCAACAACTACTAGTTCCTTCGGGACCAGCGCATTCTGCCTTAAGGGTTGTCTCTGTGTCACGCGATGCCCAAGTGCAAGCTCTGGCGTTGATGTGGGCAGCTGAGAGCTTGATGGGCCCCTCAATTTAGTTTCTTCGAGGGCATCCACCCTGTCCTTCAAGCTCTCATATAGGCCCACAAGAATGCCGAGTTGTTGCCTGATATCGATACACTCCTTGCATCGCGCACACACAAAGACATCCCCCTTGGCAGTATCATGTCCCGTACCCGATTGCTCTGCAAACATCAAGCAAACAGTGCATTTTATAAGGCTGTGAGTCAGAGGACAACTGCCCCCCTCAGTTCTGCTCTGAGCCACAGCACTTCCATTAGCTTGAGCCTTTTGCTTTGCTGCTCTGGTCTGAGTCATGATTCTATTAATTTATTAATTAATTATGTTATGTTATTAATTATATTATATTAATTATAGAAAACAATATTACTTATTGGGAGGCAAAATAGCTCATCTTGCCAAAAAAAAAAAAAAAAAATAGATTACATATGGGCAAATCACCCACTAACTTCAGGTAACAGAAAAAGAAGATTAACAATTCCTCCAAAAGAATCTTATTCTGATCAAGTAAAAAGGCTGCTAAGTCCAAGTAATATGCACAGTTATGGAGCTAATCCACCAATTTCAATACCACTTAAGCATCCTTCCTCCCCTCGTCTATTCAGGGATGTATGGAAGGGTGTTCTCACTCACCAGAAGAAGCAGTTCAACTGTTTCCAGAGGAAGAAGAAGACACATATATGGGAGACCTCATTTTCTCCAGAAAAGATCAATCAAAAGCTGAGAGAGATAAAGCATCAAACAAAAACATCTGACAGTTCAACAAGAACTAAACTGTGAATACAATCACACAATAATTGCCATGGTTTCCCTACTAGCATATCCAACTTCCATGACTAAGTCAATTTGCACCAATAAATCTTCCTCCAACTCCAAGAGGTATCTGAGACTTCAAGGCACACCAAGACTTTGTATATAATCTCTGGGAAAGATAGATGCAACGGGCCACAATACACAGAGATGTAACAATACTGGCTGGTCTACATATCCCTTCTAATCTAATACTGCTGAATATATCCAATGAAGCAGTAGCCATATGATTTGTTACAGATATACTTATGAGGCAATAGTTCCATAGATGTAGATATCAAATTGAACAACTATTAGAGGACAATCACATCTCTCTCCTAATGATGGATTGTTCATATTCCTTCAGGCACTAACATTGCCATTGACACTGGGCCACCAATTTCCTGGCTCTTTTTCCTATATTCCAATTGAAATTAACCAGTAACCCACTGCACAGTGATCATTTTTACAATAGTGCCGAAGCTGCTAAACAAAGTCTGCAGTACACTGTCTGAATTCAAGGTGGATCCTTAAAAAAGCTGACTGGGAAACATCAAAAATTAGCAGTATTAAACCTCAAGGTCATCCAGTATTCCATATCAGCTGAAGCTGCCATTTATATAACAGACAAAATAATTTTGGCAGCCATGCAACTTACTGCAAGAGCTTTAAAATAGCTGACACTTAAAATGTAGTGGAAATATGACTGCCAAGAAAGAAAAAAAAAATAATAATAAAGGCATGGAACAAGTTCTGTCATAATGAAATCTCCAAAAATCTAATCCAATACGAACAAGCTTGAGCCAAAACAAGATATATCAGACACTCCAGTAAAAGGATGTGTTTTTCTTCAACAATTAACTGTACAACCCCATTACAAAACATATGGAGTGGTATTAGAAAAATTAATGGAAAATACAAAGCTATTCCTCCTCCTCTTCCCTTCCAATCCTCGAATGGAAAGGACAGTCTGCAGATCCTCAACAATATTAAAATGTTTTTGGTGGATCTTTGTTGAAACCTTAAGAATAACTTCTTATACAGAATTCCAAAGGTACAAAGAAAATATTGAGAAACATAAAGATGGATTTAATTTCTCTCAAAGACTAATGAACTATGTAACAACCATCAGAAAACCATGAAATTTATCAACATCCAAATACAGTGCAACAGGTTCAGACAATATTCAGTATACACTGTCCAGTCAAAACATTGACCACCTACTTAATGATGGGTATGTCCTCCTCTTTCGACCAGTACTGCTGCCATACAATAAGGCGTGGACTCTACAAAGCCTCTGAACGTTGCAGGCAGTATGTACCATGTCACCAGGATTGTGTCCCATAGATCTGCGGTAGTCTGTGGTGAAGGTTCCAAATGCTGAATCTGTTGATCCATGTAATCCCATAGATGTTTTATGGGATTCCTATCTGGCAAATTTGTCAGCCAAGGTAGCAACTGGAGGTCACATTTGTGTCAGTGAACCACTCTCAAACAATCCTGGAAATGTGACTGGGTACATTATTCTGGGAACATACCTGTGCCATCTGGGAAGACAGTAACCACGAAGTGACGTACCTGTTCAGCCACTAAACACTACTTTAACAGGTAGTTTTTAGCATTCAAAGTGCAGTCTAGGAATATGAGGGCTCCAAAATATTCCCAGGAAAACATCCTCCTCTTGCCACCCTATATCAAAACACTGCTTATTTCTGTTGGATCAGGATATTGGAGTGATTCTTCTCTGAAGTTTGTTGGCATAGCCTCCATCTACACAGCATAACAGGAAATGTGATTCATCAGAAAAGGCAACTTTTTTTTCCCAATTGTCAGTGGTCCAATGACACCATTCAAATGCAAACTTTTAGGTGTCCATTGGCAATGAGTCACTGTAAGCATGGGTAACTTGACCAGGCACATACTCCAATAGTCCATATGCAGGAATATTCATTGGGTCATGGTCAACCACTCCACCATTTTCTGTCAATTGGTTTACACAAGACATGGGTTCTTGCCATTGGCCTGGCAATTGCTGCTCTATCTGCTATCTGTCCACTCTTGGAACACTTTACATCACTCCATGAATGGTCTACAAGATTCGGTGTCCATAACACTGCCACCCTTCAACCAGTATCTGACGATCATCCCTCTTTTGAATTCATCAGATCATGCTCTTGCCAATGTCAATCATGTACTTCATATGGACTGCATGCCATGAACTTGCAGTATTACATTTACTCGTTCTCACTGCAATGTGTCTGCCATGAGGCGGAGAGGAACAGCTGATTGATAAAGCATGGGGGTGGTCATAATGTTTTGTCTTGACAGTATAGTAAACTATAAAATCTGGCACATTTTACAAAAAAAAAAAAATCAATATTTTAAAATCCAGAAATAGTAAGAAAACAGTCCAGCACTCATATGAACAATTGCATTTGTCTTTAACAATCTGTGCAAAAAAAAGGTGCCATTTCTGTCTTTATAAGATGCTTGCTGTACTATTTTCCTTTAAATCTTGCTGTCTGCAAAAGCAGTTTAAACTGTATAGACAATGCAATGGTCTTAATCTTGCAATAGAGCAATGAGTTGCCCTGGTTTTGCACTACATTAGCATTAGTTGAGGCATATGATACAAGAAAACAAGCTTATACAGCATCAGCCAAAAAAAAAAAAAAAAAAAACCTACCTTCCCATTTCACCCAACCGGTCACTCCAAATGCTTGTCTAGTTCAGCCTTAAATTTATCAACTTCCACAACAACAACAGTAGTAGTAGTAGTGGCATGTGATGCAAGAAAGCAAGTGTATGAGCTTATGCAGCAATAGCCAAAAAAAAAAAACAAATTTCGCACAACCATTCCCTCTAAATGTTTGTCCAGTTCCTCCTTAAATTTTTTTAACCTATCAACTTCCACAACAACCGATGGAAGTTTGTTCCAGCAATTTACCACCCGCTGGCTAAAGGCAAATTTCCGCACATCTATTCTACATTTCCTTAATTTGAATTTATGCCCCCTTAGGTTCGTAATCTGAACAAGTGGAAGAATCCTATCAGAATTCAGCGTGCTCAACCATTCAAGGCCTTATACACCTCAATCAGATCACCGTGCAGGTGACTAGTCTCCAACCACTGCAATTTGCAGAACATAAGCCTCTCTTGGTAAGAGGATCCCTTCATTCCCCTCACCAATCTTGTTGCCCTTCTCTGTACATGCTCAAGAAAATCTACATCCTTCCTAAAATGAGGCCTCCAGACCTGTACGCAGTACTCAAGGCAGCACTTCCGTAGCCAGGTGGGAAGGAGCAGCAGTGCGTAGCACACACACTTCTTGATTAGACTGGGGTTCGAGCCCGTCACCAACAAATACGGAGGATGCGGAAAGGTCAGGGAATGACCACTGCATATCCAGGAGCAATATGGCCTTAGTTGCTAATGCTCCTAAAAACCAAAAACAAACAAACAAAGTACTCAAGGCTTGGCCTGAGCATTGCCTTATACAGAGGGACAGTCACCTCCTTTTCCCTGCTAGCAAAATTCCTGTATATCATTGACAAAACCCCAT
The DNA here is from genome assembly GCF_048544385.1 of Mastigoproctus giganteus. Taxonomy (NCBI): domain Eukaryota; kingdom Metazoa; phylum Arthropoda; class Arachnida; order Uropygi; family Thelyphonidae; genus Mastigoproctus; species Mastigoproctus giganteus. The sequence goes on from NC_143588.1 coordinate 82,636,788, forward strand.
GATCTTCCCTGACAGCCTATCTGCATTGCTCAGAATATTTCATATCTGACTGCACAATTATGCCCAGGTCTTTTTCATTTTCTACCACCTTAAGTGTAGTACCACACAGTTGGTACGTTTCTAGTTACTTCTACCCATATGCAGTACTTTGCATTTGTCAAGGTTAAACTTCAGTTGCCACTTCTCAGCCCATCTGTCCAAATTTCTAGATCCTCTTGCAGTAGCACACTGCCATTACTGTTATTAACAACCCTCCCAACCTTTGTATCATCTGCAAACTTTGACACTGAGCCTGATATACCTTCATCAATATCACCCATTGATTACCACCCTCTCTCTTCTCCCACTCAACCATCCTTTTATCCATTGTAGCAACTTACCCTTAATACCATTCTGCTCCAATTTGTACAATAGTCTTCCATGCGCAACAGTGTCAAAAGCTTTCCTGAAATCCAAATATATGATATCAAAATTATTTTTTGCATCCAGTTCCTTTGTAACCACATCATAATATCCTATCAAATTTGTCAGACAAGACTTTCCCTTAACAAACCCATACTGTGTCTTGACTTATTGCTGCAGTCTTGTCTAGATGATCCTGCAATGCATCTTTAACCAGTGACTCCATTCTTTTACCTGGAACAGAAGTTAAACTAACTGGTCTGTAATTACTCGTGTCACCCTTCGATTCCCCCTTTATGAATTGGGGACCTTCCCTGAGTCCAAGGATGCTCTCATAATTATGGCTAAGGGTTTGCTTACTTCCTTTGCCACCTCCTTTAATATAAGTGGATAGATCCCATCCACCCCAGGTGCCTTTCTTATGTTTAACTTCAACAATTTCTCCTCCATTTTGCTCTCAGTTATTACAAAATCATTAAGCACCCTGCTACAATTTGATAATCTTCTGCCATTTTCAAACCTTAATAACTCCTCATGTGTGAATGTAGATGCAAAATACTCATTCACTTTGTTTGCTATCTGAGCAGAATCATCAACAGTCGAACCATCGATATCAAGTGGACCAATCAGATTCATCCTCTCCCTTTTAGTGTTTATATAAGTAAAGAAATCCTTGCTGTTTTCCTTAGCATCCTTTGCCAATGATTTCTCGTAATCTGTCTTCGCCTGCCTAACCTCTTTTGTGACTTGATTACAGACTAGCTTATATCTACCATAGGCTTCTGTGTCGCCTGATAATTTATATGCATCCCATGCATTTTTCTTCTCTGTCACGAGTCTGATTAGTTCATTTGATAACCATTTAGGCCTAACCTTGAACAATATTTCTTAATAGGTATGAAACTTTTAGTAGCTTCCACGATTAATTCCTTGAATGCTTCCCACTTAGAACAGATGGAAGTCTGTTCCAGCAATCAACTACCCACTGGCTAAAGGCAAACTTCTGCATATGAATTCTACAACTGTCTTTCCTCAGTTGTAGAATAAATGTGCAGAAGTTTGCCTTTAGCCTGTGGGTAGTTGATTGCTGAAACAGACTTCCATCTGTTGTTGTGGAAGTTGATAGCTTAAATAAATTTAAGGCTGAACTAGACAAACATTTGGAGTGACTGGATGGGTGAAATGGGAAGGTTTTCTCTCTTTTTTTTTTTTTAACTCATGCTTTCAAACAGAAGGCCTCGCCAAAAGGTTAATCAGCCATTTGTTTAAAAGATGAGACATCTTGTTTCAGGACTAACTGGCCTCTTATCAAATAGGTGTCTTGTCTACAGTGGCAACACAAACCAACTACCATCTAATATTATTTGATTAAAGAGAAAGCAGTTGTAATGAATTTGTTCAATGCACGCTGCTGTGCTGTGCTGTATATAAAATGGGAGCATTCAAAGTTGTGATATAGCTACAGTTATCTGTTTTGTCTGAGTGTTGTTACTAGAGGCCACTGCCATCTGATGAGAGATCAGTTAGGCGTGAAACAGATTGTCACATTAGCCCCAACTTGTAAACAAATAGTAATATAAACTTTTGGCAAGGCTATCTGTTTGAAAATAGTGCAATAAACTTTCTATTTATGTTCTGGGATGGCCATGTGTCCAGAGGAGTTAAAATAAATAAAAATTTTTGTCTATACTGCAGGGTGACCACATAGGGTCATTAGGGTTCACAAGATAGAGAGAATATAAACATTATACAATATTTAGTAGTTGTGCAGGCTTTAACCACTGCACTTTTGTACCCTCACAGTTGACCACTCAGCTATGGGGCTACTACCAGGGTAGTAGCCCCCATAGCTGAGTGGTCTCATAGCTTGACTTTTAAACTCATTTAAAAGTCAAGATTGTTTTGATGTGAGAATTAAAATTAATTTTGATCCTGTTATCGTCAAAAGCAGATGAAAGAACAAGGTAGTCCTGCAAATATCTTATAGTTTCTCTGAGGCCATAGCACTAAAAGGGAGATCTCTTATTCAGTAAATTTAGTAACTTAGTGCAAACTGCTCTTGCAAATAACAGCTATGTGGCCAGTCATGTGGTGCTTGTGTGAGCTGGTGACATTGACATCACTGTAGGACAGATGTGAGCAAGGAGAGATTGAAAATTTTTCATGTGAGCACAACTGAAAAAATGTATGCTTGATTAAATCTGTGGTTAATGTCTTCTTATGCAACTTCTTATTCAAATTCTATGCAACCAGGGATTTTTTTTTTTTTTTTTTGCCACCATTATAACTAATCAAACAGCTTGTCAGTGGCATGATTAAAGCAGGGAGAAAAATAAAGGGTGATTCAAAGTTATCATCTGACTTTCCCACTCTGTGCTAATACTATGGAAGAGGAGGTATAGTGAAGAACCTTGACCACCTTTCTGCTATAGTTATAACGGTGACAAAAATCAAATGGTGATATTTGTTATTATGTTAAAAAAGTATCTCTGTTGTAGGGTTAATGCTACGACTCACTCAGGAAGTGACTTTGCATGTCATGATGGCTGCTGCCATTTAGGCACCTCTGTAGCCAGGTGGGCAGGAGCAGCAGTGCATAGCACACGCTTCTTGATTAGACCACCAAATACGGAGGATGCGGGAAGGTCAGGGAATGACCACCACATATCCCCGGAGCAATATGGCCTTAGTTGCTAATGCTCCTAAAAACCAAATAACAACAACAAGCTGCCATTTGTTAGTAAGCAATATGCAATTCATTTAGTTACCTGTAATCTACAAGTCAACTAAATTATATGTTGTGCTCATATAATTTAGTTGACAAGTAATGCTTGAAGAACACCACATTACATAAGGTTTCATGAGTTCTGATAACATAAAAAAAGTTTGGTTTGGGTTGCTTGACTTTGCATAAGAATCTCGATAATTATGCTCCTGTTGTATAAAGTATTCAGGGTTAAGACTGCCAGGCATACTGCCAAAAAACAAGTAAATGTAAATATTGATATTTATGTGATTTTGAGTTAACATATGATGTACGTTATTGCACATTTTTGAAGTTGTTTCCAACTGTCTAAATATATCTTTCTGAAGAGTTTGTGTTTGTTTATCATGTTGTCTCAAGTTAACATTAGCATTAGTAGAGGCATATGATGCAAGAAAGCAAGCTTATGCAGCATCAGCCAGAAAAAAAAAACAAAAAAAAAAACTTCCACTTCACCCCTCCGTTCATTCGAAATACCTGTCCAGCTGAGCCTTAAATTTATTTAGGCTATCAACTTCCACAACAAGGGATGGGAGTCTGTTCCACCAACCAACTACCCGCTGGCTAAAGGCAAATTTCCGGACATCTATCCTACCTCTGTCTTTCCTCAATTTGAATTTATGCCCTCTCAGGTGATTATTCTGAGCAAGAGGCAGAATCCCATTAGCATTGAGCATGCTCAAACCATTCAAGGCATTATACACCTCTATCAGATCACCTCGCCAGTGCCTAGTCTCCAGACACTGCAATTTGCAAAACTTAAGCCTTTCTTCGTAAGCAACCCTTGGTTCCAATCACTAATCTTGTTGCCCTTCTCTGTACTCGTTCCAACAGCTCTACATCCTTCTTAAAATGAGGCCTCCAGACCTGTATACAGTACTCAAGGCTTGGCCTGACCATTGCCTTATACAAGGGGATATCACCTCCTTATCCCTGCTAGAAAAATTCCTGTATATCATTGATAAGACACCATGAGCTACTCTTGCAGCCCATCTGCACTGTTCAGAGAACTTCATATCTGCCTACACAATTAAACCCAGGTCCTTTTCATTCTCTACCACTGTCAGTGTAGTACCACAGAGTTGATATGTTGCTCTGGGGTTGCTGTTTCCCATATGAAGTACTTTACTTTTGTCAATGTTAAACTTCATTTGCCACCTCTCAGCCCATCTGCTCAACCTTTCCAGATCCTGTTGCAGCAGCAGCATAGCATCAGTAGTGTTCTTAACAACCCTGCCAACTTTTGTATCATCTGCAAACTTGGACATTAAGCTTGATATACCATCATCAATATTATTTATAAATACAGAAAACAATAATGGACCCAACATTGAACCCTGAGGGACTCCACTTATAACATTAGTCCACGATGAGCAGTGTCCATTGATTACTTACTTGTTAACAGGAGAGATTGCTTCTACAGGGATGGGATACACTTAAATAGAAAGGGTACAAGAATATTTGCTGATGCTATCGAGGCAGTGTTAGGTGGGTCGGAAAACTGCTAGCTTGGGGGGAGACAAAGACTAATGGATTAACAGTAGCCACGGGCAGAGGTGAAAGAGATTCTTGCACTGCTTCTATTGGAATGAGCAGAAGCCTGAAAAACAAGATGCAGGATATTTCAGAGACTGCTGGAAGTCATTGCGGTACAAGTAAACACATGGGTTGTGTTAGGGTAGCTAAGAATAGAAACAGGTGCATGTATACTTGCGTGTACACTAATGCTAGGAGTTTAGTAAATAAATTTGATGAATTTGAGGTATTACTCAAAACATCAAAGGCAGATATTGTTGGGATATCAGAGACGTGGTGTCACACAGATATAAGGAATGCAGAACTGGAATTTGGGGAGTACAACGTCTACAGAAAGGATAGACAGGATAGGAAGGGAGGAGGGGTTATGCTATTAGTTAAAAAACACATAAAATCCAAGGAAGTGAAGCCAATTGACATCGCTGGACAGTGCAGTGTTGAGTCAGTTTGGTGTGACATAAGCATAGGTAAATCAAAATTGAGAGTAGGAGTGTGCTATAGGCCTAATGACTCTGATGAGTATAATAAGATACTGTACAGGGAAATAGAATGGGCCAGTAAATCAGAGAGTCTTATAATGGGGGATTTTAATTTCCCAGATATTGACTGGAATTTGTGGGTTGGTCACTCACACACTAGCAAGGCTTTTGTGGATTTATTGGATGATTGTTTTCTACGCCAGCATGTTTGGGAGGCAACTAGAGGGAGTAATACTCTTGATCTGATTATCAGTAGTGATTCTTCATGCATTAGGAATCTGCAGATAAATGAACCACTGGGTGGCAGTGATCACAGTGTGCTGAAGTGGGATTTACTCAAGGAGGTAACTACCATCAGAGGTAAAGGGAAGGGTTTTTGCTTTCGTAAAGGCGACTATGCTGGTCTGAGACAGTATTTAAATTTTGTACAGTGGGACCAACTGATGATGTTACCAACAGCAAATTCAAAATGGGAAGCATTCAAGGAACTAATCTTGGAAGCTACCAGGCTTTACATACCAACCAAGAAATATTGTTCAAGGTTCAGGCCTAAATGGTTGTCAGATGAACTAATGAGACATATGGCAGAGAAGAAAAATGCATGGGATACATACAAATTAATGGGTGACGTGGAAGCCTATGATAGATATAAGTTGGTCTGTAACCAAGTCACAAAGGAGATTAGGCAGGCAAAGGCAGATTATGAGAAATCCTTGGCAAAGGATGCAAAGAAAAACAGAAAAGAGTTCTTTACCTATTTAAACTCAAGAAGGAAAGGGATGAATCAGATTGGTCCACTGGATGTTGATGGTTCAACAGTTGAGGATCCAGCTCAGGTGGCTAACAATCTAAACGAGTATTTTGCATCTACATTCACACATGAGGAGTTATTCAGGAAGGGGAATGTCATAGGTGAAGTAAACATTGGCGGTGAGCTAGATGATTTTCTAATAACTGAGAGGAAAGTGGAGGAGAAATTGTTGAGGATAAACATAAAAAAGGCACCCGGGGTGGATGGGATCTATCCAGTTATATTAAAGGAGGCAGCAAAGGAAGTAAACAAACCCCTAGCCATAATTATGAGAGCTTCTTTGGACTCAGGGGAGGTACCCATGGACTGGAGATGTGCAAATGTAACCCCAATTCACAAAGGAGGATCAAAGGCTGACACAAGTAATTATAGACCTGTTAGTTTAACTTCGGTTCCAGGAAAATTAATGGAGGCACTGGTTAAAGAAGCACTGCAGGATCATCTGGACAAGAATTCAGTTATAGCTCAGACACAGCATGGGTTTGTTAAGGGCAGGTCTTGTCTGACCAATTTGATTGGATACTATGATGTAGTCACAAAAGAACTGGATGCAGGGAATAACTTTGATATTATATATTTGGATCTTAGAAAGGCTTTTGATACTGTTGCGCATGGAAGACTGCTGCACAAATTGGAGAAGTGTGGCATTCGAGGCAAATTGCTGCTATGGATAAAGGGATGGTTGAGTGGCAGAAGACAGAGAGTGGTAATCAATGGACACTGCTCAACGTGGACTAATGTTATTAGTGGAGTTCCTCAGGGTTCAGTGTTGGGTCCATTGTTGTTTTCTGTATTTATAAATGATATTGATGATGGTGTATCAGGCTTAATGTCCAAGTTTGCAGACGATACAAAGGTTGGCAGGGTTGTTAAGGACACTACTGATACTATGCTGCTGCAACAGGATCTGGAAAGCTTGAGCAGATGGGCTGAGAGGTGGCAAATGAAGTTTAACATTGACAAATGTAAAGTACTACATATGGGAAACAGTAACCCCAGATCAACGTATCAACTCTGTGGTACTACGCTGACAGTGGTAGAGAATGAAAAGGACCTGGGGGTAATTGTGCAGGCAGATATGAAGTTCTCTGAGCAGTGCAGACGAGCTGCAAGAGTAGCTCATGGTGTCTTGTCAATGATATACAGGAATTTTTCTAGCAGGGACAGGGATTTGATTATTCCCTTGTATAAGGCATTGGTCAGGCCACACCTTGAGTACTGTATACAGGTCTGGAGGCCTCATTTCAAGAAGGATGTAGAGCTGCTGGAACGAGTACAGAGAAGGGCAACAAGATTAGTGAATGGAACAAAGGGTTGCTCTTACGAAGAAAGGCTTAAGTTTTGCAAATTACAGAGCCTGGAGACTAGGCATCGCCGAGGTGATCTGATAGAGGTGTACAAGGCTTTGAATGGCTTGAGCATGCTCAATGCCGATGGAATTCTTCCTCTTGCTCAGAATAATCACTTGAGAGGGCATAAATTCAAATTGAGGAAGGACGGATGTCGGATAGATGTGCGGAAATTCGCCTTTAGCCAGCGGGCAGTTGGTTTGTGGAATAGACTTCCATCGCTTGTTGTTGAAGTTGATAGCCTAAACAAATTTAAGGCTCAGCTGGACAGGTATTTCGAACGAATTGAGGGGTGAAATGGGAGTAGTGGTTGTTTTTTTTTTTTTTTTTTTTTTGGCTGATGCTGAATAAGCTTGCTTTCTTGCATCATATGCCTCTACTAATGCTAATGCTAATTACCACTCTCTGTCTTCTCCCCCTCAACCACCCATAGCAGCAATTTGCCTCTAATGCCACACTGCTCCAATTTGTGCAGCAGTCTTCCATGTGCAACAGTATCAAAAGCCTTTCTAAGATCCAAGTATATAATGTCAAAGTTATTCTCTGCATCCAGTTCTTTTGTGACTGCATCATAATATCCAATCAAATTGGTCAGGCAAGACTTCCGCTTAACAAAACCATGCTGTGTCCGAGCTATAACTGAAGTGTTGTATAGATGATCCTGCAGTTCTTCTTTAACCAATGCCTCCATTAATTTTCCTGGAACAGAAGTTCCTGGAAAATTAATTTATGTGCAGGAAATGTTCCAGGAAATGTGCAAATTAATTAATTTGCACATTTCCAGTCTATGGGTACCTCCCCTGAGTCCAAGGAAGCTCTCATAATTATGGCTAAGGGTTTGCTTACTTCCTTTGCTGCCTCCTTTAATATAACTGGATAGATCCCATCCACCCCAGGTGCCTTTCTTGTGTTTATCTTCAACAATTTCTCCTCCACTTTACTCTCAGTTATTACAAGATTATCTAGCTTACTGCCAGAGTTGAATACATCTCTGGCATTCTCCTCGCTGAATAACTCCTCATGTGTGAATGTCAATGCAAAATATTCATTTAGTTTGTTAGCTACCTGAGCAGGATCATCAACAGTTGAACCATCGATATCAAGTGGACCAATCTGATTCATCCCCTTTCTTCTAGAGTTTACATAAGTAAAGAACTCTTTGATGTTTTTCTTTGCATCCCTTGACAAAGATTTCTCGTAATCTGCCTTTGCCTGCCTAACCTCCTTTGTAATTTGGTTAGAGATCAACTTGTATCTATCATAGGCTTCTGTGTCACGTATTAATTTATATGTATCCCAAGCATTTTTCTTCTCTGCCATATGTCTCATTAGTTCATCTCACATCAATTTAGGCCTAAACCTTGAACAATATTTCTTAGTTGGTATGTAAAGCCTAGTAGCTTCCAAGTTCTTTGAATGCTTCCCATTTTGAATTTGCTGTTGGTAACATCATCAGTTGGTCCCACTGTATAGAATTTTTAAATACTGTCTCAGACCATCGTAGTTGCCTTTATGAAAGCAATAACCCTTCCCTTTACCCCTGATGGTAGTTACCTCTTTGAGTAAATCCCACTTCAGCACACTGTGATCACTGCCACCTAGTGGTTCCTCTATCTGCAGATTCTTAATGCATGAAGAATCACTACTGATAATCAAATCAAGAGTATTACTCCCTCTAGTTGCCTCCCAAACATGCTGATGTAGAAAACAATCATCCAATAAATCCACAAAAGCCTTGCTAGTGTGTGAGTGACCAACCCACAAATTCCAATCATCCAATAAATCCACAAAAGCCTTGCTAGTGTGTGTGTGACCAACCCACAAATTTCATTCACTATCTGGGAAATTAAAATCCCCCATTATAAGACTCTCTGATTTACTGGGCCACTCTATTTCCCTGTACAGTTTCTTATTATACTCATCAGAGTCATTAGGCGTATAGCACACCCCTACTCTCAATTTTGATCTCCCAGTGCTTATGTCACACCAAACTGACTCGACATTGCACTGTCCAGCGAGGTCGACTGGCTTCAAAAATGATATCTCCAAAGTTGATATGTGCACATACCCGAAATAACAGTCACGTTAAGACTCTTATTAAAATAATAATAGCTGTTTTAGGTTTTTTATTAGATACATGTACAGTCTTAGCTGTAATGGGGAATCCAGTAATTTTGTATAACCCACTAAAACAACGAACATATGGCTTTCACTTCCTTGGATTTTATGTGTTTCGTAATTATAATAGCATAACCCATCCTCCCTTCCTGTCCTGTCTATCCTTTCTGTACACATTGCCATCCCCAAATTCCAGTTCTGCATTCCTTATATCTGTGTGACACCACGTCTCTGATATTCCAACAATATCTGCCTTTGATGCTTTGAGCAATACCTCAAATTCATCAAATGTATTTACCAAACTCCTAGCATTGGTGTACATGCAAGTATACATGCATCTGTTCTTTTTCTTAGCTACCCTAACACAACCCATGTGTTTACTTGTACCGCAATGACTCCCAGCAGTCTCTGAAATATCCTGCATCTTGTTTTCCAGGCTTCTGCTCATTCCAATAGAAGCTGTGCAAGAACCACTTTCACCTCTGCCAGTGGCTACTGTTAATCTATTAGTCCTTGTATCCCCCCTCAAGCTAGCAGTTTTCCGACCCACCTAACACTGCCTCGATAGCATCAGCAAATATTCTTGCACCCTTTCTATTTAAGTGTATCCCATCCCTGTAGAAGCAGTCCCTTCTGTTAACAAGTACAGACCAGGCTGAAAAAAATTCTACCCCTTGAGCCTTGCACAATCTTTACAGGGCCAAATTAATCGACAAGGCTCTCATCATATACTCCCTCCTATCGTGTCTGCGCAAAATTGCAGACACTTTCAAATTCAACCCTAATTCATGGCTTTTTTTCAACGGTGACCTGTACTTGTTAAGTAATTCAAGTTGTTGGCAGTTGATTGATCTCATGTTGAAAAACAACTCGTAGGCATAATATTTTAAAATGAACTGATCATTGAAGCCAATCTCTTTTGCTGATTATTATTATTATTATTAGCAATATGGTGCAAGGAAGCCTGAGGCTTATGCTGCACCAGCCAAAAAAAAAATTCCTGGGAGAGAGAGAGAGAGAAAGAGAAAAGTAGAAAGGAATCACCAAGAAAGAGAAGAATGATGATATCCAGCTCAGGACCTTGGGTGTGCCAAGCCCATACTCACCAGATGTGAGCTCCTGGGGTTATTGCACAATCTGTAACTGGATTTTAGTGACATTGGCAAGTTCCTGGACACTACATTTTAAAACTAACTAAAGTTAATTTTAAAATATTGTGCTATTAAAATGATATCACAACATGGAAACATTTTTATAATTTTTATGGCTGGAGATATGTATTTAAACAGTTAGAAACATATGGCACTAATGATATTAAGAGTAGGAGACCGGCGGAATTACTTAGCAAGTACAGGTCACTGATGAAAAAAAGCCGTGAATTAGGGTTGAAATTGAAAGTGTCTGCAATTCTGCCCAGACACGATAGGAGGGAGTATATGATGAGAGCCTTGTCGATCAATTCGGCCCTGGAGGGATTGTGCAAGGCTCAAGGGGTAGAATTTTTTTCAGCCTGGACTGTACTTGTTAACAGGAGAGATTGCTTCTACAGGGATGGGATACACTTAAATAGAAAGGGTGCAAGAATTTTTGCTGATGCTGTCGAGACAGTGTTAGGTGGGTCGGAAAACTGCTAGTTGGGGGGGATACAAGGACTAATAGATTAACAGTAGCCACTGGCAGAGGTGGAAGTGATTCTTGCACTGCTTCTATTCAAATGAGCAGAAGTCTGAAAAACAAGATGCAGGATATTTCAGAGACTGCTGGTAGTCATTGCGTTACAAGTAAACACATGGGTTGTGTTAGGGTAGCTAAGAATAGAAACAGGTGCATGTATACCTGCGTGTACACCAATGCTAGGAGTTTGGTAAATAAATTTGATGAATTTGAGGTATTGCTCAAAACAGCAAAGGCAGATATTGTTGGGATATCAGAGACATGGTGTCACACAGATATAAGTAATGCGGAACTGGAATTTGGGGAATACAATGTATATAGAAAGGATAGACAGGAGGGGAGGAGGGGTTATGCTATTAATTAAGAAACACATAAAGTCAAAGGAAGTGAAGCCAGTTGACATCGATGGACAGGGCAGTGTCGAGTCAGTTTGGTGTGACATAAGCATAGGGAAATCAAAATTGAGAGTAGGAGTGTGCTATAGGCCTAATGACTCTGATGAGTATAATAATATATTGTACAGGGAAATAGAGTGGGCCAGTAAATCAGAGAGTCTTATAATGGGGGATTTTAATTTCACAGATATTGACTGGAATTTGTGGGTTGGTCACTCGCACACTAGCAAGGCTTTTGTGGATTTATTGGATGATTGTTTTCTACATCAGCATGTTCGTGAGGCAACAAGAGGGAGCAATACTCTTGATCTGATTATCAGTAGTGATTCTTCATGCATTAAGAACCTGCAGATAAATGAACCACTAGGTTGCAGTGATCACAGTGTGTTGAAGTGGGATTTACTCAAGGAGGTAACTACCATCAGAGGTAAAGGGAAGGGTTTTTGTTTTCGTAAAGGCGACTATGATGGTCTGAGACAGTATTTAAATTCTATACAGTGGGACCAACTGATGATGTTACCAACAGCAAACTCAAAATGGGAAGCATTCAAGGAACTAATCTTGGTGGCTACCAGGCTTTACATACCAACTAAGAAATATTGTTCAAGGTTTAGGCCTAAATGGTTGTCAGATGGACTAATGAGACATGTGGCAGAGAAGAAAAATGCATGGGGTACATACAAATTAATGGGTGACATGGAAGCCTATGATAGATATAAGTTGGTCTGTAACCAAGTCACAAAGGAGATTAGGCAGGCAAAGGCAGACTACGAAAAATCCTTGGCAAAGGATGCAAAGAAAAACAGAAAGGAGTTCTTTACATACTTGAACTCGAGAAGAAAAGGGATGAATCAGATTGGTCCACTGGATATTGATGGTTCAACAGTTGAGGATCCTGCTCAGGTGGCTAACAATCTAAACGAGTATTTTGCATCTACATTCACGCATGAGGAGTTATTCAGGAAGGAGAATGATGTAGGTAAAGTAAACATTGGCAGTGAGCTGGATGATTTTGTAATAACTGAGAGGAAAGTGGAGGAGAGATTGTTGAGGATAAACATAAAAAAGGCACCTGGGGTGGATGGGATCTATCCAGTTATATTAAAGGAGGCAGCAAAGGAAGTATGCAAACCCCTAGCCATAATTATGAGAGCTTCTTTGGACTCAGGGGAGGTACCCATAGACTGGAGATGTGCAAATGTAACCCCAATTCACAAAGGAGGATCAAAGGCTGACACAAGTAATTATAGACCTGTTAGTTTAACTTCTGTTCCAGGTAAATTAATGGAGGCACTGGTTAAAGAAGCACTGCAGGATCATCTAGACAAGAATTCAGTTATAGCTCAGATGCAGCATGGTTTTGTTAAGGGCAGGTCTTGCCTGACCAATTTGATTGGATACTATGATGTAGTCACAAAAGAACTGGATGCAGGGAATAACTTTGATATTATATATTTGGATCTTAGAAAGGCTTTTGATACTGTTGCACATGGAAGACTGCTGCACAAATTGGAGCAGTGTGGCATTGGAGGCAAATTGCTGCTATGGATAAGGGGATGGTTGAGTGGCAGAAGACAGAGAGTGGTAATCAATGGACACTGCTCAACGTGGACTAATGTTATTAGTGGAGTTCCTCAAGGTTCAGTGTTGGGTCCATTGTTGTTTTCGGTGTTTATGAATGATATTGATGATGGGATATCAAGTTTAATGTCTAAGTTTGCAGATGATACAAAGGTTGGCAGGGTCGTTAAGGACACTACTGACGCTGTGCTGCTGCAACAGGATCTGGAAAGGTTGAACAGATGGGCTGAGAGGTGGCAAATGAAGTTTAACATTGACAAATGTAAAGTACTACATATGGGTAACAGTAACCCCAGAGCAATGTATCAACTCCGCGGTACTACACTGACAGTGGTGGAGAATGAAAAGGACCTGGGGGTAATTGTGCAGGCAGATATGAAGTTCTCTGAGCAGTGCAGACGAGCTGCAAGAGTAGCTCATGGTGTCTTGTCAATGATATAGAGGAATTTTTCTAACAGGGATAAGGAGGTGATTATTCCCTTGTATAAGGCAATGGTTAGGCCACATCTTGAGTACTGTATACAGGTCTGGAGGCCTCATTTCAAGAAGGATGTAGAGCTGCTGGAACGGGTACAGAGAAGGGCAACAAGATTAGTAAATGGAACAAAGGGTTGCTCTTACGAAGAAAGGCTTAAGTTTTGCAAATTACAGAGTCTGGAGACTAGGCACCGGCGAGGTGATCTGATAGAGGTGTATAAGGCTTTGAATGGTTTGAGCATGCTCAATGCCAATGGGATTCTTCATCTTTCTCAGAATAATCACCTCAGAGGGCATAAATTCAAATTGAGGAAGGACGGATGTCGGATAGATGTGCGGAAATTTGCCTTTGGCCAGCGGGTGGTTGGTTGGTGGAACCGACTTCCATCACTTGTTGTTGAACTCGATAGCCTAAACAAATTTAAAGCTCAACTGGACAGGTATTTCGAACGAACGGAGGGGTGAAATGGGAGAGGGTTTTTTTTTTTTTTTGGCTGATGCTGAATAAGCTTGCTTTCTTGCATCATATGCCTCTACTAATGCTAATGCTAATATCTAAATAAAACTTTCAGAAGAGTTTGTGATGGTGTTGCCATGTATTTCAAGTTGTTGGTAGTTGATCATATGTTGAAAAGAAATTTGTTATAACAGTGTAATTTTTTAAAATTAATTGAAGTTAATTTGAAAATATTGTGGTGTTAAATGGTGTCAAGACATAGAAACGTCTGTATGATTTTTCTCAGCAAAGATGTTTTTCAATGGCTGAAGTAAATGCATAATGTAGTACACAGGGCTGAGCATAGACATTTTGTCACCTAAAGCAAGATATGAATATGAGTTCCTTATATTATTTATTATTAAACATTAAATGCTCAGTATATTTTGTAAGTGGCTTCCAGCAGTAACTGCCTCCTACTTTACCTATTGATATTATACTCCTTGACTAAGTTTCCATACTCCATTATGGAAACTTAATCAAGCTAGTAGTCACAAAGAATTGTGCATGGATGACCCCTTGATCTGTTTTCAAATATTTTAGAAAAATATCTGTGTAACCTTTCTTGCACTGAATAAATAGTTTTCAGTTTGAGCAATGCACTTCAGTTATGTTTTGAGACAGGGTATTTCTGTGTTTGAGGTAGCTTTTAAGAAAGTGCACCTCCTCCTCAACTCACTTTTAAATCCTGTAATTCTTGTACCTCTTCCAACCTTGTGTGTTAGATGTGTCTTAGTCATTACACCCTTGTCCTGACACCTGTATATTATTTATATTATTTAAATAATATGTATATTATTTACGTTTCCTCGAAGTAGTATTCCAAAATGTTGGAAGAACTGCTAGTCACGGGGAATGTGGTTTTTCCAATAATAGACTACAAATAATGGAATCTGAAATTTAATTGGTTCCCAATGTCATTGGGAAGGGAGGTGCTGTTGCACAAAGTGACATTAAGGTATACACAAATTAACAGATTATTTTAAAAGGTATGCTAGTCATTCATTTAACATATCATCTTTTGCTTGACCAGTTATTGCTGATTAAGCTGTACTATAAAAATTTAGGGCTTGTGGTAGCAACTTTATTCAGAAAGAGAGAGACATAACCAACCAAATATCACTGTCTGAATTAACTAGTTAAGAGGCTTGAGGAAATAGAACAATTCATCTGTGAAATTGGAGGCCACCAACATCTACTGCAATTGGGCCTGCTATTGAAGAACATATTGATGAGTCGGCTGCTTCATTGACTGGTAGAACAACCGGTGCTTTTGCAGTTTCACATGGGTTAGACATTCAAGTATGATATTGCAGCAAGCACTAAATATACATTACACCAACCCACTAATATTCTTATGAAACAGAGCATGTACAGAAATTACTACTACAAGTTTTACTAAAGTTGGTGACATTTTCTAGATGGGCCTTTGTGAACATTGAGCAGAATGAAAACTGGTTGTTTGTGTTTTAGATGGTCAAAGCCAATTTTTCACTAAATACATGGGTGAGCACCCACGACTGCCACAGTTGTGGGTTTACTCCACCATTTTGAACAGCAGATTACTATCATGCCTACATTAAATCTGCTCTTCACCGTTTATTATTTGACCATTTTCCTTTGAAATATGTTTTGTCACTGGTTTTGCCACAGGCTGGAAATATGTGAACCTTTTAATGCATATTACCACTAATATTTTTCACTAATTATTTTCTTTGAAGATTGTATTCCTCCATATTCTAACCACTAGCTATTACACAAATCTCTAATGTATTCCTACTTTCTTTAAATTTAAATTGAAGCTTATTATATGATACCATAGCTGAGTTGTCAGTGAGGGAGTGTAACAGCACACTTTTGAGTTATGGTTTGAGTCCATGTGACATAAACCACAATCTTCTGTTGAAGAGACAGTGGCAAAACTACCATACTGCCAGGTCCACCACTATGAGGGACCCCCAGGCAGATGGTTTGGCATAGTTGTTAAAGAGCATGTGGAGTCCATTCAAGAATCTCATGGGAGGGCAAAATTCTTAGTTTTGTCACTACTGCTAAATACATTTAATGATTATATTCATTGTCAAAATTGGTTTAAGCTCTTTTAACTTATGTGATCATGCCAGAGTTTAAATAGAACATATATACTTTGTGAAAATAGAATTCTTAATTTAGAATCCTCTTTATAGAAGTATTATGCTGTAAGGCATAACATATTCCTTATCCAATGGTTTGTCAAAAAATATTAGTTGGTAAAATTAGATCATCTTCTTTTTTGTTTATTTTATGCCTACATTATAAGATTTATTACAAAAGCAGTTATATAATGTGATGGTATAAATATGAAATTATTTAAAAAAAAAATTGTTTTCTTATAGTCTAAGTCTATAACAGCAAAAAAGAACATTTTTTCAGCTGTCAGTTATCTGTTTCTATGTAATCTGGGAGTGCACACACACACATGCACAGTGGGATAAAAATTAACCAGTGGATCTTTTTAACAGTACGAATTAGAAACATGCACATGCAGCCTTCCACACTCAGCCCCTTTTAAGAATATTTCAATCTGTAACATACTGAGGTGGTGATGGGAGGGGTCTTGAGTTGTCCTGAGAACTTCGTAGATGCGTTTGTGCTTGGATAAACTTTATCCCATGGATGTATTAATGTTTCTAATATTTTTAAATAAAATAAAATAGGGAAAATAGTTAAAAACCGAGATAGTGCATGAAAATGATTTTTAATGGGTTAGACAATTAAAATTCCCACAAAAAAAATAAAAAAATATTTTATTTTTTTTTGTGGGAACTGTTACATCTAAGTTCAATTATCGAAATCATTTTTTATTTATTTATTATTTTTTTTATAATTAATGCCTGTCATGTGCACCTAAGTTTGCTGTTTATTTGTATTTAAAAAAAACAAAAGCCTCTCAAAATAATTTGTTGCTTATTTCTGTTTTAATGCCCATCTATTTTGTGATTTAATATGTGCCAGAATCACAAGTTTTCACATAAGTGCTGACAGGTTAATCAAAGCATGAACTTTTAAGCTGTTTTATTTTAAGTTGTATATAAAGTTACTTCCTAAAATTGCTTTCTGAATATATGAATGCTATTTCTAAATTTTTTCTATATTTTATCTGTACATCTTTTTAACTATGTTTAGTAAGATATAGTTAGTAGAATACATTACTTGAAATGAATCGCAGTCAGTAGAAAGTAATCTAAAATATTTATATTTTTTTGATAATTAAATAAAAACCATGCACTACAAAACTGTAAATGAACTACTGTAGTGCAAGTTGTTTAAGCACATCAGTCAATACTACTCAATTGCAATAGTTTACTCACAGAAGGTTTACACAAACTCCTTCACAATTTTCTCTTTAAATGGTTTAAAAAGATCATGAATTGTAAGTAAATACTATTTACAGAACACCTTAATTATTTTTGAATCTAATTAAAAAGGGTACACAAAGTTTATTTTATTTAAATGGAGATAAACAGTGCTCCAAAATTTATTCGTGATATTTTGAATGATGAATATGATATTTTGAATGATGAATATGATATTTTGAATGATGAATATGAGGGAACTTTTTTTTTTTTTCTTTCCCTTTCTTTTTGTTAATTTATGTTATTGGAAATGTTTCTTTATAGCTGGTGGTTTTGCTGTAGTTGGTAGTTCCACCCATGCACATGGAACAGTTTCAGGTAAGCACCTCTGGTGGTGCTGCTTCACAGCAGACATCAGCCCAAGTTCCAGTTTCTGCTAGTGGTGCAACAACAGATCAGGTTACTGTAATGCAGAGCTTGTCACCAGCAGTAGTTCCAGGAACTCAAGTAGCACAAGTATCTCCACAGCCTCAGGTAAAGATTATACAGTGTGAAACTTTTTGTTGTTTATATGCATGAACTCACTTGCTCTCTTGCTCAAGACTAAACTATATCACCTTTATGAAGGTGAGCTGAGCTACTGTTGGCAATATTAACTACACACTAATATATGTATGCAGAATTTGTCTGAATTGTAAAAAGGGATGATTAAGGAGTAAGTGTGTGTTGTAAAATGTTAGAAACAATTCAGCCCTTTTCCTTGGCCTATCAACTTTCCAGATCTCAATCCCATCAGGCATCTGTGGGATGAGGTTAAATTATCTGTATTTGCAAATCTGCTACTAACCACAATGGTGCAATTGTGGGATGTGCTGTAGGCACCAGTTGTTGGGGATATCTTTGTATGTGCTTCATAATCTTGAACTATCCATGTTAGAACATGTTTATGTCATTATTCACACAGAAGACTAAGCTTCTCAATTGACAGATGATCATATTTCAATGGACAGTGCATGCGTGGCATTCAAAAAGTTGCTTGACACTTTCAGATAACCATGTAGAGACCAAAATGTATTATTTTCTAGTGATAGGAGTTGTGGCTATGGGAGGAATACATTTTGGGTTTCTAAACCACACACAGAGGAAGCAGGCAGCAGCAGCATAAACACAAGAATCTTTAAATATTGTTTATAGCAAAGATGATATTTCACAAAAGAGCCGAAATAGGTAATGCTTTACATTTGGTAATTATTCAAAATGAATTCTGCCTACTACTACAATCTATTACACATGCATAATACAATTTTTTTTTTTTTTTTTTTTGTCCTCTCTTTTTCCCATTATATATGGGGTCAGCGTTTTTATTGTTTTGGCATGAAATTTTTGCGGCCGGATGCCCTTCCTGACGCCAACCCTCACCTTTTATCCGGGATGGGGATATGCGGTGGTCATTCCCTGACCTTCCGCATCCTCTGTATTTGGTGGTCACGGGCTCGAACCCCGGTCTAATCAAGAAGTAGTGTGCTACGCACTACTGCTCCTGCCCACCTGGCTGTGGAGGCACCACATGCATAATACAATACATTTGGAAAAAAGTATGTATATAAACACCCATATGATGTAGGATAGACGAACCGTACCCATCATCCAAGTGTCAGGAATAGGTATAAAAGCAATTGTGTTTGTGCTAGAAATTAGCAGATCAATGAAATACACTAGATGGTCAACAAATAGCTTAGTAACTTCTAATGGAGAGTCATCATAAGATACAATATTATCGATCAATCCATCTGTGCTTTTGCTGCAAAAATTTAATATTCCATGTTTGATGTTACCATTAGTAGTGGCAAAGGATGCAAGAAAGCAAGCTTATACAGCATCACAATGTCTAACTTCAATTGTCACTAACCAGCCTTACAACCTTCATATTCATCAGTGTCATTAATAAATATAGAAAACAACAGTGGGTCCAGTACTGAACCTACAGAACTTCACAAATAACAGTAGTCCACAGGGAGAGCAGTGCCCATTGATAACTACTCTGTTTTCTCTTATCTGCAGCAGTAAGTTGTCCATGATTCCACATTGCTCCAATTTGTACAGCAGTCTTTTATTAGTGTAAGTAGTGTCAAATGATGCAAAAAAGCAATCTTATAGAGCATCAGCCAAAAAAAAAAAAAAAACCCTTCCCATTTCACTTATCCATCCCAGAAAGAAGTTTATTCCAGCATTTGACCACCCATTGGCTAAAGGCAAACTTCAGCACATCTATTCTGTAACTATCCTTCCTCAGTTTGAATTTATGCCCCCTCATATGCATAATCTGAGCAAGAGGAAGGATCCCATCAGCAGTGAGCTTGTTAAATCTGTTCAAAGGCTTAAACACCTCAATCAGATTTCCTCACAGATGCCTAGTCTCCAGACAGGGACTTTGGCCTAGGCAGTTTCTTAGGACCCGTAATTTTTTGGGGCCAGTAAAACGGTTTTATTATACATTTTTTCATTATTTTATTATACCGCCTCGTTTAATATTTTCTTATACAATTAAAGGGTGTTAGTTACCCATTATGTGTTTTTTCTAATTTTCAAATAAAAATTTATTATACAAATTAAAGGGGTCTAAAAAAGTACCCTCCCAAACTTTTACCTCAACCTGTATAATTATTATTTGTAATAACTAACTGTTAATTTGTATTGATTTAAATAGTTTTACTTTATTTAATTACATAGGTATTGTAATAAAATTAAATATTTTTGAGTGAATGTTTTGCTGTACTGGTAGGGCTAGGATTGCCAGCTGGCCTTCTTTGTGCATGACAATCCTTGATTAGCCTAATGAATGTCCTCTGTCCCCAATTGCAACAAAAATGTCCTCCATTTTTAGATTTTGATTTAAAGTATAAATGTTTATAGGCAGAGGACTCTTTTTAGCTTTCAACATAATACAAGACCTGTATTTTTTCATATTTAGTAATAGAAGACCTTTTTTAACCCATTCAGTTGTGTCCTCCAGTACAATTTCTGAAAGGTGGCAACTCTAGGTGAGGCCCCGAAATGAGAATCTTGCTTAGGCCCTGATTTTTCCTTAGTCCGTCACCTCCAGACACTGCAGTTTGCAGAACAGAAGCCTTTCTTGGTAAGAGCACCTCTTTGTTCCCCCTCGCAAATCTAATTGCCCTTCTCTGTATCTGCTCCAGCAGCTCTACATCCTTCCTAAAATGAAGATCCACACCTATGTGCAGTACTCAAAACATAGTCTGACAATTGCCTTATACAATGGAATAATCACCTCCTTATCCCTGCTACCAAAATTCCTGTATATCATAGATAAAACCCCATGTACAGACAGGCCTGGCAGCCTGTCTGTACTGCTCAGAGAACCTTATATATGAATGCACAGTTACCCACAGGTCTTTCATTTTCCATACCCTGAGTGTAATACCACACGGTTAGTACATTAGGCTGGGATTATTGCTATCCATATACAGTACTTTGCATTCGTAAATGTTAAACCTCAGTTGTGATTATAATGAAATAAATATTGCCTCTACCCACAAGACAGTCAAAATAAGTAAAGTTTATTAAAAAATAAATTTACACAGACACTGAATAGATAAAAATAAAAATACACTATGTACAAATTAAAACTAAAATTATATACAGACAATAAATATACAAAAATAATAAAAAAACTATTAATATAAAGAAAATAAAAGTGATAAAACATGCATGAAAATATAAATGATAACACAGGCATGAAGATGCGTTCAAGGCATTGAGCCTCTTTATCAACATAAACAAGATATATGTTAATAAGTTCTTATATTATGCAGAGGTCCTTGCACATGCATTAACAACAGGTGTAGGTGGGTGGGTGGATGGATGGGTGGTGGAAAGAGGGAAGGGGAATAACAAAATACTCAACCATCAGACTCTGCTGGAATGGTGAGGCATATGCTAGCCCTGTTATTAACCTGCCATCTCTCTCATGATGTAAAATAACAGCCTCCATAATAGGATGTATGCGGGTTCCAACATTGGGATTAATGGTGGGATCCACCACAGTTATATAGAGGGCCTCTAACCGTGCGAGATGGTGAGAAACGTGGGCATGGTCTATTTTAATTTAAATTTAGTTTTAATTAAAATTTTAATTACAATCTGTGACCCAATGTAGAAATAGTAGATGTAACTACTGTCAAGAACAAAAAAAAAGCTTTAGCCCTTCCCTTTGCCCTTGACACTGTTACATCTTTAAGTAAATCCCACATCAATGCACTATGATCACTGCCATCTAGTGGAGTGGGTCTTTTATCTGGAGATGCTTAATGTACAAAGAGTCACTGCTGATAATCATTGCTTCTCTAACATGTTGGTTTAGAAAAACAGTCAACCAGTAAATCCACAAAAATCTTGATACTGTGTGAGTGAAAATCCACATGTTTCAGTCAATATCTGGAAAGTTTAAATCCTCCATTATAAGACATTCTTATTTACTGGCCCACCCTCTTTGCCTGTTTTTTATACTCGTCACAGCCATTAGGCCTGTAACATACTCCTACTCTCATTTTTCTTTTCTCAGTGTTTAGGTCATACCAAACTATTTAACATTGTATTGGCCACCCATGTCAACTGGATGTGCTGTCTTACATTTTATGTGCTTCTTTTCTGAGAAGATAAGGAATGCTCAGAGTTATGTTCTTAACCAAGATAATAACTCCTCTTCCCCACTCCTGTCCCTTCTGTATACATTGTACTCCCCAGCCTTTCTTGGTAAGAGCACAAAGCATAGTTTTAACAAAGGGTAATAGCCTACATGTATGCTATGATGTGGCCAAGTGGTCAGGAGCGAGAGGGCAGTGACAAGTGCTCTTTGAATGGACCGGGTTTCAACCCGTGAATGCTAAATACGATAAATGTTTACATTGATGTTGGGTAAAGGAAACACCAAAATAAAACCAAGAGCATCATGTCTGGCCATCTGGCTTGTAAAAATTTGGCTGGATATATCAACATGGAGGAATGACAAACATTCCATCCATGTTGCTGACCCCTAACTGGGACAAGCAGCATGGATATTTTTTTTTTTTTTTTAATATTCTACATGTTGTACCTAGACTGGTACTGGTAATTCATACTGTAGGTACATCACTACAGTGTATGCTGGTGTGTCTACAGCTGATCACTAAATTTCTTTTTTTTTTTTTTAATTTGTCTTTTGAAAAATTGAATGCATATTTTATTTTGGGCATGTGGTATTTGGAAATATATGGTATTTCTTCCATAATGTCTGCTTCATGGATTTTTTTTTTTGTTTTTTTAAGTCAGTATGAAGATTGTGAAGTGATTCTTCTAATGAAAATTTTGATACTGTCTAGGTAATCCAGGTGACTCAAGGGGGTGCTCAGCCTCAGTTAGTTCCTGGACAGCAGATAATGGTTCAAGCTATTCCTCAGGGTCAGGCCATTCAAATACAGGGTCAACCTGGTCAGCAGATACAACAGGTAACTTTATTTATTTTTTTATTATTATATACTAATAGCACATATCCAAATGATTTGCCCTAATGAATGTTCAATACCAGTATGAGTTAAGCAGGATAATAAGGACTGTGTAAAATTTTTTTTCTCTTATAGATCATGTATATAGGTGGATTATGGTTGTAGGAAATAGTACCTAGTGAGTACTGTTCACTTATGATTACTCAGTGAGTATCCATAAGTAATAATACATTGTATTTACTGTAATCCATCTGTTTGTAAATATTTAATATAGATCTTTCTCACTGACTGTGAGGTTAGAGACTGGCAGTCTCACAGTGGATGACAAGAGAAATTAAAAATTACTCTTGTTATCCACCATTCACAGTTAGAAATTTTAAATTTCTAACTGAATGGCTGAATGCTTAAAGTAATGGGAAAGGGGGGGTTACATTCCTGATGAGTTTTGAAATACAGTTATTAAACAATAGAAATAGGGAAAATTATTAATATAAGTTCAGTGTAAGAGTAATTTACTAGTTATCCAAAGAAGACATTATGCTTGCATTAAATGTGTAACTCATTTTAATGCTAGAAACTGCTGCAGAATGAAAACCTGTTATGATGTACTCCAGACCTTTTTTAATAAATAAATAATTAGTTGAATAATAAATGCCATATTTATGCACACTTGCTTAAATATGGTGTTTTTGATTCAACTAATTATCCATCAAAGTATTTATCAAAAGAGCATAAATATGGTATTTATGATATTTTTCAAAGTGATTTTCATTTCTAATACCATAGCATTGCACTGTAGCAGGTGAATCACTTTTACTAATATATTTTATGCTTTAACATGACAAATAGTAAAAATGAAAGTTGAATTTTTTTAGTGGCCAGTCATTGCTGTAGCCAACTAAAACATTTCTTTCAAAAATATATAAAGTGAGGCCAGCTAAAAAACAAATTTCTAAAACAATCCGTTGTTTTAGGTTAATGTTCAATCGGTACCAGGGATTTTTCCCATCGGTGATGGGAGAAACCCCTAGTACCGATTGACCCTGAACATACACACTGTTAATGTTGGAGAGTACCTCAAAATTTCTTAAATTTACCTTTCTTAGAACAATTGCAAATACAAAGTCTAAAAATAATTATTGTAATATATGTTGTTGAAATGGTCCAAACATTTTCCTTCAAAAGGAACACTGGGTTGATTTTGATTGCGCCATTTTTATTACCAGTGGTGTATTCGGACCGGAGCAACGTTCCGGTACTTTTTTCTAAATGTCATAATAGAAAATCATTAAATTTATACACCTAATATTAATGAAACAATGCCATAATCAAAGGGGAGGGAGAAACATCTATTTTACCCATTGCTACCAAAAATATATATTAATAGTAATCTTTAAAATTAATAGATTTCTTTAAAATTTTATTTAAAAACAAAAATATAAATTTCACAATTAAACTTGAACATTTCTTACCAAAGTACAATGTGTTAGATAAAGAGATTCAACGAATGAGATATACTGTGATATGTGCGAATGCTGCATTTTGATTAACCATGAGCTGAATGCTAGAACTGGTTGTTCTATGAACTGTGAGTCTGATTCAGTTACTGTACAGTCGATGTGGTGTTATCATATAGTCTTCTGAAGACAAGCGTTCCGGTACTATTTTTTTTAGCAATTCACCTCTGTTTATTACTTACTACTTGGTGCTTTCTCTAATTGTTAGCAGTGGTACCATAGCCTGCAATTATTAATTTTCTTTTCATTTTATGTTATTTGTTCTCCATTCGTTTTGAAGTGAATCGATTCCGTTCAATGACAAGTGGATGTGTGCAATAATTTAGGACTGGCAGGTTCAACTATAAGAACAATTATAAAAAATAAAGAATTAATTTTAGTACTGGGAAAGACAGCTCTTCCACTGCAAGCAACTTGGCTGTCTATTATAATTGAAATGGAGAGACTTCTAAATAATTTTATTGAAGATAATATCCAATGCACAATTCCGTTAAGTTAAATATTATTAAAGAAAAAGCGATTAGCTTATATGATGATCTGAAGAAAGCTCACTTTTTAAAAAAAAGAAATGTGGAACCATTTAAAGATAAATTTAAAATCCAGGGAGAAGCTGCAAATGCAGATCACGAAGGAGCCAAAACTTTCAAAAAAGAACTTATAAAAATTATTGAACAGTGGTGTTAAACTTCTCAACAAGTTTTTAACATACGTGAAACAGTACTTTTTTTGAAATGAATGCCTAAAAGAAGTTCCATAATGAAAGAAGAAAAAAAAAAAAAAAAAAACATGCCAGGCTTCAAAAGCTGCGAAGGATCGGTTGACTTTATTGATGGGTGGTAACGCTGTGGGGATTTTAAAGTAAAACCCCTTTTAGTTTACTATGAAGACTGCCAAAGTACAACCCAAAATCGACCAGAGTTACGAAAACTCGACAGCCCAGGGCCATCGGATTAATAAATTCATGATTTTAAGTTTAATTTTGATATGTAATGGAGAATATTTTATATGTACAAATTTTTAATATTAAATATTTGTGTGTCTTTTCGCTACCATTTATTATTGTTTAGGAAATATCCTATGGCTTAGACCGGGACTCACAAATACATATGTTACATTACGGGAATGCGGCGCTTGCTTAGCACTGATTCACTTAGCACTCTGTTTTTCAAGAACAAATTATCAGCATTAAGCAGGGGCTACCTGTACAGGTAACCCTCGTATAATATGGTAGTTTGGTTCCTACAAAATCTTGTGTAATGCAAAACCATGTTATACAGGACTATGTTATAACCATGTTATACAAGAACTACAGTAGTACAAAAAGGGAGTTATGTTCCAAAAGCTAACAAAAATATGCCATTTTTTTTTTTTTTATAATTATCAGAAACTTAGTTTTTATAGTAGTAATAACTTAATATTTTAACTTTATTTTTATAATAGTAGTAACTTAAATAGTAATAACTGAACAAACGTCTTACCTTAGAAACTGTGATATTTATACGTGAGATAATGTATGTTCATATAATTTTCTTCCTCTTTATCACTGCTAAGCACAATCTCTTCTGCAGCATCTAGCTTTCATGTACCTTCTGCTCTCTATAAAAGTCATGAACTGCACTCTTCAAAGTCACAGTTTTATTTTTTGTAGTCTTAAACAAGCACAAGTTCAATAGCACAGAACCTAACCCAGGGATCTCCCAACAAAATACAGTGGACCCCCCGCTTTTAAATGATATGTGAAAATCGGAAGAATATTTTTCACTTAGCAAAATAAAAATAAATTTGCACTTGCATACATAGCTTAATTAATACATACTGTAATATGTACATACTAATTGATATTTCTGTTCACTGACTTTTTTTTTTTTTTTTAGTTGTAAAATTTAAAAATGATAAGCAGTTAATAACAAAGAACACAGCATGCACAAGTTGCAACAAACACAATACAGAGTAATGAGTTTCTGAAATTTATTTATTTTTTTATATGATTGAATATTTCATGGAAGGGGAAACACATTTCACTATAGTAAAGTGAAAACCCACAGAATTCCAACTATCGGTACTATAGCGAATGCAAGAAGATTGAGTTTATTACCCATTGATAATAGACTGTGCTTAACAGAAAAGCCCAATAAACCTGAAACTGCAAATTGTTTTTATTGTTTTATGGTAGTGACCTCCAGAAATGTGCTTTAAAAAATATCACAAAGGCGATAACAACTAGCGACAACAACAGCAGGGATTCACAAAAAGGAATGGAAACGCTGAAAATTACATCTAACATAATAGCAGGGTTTTCCCCGAGCACAAAGCTCAAAAATACCATGTTATGTGAGATTTCCAGCAATTCTCAAACTGTGTTAGAGTGAAACCTTGTTGTAGAAGTACTGTGTATTTCTACAACAAGGTATTGTAGAAGTACTTCAGTTAGTCTTCTGACCTGTATGCATAACTGACTACAGTACATACTCATTACAGTTATGGAGTTCAGTTCACATATAGTGACCCTAGGCCATAAATCATATTTAATTACTTATTGAAGCATCCTTATTAAATTATCAAAATATTTATATAATATATACTAGGGGGCTTTGCCCCCTGCTCACCCACTCCCACGCATGCTTTTCTATGTAAAACGTAAGGGTATACAGAGTAAGTCAAATCTTTTTTACTTAAAAGAAACATCTGTCTAAATGCACTGATTGATATCTAATCAGGAAATGACCTATGTAATTATTTACTTGTGCATTTATAGTGCATGGCATCCTCAAGGTCAAATAAATATCACTATGTAATTATTTACCTGCATTTACATAGGTCACTTAGGAAAAGGCCTTTTGCTTCAGGTTCCAAAATGCATGACAAATATTGTTGCATCAGAAAGAGCAGGACTAAAATATTTAACTGAAATATTTACAAACTATACAAATATTTAAAAAATACAAAATTATTTACAAATATACAATATTCATTAATATACAAAAGTCACAATGGAACACAGTATGTTAGACAGTGAAGCACGTGCATGATGTTGGTGAACGTTATCGAGGCAGTTGTCAATAATTAATTGCATTTGTAGTGACATAATTGCCTCGCCCTCTTCTCCCATTGGCTCGAATAAATATCATTGGGAGGAAAACTTTTAATGTATAGAGAAATAATTATTATATAACATTATATATACAAAGGGTACTAGGAAAGTTTTGCAATACATCTTTGTTTATTTAATGTTTTCAAAGTAATTTCCTCTACATTCAATACACCTCTCCATCCTCCGAAACCAATCTTTAAACCAGTTCTGCCAAGTTTCACTAGGGAGTAAAGCACACTCGTTGTCCCAAGCACGTAGAAGGTCCTCATCACTGGAAAACCGCCTCCCTTTTAGCTTCATTTTCACATGTGAGCTTAACTTCTGTTCCAGGAAAATTAATGGAGGCACTGGTTAAAGAAGCACTGCAGGATCATTTAGACAAGACTTCAGTTATAGCTCAGACACAGCATGGTTTTGTTAAGGGGAAGTCTTGCCTGACCAACTTGATTGGATACTATGATGCAGTCACAAAAGAACTAGATGCAGGGAATAACTTTGATATTATATACTTGGATCTTAGAAAGGCTTTTGATACTGTTGCACATGGAAGACTGCTACACAAATTGGAGCAGTGTGACATTGGAGGCAAATTGCTGCTATGGATAAAGGGGTGGTTGAGGGGGAGAAGACAGAGAGTGGTAATCAATGGACACTGCTCATCGTGGACTAATGTTATTAGTGGAGTCCCTCAGGGCTCAGTGTTGTGTCCATTATTGTTTTCTGTATTTATAAATGATATTGATGATGGGATATCAAGCTTAATGTCCAAGTTTGCAGATGATACAAAGGTTGGCAGGGTTGTCAAGGACACTACTGACACTATGCTGCTGCAACAGGATCTGGAAAGGTTGAGCAGATGGGCTGAGAGGTGGCAAATGAAGTTTAACATTGACAAATGTAAAGTACTACACATGGGAAACAGCAACCCCAGAGCAACGTATCAACTCTGTGGTACTACACTGACAGTGGTAGAGAATGAAAGGGACTTGGGGGTGGTTGTGCAGGCAGATATGAAGTTCTCTGAGCAGTGCAGACAGGCTGCAAGAGTAGCTCATGGAGTATTGTCAATGATATACAGGAATTTTTCCAGCAGGGATAAGGAGGTGATTATTCCATTGTATAAGGCAATGGTCAGGCCACACCTAGAGTACTGTATACAGGTCTGGAGGCCTCATTTCAAGAAGGATGTAGAGCTGCTGGAACGAGTACAGAGAAGGGCAACAAGATTAGTGAATGGAACAAAGGGGTGCTCTTACGAAGAAAGGCTTAAGTTTTGCAAATTACAGTGTCTGGAGACTAGGCACCAGCGAGGTGATCTGATAGAGGTGTATAAAGCCTTGAATGGTTTAAGCATGCTCAATGCTGATGGGATTCTTCCTCTAGCTCAGAAAAATCACCTGAGAGGGCATAAATTCAAATTGAGGAAAGACAGATGTAGGATAGATGTGCGTAAATTTGCCTTTAGCCAGCGGGTGGTTGGTTGGTTGGTGGAACAGACTTCCATCTCTTGTGGTGGAGGTTGATAGCCTAAATAAGTTTAAGGCTCAGCTGGACAGGTATTTTGAACGAACAGAGGGATGAAGTGGAAGTGGGGTTTTTTTTTTTTTTTTTTTTTTTTGGCTGATGCTGCATAAGCTTGCTTTCTTGCATCAAATGCCTGTGCTAATGTGGGAACAGTGCAAAGTCGCAGGGAGCAAGGTCTGGACTGTAGGGAGGGTGCTTGAGAAGTTTCAGTCCTGTTGTGGTCAAATATTCGGTGCAGGCTTTGGCGTGGTGAGCTGCAGCATTATCGTGATGGAGGTACCAGGTGTCCATTCTTGACTTTGGCCGCAGGTTCTTCATAGATCCAATGACTTTAGGCAGGCATTGTTCAGTATACCACTTAGCTGTGACTGTCTTCTGCGTGTCCAAAACGACACGTTCCACAAATCCACTCGATTTGAAAAATACAGCTATCATTTTCTTCTTTACAGATCGGGATTTTCTGACAATTACGGGTGTGTCGTCATCATCAAAGACCCAAACTTTGTTTTGAGCCTTGGTCGGCAGATCGTAATAGTACAGCCAAGTCTCGTCACCTGTCACGATGTTGTTCACATACCGAGATTGTCCCTTATCAAACTTTTTTAACATCTCCCGGCACCAAGTCACACGTCGTGTCATCTGCTCTTCAGTCAATTGATGCGGCACCCAGAGAGAACAAAGTTTCTTCACGTGCAAATGATCTTGCAGAATCGAACGAATTGCTGGTGCATTTAGGCCCAAAGTATCCTCTATCTGTTGGTAGGTCACTCGCCTGTTTTCGTCAAGCATTTTCCTCACAGCAGTAACGTTTTCCTCCGTAACTGACGTTCGTGGCCTTCCCGGCCTCTCAGAATCCTCCAGAGTGCAATTTCCCCTTTGGAATTCTCTATACCACCTGAATATCGTTGTACGATGTGGACAATCATCATCTAGTGCAAGAGTCATTTCTTCTAAGCACTGGTCTATGGTTAAACCACGCACGAAATTATACCGCAAAACTGTCCTTATCTCATTTCGTGACCACAATGCCATCGCAAGCACTTTATACTCTTACTACTAATGAATAACTGAGCCCATTGACTTGGCACGGCGGCTACTATGCACGTATGAACATGTCTCAACATGCAGCAACAAGCAGCTTCCTGTGATTCATTGTTGCGTCATATTGCAAAACTTTCCTAGTACCCTTTGTATAATTATATATAATCATGCTGTTATTATATTACATTAATATTAATTTATTTTAATAATTAATTGTAATTTAATAATATTAATATTATTATATATTACAATATTATTGTCTAATTATTTAAAATTATATTTTAAATAATTAGACAATGATTAGATATGATTTAATATGGTTAAATTAATGATTCTCAGAAAACACTTGATAGGAGAACAAAATTAAAATAAATTAAATTATATAAGTACTTCCTAGAAAACTCCACTCCGGGACCACATAAACAGGTCTGAAACAGGGAAACAGTGAATCTCAATATGTAGCCGTTTTTAAGTGTTTGGCATTGAGATTTTTCAGTTGTTCAAATTGTAACATCTCAATAATAAATTTCCTAAATCTGTCACATGCTATAATAGTGTAGTCTCAATTATTTAATTATCTCACAATTAAACTATATAAGTTAATAACAAGATGTTTAACTCAGCAATTTTTGCCTAATCCATGCCCAATTTTTGACATTTCAGTTCCTCTTTGGAAAGAGATGACCTACATGAAGGGATTGTCTGTGAATTGAAATTTCCCATAATGCATGCTGCATATAGAACCCTTATCATACTTATTGCTGTCATGTGACCTAGAACACTCAACTTTGCTTTTAAACGTCTCTTACTACAAACTCTGTGCTCCCTTGAAATCATTCCAAATTAGAGTATAATCATATTCTATTTGGGGAACATATCCTTTTCCTTTGTCCTTCCCTTTCCTTTGTATGTTCCAAAATGAAAATTATCATCTCCTAAATCAGCTTATCTTTCCTACTTAATACTGGAAAGATAAGCTTTTCATTGTGAATCTACATAAATAGATTAATAAATTTTTGTTCATTAATTTCACTGTCAAGATTGCAAATTTACTCATGCTTAAATTTACAATGAATGTTTTAAGAGAACAAATTAAACAGTGTATAATTGATTTTTGTAATTCACTTTTAGATTCAAGTTATTCCTCTTGGACAACTACCAGGACAGCAAGGACAACCACAACAGGTAATAAATTTCATTGTTAGTACGGTAGTATAATCTTTCTTATCACCGAAACTAAAAAAAAAAAAAAAAAAAATACTGGATCTGCAGATTTCTTGAAATGGAGAGGGAAACAAGGTACAGTAATATATCATGATAAGCAGGAATATGATCAAATTTTGAAAAATGGGCGTATCCTCTATTTTACAATGAAAACTGCTTATCTCAAAAATTTTTATGAACAATTTTGAAATTGCAGTCATGCCATTAAATCTTGTTTTTATTTAAAAAAAAAAATCTTTTTGAAATATTTGCTAATTTTATTTATTAATAACATTGGTAAACATTTGAAACTTTTAGTTACAGTGCCACTCATAAAGTAGCAACCATATAAATTGCATCACTATAAAAATCTCACAAAGCGAGCATTATGACTGGAATAAGTGTCCTTATAGGCTAAATTTTATTATAAATTGATTAAATATGCAAAAACAACTATTTTGACATACTTATTTATAAAAATCAAAGAAACACACTACAGATGACATGAACACCTTGCATAGTTAAAAAAAAAAAAAAAAAAACCAATAATGTAAGTATATAACATTGTGAC
The DNA here is from genome assembly GCF_048544385.1 of Mastigoproctus giganteus. Classification (NCBI taxonomy): domain Eukaryota; kingdom Metazoa; phylum Arthropoda; class Arachnida; order Uropygi; family Thelyphonidae; genus Mastigoproctus; species Mastigoproctus giganteus. Next base: position 82,668,653 of record NC_143588.1, read on the forward strand.
ATATTTCTGCAAAGATACTTGTGAGTATCTTTGCAGAAATTTTATGATTTATAACCTGCCAACATTTTTCTGTGCTTATTATGATGCTTATTACAGTGAATAATAATAGCATCTAATTCATTTCATAATAAGTATTAGATGTGGGTACTTTGCATGAACTTCTTCACCTAAAAATAAAACATGTATAGTATAGAGTTTGGTGCAAATTAATGATTAACATTCAGGAAAGAGAAAGAACCTGAACAGGTTCTTTCCTTTTCTTTTCTCTCTTTCCTGAAAGTGGTCTCTGATGATTGGCAGAAGCCAGTCTCCTTTAAATTTTTTTTTTGCAGTAGTCACCATTAACAGAGCCATTTACAAAGTGTATTCTGTCTACTACTTTGCTTTACTTGTTGATGGCTCAAACCATCAACACTGTTTATTTCAATGCTGTGATGGTGATAAGTATAACTGGTTTTTAGGTCTGTGGAGTTTGTGTGGCAATCATGGAAACTTAACCATTTTAAAACCTGTGCTGGAGTACTAATCTGCTTCAATTCTGTTCCAGATTTTCTTTTGATATTTCCATTCTCACATTTTGTTTTAAGAATTCTTGATGCAGAAGACTGATTTTAGTCAATTTTTTTTTGAAAATATGTAAACTAGAAAAGCCCTCCCTATCAAAAGGAAATAATTGCACTTTTCTTTCTCACATTTAACTGCTTGTATCTGCCGAATAGATATTATTATTATTGTTAGCCATATGGTGCAAGGAAGCCTGAGGCTTCTGCTGCACCAGCCAAAAAAAAAAAAATTCCGAATTATTCAGAGAGAAAGTGTAAAGTGTATTCGTGTCTAGCGGCACCGGAGGTTTCCCCCAACTCCGCGTTGCTTTCATTGTAGGTGTTAACAGTTCACTGTAAAGGCCAGAGATTTAAAAGTGTATGGATTTTGTAAGTGTAGTGTTGTGTATCATTGTTCTTCTGGCCATTTAGCCGCTAGACCCCTGCTGGAGCCAACGTTGTCCACACTTAGCCTCGTGGAGGCAGACCAGGTATCCAGTAGTTGATATTTTACTCTGGCAGGCCCTGCCACCTAGTTTCCTGAGATTTCAGTGGCTAGGGCCTTAAAAAAATAAAATAATCGCTGAAAAAGGTTTAAGCCGAAAGAGTTTTACGTGCTCGGTTTGAATTTGGACATATTTTAATTTTTAACATTGTGTGGGACATGCACTGGTGTATAGACAGAGTAGGGGAGGGAGGCTAAAGACTGGGGGAAAAGCCAGAAGTATGGGGACAATAGAGTAGGTGTCCCCAAAAGCAGTGGGGCAGGCCCATGCCCCACCAGAGGTAGAGAAGCGGGGAGTGGCAGGGGGGGAAACAGGAAACCATCTCACCCCCTGCCTGGGGATTGGGAATTAAAGGTGAATAGGACTAGGGAGTTCTATTCAGACCGCCATATGGCGTAATGCAAGTAGTTCCTCCATTTATGTCCAGTCACTTGGTTTGTTTGCATATATTCATCTTCGTCGGTTAGTTCCTATGGCTGTCTGACCAGGTTCCTTGTCACTTTGCTATTTTCTTGATCTTTGTAGGGTCCTGTTTGGTCCTTTGATCCATTTATGGCCTCACTTTGGTCGGGGTTGTCTTCTTCCACGCTCATTTTGATTTCCTCTTACTCTTGCAAGTCTTGTGGGATGGTCGATTTTCTTCGAGCATGTAATTTACTTTCATTCATTGTGGATGGCAATTTCCGTTCTTCTTCGGTCGAAGACTTCTCGTGCAAATTGGCTGAAAGCCGCATAGTCGTCTTCTGTGTCCAAGAGATGGTGTTCTTTGTTTTTTGGTATGTACTGTATTTTAGTTATTAGCACGCTTCTGAATAATGTGTTCCTCTGAATAATATGTTACTCATTATTCAGAGAGAGAGAGAGAGAGAGGTAGAAGGTAGAAGGGAATCACCACCAAGAAAGAGAAGAATGTTGATATCCAGCTCAGGATCCTGGGTGTGCCAAGCCCATACTCACCAGATGTGAGCCCCTGCTTGAAGGTGGATGCTTTTATATATAGGAATACAAAACCATATATTTTTTACACAGTCTACAAATGAGAAGCATGCTAATATTGTGGAATGATGAAATGATGCCTTCAAGTGACATTATTTCAGTGTACATGAGGTTTATAATGAAATAATAAACTTAAAGGGAGTGGTGCAATTTTTGTGGCTTTAATTCAGTAATATACATACTATTGAATTAAAGCTAATTTATTCAATATGTATATAAATGCTAAAAAAACTTTTGAAACTAGTGGAAATCATGAGCAGGAACAAAATGAGAGTAATAGCATTTTAGCATTTTTATTTTTTAGAAGAGATATGTAGTGCATTATGTGATTTTTCTGATCTATTTCATCCACCCCTATCCTTTGAAATATAATTATAGTCTAGTAAAGTATTGTACTTTCATAATAAAGATTATAATTGAAAGCAACAACTTCTCTATAAAAATTCCCAATTTCTAGGAAACACTCTGTAGTCATAGTTAGTCACAAAATGCGTTTTCCCATAATTCAAAAACCTAAAAATGGTGTTAACTCAAAAGTTTGTTTATCTTGTTGTAGTCTGAACTTTCAACAATTCATTATGACTTTTATTGAATAAAGTATTTGCATCTTTAATTCATCTGGTGTCATTAATAACATAAAAGATATGTCATTAATAACATAAGAGTTAAATTTTAATTAATTTCTTTTTTAAGTAATGTATAAAATACTGCTACTTTAAACTAAAACTGTTACACTAATCTTGAAAATGACATTCATAAAGTGTAGCCACCTGTAGGTATTTTTCCACTCAAGCTACACTAAAATTTTGCTGCCCCTTTAAGATTTCATTATCATTAAGATAAAAAGTATTCAAAATATTTAATATTTTGAATACTTTTTATTTTTATGCAAGATGTGTGAACATAATTACATTCATATAATTCTAAGATAATAAAATAAGTAATTGTATAAACAAACAGTTTAATTGAATTATTCACTCTTAAACCATGTGAAAATAATAATGGTAGAACCTCAGCACATTACTTATTTGAATAACTACTGCTCTTACCATAAAAAAACCTTACTTTCATCACAGAAAGAGCCCCTCTGCCCTTTGCAAGGTTGGTGCAGTTTATGTTAATTAATTTACTGGTGCCTCATATGAACTGAGAGAACTAACTACTTTACAGAAAACAAACTCAAATACAGCCAGCCCTCTTCAGGTTAACTTAAAAAAACCAAATATATAACATGTGAACTTTGAATCAACCAGTGGTGAACTGACAGAGCTGAAGCCAATGCAGGTATGCAAAATAAAATTACCAAATCAAACTACTGAAAAAATAATTTGGCCAGTGACAGGTGTGGGTGCTCCCCTGGAAAAATCATGCTTGTGATACCACCATTCTTTTTAATTCTTTCTTATTATTTTATGATTTCAGTTAATTTCTTAATTAAAAATTCTTATTTGAAGGTTTCCAAATAATTTATTTGAGGATCTGCTTTTGTCTTTCGGGTGGATTTCTTCAGTCTTTTTTTGCATAACATAGGCTGCAGTATTGTGCCAACCTTGTGAATGGCAGGTGGGTCTCTTCCCGTGGTGAAAGTAAGTTTTGTTTTAGTTAACCAAATATGTAATGTGCTGGAGTTTTAGCACTGTTACTTTCACATAGTTAAGAGTGATTTTCTTTCTTAAGAGTGATTAATTCAATTTAACTGTTTGTTTGGTTGTTTTCTTGTTCTTTACACAGTCTAAAAAAAAAAAAAATTTTTTTTTTTTTTTTTTTTCTTTTTGAAGGTATTATATTATTTGGTACAGAGAGTTAGGGTACCCTTTTTGCTTTTATCTTTGCTCCCTCTCCTTCTTTTTGATTCTTATACATCTTTGGTGCAGCTCATCCTACTTTTATGTTTTCTGCTATTACTTTCTTTCTTTTGAGTGGAACAAAGGGTTGCTGTTACCAAGAAAGGCTTAAGTTCTGCAAATTACAGTGTCTGGCGACTTAGGCACCTGTGAGGTGATCTAATTGAGGTGTATAAAGCCTTGAATGGTTTGAGCAAGCTCAATGCTGATGGGATTCTTCTTCTTGCTCAGATTACTCACCTGAGAGGATATAAATTCGAGTTGAGGAAAGACAATTATAGAATAAATGCTTGGAACTTTGCCTTTAGCCAGTGGGTGGTTGACAGTTGGTACAAACTTCCATCTGTTGTAGTGGAGGTCAACAACTTAAATAATTTCAAGACAGAACTAGACAAGCATTTGGAGTGAATGGATGGGTGAAATAGGAAGGGTTTTTATTTTTTTTTTTATTTGGCTGATGCTATATAAGCTTGCTTTCTTGCATCATGTGTCTCTACTAATGCTAATATCTGTCATTTATTTAACCAGTATTAACTTATAATTGTACACTTATTTTATTTAATCACATTTGATTATTTTCTTCAATGGTTTGAAGGAAATTCATATATTTCATTTTTAAGTTAAGCTGAAGAGGTCTGGCTGTATTTGAGTTTGTTTTCACAAGATTAGTAAGTTCTCTCAGTTTCTTATGCTATAGGCTGTATAATATCTATGCAGCAAATATAATAATCTATATTTTGAATATTCAAACTTATGCCAAAAAAAAAAGTCTGAACAGTATGCAGTGTCTCTAGGAGGGAGCTAAATATACTTTAGATTTCACATACCTCATTTAGACTATTTTTCAATGTTAGTTTGGAGGTTCAAAGGGCTATGTTTTCCTAGTTGGATTATTTATGATAGATTATTTAAAGAATTGTTTCTCATTCTTTATGACTTATGTGCTAGCTCAGTAAACATTATTTACATGTATATTTTAAACATACATAAGTAATTCTTTATTTTTATCTTGTAAACAGTGTTCACAGTGTCACACTTTTATAAAGTGTGACACTGTGGACAAACTCACAGAAAACAGATGTGCATGTAGTAAAGAAATTAATTTGATACAATAACAAGTAAATTATCTCTAAAAGGGTTAATTTTTGCAAAATTAAACAGCAAGGTCCTTCCAAGCCAAATATTTAAAATTTTTTAAAATCAGTTTAGCAAAATCAACAAATCAATACATCAAATTAATAAATTTATTTTCTTTAATAAATAATAAAAGCATAAAACAGTATCCATGAAGTATTGTAAACTGACAGCAAATTTCCTATAAAAATTTATGCAAATATGCTTCAAAAAAAACCAAAAAAAAACATGATTGCTGCTTAACTTTTGAATGATAATGTATATAGGTTTGAGAGAAAGGGGAGATAATATTCCTCTACTTAAAATTTAATGAGTTAATCTACTTATAAGCTATAATAATCAAATACTGGTGAATTACAAAGCTTGATAGATGGCAAAATTTCATCTTGCCTTGGGAAATTAAACTCTTTTTAATACCAGGACCAGCTTGTAGCTGGTTTCGATGTAATAAGAGAGTTTATATAACACAGCATCCTTATGTTAATTTAATCAACGAGTTGGCTGCTATAATTTTAAAATTAAATATGAAATGGGGAATAAGTAAATAATTGTCAAAAAGAAGAACCATTAGTATAACACATGAATAAGTAGAAATTCATGTATATTCAGCATGTTCCCTTACTGGAACACAAAATCTTACTGAACAATTTAGTGATATTTCTGGATTCCTTGTGGAACTTTGTCATCAGATTTAACAGTAAAGGTTGAAAAACACTTAATTACTAAATTCTTAATTATCTAAGATGTGAATGAAACAAATGAATTTTCTAGATGTGAAGGAGCAGTGCCAACTTTATGCATTGTTGCATCACAAATATACGTGGCATTACAAAAACAGATAATATTAAAGATTAGATAAACCAGTATTATAAACCTAATAAGTATGTTTTTTTAAGTTGTTCCCCACCCTTAATGTTAGATCTGATGACAAGATTCCACAAGGAATCTAGAAATGTTGCAAACTTGTTAATTAGGATTTTCTGGGGTTAAGGATATATGTGAATATACCATTTAGGTTACAGAAATGCAAACTTGGCATTTCTGTAACCTAATTTTTTAGTGCAATAAAGTTTACTTAAAAGTAATTCTTGTGTTTTACAATGTTGTTGATTACAAAACAGTAAATTTGAGGAAGGGAAAAAAAATACTAATATGAGCTTCCACATTTGCAAAAGCCTGTGTTACATTTCTGTTTAAAAAAAAAAAAAAAAAGGGAGGGATATCTGACCAAGTATATTAGTATTTTGAATAATGTTATCTCTCTCTCGCTCTCACTCTCTCTCTCTCTCTGTGTCATTTATTCACTGTTTTTCCTTGTTTTTATTTTAATTAGATAATTATCCAGCAGCCACAGCAAGGACAAATTATACAAACATCTGATGGTCAGACATTAGTTTACCAACCAATGACAGTTGATGGAACAAACTTTGTGCAGACTCAAGGAGGTAAGATTTTCATTATTTTTAACCAAGGATGCATAGTTAAATCAGCCCATTTTTTTATATTATCACTTGATGACTGCATAATTTTTTAATGTTTTATGACAGTTTAGTTGTTATTTTGTGTTTTTCATGGATAGTTATAGCTTAATTTGCAGTGAAACAACTTTTAAATAAATCATCTGGTTTTGGTTGCATTGTTTTCCTAATTTTGAAAGGATAGAAGTAGTCAAATATTATGTTTAAATTGTTAAATTTACTTGTAATTATTTTTAGAATTTTTTGTTTTTGTAATTCAGAAGGATTTAGTAGGATATGGGTTAATATTATAAAATAAATATAGAATGGTATATTTCATTAAAGTAAACAAAAAAAAAACCTCTAATTAACAATAAATAAGTTAGGCAATTTATACATTTTGTTATATTTAGGTGCATTTGATTTTTTTCTTAAATTAATTGAATTTTTCCAAATATTAGGAGAAAAGTCCTTGAGCATTGGAAAACATATCAGTGCAAAATTAGTTTCAACTACCATCCATCTGAGCATAAAAATATTAAAATAAAGTTTAATAAAATATACAAATCAAGAGTGGTAAACATTAAATAAAATCAGTTAAGACTTGACAAAATATAAATGCTTAAGAGCAGTAAAAATACACAAGGCACAGAGAAACTTTCAAGTGATGTTCAAGCTTTCAGATAGAGAAGCCTTCAGTCATTTGAAAGACAGTAGTGAAAAATGACATTCTAGGTGATGTATATAAAACTCACTAGTGCTTGTTGTATTGTACAGTTGTATCTCCATAATGGGATGTATATGGACTTCTTTGTTATGATTAATATTATGGAGTAATGTAAAAATATGGAGTGCTTCAAGTTACAGCCATAGAAAATGTGGGGATATTCAGTAATTTCTGTGTTATAGGAATTAATTCAGTTATGCACTTCACATCACATCACATGAGAGATGCTCAGCAAAGGCAGAATGAGTGAAATTAGCTATCTGATAAAATCCTCATCTCTTGCCCAACTCGCCAACGTAACACATCCTGATATGGGCACTGTATGTGATAAATTAGACTTCCCAGAGCAAAGGAATAGCGTACTTTATGTTAGTAATGATGCACTGTAGCTTCCTGCTAGCAGATGCACACACCTAATACAGTAGCCCTCAGAACTCTAGTAAGTCATTTAAAAATGTCTAGATAGTGAGGGATAAAGGCAAAGGACAAAAACTCAGTGTTCCAAGTAGAAGAACCTTTCCACAGTGCAAACTTCAATTCACCCTTTCTTATTGTACCCTTTCAAAATAATCCCAGTTTTATCCCAAGATGGTAGTGCTTGAAATTTCTTTGGCTTCAGAATGCTAGAAAGATGCTGTCCTTTACTATCTCACTTACTTTCAGCCTGAAAATGGTGCACCCATGACTTATTTCCAGTTATTATGTAGCCTAGGAAGTAATCCACTCCAGCTTCGTGCCAAGCCAGCAACACAGTGTGCACCAAGTCATCGCTGTTGTTCAGTAAGCTACCAAAGAAATGATTCTCTGGTATAATCTAGACAAGAGGAGGAGACTATGTTGAAAATAATGATGAGAGGAAGCAAAGCTTATGTAACATTTTCCATTAAGGAAAATACACACACACGCACACACACCTACCCTTAAAGGCGCCTCCGTAGCCAGATGGGAAGGAGCAGCAGTGCGTAGCACATGCTTCTTGATTAGACCGGGGTTCGAGCCCGTCACCACCAAATACGAAGGATGTGGAAAGGTCAGGGAATGACCACCACATATTCCCGGAGCAATATGGCCTTAGCTGCTAATGCTCCTAAAAACCAAATAACAACAACAACCTACCCTTAAATTTTCTTAAATTTCAATAATAAAATTTGTAAATTTATTTAAAACTATATTTTAAACAACTCTGCTATAGCCAATGCTATCATCCTATTTTATTTCTTCTATATTTGAAATCTGGCCCATATTTCTTGTATTTGAAGTCCTGTTATATCCTATAATTTTTAAATTTTGATCTTGATTGTAATATAGTATTAATTTATATTAACACAGTAATATGTCTGCGTGTTCACTGACTCTTTTTAGGCATGTTAACATATATGCATAAAGTGCATATTGTCTTCGTCACGTCCGTCTGTCCGTCCGAGACTCTTAGTGGATGGATTTTCATGAAATGTTATATTTGGCTCTAAAGAATTGAGGCAACCCTAATTTCATTAAAAATTTGACTAGTGCAAACTGGCAATTATTATTTCTTTGTCCATCCACATATAAAAACATGACTCTCAGTGGAAGAGTTTTTGTAATATTTTATGTTTGGCTCTTTTAGAAAGACTTGTCAAGCCATCCCAAATTTCATTAAATTCAAACCAACAGAAACCTGTCAACTATTTCATTTATTATTATTTTTTTTTTTTTCCTTCTATACATGTCATATAGGCCAGAGGTTCCCAAAGTTTCTCAGTTTACAGCGCCCTTAGTGTCTCAGTAATTTTTTCCCAGCACCCCTAGGCCAAAATAAATATCTAACAGTTCCGTTTATTAAGTAGTTTGGTCCAAACAATTTAATAAATAATGTCAAAACTGTGAACTACCTCGAGCTAGTAGTTCGTGGGGTGTATGACAGACGTCAAGTATTGCTGTGTTTCCCTCAAAAATTTAAAATATCCTGTGGCACCCCTGTGAGTTCACTGCGGCACCCTGGGGTGCTGCAGTGCACAGTTTGGATACCGCTGATATAGGCTATCCATATATTGTATATTGTAGCTGATGCAGTGGATATTATATTTGTTGCCGTGTACTGATTTGGAGGGATGAATGTCCAATGTGGCAGATGCATAGAAAAAATATATAAAGGCTGTTGCTTTTTTTTTTTTTTTTATAAATCATGAATTATTACTGTTTGCTAATGCACCTGAAGTATAAGGCACTGCATACATGAAATAACTTTTTTTTTTAACATTCATTTGGCCTGTTAGGGTTGCCTCAACAAATCTTTCTTTAGAGCCAAATATAACATTTCATGAAAATCCATCCACTAAGGGTGAAGTTGTTACATACAGATGGATGGACAGACAGACAGACAGATAGATAGATAGATGGATGTGGCGAAGACAATATGCACTTTATGCATATATTTCCTATATTTTTCTCTATTTTTGTCCTGTATTTTCAGATTATGTGTATCCCATTTTGTGTAACAGTTTGCCGTATTTTTAATCATAAGGCTGGTAGAAGCACTGCATAACTCTGCAGATTATATTTCAAGAGAGTAAGGTGTTAACATCATAAGTTGAAAATCACTTTATGACACTGTTGATCCAAAATTTCTGAATTTCAAAACTCCATAGCAAAAAAAAAAAAAAAGAAAGAAAAAAGAAAAAAAAAAGTTACATACCATGTCATTCATAATACAGCATGTAACAAAACTATACAATAGCAACTAGTTGGTTAATTTGCATCTTTCATTTCAGACCAGCCATTTATGGCTGGTCTGAAATTAAACGAAAAATGAAATTAAAAAAAAAAAAAAATCACTCAAAGAGATTTCTGTATAAGTATTATTTACTGTTTTTTGTAAATTTATATGTACATACAAATATACATAATAATTTCTTGCAGGAATTATTCAGATTCCTTCAGTATCTGTAGCAGCTCCCGCTCCTCAAGTTGTGCAGACAACCTCTACAACTGCTGCAGCAGCAAGTCCACAAACCATCACTATTCCTTCGTCAGTTGGTGTTCCATCAGGAAATATAGTAATGGTTAGTTTTTAATTAAGCCATCATCAAATGTTTTTTATAATTTTAAAAGAATTTTCCTATCTTCGTGATAAAACGCTAACAAAATATCAATTATAAGTGGGTTAATTGCAATCTGATAGCTATAGCTTATTCAGTTTAATTGCACTTTTCAAGAAACAGATATGCAGTTGTTTCTTCAGGGTACAAAATGTATCCACCTGCAGTAAATGTTCTACTTATATCATTATGATAAATTCATTCATGATGATAACTGCCCATAAATAATTGTTTATTAATGAATTTTATGGATGAACACTGGAAAAAAAATTTTAGCTTAAAAGTTAGTGGTTCATTTATATATATATATACTGAATATTTATGGGACATGAGAAAATAACTTTCCTTCTTCTAAGTGTTACTGCTGTTGCTGTTCATTTTTATACAGATTTTTAACACCAGACTACTGTTTTCACTTTTACTTTGAAAAGAATTGATGCAATTTTGCATAATCTAGGCTGCTTAGCCTTTCACTGATGATATTGTTTCATACATTTAAGACATTAATTTTAAATGTCATTCTGACTTTCTGAGAATGAAGGATGAACCAGTATAGTTAGATAGATACAGCTGCCAGATCAATAAAAAATGAATACTGTTAACAAATACAGGTTGTCTACAAATCTCCTTTACAAAACTAAAGCATTATTGTGTGAATAGAATATCTGATACAAACCTAAAACCACATCCAGGTAACAGAGGATATCTTCAAGTTTTATTCACCAACTGGAAAATGTGTGTGCCACAGTAGATAGCAGAATAATCATGGCAAAATTTACCAATCCTGAAAATGCAGTGTATACTTTGGTTTTAACTTGCCGTCATAACATGTTACAGAATTATCCTATGCCCTAACTGCAGAATGACAGTAATGGCAACTTGATTTTCCAACAGGACAAAGCTCTGCAACATTACCATAAAGAAGTTTGTGCGTACATGAACAGTGTTTCCTAGTGAGTAGAATAGAAGAGGAAGACTGATTTTGTGGTGCCAGATTGTCTGATCTGACTCCTTTAGATTTTACTCTTTGGGAATTCATGAAAGACTAGGTATATGTCCTGTCTATTCCAGAAGTCATTATGGAACTTAAACATTGCATTTTGAAAAAAAAACTGCATGTTTAATAAGCATATGTTATTATATTGATATTACTGCATCGATAAGGATATGTTATTATGCCAAATGTGAAAGGAATTGGATTGTAGATGGAACCTCTGCAGACACTAAAGGTGCCTACACTGATAATATTAAAACTTGAAGACATCCTCTATCATCTGGACATGGTTTTCAGATGAGAGAGGGAGGGAGACATACATACATACTGTGTCTTGATTGACCTTTTTAAGTTTCATTTCTTGCTTGGTCAGCATTGTCAACAATTTTACCTATGTCTTATTCTCAGCCCCAACAAAGGGCATTTATAGTTTCTTCATTTTTGTTGAACTATTCAACTGGTACTATTATAAACTAATCAACTAATCTTGTTATCTTGATTGTTGTTTTCATTGCATATCAGTGCATACTCTGTAACTTCGTAACTGTAGTCAACTGTTAGTTTTAACAAACACGCCAAGTACTATCCATAAGTTTATGGACTCCCTTTGTTGTGGCAAACACAAAAATGGGTTCATATTTTTGTGTTTCTTCTTTAAATTTAAAGCACCAGAGCAGCTCTTAAGTAGCATTAAAGTTTGAGGTATTAACTACTGCTCTCAAACAAACTATATTGTCCCAATGCTGTTTTTCCACTTAGAGTAAATTTCAAAATTATCTATGGAATTATGTTACATGCTCTATTTGAGGATTCCTATTTTTCAATGTTATTTTTTGAAGTTAGTATGGGCTACAGCATTATATGTATTTGAGTCATTTGTAAATATATTAAAGAGATAATATTAGTATAATAATAAGAGGAGTTTACCTCTTAGTATCGGGTCTACTTCACGATAAGTGGAGGTATCTGACACAACTGAATCTAACTTATTAATATAATCATGTTTATCTAGTATTACCACTGTATCTCCTTTATCTGCCCTCTATATAATAATGTCCTTATTTCCCCGAAGTTCTCGTAAAGCTGAACTGTCATGTGTATTCAATTTAGGAAGTCGCGTTTCTTTTATGTTATTCACTACTTGGTTAACTTGTTGAATAAATACATCTTTTTGTGGAACATTACGAAGTCCAAATTCAATATCAATTACGCATTGTTTTTTAGGCAGTTTTTGAGGTGGTAAATTATAATTTAGTCCTTTGGATAAAAGCGAAATCTGGTCCTGCGATAGTGTACATGAGGAAAGATTTGTAACCTGTTGATATGTCGGTTCATTGGATACTGGGTGAGGGGGTGTTCGTGAACTAGCTGACATATTCTGTGGTAGCATGTTGTGTGTCTGTGGGGGGGGGGATCCACAGAGTAGACCCGGCACTTGTTTACCAATTTGGTCAATCAATACAATAAAACGTTAACCACGTATCGGAAAAACGACTACATTACTATGGCTCAGTTAAAGGAATTGAAATCCAGAACATACAATATTCCTGCACTTTTCGGTCAGGTAAAATTACACAAGACTGGGTTTCCTATTCGACCTATTGTTTCCTACAGGAACTCGGCATTTTCATCCTTAGCCACACATGTATATAACATTATAAAACCCTATAGACAGGTAATACAATTTGGGATTAAGAACTACGATACATTATTTAATAAGCTTAAAGTCTGTAGACTTGGCGACAATGACAATTTATTCTCACTAGATGTTACCCCATTATATACAAATGTAAACGTTGAATATACATTAGATATTATTTGGGATATGTTAAATAAAAACTCGACACCGATTAGTTGAAGCTAACTACATCACCTTTCGAGACAAGGTGTACAAACAAATTTTTGGATTACCAATGGGTTTGAGCCTGAGTGGCTTAATGTCAGAGATCTATCTCTCAACGATTGAGCAGATACATTTGACACCTTTTCAAACCTGTATCACATACTATGGGAGGTATTTAGACGATGTTCTAGTTATTACCGATAGTAATACTATCCAAGACATTTTACATTCGTTTAATAATATTCATTCTAGACTCAAATTTACATTGGAAAGGGAGGATACGGATACAAAGTCATTAAACTTTCTAAATTTCACGCTTACCCGGGACTCGAATAAAATACAATTTAGCATCTATCGAAAACCTACAAACACCGGTATGCTTCTACATTATAATAGCTATCACCCGTTCACCTACAAAAGATCGATTATCTTTAATCAATTTCTTAATGCCTATAAATATTCAACGACGGATTCTGCTTTGTACTCAGAAATACAAATATTAACTAGCAGATTCTTAAACAGGGGTTATTCCATTACCACAATAAACCAAATTAGGGTACAAGTTAAGAATAGGATACAAAATACTACACCAATCAACAATAGTAATATCAAAAAATACTTTATTTCTGTCCCATCTGTTGAACAGTGGCACAAACAGCTTAACAGATTCTTTAAAGATACCGAATTTAAAATTGTAGCTAGACCAATACGGAAGTTACACACTATACTGAACAATCGCTCGGTTCTTTCAACGTTCGCAACACAGATTAATGATCTGGTATACAACATTTCTTGCGGTGATTGCGACTCGTCTTATCAAGGTTTGACCCGATTTTCTCTTAATATTCGTGTAAATCAACATGAAGCCTCAGTTCGTGCTTCTCGTTCAGCAGCGTCAGAATTAGCCTTTCATGCCATTAACAAAAAACATACTTTTTTTATTTAACGAGGCCAAAATACTTAACGTTCAACGTAATTATACGCGACTATTAATTGCAGAAACCGTTGAAATTAAATTACACGAGAATTCTGTTAATGTTCGGCGGCCATATTTGATCTCCGATGCGTGGACCTTTACGCGCATGCGCGAAGACAAATAATCTCTATTTAAGTATCAGGTTTAACCCGATTCGGTAATTTTCATTCCTGTGATCACGACATACGGTCGAAAAGCATTGTCAGCTTCAGGAAGGAAAATCGTTTTGAATATTTTCGTTAGATTCTTTTAATTTGCGTTAATTTGATTTTTATTTGTTTTAAATTGATTTTAATTGTGTTAAATTGATTATTTAATTATTTATATTTTACTCTAATGTACCGGTAAGTTGTCGATTTTTTTCGTTTTTTCTGTTTTAATTTTTGGATGGTATCATACGGAAGTGTTCTACGCACTATATTGAGGTAAACTCCTCTTATTATTATACTAATATTATTATCAATGTAGAACATATTGAGTAGTACAGCTCTGACTCATACTATCTAATTAAAGAGATAAATGAGAAAATTGTTGTTGTACATGGGTGTTTTTCTTTAGAAATATGCTAATGTGTATGCAGTGACCAATTCTTGTATTATTTCATGATACACATGTATATTTTTACTTTTTTTTTTTTATAGCTATCAGCAGATACTGAACTTTTGTTTCCATAAAAATTGTTTTATTAGCAGGTTGTACCAGGTACAGCAGGCATCCAAACTATGCAAAGAATACCACTACCTGGTGCAGAATTACTCGAAGAAGAACCATTATATGTGAATGCAAAACAATATCACCGTATTTTAAGGAGACGGCAGGCACGAGCTAAACTTGAAGCTGAAGGAAGGATACCTAAAGAAAGGCGGGTAAGTAATTTTTTTTTATTATTATTTTGGAGGGGTAATATTTACCAGTAGTTTTATTCTAATTGTGAATTATTTTTTTAACTATACAAACTGGAGATTCTAATTAATTTTATTTTACTAATGTTCAGTTCAGATAAAATTAAATTTTAGAGACTAAAGATTTTTGCAACTGTCTGACTGACAGTTGCAAAATGACATTCTTTAATTTGAAAAATTAAAGAATGTCATTTTTCTTTAATTTGAAAAATTAACATATCTTGTTTGCTTATTAAAGTATACTACTAGTGTGCAGTAATATGAATAAAAGCTTTTTGTAAATTGTATGATCTTTTAAAGTTTTAGTTATATAATTAATGAAAATTAAAACAGCTCATCAGTCTAAGAACATCATTTATATAAACTGTGGAAAGTTTATTTATTTTTTGATAAATTCATATATTTAGAACCATTTCAGTTTATGGTTGTCTGTGAGAGCATGTTGCATTCTGATTTGTTATTTATTTTGTATAAAATTTATATATATTTCCTGTATATACATATTCTTATTATCCATACTATAAACAAAGAGATGATATAGGTTTAAAAGATGGAAAGCATTAAATATTTAAATAAAAATGGAAGCTTTAAAGTTTTGGTGAAAATAGTTTGACATAGATTCAGGCACTGAAAGAAGCTGCACATTCAAAAAGAAAATTGGATGACCTGGTGAGCAGTTACAGATTTATTTTAAAAGAGGTGGGGGGAAAATTAGAAAACTGTCTTGCATTCGTTTTCTCAAAAAACCAGCCCAATACAAAATTTCCACTATTGCTCAAGTATGCATTATTTCAATAAATTTTTATTTACTAATTTTGAGTCTTAATATGTTATTTATCAATCATAATATACATTGATAAAAATAAGTTAGAAAATGGGCTATAACAGTTTATAACTTTTATGGAACCTATCCCTGACTGCAATATGCAAATCTGCATACTATAGCATGTGTTTCTACCACACTTTTTTCAGAACATGTTATAATATATACAGCATGATGAGCTATATTGTAAAATAAAGTATGTCACTTATCTAAGTTTAAACTTTTGAAACAGCTACAAAAACTTTTATGTTTTAAATTGATAATCATATACTGTAGTATGTTTGAATTCAACTTTGTTTCTTTGGAAGGAAATATATTTACTACCAAAAAATTAAAGTTATGGATGAATTTATATCATCTTGTAAACTTTTTAAATGAATTGATGAACTGAGAAAAGCTTTTGTTTTGAGACAAACTAGAATGTAAAACAAATTCATATATTAATACATCAAAAAGAGATTAACCTGATACTCATGTCAGAAAAAATGAAGTCACATTACTTTGATTGTGTTTTCATTTTTAAAAATAAACCAGCACAAGATAGATAGGTTGGAAGATGCTTACCCTGTAGGTAGGATAGTTAAAAAGGAATACTGTAAAATCAGGAATACTTTTAGTGGTAAATGGGAAATATATCAACCATCATGACGGCCAAGAGTAGCAAATCTACACAACTGTAAAACACACAACTGTTTCTGTCTGAGCATAAAAGATATGTTCACTTGTTACTTAAGCAGTGCAAATGTGTAATTCAACAAATTTCTTTTTACATTCCTAACTACTGATGGATGCATATGAGTGTAGAGGGAGCCACAAGAAACGCTGGATCTAGAAGGCATCATGCCCTCTCATAGCAGTGTGTCAGTGTTGCCAGAGCTTTAGTGGCATGGTACTACTCCTCATCATCTTTGAGAGTGCTCTCTCAAACCTCAATTGTACAGTGTACCAGACTCTTCCTGCATTGTTTACATTATATCTTGCTGGTAATGGAATATTCCAGGATGATAATGCTGCTGTACAAGGTAAAGATTGTGCTTGGATGATTTGAAGAGCACTTGGAATATACAGAATGTCCCAGAATTCTAGTCCATGGACATAACTATTCAATTCCTAACAAAATTTTAAATCAAAAATATTTTTTGTCAAAATTGTGTCCAAAGCATTGTTTTCTCAGAAAATGCATTGAAACTTGATATGGCAACACTGTATTGTGGGAAGGCTGAAGTAAAACATTTCTTTTTTGCTCTTCATTGTTCTTTGTTTAATTGCACATTTTTTTTTTAAAAAATGTATTTTTCTTCCATTATTTTTGATTCTTCAATAGATTTTCATTTATTATGGATTTTCTACAATGGATTTTCATTTATTATGGATTTTCTACAATGGATTTTCATTTATTATGGATTTTCTACAATGGATTTTCATTTATAAATTTTACAATATATAAAATACTACAATTAGGAGTATTTACAAGATATACAAAATATGTATGTAATATTAATACAGTAAACCCCCGCTATTCGCGGGGGTTACGCTCCTGAGAAATGCCGCGAATACCGAAAACGCGAATACTGAGTTATGGCTCCCATAGTAATAAACGGGTTCTGTTCCAAAGTATGAAATATATAAGAAAAACTAGTCTAAAATTTTGTCTATGTATGTATTATATGTACCTTCATAATATGACTATGTACATAGACAGTACGTAGTGAAATGCAAGCATGTGGCATCGAAATGAAAATAAGAAACAATTTAATATTAAATGTAATATTTATTGGAAATTTCAAACAAATCTTTCAAACCAGCGCCTTTGCTAGCTAAAAAAACTTATCCCGCCAGTGCTATCACCAGTTTCGCTAAAGTGTTGATAAAGGAGTTTTGCCTTTTCACGAATGATGAGTGAACTTAATGGAATTTTATTTTGAGTTCGGTCTTCTATCCACAGATTTAAAGCCTTTTCCGTTTTTTCTAATTTAACATCACGAGTTACAGAGCAAATTTTTGAAGCAATTAGCGCATTTTCACGGACACTACGGCGGATTTTTTCTTCCGATTTCTAGATTGATCGTACCGTTGACTCATTGATTTTATAATGTTTTGCCACTGAGTAGACACTTTCACCATTAGAAATTGTCTAATAACTCAATTTTATTCACTAATGTCATCACCTTCTTTCATCTTTTCACATTTCCCTTGTTATTCGTAGCCATATTTTTGTATACGGGTTAGAAAGAACTTGTCCACAATAAAGTCACTTTCTTCCGTTAACACACTGGAAAAAGTCTGTTTTACACTGCAAAATGGTAGATTTATCACTTTTGTAAGTGATATCAATTTATAAATTTATTCAATTTATAAGCATATAAATTAAAAGCAAACGATGAAACCTTCCATGACAAGCGCATAACACATACTGAACAAGGAATAGCGAGAAACATCCACGCCGGGAGTTTGTCAACCCTCTCCCCCCACCCACTGAGCGCTGTTTTGACCGGGAAAGATAATTTAGCCACGCCCATGTTTTTTTATGGCGGAAAATGTTCACGGCGCTTTAAAATTCACATTTTTTTTAGGTTTCATTTTATATTAAATCAGAGACCGCGAATACAGATACCGCGAATAGCGGGGGTTTACTGTACATTAAATTAAAAAATAAAAAGTCAATCATGAAAAATATACAATACCCAATGAAGAAAGAACATCAATTAGAGATATCTTAGAGTAGCTCAAAGTTGCTGCTGTTGGCAGCTATGCATGCTTTTAAATATCACTGTATTACTTCTACTTAACCCTTAGCAACATTTTTGCATCAACAGATGCAATGCATGCATGGATATATGCTATCAGTTCCAGAATGTTTTCCATTTGGCCTCTGTTATATACCACTGAATTTAACAGGGCCATCACACCCAATCCACTGACCTGGAAATATAGCATTCAAGTTGAGGGAGCAAGTAGGCCATCACTCAAGTGACATTGTATAGCCATACCACAATGCACCACTATACATATTCCAGGTGATATCATCCCCTGGAATATGTATAGTGGGATGTCTTCCAACAGATTTGGAAGCACATCACAAAGAAAAATGTGGTAGTGTGTCCACACAACCTTTGAGGAAGTAAATAGGGAGTCTATGATTTTATTGCTTAAAATTACAGCCCACAACAGTGATTGCGCACTGATCCTGGTATGCTCTTTCGTATATTGCATGCAAGTGCCAATTTATGCTCATTATACATGGTAAACACTCCTTCTCTAGAGAATGCTGCCCCATCACTCTGCCCTATACGTAAAATCAGGATCCTCTTCCCATACCAAAATCCAATCACAAAACTTTATTCTGTGATGAAAACCTTGTTATAGTTTGCATGAAACACACAACTTTAATTTTGAAGTACTTGATAGAACAGGGTCATATATTTCTTTGAGATCTGTTTGATTGATATACTTGGATTTTTACAAACCCCTTCATTTACTTTCTGTTTGTTATCTGGTATTCTTATGTTTTGATTGTGCCCCACATTAACTTGTGTAGGAGTTGCCAATTGCTCAGTTTCACAAGGCTGCTGGTCTAGCTGTAAAAATACATATGCTGAGTGTAGGTGTCCATGAAAATGTTCAACAAACAAATCACCATGTGATTTTGATATACATCTACACTCTTCAGAAATAAGGTACACATGTTCATTAAAGTTGTACTCCATTTTCATTCTGAGAGAGAGAGAGAGAGAGAGATAGAGAGAGAGAGAGAGAGAGATATTTGTAGCAGATCATACCCTTGACTACTGTTTAAATTTTTTTTTCACTGTTAAAGGCACTGGTTTTCTAACTAACCAAGTGCCACCTTTTTAATCTCAGCAGTATTCTTAACAAAAACTAGTAACTCAACAAACAAAAAGCATGTTACTTAGCCTTCCCACCATACAGTGTTGTCATATTGCAGAGGTTCCCAAACTTTCTCGGTTCACGGCACCCTTAGTGTCCGAGTAATTTTTTCATAGCACCCCTAGGCCAAAATAAATACCTAACACAGTGGTTTTTGACCTTTTAATATATATCTATATAATAATTTTATTCTTTATATAGAGGTACTAAATAAAGATCAATTATAGATCACCACAAAATTAAAAATATATGGTACAATGGATACCGTACACCTTTTTATAATGAAATAAATGCATAAATTTAAAAAATAAATAATAATAATAACTTTAAGTAACTTAAACCCAAATTACACGGCACCTCAAGAATGTTGTTGTGGCACCCCGTTTGAAAACCATTGTCATATCATCTTAACTTTAAATGCATTCTTTGAGGAAATGGTCAGGTGAAATTTTGTAGTTCTTGGATTTGAATCCAATCAGGAACTTTGAATAATTTGAAAAGACATCTGGAAGAGTAACAGAGCTGTTGATAAATGAAGAGCTGAAGTTCTAAATGTCCTATATGCCTGGACAAAACTTAACAGGAGAAACAAAAATAAACCAAATGACTTATTTCCCTTTAAAGGCAGATTCTCTATTTTTTATCAGTTACAGATGGATATTCTTGAAATGTTTAGCATAATTTAAGCTTAATGGCTTAATTTCTGAGAATGTTATGGAATATTTATCTTATGTGTTCTATGTGTCAATAAAAAAGACCTATCACCGTTACCAAGTGCCAGGATGTTCAGACTTAAAATTTTTCTACATGCTAGTGATTTCCTTGTGTAATACCTCACAGAATAATTTAAATAAGAATGAATAAACAATAAGAAGAACAGAATATTAATCTAAGAAAATTGTGTTTTATTGAAAAATTGTCTTTTTGAGAAACAAAAATTAAAAATCTGTTCTTTGTATTTTGCACAAACTAAAAACATTATGGCATATCACACTATTAATTCAAAAAGAAAATTATGAAATTGTTATAAAAATAGTAGTTCCAAAACTTATGTTTGCTGGCTAATCAAGGCCTGAAAAAATTCCTGGGTGTACTCTAATTATGCAGTCAAATCCTTTTATCTTATCGGCTGACATTCTTGAAGCCTCTTTTTGAATAAAAGCTATATTTCTCACATCCTGAATAGTCTTTCCCTTTTTGAGAATATTTTGAATACTCAATTATTAATAAAAATTGTTAATACCAAAAGTATTCTGTATGAGAATACTTTGGGAAAATTTGTATGGGAACAGAAATACTGGAAATACATTACATTCACTTATAAAGTCAAAGTCAAAAATTTTAATTCTTTAGTTGCATTTTAACAGGAACCATAGAATGAACTTTCCTAGCCTCGCAAATAATTTCCATCACATCATCTGAAGCTGTGCCTTGAGGACAAACTTGTGTCTTGAAGCAGCTCCATGCTTGTCATGAATGCCATAAGAAAAATCATGGTTCAATTTTTATTCTGCCCAAAACAATCATCAGACCAAATAATCAAATTTTCCCAATGTATCTTGTATCTTTCCTTCATTGACAAGATTAAAAATGCATGATGAAATATCTTTTCTTTTTTCTTTTTTCTTTTTTTTTTTTTTGCCCCTGGAAGCAATCACTTTGGGCCAAACATTCTTGAAAGCTACATCATTGTCAGCTAGATGAATACAGAAATTGTAGCAGCTTAGTTGTCTGCTACAGTGCATATTTGAATATGTCAAAGTGGATAAAGGAATCACTTGCTGTAAATCTATTGAAAACTGAATATGGATATCCAGTTAACTTCAAATCACTGTGATCTTTTTGCATATCAGTCAATGCTTTTCTGTACTTGTGGTGATGCACATCCAGTTCAACTTTAGTAGCTTTTTTTTTTATACATCATTATTAGCTAAACCTGTAGCATTTAGCAAGTCTCAAGTTGCACAGGTGAAAACTTGTGGTGAGTGAAATGACAAATCAGGAAAATCTTTTTTGAACACAGCTCGGTAAAATTTTCCATTGACAATAATCTGGATTATCTTTTTAAAAAACTTTATATAACCTAGAAACACAGAACTTAAGTAAGATTTTTTTTTTTTTTTTGTCTTTGCTCTACCATAGTGACTTTGTTCTTTGGGCAAAGAATTTAGGTGAGCTCTTATGGAATTATGGTCATCACTGGTAAACGTTTGGTTTCTATGATTTTCACCTCTTTTGCCTTTGTATATTGATATTCCATTTCTTTTTTCTTTCTTGTAGTGTCTGAAGAAATCTGTGCTTTAAACCTAGAGTTTCTTTAAAAGTTTTCTTACATACCTCTTTCATTGACCCATCAGAACAAGGTAAACAATAGTTTACAGTATACTGATGTTTACTGTCACAAGGGTTGTATATTTTCCATGTTGTCTTTTATTCTTTTAATATAAACAATAATCCTAAAATGTTCCTTAGGCATTTTCAGAATTCACATTATTATAATCCTTGAACAACTTAATCCTCCATTTGTGTGAGAAGCATTTGCATTCTTTTTTTACATTTGCAAGAGTCCTGAAAGAAAAAAACAAAAGAGATAAAAAAATTTTGTTTTCAGTTGGCATAGAATTATTCCACTTTGAAAAAAAAGGAAATATCCATAATAAAAATGCAAAATCTAATAAAACAGCAAAATCTAATAAAAAGTGCTTTTAAATGAAATTTTAAACAAAATAGTTTTAACTAACCTTTAATAGGGTACTGGAAGAGGTACAACCATCTCCTTATTTTTGCTTTTTAACATATGCTTCTTCACTGAGCCTTGCTTCTGCGTGGGAACAAATAGGAACATAGGAACAAATTCTAAACTGTTCCATCATTTTTCCTATGTTTTGCACATTTTCTTTATCCATTTTACAATAAACACTCTTAACCTAACAATTCGACTACACTCAAATCAAAACACTATAAATAGTTCAACATGTAGTTTGCCACTGCTACTAAAATCACGTGGTAACTAGAATGCTTGGAATGAACACCTGTTGTGGACATTCAATGTCCTCCACCTTTGACTTCCAGTGAAATTCAAATTATTGGCAGGAGGAACTTAGAATGCATAGAGGGTATTAGCATTGGCACATAGGATATTTCCTTTTTTTTCCAAGTCAAAAACTGATTTTAGCAAAATTTGGCACAGAAATGTTTGGAACTTCAGCTCTTCAAATATATTAATCCTAAGATATATTAATCATACTCTTATGGCAGTTGACTAACATTACTAGGAACAGCCACGCATTCCTTTTGATATTTACACTGGTATTCAAAGAAAGTGCATCACTTAGGAATTTCACATTTCTAACCCTTTTTCGCGATGATATGTTACGTTAATGACTAGCATCACAAATAGAAATATAAACAAAAGATATTTATTAATAGTTAAGGCAAAGCTAAGTAATATTTGACAGGTGCTCTCAAAATATTCCAAAATGAGCATTTGCAACCTTTATACAACAGTTTTGGTAAACATGACAATTATGGCTGAAATGTTATCAGAAGCCCTCAGTTTGCTTCAGTTTATCATTTTAAATGGAAAACAAAATGAAAAGTTCACCAGGTGCAAAGTAATATTTAGTTGAACCACCTCCAGCTCTGATGACAGCAGCACACCATCAAGGCAATGACAAGATCAATTTCTGAAGATAATCAACTAATAGTTCATGGTTCCAAACATGAATTATGGCTTCCTGAAGTTCATGAAGGGTCTTTGGTTTCTATCTGGCAACTGCAGATGGTGCCTCCGTAGCCAGGTGGGAAGGAGCAGCAGTGCGTAGTACACGCTTCTTGATTAGACCGGGGTTCGAGCCTGTTACCACCAAATACGGAGGATGCGGAAAGGTCAAGGAATGACCACCGCATATCCCGGAGCAATATGGCCTTAGTTGCTGATTCTCCTAAAAAAACCAAATAACAATGAACAACAACTGCAGATGCCACACGATGCCAGCAGTTCTCTATAGGATTCAGGTCCAGGCTATTTCCTGGCCAGCTAAGAGTTGTAATGGACCATTCTTCCAATCATTTTTCCACCTGTATAACAAATGTAAACACATTACTGTCGAACCTCTAATGCAGAAATGAAACTAAAGTAACTACAGAAGTGCCTACTTACACTTTTCGCCTGATGACAAGGAGCAGAGTCGTCCTGAAAGATGCAGTTACTTGGCAGGTTGAAATGGTCTCTAATGGGTGGCAGCAATTTGCCTCCAATATAGCCAGGTATCCACTGGCATTTATGGAACCTTTTATAAACTGCAGGGGAGCTACTCCACAATACAAAATGCACCCCCATATCATTTGGCTGGTAGGGAATTTCACTGTAGACACCATACAGTCTGGATGGTATTCTTCACATCTACGGCAAATCATTTGTCTGCCATCAGAGCCATGCAGGTTGAATTTCTTCTCATCTGAGAAAATAACTGAATTCCATTGCTTGGGGGTCCATTTGACATGCTCCTTACACCAAATTAATGAGGCCTTTTTCATTTATTTTTTTTTGTGTGAGGAGGGGCTTCTTCTTAGAATGACGAGCTTCAAGTCCATTTTTGAAGAGGCGTCTTCTGACTGTTAATGCACTTGCTACCCTCCCATATGTTCTTCTCATTCTTTTTTCAGCTCAGACGAAGAAGCTTTACGGTTTTTAAGGCATAAGCGCTTCAAAACGCGGTCCTGTTTTGCCGTAGAGACTTGTTTGCATCCGGTTCCTTTTTTCCTATCAGCAGAACCAGTATTCGTGAGTTTGGAAAGAAATCTACTCGCTGTCAACTGATTACAAGACACTCTATAAGCAATATGATGGTAAGAACATCCATCCTTAAGTAAAGCAACAATAGCACTCTTTCTTCCTGGCATCAACTGCACGTAACTCTCCATCCTGACACAAGCAAGGAATGATTGCAATTCTTGCAGAGTATGCTTATATAGCTGAAAGTAACAGCTGATGCAATATTACATCACCACCTATGCTTGTAGATCCTATCTGATGCAATCTGTAAGAAATATTGCCATATACTTACGTTATTTAGCCGACAATTACAATTTTAAGGGTGATGCACTTTCTTTGAACACCAGTGTATGTTAAGAAGGAATGATGCATTTGTGACTATCATCCAAGTTTCTTGCGACGACCGACTAACTGGTTAAAATAAATTTTATTAAAATAAAAATGATATGCCTCTTCATCAGCCTCATGCTGATGAAGAGGCCTCGGCTATAATGCAACGTGATGCACAAGGCCTGTTTTCTAAAGCATTTGTGACTGTTAAAGGAGGATCAGCTCACTGTTAACTGCATTATGTAATGTTTTGATAAGATAGTGTATGTTCTTTACTGGGCTGTTTTCCACTCCTCAGTATTGTGATATCCAGATTTCACTGTTCCAACAAAAGAAAGCCAATTAATAAAGGCTTCAGTTCACTCTAGTCCTCAAGCATCAGTGAGGGCATTATTAGATTATTTACCTTCAAAGCATTCAGGATTTGTAGTAGTCAAGATCTAGAGGGCAAATTATACCTTCTAAAGAGTATTATGTGCATTATAGCCTAATTTGCTGATGCACCAACAAATCTAACAACAACAACAAAGAGTATTATTATATATTGTATATTGCAGTGGCTGATTAAAAGTTGTCTGGATGAAATTATTCCCACAGCCTTTCATTTGCTTCCTTTCTGATATCATTCCGTATACCACAATCGCAATGCCATTTCTTGGGTTACACTTTCTCATGTGGTTAATGCTTATGAATTAAAAAAAAAATGTTCTTGGAGATGACATCACTTATAATTCCCCCTGAAGTCAGCTGAGCTTCAGTCTGTTGCTTGAAATACCATTGTTACCTAAAGTATCACTAGGCAATGATCACTGAAATAACTTGAAATATTGTTGGATTAATACATTGGATCTGCTCCACATGTATGGGAGAGAAACCATCACTTCCTGCCTTGATTTGTCCTTAATATTATTTATTAGTGCTCTGCTAAACCAACCATGAATAGAAACTAAGGCCTTAACCAGACATGGTTCATTCTTTTATAAAAAAGATCATTCCATCCAAAGTTTTTGATTTCAGTATATCTGCTTTCTCCTATCATAGTATAGCATCTTCCATCCAGCTCACTCTCAGACATTGAACTTCTTTTTTTTTTTTTTTTTTTTTTGTTATTTCCAGCACTGATAGCTTAGTTCACTGCCTGTTAGATATGCAGAACTCGTAGGTAGCATAGTGGTTATAATCATCATCGTTCCACACTGTGTAGAAAAGGGTCAGAGTTTGAATCCCATCAATGATGCAAAGAATTTTATGGGATTTTTTTTTTCACTGTGCACAAGAGTAGCAAGGTTTTTATCTTGGAAACTGGTTTTTTCATCCAGAAAAAACAAGGACAAACTGATCAGAGAAACCAAACAATATACAGACAAAAATACACTGCTTGGGTAACCTGTAACTTACATACCTTTGTCTGCTGGATGCCACTTACAGTGGCAAGATTTCACTGTATTGAAAAGTGGAACAGACTGTATGCATGCTCCTTACCTACAAAGTGACCTTCCACACTTCATGCACATTATTACTCTTCTGTCAACTGAGTATTTGGTGCAACACTTAAAAAAAAAAAAATGCTGAAATTCTGCTCTTCGAATATTTGTCCTAACATCTAAATTATGTGTGGCTGTGAATCAATATTTATTCTCCTCCTGCATTGTAGACAATAGAACTGAAATAGAAACATTGATTTCCTAATATACTGTTTATATCAAGTAATTTTTTCATGCCTTTTATCTGTACTGTGTAGTTTTGGTGTTTCATGTAACTTAGAATTGCTGATCTGCCTTCATATTTCATTCTGATTAAATCCACTTTTTTTCCAAAATAGCATGTAAATACTGTAATTAGAATTTATTAAACTTTTTTTAATAACATATATGAAGCTGTTATCTCAATGTGATTTTTGCAGAAAATTAGTTTATTGAGCTCTGAATAAGGGCCATTATCCCCTATATGTTTCAACATTTCTGAAACAACTTTGGGATTCTTTTCTCAACAGAATAAAACAGGTAAAACAAAGGAACATTCAGTCATGATACGATTCTGAAACAGTTAACATTTATTTCAGATTCTCAGTTTCAGTTGATTTTTCAAGATCTCACTATGGTCAAATGTTCTTTAGTTTTACTGTTTTTTCACTTGACAACAGAATATCAAAGTGGGTTCAGAAATGTTGCCACTTAAGCAAAATTTAATATGAAGTATGTGACACTAATTAAACTGCAGGAATTCTTATAAAATGAATTTTATTGTGTACAAAGGATTGTAGTTTACTATAAGTAAGCTAAAAACTCCCACACAATACAACTACTTAAAAATTGGCAGTGTTTCTGGATTTAATTTTTTGAATTGTCATCAAACCCAATCAACAAAGAATGAAATCCGAAACTGTACACAAGAAAAGCTCAGTTTTCTTCTCTTTGCACATATAATTGTATTGTGTGAGAGTTTTAGCTTGTTGTATTAAATTGTAATCCTTTGTACATAATGAAATTCTTCTTATAAAATTTTTCATTGGTTGATTAGTGTTATTAATACTTCTCATTAATCCTTTTACAAACAACCATGTTAAGTCCTTTTCTCAAGGAGATTACATTAAGCAGATTTGTTCATTTAATTGAAATGCTGGATGTAGGGGAATAGTGATCCTTATTTAGAGCTCAATCGATTAGTTTGCTGCATTCATGTGGAGAGAGTATTTATCTTTATTATTAAAGAAATCCATGTAATGGCATTTATTTGGCATATTAAACTTTTTTTTTTTTTTTAAATTAGAAATATCTTCACGAATCTCGACATAGGCATGCAATGAATCGGATACGTGGTGAAGGGGGTCGGTTTCACTCTGGTTCAAATAAGAAGCTAGATATTAGTGCACATATAAGAAGTCAGACATCATCAACAGAATCCCAAACCAATTCAGACTCCGATGGGATGGGCACTAACAATGGTATTTCTGGATTAGGCATTGAGGTAAGATAATACAACTGTATTAGTTATTTCTAGCCTATAACAAATCAGCTGAATATTCAAAAGGCATTTTAGAATGTTTTAGTTCTCCACTTAAAGAAAATATTCATATGGAAATGTTATGTAATATTTTCATATTAAGGGAATATAAGTAACTGCTGTTAATTTAACTTGCAAATACGGTTATGTTGAGAAGGAGGAAAGGGTCTAAATTTTGAATTTCTAGAATAATAAAGTGACACAGAACAGAATTGTATTTTGATAATGCACTGAATTATTGAAGGTTAGTAGAAAGATTCAAAAAATTTTAAAGTACAGTTAGCATCTTCAAATCACCACAAACCATCTATGCATTATCACATTATTTCACCTTTTCTAACAAGAATTCACACTATCATAAGTTCCTTTATGCATATGGAATGGATGACCAGAACTGAGGATGCCATGTTTCCATTGTGTATCAGAGCTCATCATTAAGCTATTAATACCCAGTGCACTGAATAAACGCGCCTCCGTAGCCAAGTGGGAAGGAGCAGCAGTGCGTAGCACACGCTTCTTGATTAGACCGGGGTTCGAGCCCGTCACCACCAAATACGGAGGATGCGGAAAGGTCAGGAATGACCACCGCATATTCACGGAGCAATATGGCCTTAGTTGCTAATGCTCCTAAAAACCAAATAACAATAACAGCACTGAATAAACCGTTTACTATAATTTGGGAATGGCTATACATAGTGATTATCCATAGATTAAACAATGTAATAAAGCACCCTTATGCCATGTGAATGGTTCAGGGTTAGTTTGTTAAGTGCTTGTGACATAATTACAGTAATACTGATACAAAGGCAAAGTTTCAGAACCTCTTGCCAAATCCTATTATCAGACCAATGGATTTGCTAAAAAAACAAGGTAAAAGGGGGAACAAATTAATTTCTGAATATATGGCAGAAGTTTGTTAAATTATGAAAGTTAATGTGAAAGCTAACAATTAACTTAGTAGTCTAATAAAATAAAACAAAATATAGCTGATACCAGTACCTCACTCCTTGGTTATCAAACTAATATGCTGCCTAAGTATTTCAAGTGCTTGTGCTTTTGTTTTGCTTCCTTGTTTAATTTTAGCTCATGTATTGGTTTTGATGATAGGATCCAGTAAAAATTCTGAAACATCACCTCTGTATAAAATTTGGTGTAATTAGGTCACAAGCACTTAGTGGACTAACTTTGAACTGTTCACATAGAATAAGAGAGTTTCATTTCATTTTTTAATCTATAAACCATACACAAACCAACTCTTCTCAGAGTATAAAGGAGTGAATCTTTTTCTCTGTAAATCAAATCAAGTGCCAGGGGTAAACAGATCTATTTTCAATCAGTTGGAGCCTAACAGCTGTGCTGAATTCACAGATCCAAGTTTCTTAATACATCAGTCAATTCGGTTTGCCCTTATAAAATGTTGTCTTCTTTGATGTGGCTTCAATTTTGCCAGTACTTTTAAATTCATTGTGCTTACATGGGGAACAGTCTGCTGGAAATATCACAGTTCTGATATAACTGCAATTAGTACTTTCTTAACTCTGGTGGATAGGACAAATAGCTGATTGCAGATTTGAATATTGTATTGTGCTTTGTTCTTGCTGCTGTATCCTGTGATTATGCATGTGCACAGAGATGGCAGACATAATATAAGGCCCCATGATTTGTCTTGGTCACCAATTCTAACCGAAAATAAGCATGATCATTTTCTTGTAACAGTCAGTGATTCCTTATATCTGATTTTGTTGTATAAAATTTCCACAGGTGTAGCCTAAGTAATCTGGGTTGTTGATGCATTGATGATATAATTAAAACTCCTGTGACACTTCTTCCTTTTCTGGAAAACACAATTTGTGATATATTCTGTATATTGAGTGAACAGTTAGGCTTACTAACTTAATCACCTTCAAAGTACCTTTCTTCTGCATGTACACACACACACACACACACACACACACACACACACACACACACACACACACACACACACACACACACACTTCTCCCAAGTTTGGAGACATTCTTTAAAATCATGTTTATTTTAGCATGTGTAGGACCATTTCAGCCCTAAAAAACCCTGTCTCTTTGGAAAGAATGTTTCCAGAAGTCAGAGGAGTATGCTGCATGACTGTAATTTTTTTTGCATCCAAGAAGTGCTGAATTGCCATTGCCATGTGACTGAGCATATTGTCATGGTGCAGGATCCAGCCAGTCTTCCATTTTTGAGGTACCCTTTACCTCACATTCTCATACAAATGTGTCAAAACCTGGTAAGCAGCAGTAATGATTTTCCCCCTAGTCACAAATTCGTGTTGCACTATGTCCTCATCGTCGAAAAAAAATTATCAGCATGACTGATGGATTTTACTGCACAAGACTTCTTGGGCTGTGGGGACATTTTTGTGTGCCATTCAGATTATTCCGCCTTGGTCTCAGGGGTCGTAGGCAAACACCCAACTCTCATCCCTAGTGATCACTTTTCTTAGGAATCTTGGAACCCACATAGAATTTTCAAACAAATCACCTGCAATGACTTTCCTGCAGTTTATTTGATTGTCCAATTGCAAGCATGGAACAAACTTTGCACGCACACGACACATCCCAAATCTTGTGTGGGGATTGTGTGTACCGAGCCTACAGACAGTCCAGCCTCATTAGCAATCTCAACAAGTCATTCACCTATCATTTTGCAAGAGTTCCTTCATGTCATTTTGTGACATCGAAGGGTGTCCACTGCGAAGTTCATCTTCCAGTGTTTCCTGTCCATAATTAAACCACTTGAAAACTGCTGTTTTCTTCAAATAACATTCTCCATAAACTTTCTGTAATGCTTACTGCAATTCTGTTGCACTTTTTCCCAAGTTTAAAGAAGAACCTAATGTTAGCACTCTGTTCAAACTGTGACATTCCACAATCAGTCAGTTGTGACACAAGAGTGAAGTGGTCAAGCCGGTTCCCACTTGTGCATGCGTGCACACCAAGGTCAACCAAGCCCAACAAAACCTTACAGCCATAGTGCGAACCATTTAAATACCAATGTGCAATTCCAGGAACCTTTTGAACGTACTGTATACTATCACAAAACCAATTTATACTCAACTTACATGTATAAAAATGGAGTGGCATATCTCATACCATGTTGGAAACAACTGTATTTACACTGTATTTTCAGCCATACACTGAAAAAAGTGTGTATTCCAACTGCAGAATGAGAATTAACAGTAAAACTACTAAGATCATGGCCCACATGAAGAACGTTATTAACTGTTTGATCATACTGTTATAGCTCAACAGTTTAATAAATTTAAAGCTGCTATCTGAAACCTTGCCTATTTGTTTAACACTGACAGATACCAATGATTTCCCTTTGCATGAAACATATCTGAAGTTAAAATGCAGAAAAGTTGAGTCTTTTTTGAGTTATGCATATAGAAATGACCTATATGCATAACTCAAACTAGAACTTTTTTGAGTTATGCATAGCCGACCGGGCTAGCCAGGTGGGCAATGTGCCTGCCTGGTAACCCAAAGGTCGCGGGTTCGATTCCCGCCTCGGGCTTGGATCAAAGTACTGCAAAAACCTTGGAATGTGCATTATGGCCACAGAAGCCTATGCGCCAACAACTACCAAAAAAAAAGAGTTATGCATATAGGTGGAGAAACTTTGGTTCCTCCAATGATAGAGGCTGACTTTTAGCTGTCGCAATTCCGGTTCTGTCATATCAGTTTGCCTCCTGATGATTATTAAATGTTGAAAAGGATATATTAAGCTATATGATCCTCTCTTTTTTTTTTTTTTTTTTTTTTTAATGCACTGAGAACATTACATGGGAACTTTTAAATGAAGTTGATGAAATTATGGTCTGTATAACACAATTTTCACCACGTTTATTTATATAAATTAGTATCCAGTTTATTAACTGTAAATATGGTAAATACAGTTACGTGAGTGCAACTAATTTAAGATCCTAACCTAAGTACAACCCCTCAACTAAATAACCAAATTATGAAGTGATATTTCTGAATCACACATGGCAATCTATCAGGCCATAAAGGATGATTAATACAGACTGAAAGGAATGACTATTGTATCTGATGAACTGTGAAGACTCTTAAATATAGATATCTGATTATGTCAGTTTTATTCTCTTTAAAGTTTATGATTTGTAAGTTTACTGTTGTTTTTCTTTTGTCCTTTTGATTTTTCACTATTGGAGTTATATGCTCACAAAAAATAATG